>NW_026712370.1:2697219-3897219 GCF_030504385.1 Musca domestica | reverse complement strand
ACGGATTCAACGTCTTTATTATACTTTTCTTAAGAATATGGATTGTTGAGGACCTTCACAGACAAAAATTTAAGTTTTATTAGAATAAATCATTTTTTCTTAGCGAAATTGTACACAAAGATAGCTGACAATATATTTGAAGTAAACAAAATACATTTAGTTATAATAGTTTCATTTATTTGGGCTTAAAAATTAAAAGTGCCGACTACTGCTGAAAGTACCGAACTTAGGCACACTTACCTTATTCGAAATGTAAATAAAAATATGTCAAACTTATTTATTTCTAATCTAAATGCTTTTTGTTTTATTAAAAAAAATAAATATACAAATATAAAAAAAATTGAAAACAAAAAGAAACAAAAATTAAATAAAATTATTTATGAAATGCTTGTCTTACAATAAATATGGAATTTATATCAGTTTTATTGTAACAAAAATAAAAATTACAATAATAGTCAGCAATTCGGTCATAATTTAGGTGCATATTTTTCTGGTGTACACTGTACCCGAAGGTTAGTGCCAGAATGGATGATAAATCAACAATACTCGAAGGGCCTTAGTAATATGAAGAAATCCAAAGGCAATCCGGACAAATTAGGATCGAAATAGTTTTTTAAAACAAAAAACCTCGTGCTTTAGAGGCCTGTGCGACATTCTGTTCTGTGGGAAATATTCATTGGTTCATTTTTGATTTTTTGATCTACTCATTTCGGTCCATTTCGCCTAAAAAGAACTTGAATTTTTTTCGTTAACCCTTTTGAAATGACCTTCGCCTTTGAAATGAGAATATTCTCTCTATCAGCCATCATTGCTGGGGTATTGGATTTCAGCCATCCATTGTGACAAGAGCCTTGTCAAAATGGGTTTAAAAGCGATTATTTTTTTTTGCTCTTTTTCAATATATAATTTCTTTTTTTTCATATTTTACATATCATAATGTGTGGGTGTTAGTTTTCATTAATTTTTTCATTTTTTTTTTTTTTTGTTTTTTTTTTTTTTTTTTTTTGTCAAATTTGTGGTGGTTTCCAAAATAGATTTGTTTTCATTTTTCTTGTTCTTGTATGTTTGTATATGCATATACTTTTTTATTTGTTTGTAGGTATTTATGTGTAGATAGATATCCAGATATCTCATCAGTTTGAAGGTATAATTCAACATACTTAGGTCTACAAAAGAATATTTTCTGGTTTTTTCTATTTATATTTGTCTATGTGTGTGTGTATATGTGTTGGTTAGTTTTGCTTTGTATGTGTTTATATATATATATATATATATATATATATATATATATATATATATATATATATATATACATATATATATACATATATATATGTCCTTCAATCATATTTCGCCTTGCCGCTCTTCATAGTTCACACATCTATGTATGCAAATATACATAATTTTTAGTGTTTTTTTGTTTTATAATAAGTACACATGTCTGTATGCAAATGAATAATTTAACTTTTTTCATATATATATAACACAAGGCATGTATAGTTTTAGAGATTTGAAGAAATATATAAAGTTGTAGTTTTAGTGTATATATGGTGAGTTTGTCTGCCTGTCTGCCATCTCCTCTATTCGTGGGCCTGAGATTCCTGTTGTACCAGCTTATAACGTCTGGGTGACTTAATCGATCCTTGACCATTGAATAGACTCTTCAGTTGACCCTTTTGGGCTAATACTTTGCGTATATATCGCGCTACAAGAATTTGTGGCCGTGTCTGCCATTCATTCATAACTTCTTTGGGGGAATTGACCTGGAAAAGAGAATTAAAAAACAATTAATATATATCTTACAGAATTTGAAAAATAAAACTAAAATCTATTTTGGATACAAGCTACAGGCATACATAACTTTTTAGCACAATTTCGAAATGGTTTCACTTGGAGTTCCCAACAAAAATGTTAAACTTAAAAGTAAGGCTATAGGGTTGCCCATATTCGACGGACCCATGACTCTTTGGGCCCATTCCAGGGGCAGGCAACATTCTTTGCGTCAATTGAATTTTGTACGGGAACAAATGCAAATCAATGCGAATAATCCGTTGTAAAGTGGACCGAGCCATGCCCAACTGCTGAGAACGGCGTTTTTGGGATGTTCTTGGGGACCTCTCAACACTGGGTCGTACGGCAGCGATATTCTCGGCCGATCGCCTTGGTCGACTTTTATATGGCCTCTTCGGATTAGAAAGAGCCTTACCAGTCGAAAATTTTTCGTATAAACGCTTAATGGTGTTCTTAGAAGGCGCACTTCTCACATTTTTTAATGTTTTAAAAACACGTTGAGTTTTCACAATTGACTTCTTCTGTTGAATGTAAATTTCAACTATTTCGCGTGGCGGGTATTGGTTCATGGTAAAAATCTGCTTGGACTGACGCTTCAAACGCGGTATGTCATTAAGCGTTGTGACATCTCTGTCAAAAGTTATGGCGTTACCAGTTGGGTCCGTCGAATATGGACAACTCTGTAAAGAAGCGACTTGATCGAAACCCGCGTCGCAGTGGCCGAAAAATGGCCAATGGCTCGTGAAAAACGAGCTCGGGATAAAGGCATTGAAATTCCAAAAAGATGCAAGAACTTACGCCGCAACATAAAGAAAATAGACTCAAAAGATCTAAAGAGTTGCTTCGCCTGGCCGAAAGTAATGAACTGCCAAATTTGGTTTTCTCCGATAAAAAAACATTCGTTGTCCAGCAGTTTGTAAACAAACAAAATGATCGTATTTACTGGACAAAGAGATCAGCTGAAAATGTGCATCTTCGGTTGACCACCAGAACTCAAGCGCCAAATATGTTGATGGTGTGGGCCGCCCTAACAGCCGATGGTCGCTCTACACGCGCCACACAAGAATGGTTACAAAATTAGGTTCCTCGCTTCATTTCCAGCGCACAATGGCCACCAAAATCTCCGGATACCAATCCGTTGGACTATTGTGTCTGGAGTATTTTGGAAAGCAAAGTTGGCACTAAAAAATACCAAAGTGTCGATCACCTCAAGCAAGCGCTTCGCCGGGAATGGGCCAAAATACCGCAGAGCAACATTGGGGAAGCGTGTGACGGTTTCATTGGCCAATATTCGTGCCAAAGGTGACCAATTCGAAAAAATCTAAACTTATTCCAAAATTTGATGCCATTTCCGACATTTTTTGCTTTCATTCATTTAAATTTAAAAAAAAAAAGTAAAAAGTAAGTTCGGCCTGGCCGAATTTTTAATGCCCTCCACCTTAGGGTAATGGAAACACTAGAACCAACAAATACCAATTTGTAGACATATTCGTGGGAAAATGTGGCAAAAATCATTAAAATACCGAATATCGCGAGGAACCGCTATATGGGGCTATATAAAAACGTGAACCTATACATACAATATTTCGCCAACGGTTCTAGAATTCATTATGACCAATAAATTCCAATATTTAAACAAATCCGTGATAAAATGCGACAAAAATCATCAAAATACCGAATGTCGGGAGGTACCATTAGATGGGGGCTATACCAAAGCGTGGACCTATACATACAATGTTTCGCCGCACGAACTAGGACCCATTATGACCTGGAAATACCAATTTTCAGACAAATCCGTGAAAAAGTGTGGCAAAAATCATCAAAATACCGAATATCGGGAGCTACCGTTACATGGGGGCTATACCAAAGCGTGGACAATATAAGTGCTATATATAAGTGAGTAGTGAAATAATTGACTGACTGACGGAGAATCAAGGCGAAACGGCTGAAGCTTGAATCTTGAAATTTTGCTCAAGTCTGGGTTTTTGGAAACTCGTACTAAACGGGTACGGGAAGTACTAAAATGTACTAAAGATTGAATGCCTAGCATTGGACAAACGGAATGAGATCGAATTCGAATGAGAGTCACTGATGGGAGAGTATGATGGATGATGTACCAAAGGGTTTTCAGAAATTCGTACAAAGAGTACTAAAATGTACTACAATTGGTACAATTTCGTATCATGTGAAACTTGAAATTTGGAATGGGAATCACGGTTGAAAGTTGTATTTGTCCAAAAAGTACTAAATGATACAATATTTGGTAATATTTTGATTTGGGTGAACCAATAGAGTTAATACCCTGAAATTTGGAAATAAGATTAATCTTGCATTGTAGGACTCAGGTATATAAGAAACTTTATAAATTCGAACTTATGTGTACTAAATGGTACTAAATTCGGTTCATCTTGGATTTGGGTGATCCAATAGAATTGATATCCCGAAATTTTGAAATAAGATTACTGTCGAAGTGTAAAACGTGGATATGGAAGTAGTTTTTAAAATGTGTACTTATATGTACTTAATTATGTACAATTTGGATTTGGGTGAACCGATAGAGCTGATATCATTAAATTTGGATTTAAGATTACTATTGGCGAGTAGGATTGCGGAATGTAGGAAGTTTTAGAAATATGTACTTATGGTAGTACCCATAGTACTAAATTTGGTACAATTTGAATTTGTACGAACAAATAGTATATGCAATCTGAAATTTAATATTAGGGTCGCTGTTCACGTGCAGCCTGGCTATATGTGGAGGTGGTTTCGGAAATGTGTACTATAATTGTATGAGAAGTACTGATTGGATATTTAGTATTAGGTGAAGAGATAGACATAAAATTCTGAAATTTTATATTTAGATTATTGAAAATTGATGCCTCCTAAATTTGTACGCACTAAATGGTACTAAATTTGGTTTTGGGTGAAGGGATAGGTCTGGAATCGTCATATTTACATTTTGAGGTCTCTGTGGGCATGTGGAATGCACTAAGTGGTACTAAATTGGGTATTGAGTTAAGGGATAGAGCTGGAATCCTGAAATTTGATATTGAGATCTGGATTTGAGATCTTAATGTTGTTTTGGAAATGTGAACTATAACAGTAAAAAAATTGGTATTGGATGAAGGAATAGGACTGGAATCCTGAAATTTGATATTGATGTCTCTGTTGGTGCCTGCGGTTCACAGAAGGGGTGCTGGTGCTGGTTTACTATAATTGTTCCAAAAGTACTAGGTGGTACTAAATTGGGTATTGAGTGAATGGATGCAGATGGAATCGCGATTTTTTTTTTTTTTTGAGGTCTCTATTAGTATCAGGGATTGAGAAATGTAGGTGGTGTTGGAAACAACTACAACTTATCTCTCTTCACAAAAGAAAAACCTAATTCCTTAAAACAAAGAAACTTATTCAGAACACAAACTCCACAACAATTTGCCACAATGAAAATAAATTTATTTAAATTGTATATTCCTGTGATAAAAGTTAAAATGGAAAAGTGGAAACAACTAAACTGGTCACCATCGCATTCTTACCTGATCACCGTTGAGACGATTCAGCAAGGCTACACAGACAACGGCAGCCTTGATGCCAGCATGATATGTAAGGGCAGCAAAAATGGTACTCTCCATTTCAATATTGACGACACCATTGTCGGCGAGTTTTTGTAAATATTCCATTTTATCGGCTTCGGAAAAATCACAGAATGCTCCGTCCAAACGGCCTTGACCTAAGGAGAGAATAAAATCAAGGGTTATTTCTATTCCAAAATTCAGTTCGTTTTTTTTCCTAACCAACCTTCATAGAAATCATTGGTGCACAATGTCTTGCCAATTATGGTATCATAGGGTTCATCGGGACTGGCCAAGGCCTTAAGTTCACGAGCCAACTTCTTGTCCAATTTGGCGGGGCGATGAACGACTTTACCCAAAATGGTCTGGAAAATAAATTAAAGACATTTCAGTTGTTGTAATTCATTTAAATTTTCTTTTGTAGTTGTTGTTGTCTAACTTACAAATTCATGAGAATTCCTCAATTGACCATCCAGAGCATCCTCGGTGATGATGACAGTGCCACCCTCTACACCAATGCCACCACAAGTGCCAATACGTATGAAGATCGGGTCTTGGCACTTGGCATGATGCATCAGTTTGATCATTTCGTGCATCAGAATGCAAATAGAGGGCGTTCCCATGCCGTGACTGACGCAAAGCACTGGTCCAACTTTGTACATCGAATACCGATACGAGTAGGCGCTGATGTCCTGCAACATCGTGCCTGCAGGTAATTTGTAGCCGATTTCATTCATAATGAAATGTGCAAAGTTCTCCATACGATTTGGTGTCCCGCCCATGCAAACGAACTAAAAATAAAAAAAAGGACAAAACGGAAAATTGTTTAGAAGCAAATTTATTTGATTGGAAACTTTTAGAAACTAGATTTTAAGATTTTTAGAAATATGCATCCTAGAGGTTAATTATTTATTTATTATTTCTTGAATTCAAAGAACTTTATTCTTAAAGCCATTATTTGTTCAAGAACTATCAGAGCTACATTCGTAGATTTTTTTTAAGAATGCTGTTCTATATTTTAAGAATTTTTTTTTTTGATTTTAAAATAAATATATTGAACATTATGGTGAACATTTTCGGATATTTTAAGAATATGGTTTTATATTTTAGGAACTTTTTTTAAAGATCTTGAAGGTATTTTTTTAATACTAAAATCCTGCTAATTTTATGTCTATTTTTTCAGCGATTAGTAAATGATAATATCGGGAAGATTTTAGAGCTCCAATGACTTTTAGGCCTGGATTCATGGTTATTTAAGAATATGTTTTTTTATATTTCAAGAACGATTTCTTAGATTTTAAAAGAAATATTTTAAGACTATAGTCGTGAAGTTTTGAGGTTTTCTTTTTCAGGGACCATTCCTGAATGTTTTAAGTAGAGGGTTTAACATTTTGAGACATTTTTGTACGAGGGTTAGTATTGCGGCGTAGATGTGTGAAAATGCTAGGTTTTTTGGACATTTGTACTAAAATTGTACGAAATGTACTAAAAGTTGAATACTTTATATGGAACAAGCGGAATAAGCTCGAATTCTGAAAATTGGAATAAAAGTCACTGAGGGAGGATACGCTCACAAAAGGGTTTTTGGAAATCCAAACTTTAAGGTTACGAATAGTTCTAAAATTGTACTAAACTTCTGGAATTATGTGAGCGGATAGAGCTTAAAACTTGATATTTGATAAGAGAATCAAGGTTGGATAGTAAGTTTGATATACAAAAGTGGTTTTGAAAAGATGTACTAAGCGCACTGTACTAAATGGTACTAAATTAGAACAATTTGCTTTAGGTTGAACGGATGAAGCTGGGAATTTGAAATGTTGTATTGGGATCCCTGTTGGTGATACATTTGTGATAAAGAGACGATTTTGAAAATGTGTAAGACAAGTGTACGAAAAGTACTAAATATTACTATAATTGGTACAATTTGGTATTGGGTGAAGAGAGATAGTTCTTGAAAATTTGATATCAGGGTCGCTTGTCATGTGGAATTGGTTTCGGAAATGTGTAGTATAATTGTACTAAAAGTACCAAATTGTACTTTATGAAATCCGGAAATTTAATGTAGGTATCACACTGTTGGTATATGTGTTGGAAATTTGACTGTGGTGTGGAATTGTGTACTATAATTTTACGAAAAGTACTAAATGGCACTAAATTTGGTATTGAGTGAAGGGATAGAACTGTAATTCAGCAGCATTTGATATTGAGGTCACTGTGGCCATCTGGAATTGAGATATGAAAGTGGGTTTGAAAATGTGTACTAGTATTGTACCAAAAGCACTGAATAGTACTAAATTTGGTATTGGGTGAATAAATAGGCCTGAGAGCTTCAAATTTTATATTTAGGACTATACTGGTAGCTAAAATTGAGATATGGAGGTGTGTACTATAATTGTACGAAAAGTACTAAATAGTTCTAAATTTGGTATTGGGTGTAGGAATAGAGCTCAAATTTGATATAGATGTCACTGTTGGTATCTGTGGGTAAGATATGGAGGTGGTTTTGGAAATGTGTACGATATATGTACGAAAAGTACTAAATAGTACTAGAGTTGTGTATATGATGAAGGTATTGAGCTGGAATCCCGAAATTTGATATTGGGGCCTCTGTTGTTATCTAGAATTGAGATATGGAGGTGTTTTGTTTTTTTTTTTTTTTGGAAATATGTACTTTAATTGTACGAAAAGTACTTAATAGTACTAAATTTGCTATTGGGTGAATGGAGAGAACTGGAATGTTGAAATTATTAAATTGGTATTTGAGGTTGATATTTGGAGGAAATTGGAAATGCGTACTTTATTTGTTCGAAAGTACTAAATCGAACTAAACTTGGTATTTGGCGAAGGGTAAGGGCTGAGATTCTGAAATTTGACTTTCAGGCTCGTCTTGGTTTTAAGGGTTTTTAGATATGGATACGTCGAAATAAGTTTATGACAGATAAATTGGATGTGGGTCCATTGTGCAATGGTTTGGCAAATGTCCTCTTCCGGAAATTTCAAAATTAGAGATTTTGAAGTGTTTTTGGTGTAAAAGGTTAACAGTTTCTTATTATTCTTTCCGAAAAAGGAAAGAAACTTGAATAATATTTTTATACCCTCCACCATAGTATGGAGGGTATATTAAGTTTTTCATTCCGTTTGTAACATCTCGAAATACACATTTTAGACCCCAGAAAGTACATATATTTTTGATCAGCATAAAATTCAAAGTCGATTTAGCGATGTCCGTCCGTCTGTCCGTCTGTGGAAATTACTGTAGGTTCCGAACGAATTGAAGTAGATTGATAAAATTTTACTCAAATGTATGTTATGTCTGCAAGACTTTTGGTATTGAAAATGGGCCATGTAGGTCCACGTTTTGGTATAGCCCCCATATAACGGTACCTCCCGATATTCGGTATTTTAATGATTTTAGCGACATTTTTTCACCGGAATTATTTCAAATGTTGTATTTGAAGTTCGCAATGGATACTACAGCCTAAGACAGAAAATTGTCTGTGCAGGTCCAGGTCTTCATAGAGCCCCTATATAGCGACATTATTAATCGGAATTGTTCAAAATTTGGTATTTGAAGTTCGCAATGGATACTACAGCCTAAGACAGAAAATTGTCTGTTCAGGTCCACGTCTTCGTATAGCCCTCATATAACGGTACCTCCCTATATTCGGTATTTTGGTTATTTTAGCGTCTTTATTCACCAATTTTTTTTTTTCAAATTACGCATTTAGAGCTCGTAATGGAAACTCCAGTCTGTGACAGAAAATTGTCTATGCAGGTCCAGGTCTTCGTATAGGCCCCATATACCAGTACCTCCCTATATTCAATATTTTGACGAGTTTAGGTACAATACTCACCGAAGTTATTTGAAATGTCGTATTTAAAGTTCGTAATGGATGCTACAGAATATGACAAAAATTTTTCTACGCAGGTTCAGGTCTTCGCTCAGCTCCGATATAACGGTACCTCCCTATATTCTATACTTTGATGATTTTAGCTACATTATTCGCGTTTATTTCAAGTTCCTAATTTGAATTTGGTAATGGCTAATGACAAACAAAGCCTATGTAGGTTCACGTCGTAAAGGCTATATTCGGTATTTTTAAGATTTTAAAAGAATTTTTAACGAATTTAATATATTTTGAAAATTGCCAAATTCGTTCCAAATGGTGGATGGTATTCAAAGTTTGGCCAGGCCGAACTTACAGCCTTTTTACTTGTTAATATTGCAAGTCTAATATTTTCGTACAATGTACGAAGATTTTGAGTACTAACAAGTAAAAAAACATTAAGTTCGGCCGGACCAAACTTTTAATACCCTCCACCTTAGGGTAAAGGAAACATAAGAAGAAATGTGGCAAAAACCTTCAAAATACCGAATATCGGGAGGTACCTTCATATGGGGGCTATACCAAAACGTGGACCCATACATGCAATGTTTTGCCACACGCACAGGGACCCATTATGACCTACAAGTACCAATTTTCAGACAAATCCGTGAAAAAATGTGGCATAAATAATCAAAATACCGAATATCGGGAGGTACCGTTATATGGGTAATGTGGGCTGTAATGTGATTTCAACAGACAGACAGACGGACATCGTTAAATCGACTTAGAATTTTATGCTGATTATGAATATATATACTTTATGGGGTCTACGACGAATAATTAAGGATGTTGAATGACAAAGTTAATATACCCTCCTTTCCAAGGTGGAGGGTATAAAAAGTCCTAACACGAACTATTGGAATGAATCTAAAATTTTATGGTGAAATTTTGGCTGACGAAGTAGCTGGTACCTTGCTAGTGTCTAACTAAAGGAGTTTATCGTAGTTAGTTCTTTGCTCCATAAACCTGGGCGTTTTTGAAGACTTTATCCATTTTTGTTTTATATTCGCAATCATAGAAATATTTCAATGTCTCTGTTACATAAATTGTTGTTTTTGTTGTAGTTGTTGCTGTTACAATGCCATACAAAAGACACGTTTTGAATTCAATTCATATTTGCGAAGCAATTACGTGTCAAATGCGCAATCGTTGAAGATAACCATGCATGGGCTGTTATCAAATCTCGTGAGGAGGCTGTTCCGTATAACAAATAACAAAAGCAACAACATCAGCAGATATGAATATTAACAAGCTGTGTATGTGTGTGCTCTAAAAATGGCAAAACAAATTACAAAATCAACACAAGTTTTGCATTCAATTAAATATCAATAGCGAGAGGATGGGTTGGTGCGAGGGGGGGGGGGGGGGGGGGGTATGGTTGATAGATAGTTCGATTTGTATGGCTGCAAGTCATTCATAAATGAAAACCAGTAAAGAAAGTCTTAAAGTCGGTCGGGGCCGACTTTATGATACCCTACACCACTTTGCTAATTTAGTAGAGCTCCGCATAACAATTAAAAGTTTTTATGGGAGAATTCAGTCATACACGCTATGATTATAATTATAATTTAAAGTTCAAAGGACTAAATATGCCGAAGCATTTGTATCTTTTAAATTCGGACTTGTATTGCCCATTTGGTGCGAAATTAATTTGAAATCAGATAAAGATATATGTGGGAGCTATATCCAAATCGGAACCGATCTCGATAAAATTTGGCAAAGATATTTCTGAGTTGTTACGGAGTGCATAGTACGGTTGTGGGTAACAAATATAACAAATCGGATGAACAGTATATATGGGAGCTATAGCTATATCTTAACCGATCTTCACCAAATTTGACATACTGGCTTTTAGTCTCAATTCGGTTGTAAGTGCCAAATTTCATCCCATTTGGGCAAATACTAGACGTTTGGTGCTCAATCAAAGGTAAATCGGACGAAGTTATATATGGGAGCTATATCCAAATCTGAACCGATATCGATAAAATTTAGCATAGGTATTTCTGATCTGTATTTGATATATTTCCCCAAATATTGTTGATACAGAGTGCATATTACGGCTGCGGAGGACAAAAATAACAAATCGGATGAACAATATATATGGGAGCTATAGCTATATCTGAACCGATTTCGATCAAATTTGACATACTTATTTTCAGGCCTAATTTGGGTGTATATGCAAAATTCCATACTATTCGGGCTGATATTACACGTTTGGTGCACAATAAAAAGGCAAATCGGACGAAGATATATATGGGATCTATATCTAAATTTTGACCGATTATCTCCAATTTCAATAGGGTTCGTGCTTGGGCCAAACAAATGGTCTGTGCAAAATTTCATCTGGATCGGGTAATAAATGCGACCTGTACTGTGTTTACAAAAATACATGGATAGACGGACGGATGGATGGACGGACATGCATAAATCGACTCAGAATATGATTCTATGTAGATCATCAAAAGGAACTATGGGTCTATCTCGTTTCCTTTTGCCTGTTACAAACAAATGCACAAAGACATAATACCCTGACCACCTTGTGGTGTAGGGTATAATAAAACACAAAAATGCCTTGAGCAATGAACGGCATCGTGATCGAGAGTGATTTTGAAAATGTTTCGTATATTTTTCCAAATGGTCATGGTGGGACATGGTGGTCCCAACCCTGGCTAATGCTTTTAATCTGCAATCTACGGCTGCTATTGAACTTTTTCCCCTCTTCCCCTCATCTTTATTTTGCTCGGTGTTATGCACTTTGCAAATTATTCAATTTAAATTTATTTTCTGGTTTTTGCATTTAAATTGTTTGTGTTTTTTTTATAATTATGCGCATTCCATTATAAAATTTAGTTTAGAATTGTATTTTTTATTTTTATTTCCTGCGCTGTTTTTTTTTTTATTTCATATCAATATCAAGGTTAGAATATAGGTCTCGTGTTATGTGAGTTTCTGTTATTCTCATCAACAAAGAAAAAATATCAACTGTTGCCTTTTAAAATCTGTGCGAAAAAAGTTAATAATTTATAGCTATTGCATAATTATGCAGGGGGCAAGAGAAATGATTTTGGCTATTAAATCCCGTTTTGATGAAATGAAATTTGAATTAATTTATTTCGATAATTCCCGTTAGAAGTTTTGCATATATCGATGAACTTCAGCATATGCCGTTATAGAAAATCTACACCTCAGTCATTGTGGAATTATGAAGGTATCTTCATAATTAATCGAAACTGGAAGTAATTTGAGCTAATTTAAGCATACATTGGGGTCTTACAAAGGCGTGAAAAGTACCTATACGCTGTCGGGGACAAATGACGTCATTCCGAAATAATAACTTTTATACCCTCCACCATACTATGGAGGGTATATTAACTTTGTCATTCCGTTTGTAACTCCTCGAAATACTCATGTCCGGCCCAACAAAGTATATATATTCTTGATCAGCGTAAAATTCTAAGACGATTTACCCATGTCCGTCTGTCTGTCTGTCTGCCTGTCTGTCCGTCTGTCTGTCTGTCTGTACGTCTGTCTGTTGTAATCACCTTATCTTTCGAATGAATTGAGATAGATGGCTAAAATTTTGCACACATGTCTATTTCGCAAGTAGGCAGGTTAAGTTCATAAATGATCCATGTAGGTCCACGTTTTCATATAGCCCCCATATAACGGCACCTCCCGATATCCGGTATTTTAATGATTTTAGCGACATTATTCACCGGAATTGTTTAAAATTTGGTATTTAAAGTTCGAAATGGATACTACATCCTAAGACAGAAAATTGTCTGTGCAAGTCCACGTCTTCATATAGCCTCCATACAACGGTACATCCCGATATTCGGTATTTTAATGAATTTAGCGACATTATTCACCGGAATTGTTTCAAATTTGGTATTTGAAGTTCGAATTGGATACTACACCCTAAGACAGAAAATTGTCTGTGCAGGTCCACGTCTTCGTATAGCCCCCATATAACGGTACCCCCCTATATTCGGTATTTTGATGATTTTAGCGACCGGAAATGTTTCAAATCTGTTATTTGAAGTCTGTAATGGATACTACAGCCTATGACAGAAAATTGTCTGTGCAGGTCGACGCCTTTGTATAGCCCCCATATAACAGTACCTGCCGATATTCGGTACTTTTATGATTTTAGCGACATAATTCACCGGAATTGTTTCAATTTTGTAATTTGAAGTTCGCAATGGATGCTACAGCCTAAGACAGAATATTGTCTGTGCAGATTCACCTCTTAGTATAACCCCCATATAATGATACCTCCAATATTCGGTATTTTGATGATTTTAGCGATATTATTCGGCGGAATTGTTTCAAATGTCGTATTAAGAGGTCGTAATGGGAACTACAGCTTATGACAGAAAATTGTGTTTGCAGGTCCACGTCTTTGTATAGGCACCATATATCAGTATCTCCCAATATTCGGTATGTTGACGATTTTAGGCACAATATTCACTGAAATTCTTTGAAATTTCGTATTTGAAAAATTTGACAATTGTCAATGCTGGTCCAGGTCTTCGTATAGGCCCGATATAACGATACCTCCCTATATTAGGTATTCTGATGATTTCAGCTATATTATTCACCGAATCTGTTCGGTATTTTTAAGATTTTAACAGAATTTTTAATAGATTTTATTGTTTTTGAAAATTTCCAAATTCCTTCCAAATGGGTTCAACCCGGCGAAACTTACTGTCCTTACTTTACTTGTGCTTATCTAAAAAGTGAATTTTCAATGCAGCGTTTTTGTGTGAAATAGGCGAAAAATCGATTTTTCGATCCATTGTTATACCCCATACCACACTGTGGTACAGGGTTTTATGTCTCTGTGTATTTGATAGGAACATGCAGATATGAACAAAATAGACCCACAATTCCTTATGATGATTCATTCATGGAATCACATTTCGAGTCGTACGTCCGCCTGTCCATGTATTTTTGTAAACAAAGCATTTATAGTCCAAGTGAGATGAAATCATTTCTTAGACCCAAGGACGAACCCTATTTTAGTTATAGCTCCTGTATATACTTTTTTAATAGTTCGAAACTAAGAACACATTAATCATTGCATACTTTTTGGCTCGCATGAAACCAAACGCCGAGTAGACGATAGTCGAATAAGGTATTTCTACTTCTTTGTTTAAATATAATTTTCATACGATTTTTGGGTCCATGTTCTACAAGGTCTTCGATTAAATGTTCCACCATACATTCGGTATTATATATTTGTATACTTAATACATATTTTTTCCATAAAATCGTCTCATTCGCTTTATTAGCTAAATATCTATTTTTCAACTCACCTTAACATCACCGAACATTTCCTCCAAATCGTGAGATCCACTGCCCAAGGCCAAATGATAGAGAAAATCCTGATCCATACGTTCAATATTTCGGTTACGTAATTTGATAGTGCCATCGGAATTTCTAAGATAAGAAACATTTTGAAATAAATATTAATATTTGATTCGAAATTTTGGATAGGGAATTTTTTCAAAAAAAAAACTACAATTCTAAAAAATGTCTAAAATTTATGTTTGACTTGATTTCAATATAATTTCAATTTTGAAGATTATTTCATACAAATGTTAAACGCCAAATTTCGGCCGGTATCTTACGAATAAATACTTCAATGTTGTCTTCCAATGCGAGTCAATTGACGTGGTCTCATTTAGACATGAGCTTCAAAACAGTCTAAAGGCTTTAAATCAATTTGTAAAGTTTGACAATTGTTTTTTTTATCAAATCTTCATACATCGTATTAATTTTTTTATATAATATTCAAGTTTTTTCCCATCTTCGGAAAAATAGGAAATATTATACCATTTATCCCAAAAAGTCTTCATAATCTTTCATTTTGAAGTTTATCGAGGAGGTTATTAGTAGAATCATTGCACAATGAACCATCATCCATGTTTTCTGTCCAAAACTATTTTAAAGTCTCCATATGTAAATCCTCGAAGCCAACAGTGACCTCAATAAATAAATTCAGAATTCCAGCTTCATGTATTCACCCAATAACAAATTTAGTAACATTTATTATGCAGAGGCCCTAGTGACAAATTTCGGCATTTCAGTTCTATCCCTTCACCCAATATCCAATTTAGTACCCCTTAGTACTATTCGAACAATTATAGCACTCATTTCTAATACCAGCTTCACCACAGACACGAACAGTTGCATCAATATAAAATTTCATGAGTTCAGCTCTATTCCAATTCGCCCAATGCCAAATTTAGTACTAATTAGTACAATTTAGTACCCATATCCGAATCTAGGACCTTCTCTCAACCACTGGCACCAACAGTGACATCCATATCAAATTTCGCGATTTCAGTTTTATTCCTTCACCCTCTATCACATTATGTACTATTAAGTACTTTTCGTACAATTTAGTACACATTTCCAAAATCATCGCCATATCTCAATTTCAAATATCAACAAAGATCTCATTAACAAATTTCGGGATTTCAGCTCTATATCGCTATACCCGACACAAAATTTGGTACCATTTAGTACTATGAGCAGAAATATAGGACGCATTTCCAAACCTCTGACAAATCACAAACACAGATACTATTAGTAATCTAAATATAAATTTTCAGAATTTTATCTCTATCCTTTCAACCAATACCAAATTTAGTACCATTTAGTACTTTTCGTACCATTATAATGCACACTTCCAAAACCACCTCCATATACCCAGGATACACATGAACAGCGACCCTTAATTCCAAATTTAAGATTTCAGGCACTATCTGTTCGCCCTAAACCAAATTATTCCAAATTTCGTACCCTTTAGTAAAGTTCGCACACTTAGTACACATTTCCAAAACCACCTCCATATCTTAACCACAGACACCAACAGTGTCATCTATACAAAATGTAAGGCTTCCAGTCCTATCCCCTCACCCAATACCAGATATAGTACCATTTAGTACTTTTCGTACAATTATAGTACAAATTTCCTAAACCACCTCCATATGTCCAGGCTATATATTAGCAGCGACCCTAATACTACATTTCAGATTTTAGGCACTATCTGTTCACCTAATACCAAATTTCATGAAACATAGTACTATTTAGTACTTTTCGTGTACTTGTATTACACATTTCCAAGACCACATCTTCATCACAGAATAACAGTGATCCCATTACCAAAAAGGTCGGAATTCCGTAAACCAAACTATTCAATTACAGATACAAACAGCAACCTCAATATCAAATTTGAGTATCCCAGCCCTATCCCTTCACCCAATACCACATTTAGTACCATTTAGTACTTTAGGTGCAAATGCAGGACACTTATCCAACCCACCGCCCAATCTTCAAATTGAACTTTTAGAATTTTATCTCTATCCCTGCACTCAATTACAGTACTATTAAATACTTTTCGTACAATTATAGTACACGTCTCCGAAACCAATCTCTATCCCTTCACTCAATTACATATTTAGTACTATTAAGTACTTTTCGTACAATTATAGTACACGTCTCCGAAACCACCTCCATATTTCCAGGCGGTACATGAACAGCGACCCTAATATCAAATTTCAAACATCATCTGTTCATCTAGTACCTAATTGTACCACATTTAGTACTACTTAGTACTTTTCCTATACACATACATAGTACACATTTCCAAAATCACCTCTGTAATACAAACCTACCACTAAGAGGGATCTCATCACCAAAATTTCAAAATTAAAGCTTTAACCGTTCACCCTAAAGCAAAGTGTTTTATATTTAGTACCATTTAGTACATTTTCCACCCTTGATTCTTATACAAATTTTTAAGTACCATTTTAGAAGTTTTGTACCATTTTAAAACTTTTCGTTGCTCTAAAGTTCGCATCAGTGACAACTATTCCAAATTTCATATGTATGGTTTTTTTGTCATATTTTTTAAAGGCTTTTTTAGGAATTCTTGGCAAAGGGATTATTGTCGATATCTTCAAATATTTCTCCAAGACTTTCAAGAATATTTTTTCGAGACCTACTAGCCAAATATTCGCGATATTTAAAAAAAAAAGTTTTAAGAGACGTCAGCTTCTACAAGTGGTATATTTCGTTAAACTCCAGCGCTTTAATTATTTAATTTTCAATTTTTGGGACCATTAGAGGTGTAATTTTCTATATTTTAAGAACATTTTTTAAAATTTATAGAAATATTTTTTAATAACCTAAAAAATGTTTTTTTTTTTTTTTTTGAGAGCCCATCAGTATCATAATTATGAATATTGAAAGCATTTATTTCTATTCAGAAACTTATTTGTTTAAAAAATTCATCAGCGTAATTTAGCCACTTCGAATGTGTTATTTCTTATTTTATACCTTTCTTCGTTTCCAACAAAATTGTTTAGTGTTTTTTTCATTTGTCAATTAAATTTTGTTTTTGTCATTTCCGCTTCGCTTCCAAAACAACACGAGCTATTGTTGCAACGATAAACAGTTTAGTTCCACCTAAAAGTGAAACGCATTTAAAAACAATTTTTTAGAAGAAAAAAAAATCAATGATACTCCAAAAAAAAAAAAAATGAAACTACAACTAAAAACTGCGTTCGGATAGAAACTCCAGATAATTGTTTTGCGGTTGAAAAGCTATGAAGCAATTGCTTCAATATGAAATGGAGTCAAAAAGAGAATCGTCACCACTGCTGTCAAGTTGATGGAATTTTACGTTGCAATTGCATTGCCGCAGCTCTCTGTAATTGATGTTGTGCTTCTTTTGTTTTGTATGTATGTGTGTATGCACGTACATATGTAGTTGTTTATGGCCGATAATAAAATATTTTCGTAGAAAAAGTTAAGCATAGATAATTGCAATCAGTTTTCAACGCTATTGTTTTTTTCATTTTAATGCACTAACGTAGAGCGGCGGTACCATTAAAAAGTGGCCATATTTGATTGCAATACATACGTATGTATAGTTGTAAACAATTCACGTTGAGTGCATAAAGAGGCTAACTTTAAGAAATTAAAAAATGATGACGTAATGTTTGAAATTTTAAGACAAACGGACATTTTTTTCTCATTTTTATAAACAACAAGTAAAAAAACATTAAGTTCGGCCGGGCCAAACTTTTAATACCCTCCACCCTAGGGTAAGGGAAACATTAAAGCCCATTATGACCCACATATACCAATTTTTAGACATATTCATGGAAAAATGTGCCAAAAATCATCAAAATACCGAATATCAGGAGGTACCGTTATATGGGGACTATACCCAAACGTTGACCTATACACACAATGTTTCGCCACACGAACTAGCACCCATTATGACCTACAAGTACCAATTTTCAGACATATTCATGGAAAAATGTGCCAAACATAATCAAAATACCGAATATCGGGAAGTACCTTTATATGGGGCTATACCAAAGCGTGGACCCATACATGCAATGTTTCTCCACCGGAGCTGGAACCCATTATGACCTACAAATACCAATTTTCAGACAAATCCGTTAAATAATGTGGCATAAATCATCAAAATACCGAATATCGGGAGGTACCGTTATATGGGGACTATACCAGAACGTGGACCGATATATCTTATTTTCAATACCAACCATCCTAGACACAATACAAATTGCTCTGCTAAATTTTGGCGCTCTACGTCAAATAATGTGGGCTGTATCGTGATTTCAACAGACAGACGGACAGACAAACGGACATCGTTAAATCGTTAAATCGACTTAGAATTGTATGCTGATTATGAATATATATACTTTATGTGGTCTACGACGAATAATTAAGGATGTTACAAACGGAATGACAAAGTTAATATACCCTCCTTTCCAAGGTGGAGGGTATAAAAATGGCTCGTGAACTGAACATTTCGCAATATTCCATTCGGCAAATATTGAAAAATGAGCTCGTGGTAGCGACGTTGAAATTCCAAAAAGTGCACGAACTTACACCGCAACAAAAAGAAAATAGACTCAAAAGAGCTAAAGAGTTGCTTCGCTTGGCCGAAAGTGGTAAACTGCCGAATTTGGTTTTCTCCGATGAGAAAACATTTGTTGTCCAGCAGTTTGTAAACAAACAAAATGATCGTGTTTACTTCCCAAAGACTTCAGCTGAAAATGTGCACCTTCGGTGGGCCACCAGAACGTCGGCCATGGTGAAGGTGTGGGCCACCCTAACAGCCGATGGTCACTCTCCGCTCGTATTAATCGACCGTGGCATCAGAATAAATGCCGAATATAATAGCGAAAATATTCTGGCCTTGGGTACGCAAACATTTTGGCCACAGACCTTGGACATTCCAACAGGACTCAGAACCATCGCTCTCAGCACTCACCATCCAAGAATGGTTACAAAATGAGGTTCCTCGTTTCATTTCCAGCGCATAATGGCCACCAAAATCAAAAAAAACAAAATGCCAATCCGTTGGACTATTGTGTCTGGAGTTTTTTTTTGCAAAGCAAGGTTGCCACTAAAACATACCAAAGTGTTGATCACCTCAAGCATGCGCTTCGCCGGGAATGGGCCAAAATACCGCAGAGCAATATTCGGGCAGCGTGTGACGGTTTCATTGGGCGTTTGAAGGTCATAATTCGTGCCAAAGGTGACCAATTCGAACAAATCTAAACTTATTCTTAAATAAATTTTCAATAAAATTTAAAAAAAAAAATGTAAAAAATATGGCGTTTGACTTTGTTGCAGTTTGTATCGTAGGATTTTTTTCAATTATTGACAGCCTATCAATCCCGGATTATTATTTTTGAGCTATGTTTGAGTATATTCGAGCGTAATAATCGAGTTTTGTTTTCAATAATTACCATTCCAATAATTGAGGACTTTTCAAGAATTTTTTTTTAGGAAAACCGACTAATATTTATTTATTTTATTTGTTTTCTTTTTGCCATTTTTAAGTTAAGCTACTCTTGTTCTCAACGAATACTTAATATTAGACCGTGTCTGAATGACTCAGATCTTTCACTGCATTATCTTGTTTCTTTGATAACCAAAGAGTAATTGATCTACTTTTTTTATTGATGACTTTTAAAATTGTTCAAAAGTGCGACATTTTTCATTGCCGCGATAAGATAAGATGGGGGACAACCCCATGCACTTGAAAATAATGGGTGAATTGTATAAAAAAAATATTAAAACTGATTAAAATACAATTAAGTAATTATACTCCTATTTTATGGGGAACACGAAAGACCCTAAATATCAAAGGTATTATTAAGGGGTTATAATTCCAAGATCTCATGCATATATTATTCAAATATAAAACAGGAGCCTAAATTACTGTCATAAAGAGACTAATAAACCCAAAATAATGTCTGATAAAAATGTAATTTGTGACTTTTTGGAACCAAATGCTAATAGTTTGTTTGATAGGTTGGTATAACGTACATTGTTGTTATCTTCAAATAATATTCCCTTGCGCCTCCCCTCACATCAGTCTCTATTATAATAACAATTGATATAGCCATACATCATGATTACCAGTAAATTAGTCAGACTGTCGTTCGATAAACCTTAATTTTATGTCAGCAAGAAAAAATATAGAAACAAATATACATTCATTCACATGCGACACACCCCCTTTTCTATAATGAGACGTCTGTTTTTTGTGGGCTTTGCATTTATTTGGCGATTTTTTTGTTTGTACTCATTTTCTGTTTATTTTTATTATCATTCTCAAGAATTTGCACTTGGACTCTGTCATACTTTAATGAAAGTGAAATTGTTTTTTTTTTTAGAAAACGCAAGTGTTTATCGAAAAATGATGGATGGGTGAATTTGCAAAAAATTCTTATTTATATATTACTGTTATATAGATGGTAAATAGGAGAAGTAAAAATACAATATATTCCTGGTACCTCTCCCACAAAAGTTCGAAAATTTCAAAAAACAAGTAAAAAACCGTAAGTTCGTCTCGGCCGATCTTTAAGTACCCCCAACCATTTGGAACGAATTTCGCAATTTTCAAAAAAAAAAACCAGTAAAGAAAGTCTTAAAGTCGGGCGGGGCCGACTTTATGATACCCTACACCACTTTGCTAATTTAGTAGAGCTGCGCATAACAATTAAAAGTTTTTATGGGAGAATTCAATCATACACGCTATGATTATAGTTATAATTTAAAGTTCAAAGAACTAAATATGCCAAAGCATTTGTATTTTTAAATTCGGACTTGTACACAATTAATTTGAAATCGGATTAAAATATATATGGGAGCTATATCCAAATCGGAACCGATCTCAAATACAGTCAAAGATATTTCTGAGCTGTACCTGAATATCGTTGTTACGGAGTGCATATTACGGCTGTGGGTAGCAAATATAACAAATCGGATGAATAGTATATATGGGAGCTATAGCTATATCTGAACCGATCTTCACCAAATTTGGCATACTACCTTCTAGACTAAATTCGGTCGTAGGTGCCAAATTTCATCCAATTTGGGCAAATATTAGACATTTGGTGCACAATCAAAGGTAAATCGGACGAAGTTATATATGGGAGCTATATCCAAATCTCAACCGATCTCGATAAAATTTAGCAAATGTATTTCTGAGCTGTATTTGATAAATTTCCCCAAATATTGTTGCTACAGAGTGTATATTACGGCTTCGGAGGACAAAAATAACAAATCGGATGAATAATATATATGGGAGCTATAGCTATATCTGAACCGATTTCGATCAAATTTGGCATACTTACTTTAAGGTCCAATCTGATCGTACGTGCAAAATTCCATAGTATTCGGACTGATATTACACGTTTGGTGCACAATAAAAAACAAATCGGACGAAGATATATATGGGAGCTATATCTAAATTTTGACCGATTATCTCCAATTTAAATAGGGTTCGTCCTTGGGCCAAATAAATGATTTATGCAAAATTTCATCTGGATAAGGCAATAAATACGAACTGTACTTTGTTTACAAAAATACATGGACAGACGGACAGACGGGAGGACGGACGGACGGACATACATAAATCGACTCAGAATGTGATTCTATGCAGATCATCAAAAGGAACTATGGGTCTATCTCGTTTCTTTTTGTCTATTACAAACAAATGCACAAAGACATGATACCCTGACCACCGTGTGGTGTAGGGTATAAATAGACTCAAAAGAGCTAAAGAGTTGCTTCGCTTGGCCGAAAGTTGTGATCTGCCGAATTTGGTTTTCTCCGATGAGAAAATATTCGTTGTCCAGCAGTTTGCAAAAAAACAAAATTATCGTGTTTACTTGTCAAAGAAGTCATCTGAAAATGTGTACCTTCGGTTAGTCACAAGAACTCAAGCGGCGGCCATGGCGATGGTGTGCGCCGCCACATCAGCCTATGGGCGCTCTCCGCTCGTATTAATCGACTGTGGCATCAGCATAAATGCTGAATATTATCTCGAAAATATTCTGGATGGTGTATTAAAGCTTTTGGCCCGCAAACATTTTGGCCGCAGACCTTGGACATTCCAACAGGACTAAACACGCAGCATACACCACTCAAGAATGGTTATAAAATGAGGTTCCTCGCTTCATTTCCAGCGCACAATGGCCACCAAAATCTTCGGATACCAATCCATTGGACTATTGTGTCTGGAGTATTTTGGAAAGCAAGGTTGGCACTAAAAAATACCAAAGTGTCGATCACCTCAAGCAAGCGCTCCGCCGGGAATGGGCCAAAATACCGCAGAACAACATTTGGACAGCGTGTGACGGTATCATTGGCCGTTTGCCACAATTCATACCAAAGGTGACTAGATGCTATTTCCGACATTTCTTGTTTTCATTCAATAAAATTTAAAAAATTTTAAAAATTATGGCGTTTGTCTATGGTTGCAGTTTTTCACCTCACCCTGTATACATGTAGATATAAAGTGCTGGCTTCCCAGTGCATCTATCCCTCCACGGTAGTCAAACTATTGATTAAATTTAAACATTGTATATATTCTTTATATATGTATGAAAAAAATTATATATTTGAAGGTAAATACACACAAGCGTTTGGACCCCCAACGAAATTTTACAACAACAACAAAACTATTCTGACGTAAATAAAATTTATTTTATGGCAAAAATATAAATGCGACTTTTCACTTTTCTATTTATTGTTGTTGATATTTTGCATTCTATATTTAGATTTATTTATTTATAATTTTCATTATAAACAGAAACATTGGCTGGCATTTTTGTCGACGGTCCATTAATTAGACAGATGATAACAACTATTGACCATGCGACAGATAATATATATATGTATATCGATCATAAACCCTTAGTATGTCTCATAGATATGACAATAGGTGTGTACGGAAATCTAATAATTTGTACAAACATTTCAGAAGTAATTCCAAAATTATTTCAGAATGTTTGTCCAGTAAAAGAGAGTGCTGAGTTATTGAGAGAGTTATTGTAAATCCCTACTGGGAAATATTCTCGTAAGTATTATCCACTATTATCCGCTGGATGAAAATCAGCTATTTTATAGTTGATGTAAATATTTTTAAAAATGTCGGTAAATAAATTATATAGTATGCAATAAAAATGAAAGCGAAAGTAGTCACTCGAAGTCGAATCACATTGGTCCTCTCTAAATTCATAACTTTCGAAAGAAGTTTCATTTTCTACTCAATATATCGAGTTTAGTGCCATTTTGTACTTTTCGTATACTTTAAGGCAGCGGTTTCGAAATGTACAGTTTTCACATGCACAGCTTTCATGTACATATATATTTAGTACCATTTGCTTCTATTGGTTCACTGAAGAACGCCTCTCCGAGACCACAGCTTATGTCTGACATATTTCCCAATTTCTATGGCCTTATAAAATTTTAAAATGTTATCTCTATTCGTTAAAAAAGCATCACGGCACTAAACTAAACTCTCTCGACTGGTTTAACATACAGAGTGAGATAAAAAACATTAAGTTCGGCCGGGCCAAACTTTTAATACCCTCCAACTTAGGGTAAAAGAAACATTAGAAGAAATATGGCAAAAACCATTAAAATGCCGAATATCGGGAGGTACCGTTATATGGGGGCTACACCAAAACGTGGTCCTATAATTACAATGTTTCGCCACACGAACTAGGACCCATTATGACCAACAAATACCAATTTTTAGACAAATCAGTGAACAAATGTGGCAAAAACCATCAAAATACCGAATATCGGGAGGTACCGTTATATGGAGACTATATCAAATCATGGACCCATGCATGCAATGTTTCGCCACCGGAGCTGGAAGCCATTATGACCAACAAATACCAATTTTCAGACAAATCCGTGAAAAAATTTGGCAAAAAATCATTAAAATACCGAATATCGGGAGGTACCGTTATATGGGTGCTATACCAAAACGTGGACCTATGATTAAAATGTTTCGCCACACGAACTAGGACCCATTATGACCCACAAATACCAATTTTTAGACAAATCAGTGAAAAAATGTGGCAAAAACCATTAAAATACTGAATATCGGGAGGTACCGTTATATGGGGGCTATACCAAATCATGGACCCATACACACAATGTTCCGCCATCGGAGCTGGAACCCATTATGACCAACAAATACCAAATTTCAGACAAATCCGTGGAAAAATGTGGCAAAAATCATTAAAATTCCGAATATCGGGAGGTACCGTTATATGGGGACTATATCAGAACGTGGACCGATATACCTCATTTTCAATACCAATCATCCTAGACACAATGCAAATTGCTCTGCTAAATTTTGGCGCTCTACGTCAAATAATGTGGGCTGTATCGTGATTTCAACAGACAGACGGACATCGTTAAATCGTCTTAGAATTTAATGGTGATTGTGAATATATATATACTTTATGAGGTCTAAGACGAATATTTAAGGATTTTACAAACGGAATGATAAAGTTAATATATCCTCCTTTCCAAGGTGGAGGGTATAAAACAAATGGCAACAAAGTCAGACGCCACGCCTTTTACATTTTTTTTCAGTTTTATTAAATGAAAGCAAAATATGTCGGAACTGATATCGAATTTTTTGTTTACAAACTGCTGGACAACAAATGTTTTCTCATCGGTGCGGAGAAAACCAAATTCGGCAGATCACCACTTTCGGCAAAGCGAAGCAACTCTTTAGCTATTGTGAGTCTATTTTCTTTCTGATGCGGTGTATGTGTTTGCACTTTTTGGAATTTCAATGGCTTTACCCCGAGCTCATTTTTCAATATTTGCCGAATGGAATATTGAGATATGTTCAGCTCACGAGTCATTTTTCGGCCACTGCAACGCGGATTTCGATCAAGTCGCTTCTTTACTTTTCGAACCATTTCTGCTGATGTTGCTGTTTTCTAAGAACACTATTAAGCGTTTATACGAAAAATTTTCGACTGGTAAGGCTCTTTCTAATCCGAAGAGGCCATATAAAAGTCGAGAATATCGCTGCCGTACGAGCCAGTGTTAAGAGGTCCCCAAGAACATCCCAAAAACGCCGTTCTCAGCAGTTGGGCATGGCTCGGTCCACTTTACAACGGATTATTCGCATTGATTTGCATTTGTTCCCGTACAAAATTCAATTGACGCAAAGAATGTTGCCTGCGGACAATCCTCGTCGCTTGGAATGGGCCCAAAGGTCCGTCGAATATGGGCAACCCTGTACAACGGTAACGAGCGATGGTACGAGACACAAAAGATTTATTCACATTTAAATGCTGGAGTGCTCTAACGATAGCCACTTGTGGTTTTTTTCTAGGCAATTGTAAAGAAATCACACTATCACGCTTGAATTCCATCACGAATAACTTTTTTTCTGGAAAATTCTCACCAAAATGCTTTGGTACGCTTGTAAACAATATGATGAGCTGTCACTGGAATAATTTTAACAGCTGTCGGATGAGTGGCTTGGAAATGACAGCAGTCTGAAGTTGATTGCAGTTTTTTTTATTTCACCCTGTACAGTCATATGTGGCTATAATGAATGTGTATTTTTTTCAAAATGCTATATGTTTAAGTAATAATACCCAGCACGTTTTTTTCGCGAAAAAAAGCCGAAAAGCAGAAAAAAAAAATTGTAAACATTTGGTCTTGGGCCAAAATGTGACGACGTTGTTGTCTAAAATAAATATTTCACACGAGGAAAACAAATGTAAATGAAACAGAAGAAAATCGCTTGAAATGAGTCAAAAGGAAAACACAGTAAAAAATAATGCCGCAAAATTGCAAAAATAAAAACAAAAATAAAAAAATTGCCACCGATGAGAGATATCAACATGTGATGAAATTTGTATGAAATAAATCACTTACAATGGATTACCATATACAAATAGACCTAAGGTTTTAAAAATTTCTCATCCCACTGATAATGAAGAATGATGTTGGAAAAATAGGGTTCACCACCTACTATGTCATTTTTTACTATCCACAACTCTAGAGCTCATCTAAATTTTGATCATCCCTCCACCATACTATGGAGGGTATATTAATTTTGTCATTCCGTTTGTAACTCCTCGAAATACTCATGTCAGACCCAACAAAGTATATATATTCTTGATCAGCGTAAAATTCTAAGACGATTTAGCCATGTCCGTCTGTCTGTCTGTCTGTCTGCTGTAATCACGCTATCTTTCGAACAAATTGAGATAGAAGGCTAAAATTTTGCACACATGTATATTTTGCCAGTAGGCAGGTTAAGTTCGTAAATGGGCCATGTAGGTCCAAGTTATCATATAGCCCCCATATAACGGTACCTCCCAATATTCGATATTTTGATGACTTTAGTATTTGAAGTTCGAAATGGATACTACAGCCTAAGACAGAAAATTGTCCGTCCAGGTCCATGTCTTTGTATAGCTCCCATATAACGGTAGCTTCCGATATTCGGTATTTTGATGATTTTAGCGACATTATTCACCGGAATTGTTTCAAAGTTGGCATTTAAAGTTCGTAATAGATGCTGCAGCATAAAACAGAAAATGGGCCATGTAGGTCCACGTCTTCGTATAGCCCCCATATACCGTACCCCCCGATATTCGGTATTTTGATGATTTTAACGACATTAATTACCGGGATTGTTTCAAATTTCGCATTTGAAGTTCGTAATGGATACTTCAGCCCATGCCAGAAAATTGTCTGTGCAGGTCCACGTCTTCGTATAGCCCCCATATAACGGTACCTCCTGATATTCGGTATTTTAATGATTTTATGGACATTTTTTCGCCAGAATTGTTTCAAATTTGGTATTTGAAGTTCGCAATGGATACTACAGCCTAAGACAGAAAATTGTCTGTGCAGGTCCACCTCTTCGTAAAGCCTCCATATAACTGTACCTCCCGATATTCGGAACATTGATGATTTTAGCAACATTACTACCGGATTTTTTTCGAGTTTCGTATTTGAATATTTTAATGGCTTATGACGAAAGTTGTCTATGCAGGTCCACGTCGTCGTATAGGCATTCGGTATTTTTAAGATTTTAACAGAATTTTTAACAGATGCTTTTTTATTATTTTTTTTTTTTTTTTGGAATTTGTCAAATTTTTCCAAATGGTGGAGGGTATTAAAAGTTCGACCCGGCCAAACTTACAGCTTTTTTACTTGTTTTAGATTTTTTTCCAAAAGAATTTTAGTTTTATTTAATTCTTGGGTTCCTCTTCTATTGAGCTTACGATCTCGTCACTTCGGCAAAAAAAATGTTTTTTGTCATAGAAGTTATTTTTAAAATAACTTCTGGGGAGAATATCCTAGACAAAAAATAAGTGAACTGAATAGGATTGGTGGCTCTTTCCGAAACCTAGGTATTCCCTGCCTTATCCCTTGGTAAACATTACCATCGTTCTCCACTAATAAAAAAACGTTGTTTTTTTAAAAACAACAATAAAGGGATCAAGCCTGACCATTTTGCAACAACAAAAAACTTTGGTATCCCGAACAAGCAAGCCAACACTGTACCGCAAAATTTTAAACTTGCCAACAAAAGCGTTTTGTTAATATTTTTAAAAATTTCCTTTAGAATATAATCTATGTGCGTATAGAAGACTTCCAGATGTCCTCTTTCTGAAAGGTACCTTTTGAAGATCTCTTAGTTGAAGAAGTCTATTTTCTGGGTTCTGAAAATTAAACCAATTCAATGCCACTTCTGTGGGTTTTCAAATGCATTATCTATCCTCAGCTTAGGAAACCGAGTTTAATTGAAGTGAAGAAAGAAATCCATACAGACGTCATGCCGTTAAAACGCAACGTCGTGACCCTGTTAATATATTTGAAAACATTTTAATTATTTTGTTGCGATAAGAAGAAGTCGCCCATCGATTTGTTTTGTATTTGAACTTAACGGCTTTCGATTTAAGGTGACAATGAAATATGTGGCGATAAGAACATTGGCAATGTGGACTGCCGCTAGCAAATTTGATTAATTGGTAATTGATAGACTCGGTGATCCACAGCGTGAGAAGGTGAAGGAGCAGAGTCAATATCAATGTCAGGGAGAATGAAAATAATTGAAAATTTGACTAATTTTTTCTCTGTTCCAGAACATTCGAGAAAGTACTATTTTTACAATTGTTTTGAAAGATAAAGATTAGGTTGAACGGATGAAGTCAGATTTTTGAAATTTTGTACTTGAATCCCTGTTAGTGGTAGGTTTGTGATAAAAAAAAGGTTGTTTTGGGTGAGATGAAAAAACTGCAATCAACTTCGGACTGCTGTTATTTCTAAGCCACTCGTCCGACAGCTGTTAAAATTATTCCAGTGACAGCTCATTATATTGTTTACAAGCGTACAAAATCATGAGCGTGAGAATTTTCCAGAGAAAATTTTATTCGTGATGGAATTCAAGCGTGATGGTGTGGCTTCCTTATATTTGGCTGGAAAACCAACTATTTTTAGAGCACTGCAGCATTTAAATGTGAATAAATCTTTTGTGTCTCGTACCATCGCTCGTTACCGTGATACTGGTAGCGTAGCCGGTAAACGTCAAGGAAGTGGCCGGAAGAAAACAGCAACATCCGCAGAAATGGTTCGAAAAATAAAGAAGCGACTTGTCGCTCGGAACCCGCGTCGAAATGCCCGAAAAATGACTCCTGAGCTGAACATATCGCAATATTCCATTCGGCAAATATTGAAAAATGAACTCATGGTAAAGCCATTGAAATTCCAAAAAGTGCAAGAAATTACACCGCCACAGAAAGAAAATAGAGAATAGTTGCATCGCAGTGGTGAACTGCCGAATTTGGTTTTCTCCGTCTCCGATGAAAAAACATTCGTTGTCCAGCTGTTTGTAAACAAACAAAAAAAAAAATGATCTGTTTACTGGCCAAAGAGGTCAGCTGAAAATGTACACCTTCGGTTGGCCACCGGAACTCAAGCGCCGACCATGGTGATGGTATGGGCCGCCATAACAGCCGATGGTCGCTCTCCACTCGAACTAATACACGTTTCATCAAAATAAATTATAGCGAAAATATTCTGGAGGGTGTATTAAAGCCTTGGGCACGCAAACATTTTGGCCGCAGACCTTGGACATTCCAACAGGACTCAACACCATCGCACTCAGCACCCGTCACCCAAGAATGGTTTCAAAATGAGGTTCCTCGCTTCATTTCCAGCGCACATAGGCCACCAAAATCTCCGGATACCAATCCGTTGGACTATTGTGTCTGGAGTATTTCGGAAAGCAAGGTTGGCACTAAAAAATACCAAAGTGTCGATCACTTTAGCGCTTCGCCGGGAATGGGCCAAAATACCGCAGAGCAACATTCGGGTAGCGTGTTTCATTGGCCGTTTGAAGACCATAATTCGTGCCAGAGGTGACCAATTCGAACAAATGTCAACTTATTCAAAAATTTGATGCTATTTACAACGTTTTTTTATTTTGATTCATTAAAATTAAAAAAAGAACCAAAACAAGTTAAAAAGCAATATGTTCCGCCGGGCCGAACTTTGAATACCCTCCACCATTTGGAACGAAAAAAAATTAAATCCGTTAAAAATTCTGTTAAAATCTTAAAAAAAACCAATACAGCCGTTATATTGGGGTCTATACGACGACGTGGACATTCATAGGCAAATTTTGTCATAAGCCATTAAAATATTCAAATACGAAACTCGAAAAAAAATCCGGTGAATAATGTTGCTAAAATCATCAATGTTCCGAATATCGGGAGGTACAGTTATATGGAGGCTTTACGAAGAGGTGGACCTGCACAGACAATTTTCTGTCTTAGGCTGTAGTATCCATTGCGAACTTCAAATACCAAATTTGAAACAATTCTGGCGAAAAAATGTCCATAAAATCATTAAAATACCGAATATCAGGAGGTACCGTTATATGGGAGCTCTACGAAGATGTGGACCTGCACAGACAATTTTCCGCCTTAGGCTGTAGTATCCATTACGAACTTCAAATACCAAATTTGAAACTATTCCGGTGAATATTGTCGCTAAAATCATAAAAATACCGAATATCGGGAGGTGCCCTTATATGGGGGCTATGCTAAAACGTGGACCTACATGGCCCATTTTCAATACCAAAAGTTCTGCATATATAACATACATTTAAGAAAAATTTTATCAATCTACTTCAATTCGTTCGGAAGCTAGAGGTACTTATATATGGTTCCGATACGATGACCTGGACCTTCATAGACAATTTCCTGTCATAGACTGTAGTTCCCATTACGAACACTAAATATGTTATTTGAGACTGCTCCGGTGAGCAATGTCGCTAAAATCATACCGAATATCGGGAGGTACCGTTATATGGGGGCTATATGAAGACGTAAACCTGCATAGAGAATTTTCTGTCTTAGGATGTAGTATCCCTTTGGAACCTCAAATACCAAATTTGAAGCAATTCCGGTGAATAATGTCGCTAAAATCATCAAAATACCGAATATGGGGAGGTGCCGTTATATGGGGGCTATACGAAGCCCTGGACCTGCATAGACAATTTTCTGTCTTAGGATGTAGTATCCATGACTTCACCATGTCTGCAAAATTGTAGTCTTCTATCTCGATTCGTTTGAAAGATAGCGTGATTAAAACAGACATACGGACATCGCTAAATCGACATAGAATTTTACGCTGATCAAGAATATAAATACTTTGTTGGGCCTTACATGAGTATTTCGATTAGTTACAAACGGAATGACAAAGTTAATAATATACCCTCCATAGAATGGTGGAGGGTATAAAAAGCAACCAGCTGTTACAAAGCAACAGTACCACCAGTCGTTGATGAATTGCCCTCCTTCCTACCTACCTTGTTTGTTTGCGAACTTCTGTGAAGGTATCATCTTCGTCCCCGGACGCCTCGGCTATTTGGGCACTATTTCCGTTGACACGACTTTTGTATTCACGGTGGGAGTGGTGGCGATCGACTTCGTCGTTGGGAGTACCGGTGGGTGGCATAGTGGAAGTGTGTTTTTGTTATTTATTTTTCTTGTCTTTTTTTAATTTTATTACGATTTGTTGGCTTTGAAAAAACCTTTTTAATTTGATCACAGAAATTTCTAGAGGTATTTTTCTTTGGTTTGTGTTTCACTTTTTTTTTAGGCTGGCTTCACATCAAAGCACAAAACTTAGCGCAGCTACAATTTGCGACAGTTTTTCGGGCCAAAACAATAAATAAAACGACACAGTTATTAAGACCGGATGATATGAACACGTCAACGTCTAAATATCGACTGATGGGTTTCAGCGTTGCCAAATGATCTTTTATTGAACAAAACAGAGAAAAAACGTAAGCGCTACACAACAGCCAAACAGTAGACTCGAAGCGAGTAGCTGTGAGTCCGAGGGATGATGAGAATGGTGGGCAAAACAGCAACAGTAACAGCACCACAATACAATACGCTCTGCTAATGTGCATACATATGTATGTATGTGTGTAGGTATGCATAGTATGCAGGCAATAACAATGGCAAAGCAAAACAGAAAAAAGTGAAAAAAAATAACAATTTAACTCACACATACACACACACTCACGTACAAGGTATGTGTGTAGAAATAGCCAAGTATTTGCTGCTCTCAAATTTTTAAAATACTCAGCAGATGCTATTTGGATCTTTCATATACTGCATTCCACTCATAGGCCATATCAAAGCGCAATAACAAGAAGTTCCAGCCAGTAGTGAAAATCAGGGACCAACTCTAGAGTTCGATATGGAAATAATTATGATCGAAATGAAATCGAAAATATAGTTAGAAGCAACTGGCGATCAACTCGAACATACTTTGATCGAAATTTTTTTAATATCAAATGAGAGAGAGAGAAGACTAATGCTTATACCCTACACCACAAGGTGGTCAGGGTGTTATATCTTTGTGCATTTGTTTGTAACAGGCAAAAGGAAACGAGATAGACCCATAGTTCCTTTTGATGATCTGCATAGAATCACATTCTGAGTCGATTTATGCATGTCCGTCCGTCCGTCCGTCTGTCCATGTATTTTTGTAAACAAACTACAGGTCGCATTTATTGCCCGATCCAGATGAAATTTTGCATAGATCATTTGTTGGGCCCAAGGACGAACCCTATTGGAGATAATCGGTCAAAATTTAGATATAGCTCCCATATATATCTTCGTCCGATTTACCTTTTATTGTGCACCAAACGTGTAATATCAGCCCGGATTGTATGGAATTTTGCATATACACCCAGATTAGGCCTGAAGATAAGTATGCCAAATTTGATCGAAATCTGTTCAGATATAGCTATAGCTCCCATATATATTGTTCATCCGATTTGTTATTTTTGTCCTCCACAGCCGTAATATGCACTCTGTAACAACAATATTTGGGGAAATATATCAAATACAGCTCAGAAATACATTTGCTAGATTTTATCGAGATTGGTTCAGATTTGGATATAGCTCCCATATATAACTTAGTCCGATTTACCTTTGATTGTGCACCAAACGTCTAATATTTGCCCAAATTGGATGAAATTTGGCACTTACGACCGAATTGAGTCTAGAAGCTAGTATGTCAAATTTGGTGAAGATCGGTTTAGATATAGCTATAACTGTTCATCCGATTTGTTATATTTGTTACCCACAGCCGTATTATGCACCCCGTAACAACGATATTCAGCGAAATATATCAAATGCAGCTCAGAAATATCTTTGCCAAATTTTATCGAGATCGGTTCCGATTTGAATATATCTCTCATATATATCTTTATCCGATTTCAAATAAATTGTGCACGAAATGGGCAATACAAGTCCGAATTTAAAAGATACAAATGCTTCGGCATATTTAGTCCTTTGAACTTTAAATTATAATCATAGCGTGTATGATTGAACTCTCCCATAAAAACGTTTAATTGTCATAGCTCTACTAAATTAGCAAAGTGGTGTAAGTCGGCCCCGCCGGACTTTAAGACTTTCTTTACTTTTTTTTTAAATTCTTTATCTCTCAATTTTGCATTCTAACATTATATCTGATGATCAGCTGTTCTCGTTGAGGAACCCATGGTTCATTTGTATGCAAGTCTGTCTTCAAAATACTCTCTTCCTCACACACACTCGCACACAATTCAATATGAATTTCTACTATGCAAAATTTACATTTTGCACAGACCCTGCAAGCATTTGGATGTGAGTTTTTAACTCCATCACCTAATATTACACTACTTTGTCGCTTCCTGCTTGTGAAACGTCGATAGTTGGTCGATTTGCAATAACAATTCTATTGCCCCACTACAGTCAACTAATTTTCATCTCCAATAGTAACTTTTTTGGCACTTCCCGTAGATTAAAGAGCGATTGTTTTGTTTTACTCCCAAAACGGAGAACAAAATTAAACGAGTTCAGTTTGTCGGAGATCAGCATTGGTGCACGAGTGAAAAAAAAAAACTATTAAATGAAAAAATATATTTAAATTATTTAGTAAAAATTAATTGTGACTTTTTTCAGTATTTTTTATTATATGTGTTCAAATAATTTTTTAAAAATTAAAAACGAAGTGATATGCAAAAAAAAAAATAATTAATATTATTTAGTGAAAAAATAAAATTAAATTTTGTGTTAATAACTGTGTTTTGCTCATGCTTTTTGTATGCGTTTTACCTATTGTTTAATTACGCGTATTTATTTGAAATTATATTAATAAAGTTAAACAAATAATAATTTTAATTTAAAGACTTCCAGCTCTTTTTTACTTTCTGAAGGCATTGCATATCGCATACAAATCAATAAAGTCACCAACAGTCGATGAAAACCCACGCCTTCAATCTCGAATCTTTAACCAAAAAGGTAAACCGTTCGGGAAGAAATGAACCACGCTCTCGTTACTTCCTTAAATTGCCTTTATTGTAACGACTGAACGTTACTTAGTCGTCAATTTCATCTGCCACTAAAAAGTCAATGTTAAGAAGTAACGAGTGCGTGGTTCATTTCTTCCCGAACGGTTTAACTTTTTGGTTAAAGATTCGAGATCGCCGGCGAGGGTTTTCATCGCCTGTTGGTGACTTTTTAGTTATGTCAGCGACAAAAAATGCTTGCTGGGGATGGACAGGTAGATTTCTGAAATTTGTATAACCACGTGCTGCTCTCTCCCTGAGATGATGATGTTGAGTAAGAGATTAAATTAATTTCGAAATTCTCTCTCATATCTGTATGAGCAACATAGAGACTACCTTGCGAATTTATTGTTACGGTAAGTGTCCAAAAAAGGTATACAATTCAATAAGTTTGAAACCCGGTTCGGGTTATAACGGTTCAGCTTTTAGAATATCTAGATATATATATATAAAAGAGTAGTGAAATAGCTGACCTAGAATCAAATGAAACGGCTGAAGCTAGACTGTGTTTTTGGAAATTCGTTACAAAAGGGTACGAAAAGTACTAAAATGGTACCATTTGGTATTATGTGTACTATAATTGTACGAAAATTACGATCGAAGGGGAGTTGAGATAAAATTCTGAAATTTGTTATTTAGATTGCTGATGGTGTTTGTGTTTGAGATTTGGCGGTGGTTTGGAAATGCGTCATAAATTTGTACGAAAAGTACTAAATTGTACTAAATTTGGTATTGGGTGAAGGGATGGGGCTGGAATCCTCAAAATTTATTTAGAGGTCTTTTGGTATCTAAAATTGAAATATGGAGGTATATCATTATTTGTGTATCATAATTGTGCGGAAAGTACTAAATAGTACTAAATTTGGTATTGGGGGGTAGAAATAGAGCTGAAATCCTGAAATGACATATGGATGTCACTGTTGGTGTCTCTGGTTAAAATATGGAGGCTATGGAAATGTGTAATATAATTGCTCGAGAAGTACTAACTGGTACCAAATTGGATATTAAGTGTATCCCTTTACTGAGATGAAATATTGAAATTGAGGTCTATTTTAGTATCAAGGATTGAGATATTTTATAAATGTGTGCTATCTACGAAAAGTACTAAATAGTATTAAATTTGGTATTAGGTGAAGGAATTGTGCTAAAATCATAAAATTTGATAAAGATGTTAGATTAGGGTCTGTTCATTTGCAGTGTGGAAATATGGAGGTGGTTTCGGAAATGTATACTATAATTGTACGAAAAGTACTAAATGGTACTGTTCTTGGTATTGAGTGGAGGGATAGGGCTGGAATCGTCAAATATGATATTGAGGTCTCTGTTGGTATCTGTAATTGAATTTGGAGTTGGGTGAAGGAATAGAGCTGAAATCCTTAAATTTGATTTTGAGGCCTCTGTTGGTATCTGGTATTGAGATATGGTTGTAGTTTTGGAAATGTGTGCTATTATAGTACGAAAAGTACTAAATTTTGTAATTGGTGTATTAATGGAGCTCAAGTCCCGAAAATTGATGTAGGTATCATAGCTTGGTATTGGGTGAAGGGATAGTTCTGAAACGATGAAATTTTACTGTGTAATAATTGTCGTTGTCTAGGATTGAGATATGGAACGAATTTGCGAAAAAAGTGCTAACATTTTATGAAAAGTACTTAATGACAATAAATTTAGTATTCAGTGAATGTATAGAGCTGGTACCCCGAAATGTGATATAACTGTTCGAAAAGTACTAAATGGTAATAATTTTGCATCACTAAAGCTCATGTCTAATCGGACGAGACGGCATCAATTGACGTGCATTGGAAGACGAAATTGAGGAGTTTCGTCGTGAGATACCGGACGAAATGTTGGAAATAATATGTCACAATTTTTTTGGCCGCATTTGCGGTAAACGTTAGTTAGCTTTAAATAATATTCAAACATTATATTATATGGAGCGGTACTATCAATTCTAATAAAGATTTTATAAATTTTTCTGAATTGTATTTGTTTTTATGCCCTCCACCTTAACTTTGTCATTCCGTTTGAAACATCCTTAAATATTATTCGTAGACCCCATAAAGTATATATATTCATAATCAGCATAAAATGCTAAGTCGATTTAACAACGTCCGTCTGTCTGTCTGTTGAAATCACGATACAGCCCACATTATTTGACGTAGAGCGCCAAAATTTAGCAGAGCAATTTGTATTTTGTCTAGGATGGTTGGTATTGAAAATGAGATATATCGGTCCACGTTCTGGTATAGTCCCCATATAACGGTACCTCCCGATATTCGGTATTTTGATTATTTATGCCACTTTTTTTCACGGATTTGTCTGAAAATTGGTACTTGTAGGTCATAATGGGTCCCTGTGCGTGTGGAAAACATTGCATGTATGGGTCCACGTTTTGGTATAGCCTCCATATAAAGGTGCCTCCCTATATTCGGTATGTTTTTTTTTTTGCCACATTTTTTCACGGATTTGTATGAAAATTGGTATTTGTAGTCATAATGGGTTCTAGCTCCGTTGGCGAAACATTGTATGTATAGGTCCACGTTTTGATATAGTCCCCACATAACGGTACCTCCCAATATTCGATATTTTGATGATTTTTGACACATTTTTTCAAGAATTACTCTGAAAATTGGTAGTTGTAGATCATAATGGGTCCCAGTTCGTGTGGCGGAACATTGTATGTATAGGTCCACGTTTTGATATAGTCCCCATATAACGGTACCTCCCGATATTCGGTATTTTGATTATTTATGCCACATTTTTTCACGGATTTGTCTGAAAATTGATACTTGTAGGTCATAAAGGGTCCCTGTGCAAGTGGCAAAACATTGCATGTATGGGTCCACGTTTTGGTATAGCCCCCATATAAAGGTACCTCCCTATATTCGGTAGGTTTTTTTTTGCCACATTTTTTCACGGATTTGTCTAAAAATTGGTATTTGTTGGTCATAATGGGTTCCAGCTCCGGTGGAGAAACATTGCATGTATGGGTCCATGATTTGATATAGCCCCCATAAAACGGTAACTCCCGATATTCCGTATTTTGATGGTTTTTGCCACATTTCTTCGCGGATTTATCTAGAAATTGGTATTTTTGGGTCTCAATGGGTTCTAGCTCTTTTGGCGAAACATAGGTCCACGTATTTTTGTATAGCCCCATATAGCCGTATTTCCCGATATTCCGTATTTTGATGATTTTTGGCACATTTTCCCATGAATCTGTCTAAAAATTGGTATATGTGGGTCATAATGGGCTCTAATGTTCCCTTTACCCTAAGGTGGAGGGTATACAAAGTTTGGCCCGGCCGATCTTAATGTTTTTTTACTTGTTTTTATTTTTTTTTTACTTTCCTATAGCCCTGAAAAAAATTATCCTTTACATAAGTAAGTGGCCAAATGTTAAGGGTGTAAATCCGTCGGAAAACCTCTACGAAATCACCCCAAGATAGCTTAACATATGAACAACATTCTCCTCGTATCAATCTATAGATTCTCATACATTGACTCTTTACACAATAGAAACTGTGTGAACATTTACAGCGCCTACTGTATGAAAAAATTGTGCATTTGCCCAGATGATTAATTACACACAGGCACATGCATTCGCCCTCCCCTTGTTGCTACAGCTCAAATGTGCATATGTGGCCCATAAACACCATTGTATACATTTTATTGTGTGCAATAGAAGATGGTCAATTGTTTAACAACGGGAGCAAGTTCAGGTTTAAATGCTCTGCCAACGTAGCTGCAACCGAATTTGCTATTCTGATGCAGTTCTCTTCAAACTTTAGTGCTCAGAGAAGAGTTGATGCATTTATTTGTGAAATGCAGCTGCTCTCATTTCGAATAGAAACAGACGAGTAGTTGGCTGGCTAAATTGGCAAATGTCTTAACTATGTTATTTTGTATGACCAAACATTTTGGGTCATACAAAATTACATAGTGGTCATACAAAATTACATTGAATATGACGCAAGAGGAATATGCAATCTTATTATTCAGCCCATTTTAGACTAATTACAGGCTATGTTATTTGTTTATACTTTTTTATTTAAATAGATTATTACTCAGTAGATGAGGTAGGTAGGTAGGTAGGCCTGTGCATTTCATTTCAAGAAAACAAACACTTCTCGTCATCGTTATCGTAAAAATTGCACACATACTATTCAACGCCTAGTAGTTGGCATAACATCGTCATTCTTTCGGCTCGTGTAGCCTTCAGTCTGGGACAAAAAAAAAAAACGGAACATTCAAATATGGGGAATACCACTGAACTTAACACAGAAATATATGGATTGCCGTTTTTAGATGGAATGACTGGATTTACTTCAAAATTGACCTATATTGAAAATCTTCGGTAAAGAATATTCTTTTTTTAATTATGAGGCAACATGAAAAAAAGTAGTACCGTTGCAGGAGGACTTCACTAAATTGTGAACCAATGTATCCAATTTTTAGTTAACCCAGCAAAACCTAGCGAAGAATCTCACTACAAATGGAATTACTGATCCCTTATTTATGATTTTTATACCCTCCACCATAGTCTGGAGGGTATATTAAGTTTGTCATTTCGTTTGTAACACCTCGATATATACATTTTAGACCCCACAAAGTATATATATTCTTGATCAGCATAAAATTCTATGTCGATTTATCAATGTCAATCCGTCTGTGGAAATCACTCTAGCTTCCGAACGAAATGAAGTAACTTGATAAAAATAAAAATTTACTCAAATGCGTATTATGTCTGCAGGACTTTTGGTATTTAAAATGGGCTATGTAGGTACACGTCTCCGTATAGCCCCCATATATAACGGTACCCCCCGATATTCGGTATTTGGATGAATTTAGTGACATTATTAACTGGAATTGTTTAAAATTTGGTATTTGTAGTTCGCAATGGATACCACAGCCTCAGACAGGAAATGAACCATGCAGCTTCACGTCTTCGTATAGCCCCCATATAACGGTACCCCCCGATATTCGGTATTTGGATGATTTTAGGGACATTATTTACCGGAATTGTTTCAAATTCGGTATTTGAAGTTCGCAATGGATACCACAACTTCAGACAGGAAATAAGTCATGCAGCTCCACGTCTTCGTATAACCCCCATTTAACGGTGCCCCCGATATTCGGTATTTGGATGATTTTAGCGACATTATTTACCGGAATTGTTTCAAATTCGGTATTTGAAATTCGTAATGAATAATACAGCCTCAGACAGGAAATGGGCCATGCAGCTCCACGTCTTCGTATAGCCCCCATATAACGGTACCCCCAGGTATTCGGTATTTGAATGATTTTAGCGACATTATTTTCCTGAATTGTTTCAAATTTGGTATTTGAAGTTCGTAATGGATGCTACAGCCTAAGACAGAAAATCGGTCATGTAGCTCTACGTCTTCGTATTGCCCCCATATAAGGGTACTCCCGATATTCGGTATTTTGATGTTTTTATCTACATTATTTACCGGAATTATTTTAAATTTGAAGTTCGTAATGGATGCTGCAGCCTAAAACAGAAAATGAGCCATGTAGGTCCACGTCTTCATATAGCTCCCATATAACGGTACCCCCGATATTCGGTATTTTGATGTTTTTAGCGACATTATTTACCGGAATTGTTTCAAATTTGGTATTTGAAGTTCGCAATGGATACCACAGCCTAAGATAGAAAATGAGCCATGTAGATTCACGTCTTCGTATAGCCTGAATTATTTCAAATACTTAGAACACATTTTTAGACTTTCAAGATTTTAAATATTATTTAAGTTTTTAATTTTTTCGGAAAGAGTCATGGGAAAGGTCCTCAAAAAGTCCTCAAAATATTTCATTTGGAAGTCTATCGAGGAGGTTATTGGTAAAACCATTGCACAATGGACTCACATTCAATTTTTCTGTCCAAAACTATTTCAACCTCCACATATGTAAACCCTAACAACTAGCAGTGACCTTAATATTAAATTTCAGAATTTCCGCTTTATCCCTTGACTCAATAACAAAATTTAACATTTAGTACGCATATCCAACACAGGCCACATCTCTCCATCCTAGGACACCAACAGTGATGCAAAATTAGTAAAATTTAGAACTTTTCGAACAATAATAGTACATATTTAAAAAACCACCACCAGATCTCAACACCAAATACCAACAGAGACCTCGATATCAATTTTCGGGATTCCAAATCTATACATTCATTCAATATAAAATGTAGTAGCATTTAGTATTCTTCGTATAATTTCCATATCTCAATCCAAGTCACAATGAGAACAGAGCTCTATCCCTTCACCCAATACCAAATTAAGTTTAACTTACCAATTTTTTAAGTACGAATTTCCATTCTCCAAATCTCAATCTCAGATACAAACCGTTATCTTAATAATAATCTAAAGATTTTTTTTTCATCCCTTTAGCCAAGACCAAATTTAGTACCATTTAGTACTTTGATACAAATTAAAAATAAAAAACACTGCCAAAACCACATCCCTACGTCAAGGCTGAACATAAACACCGACCCTAATACCAAATTTCAGATTTTAGGCACTCTCTGTTCACACAATACCAAATTGTACCAAATATTGTACTTTTTTGTATATCGAGAAATATGAATCGACTTCGATGAAATTTGGCAGAGGTATTTTCGAGCTGTAGCTGATATCCGGTATCAATATCAGTGTTGTGGAGTGCATATTACGCATGTGAGATGCTTTAACATCAAATCGGATGCAACACATATCTGGGAGCTATAGCCACATCTGAACCGATTTACACTATATTTGAATTAGTTATTTCTAGAATGAATTCAGTTGGTCAAGATTCAGTTTATTTGGGATGATATTAGTCATTTGGTACACAATATATAGATAGGAAATGTATGCAAATCTGAACCGACCTTGACAAAATGTAAGGCACTTATTTCTGAGCTGTATGTGATATCTGGTACCAAGTATCATTATTTTGGAGTGCATATTACGCATATGAGGGACTTAAGCCCCAAAATCGAATGAATCATATATATATATATATATATATATATATAGAAGCAAGTACATCAAATTTGGAGAAAATCGGTTCAGATAGAGCTTCAGCTCACATATATATATATATATATATATATATATATATATATGTATATATATATATATATATGTGATATATATATATATATATATATATATATATATATATATATATATATATATATATATATATATATATATATATATATATATATACATATATATATATGTGAGCTAAAGCTCTATCTGAACCGATTTTCTCCAAATTTGATTTACTTGCTTCTAGACTGAACTCGGTCGGATGTGCCAAAATTCAGGGCATTTGCACTGATATATATATATATATATATATATATATATATATATATATATATATATATATATATATATGTGAGCTAAAGCTCTATCTGAACCGATTTTCTCCAAATTTGATTTACTTGCTTCTAGACTGAACTCGGTCGGATGTGCCAAAATTCAGGGCATTTGCACTGATATTGGCATTTTGGTGCACAATTAATACGAAATCAGTTGAAAATATACAGGGCGAGATGAAAAAACTTGTCTATGTAGGTCCACGTCTTCGTATAGGCCCCATATATCAGTACCTCCCTATATTCGGTACTTTGAAGATTTTAGCGACATTATTCACCGGATTTTTTTTTTTCAAATTTGGTATTTGAAGTTTGTAATGGGTACTACAGCCTATGACAAAAAATTTTCTGTGTAGGTCCAAGTCTTCGTATAGCCCCCCTAAAACGGTACCTCCCGATATTCGTTATTTTGATGATTTTAGCGACATTATTAACCGGAATTTTTTTCAAATTTGGTATTTGATGTTCGTAATAAATACTACAGCCTAAGAAAGAAAATTGTCTTTGCAGGTTCACGTCTTCGTCTTCCAAATAACGGTATATATAAATATATATAGCACTTGCTTGAGGTGATCGACACATTGGCATTTTATAGTGCAAACCTTGCTTTCCAAAATACTCCTGAGGCAATAATCCAACGGATTGGTATACGGAGAGTTTGGCGGCCATTGTGCGCTAGAAATGAAGCGAGGAACCTCATTATGTAACCATTCTTGGGTGGTGCGTACTAAGTACGATGGTTCTGAGTCCTGTTGGAATGTCCAATGGCTGCGGCCAAAATGTTTGCGGGTCCAAGGCTTTGATATACCCTCCAGAATATTTTCGCGATACTATTCGGCTTTTATTCTGATGCCACGGTCGATTAATACGTGCGGAGGGCGACCATCGGCTGTTATGGTGGCAAACACCATCAACATGGCCGGCGCTTTAGTTCTGGTGTCCAACCGAAGGTGCACACTTTCAGCTAACCTCTTTGGCAAACGACGATCACACGATCATTTTGTTTGTTTACAAACTGCTGGACAATGAATGTTTTCTCATCGGAGAAAACCAAATTCGGCAGATCACCACTTTCGGCCAAGCGTAGCAACTCTTTAGCTCATCTGTTGCGATGTACTTCTTGAACTTTTTGGAATTTTAATGGCTTTACCCCGAGCTGATTTTTCAGTATTTGCCGAATGGAATATTGCGACGCGGGTTTCGATCAAGTCGCTTCTTTACTTTTCGAACCATTTCTGTGATCTTGCTGTTTTCTTCTGTCAATTTCCTTGACGTCGGGCTACGCTACCAGTATCACGGTAACGAGGGATGGTACGAGACACAAAAGATTTATTCACATTTAAATGCTGGACATCTAATGATAGAACTTGGTTCGGAGTTATGAACCCTTATAATGTTTGTTAAATCAGACCAACAACATAACGCAATGATTACATACAAGTCCAGGGCGTAATAATACCTCAGCTTATCCCTTTAACAAATAAAATACAAGAAGCTGCACTCATTTATTTTTTACACGATTCTCTTCGTATAAATTAACATTTATATATATATTTAAATTTTATTTTTCGATTTTTTGTCATTTGTTTTTTTTTTTTTTGGTTTTTTTTTATTTGCATTGCATTTTGTAAACATTTTTCAAATGTTAAAAAAATAACTATAACAGAAAACAATTCGCTAATTATAACAAAGACACAAAAATAAATACATTGCTCTTAATCTTTTTATTAATTTAATTTTTTGCACTGTTTGTTTTTTTTCATATGTATAATATAATCTGTTATTTTCTATTTTTTTATGTATGTAACTGGGTTTTTTTGGTGTGTGTGTGGGGGGGGTTGTGTATTTTTCAAAAATTGTTCGTTGCTTGGTTGTTGGTTTTTTTATTTGTAATTTGGTTGTTTAATGCAAATCGTTTTTGTGGGAATTAATTTTTTAGTTCTCCTTCTAAAGAGAATTCAGCTTTTTTATTCCTAAATTTAAAAAAATATAAATAAAAAAAAAATTTTTTACCCAAGTGACGAGATCGTAAGCTCAATAGAAGAGGAACAAAAGAATTACATAAAACTAAAATTCTTTTGGAAAATCTTCTAAATCTTACAACCGCACTTATAAACATTTACATCTTTCTCCACTTTGTTATGCTTTCGTTCAACCTGAACGAAGTAACATAACCATGTAAGTTTGTTTTGTCTGTTACAACAAAAACCCCTTCGTCGACCGTGCCTGTGTCTATTAATAGAACAGAGTTTGGCTTGCTTGTTTGGGATACCATAGTATTTTGTTGTTGCAAAATCGTCAGGCGAAATCCCATTATTGTTGTTTTTATAAAAACAACGTTTGTTTATGAGTGGGGATTTCGCCTGACGATTTTGCAACAACAAAATACTATGGTATCCCAAACAAGCAAGCCAAACTCTGTTCTATTAATAGACACAGGCACGGTCGACGAAGGGGTTTTTGTTGTAACAGACAAAACAAACTTACATGGTTATGTTACTTCGTTCAGGTTGAACGAAAGCATAACAAAGTGGAGAAAGATGTAAATGTTTATAAGTGCGGTTGTAAGATTTAGAAGATTTTCCAAAAGAATTTTAGTTTTATGTAATTCTTTTGTTCCTCTTCTATTGAGCTTACGATCTCGTCACTTGGGTAAAAAATGTTTTTTGTCATAGAAGTTATTTTTTTTAAATAACTTCTGGGGAGAATATCCCAGACAAGAAACAAGGGAACTGATGAGGATTGGTGGCTCTTTCCGAAACCTAGGTATTCCCTGCCTTACCCCCTGGTAAACATTACCATCGTTCTCCACTCATAAACAAACGTTGTTTTTATAAAAACAACAATAATGGGATTTCGCCTGACGATTTTGCAACAACAAAATACTATGGTATCCCAAACAAGCAAGCCAAACTCTGTTCTATTAATAGACACAGGCACGGTCGACGAAGGGGTTTTTGTTGTAACAGACAAAACAAACTTACATGGTTATGTTACTTCGTTCAGGTTGAACGAAAGCATAACAAAGTGGAGAAAGATGTAAATGTTTATAAGTGCGGTTGTAAGATTTAGAAGATTTTCCAAAAGAATTTTAGTTTTATGTAATTCTTTTGTTCCTCTTCTATTGAGCTTACGATCTCGTCACTTGGGTAAAAAATGTTTTTTGTCATAGAAGTTATTTTTTTTAAATAACTTCTGGGGAGAATATCCCAGACAAGAAACAAGGGAACTGATGAGGATTGGTGGCTCTTTCCGAAACCTAGGTATTCCCTGCCTTACCCCCTGGTAAACATTACCATCGTTCTCCACTCATAAACAAACGTTGTTTTTATAAAAACAACAATAATGGGATTTCGCCTGACGATTTTGCAACAACAAAATACTATGGTATCCCAAACAAGCAAGCCAAACTCTGTTCTATTAATAGACACAGGCACGGTCGACGAAGGGGTTTTTGTTGTAACAGACAAAACAAACTTACATGGTTATGTTACTTCGTTCAGGTTGAACGAAAGCATAACAAAGTGGAGAAAGATGTAAATGTTTATAAGTGCGGTTGTAAGATTTAGAAGATTTTCCAAAAGAATTTTAGTTTTATGTAATTCTTTTGTTCCTCTTCTATTGAGCTTACGATCTCGTCACTTGGGTAAAAAATGTTTTTTGTCATAGAAGTTATTTTTTTTAAATAACTTCTGGGGAGAATATCCCAGACAAGAAACAAGGGAACTGATGAGGATTGGTGGCTCTTTCCGAAACCTAGGTATTCCCTGCCTTACCCCCTGGTAAACATTACCATCGTTCTCCACTCATAAACAAACGTTGTTTTTATAAAAACAACAATAATGGGATTTCGCCTGACGATTTTGCAACAATAAAAAAAAAATAATAATAAATACACACATAATAAAGCGAGGATTGATGTAGTCGAAGTATGTTAAAAATAAATGATTAGAAAGTTGAGAAAGAACCATGTGATACCCTAAATCAAGACATATACCCATATAAATAAGTTACCCCTGCCAAGGCCCTTATTTTTTTGTCATGAAGTGAAAAATTTTTTTTGTCATAAAGTGAAAAAAAAATATTTTTGGGTTTATCATTTGAAGAAGAAAATTGGTAAAATCCCGAATTATTGAACTCTTAGAAACATAAGCAGCATAGAATGACCAACAATAGTGCGGAGCTGACTATATGATACTCTCGACCACCACTAGACATATATAACTTTTCTATCCTTAACGAAAATATATTTTTATATTGGGAATTTGTGTGAGGTAAATTACACCAACAATTATAGATATTCTTCAAAGCGTATTACTACCTTAATATTAGATCGGAACTAATATATGCGAGGAATATCTTAGTCTAAATTTATTTTTAAACTATTTGACGGAGGATTTGCTCTGCTGTATGTGATCTCCTCCCTTAACAAATCTAATTGCTATAGAGCATATAGTGATAAATCCTTCAGGAGAGTTTCAATATTAAATCGAATAAAATATTTGTATGGGAGCTATAGCTAAACATCTGAATCGAAGGATTTTGGTGAGAATTTTCCAGAAAAAAAAAGTTATTCGTGATGGAATTCAAGCGTGATAGCGTGATTTCTTTATATTTGGCTGGAAAACCACAAGTGGCTATCGTTAGAGCACTCCGAAAAATGGCTCGTGAGCTCAACATATGGCAATATTCCATTCGGCAAATGTTGAAGAATGAGCTCGGGGTAAAGCCATTGAAATTGCAAAAAGTGTAAGAACTTACACCGCAACAGAAAGAAAATAGACTCAAAAGTGTCCGATGAAAAAACATTCGTTGTCCAGTAGTTTGTAAACGAACAAAATGACCGAGTTAACTTGCCAAAGAGGTCCGCTGAAAATGTTCACCTTCGGTTGGCCACCAGAACTCAAGTGGCGGCCATGGTGATGGTGTGTGATCAACAAGGATGGTGTGGGATCAACAAGGATCTTTGGTACCAGATATCAGAAACAGCTCAGAAATAAGTGCCTAAAATTTGGAGATCGGTTCAGATTAAGATATAGCTCCCATATATATCTTTATCCGATACAGCTCGAAAAATACCTCTGCCAAATTTGATCGCGATCGGTTTAGATTTTTGTATAGCTTCGATAAACATCTTCATCCGTATCATCTTCACTATATATGTAATATCAGCCCAAAATGAATAGATTTTTCCATATTCAATCGAATTTTACCATTTGATGAAACTCGGTCCGAATTTTACCATTTGTGAAGCTTTCTCCAATAAACATTAATGGGAGCTCTACTACTAAATACGCATGGTGGTGTAGGGCATTATATAGTCGGCACCGTCCGACTTTTGACCTTTCCTTACTTTTTAAATATTTCCAAGCGTTTGCGCCGATATAGTCGGATATGTCTTTCGAACTCACAAAGGAGACCCAACTGATATAAACAAGAGTAAAATGTTCGGAAAACATCCAAAAATTGATTCCCCCGTGGCTATGGAATTCGATGAGCGACTTATACAGGGAAATCCAATTTCGCAACATTTTAAGTAAAAAAATGGGGTTTTTGGCCAGAAAAATGTAATACTGAACCACCAATGGCAATGACGGCCAAGACATGTTGATCGATTAACTAAAAGTTATTTCAATATTTCCCTGCAGATCGTATCTCATATATTGTGATATAGAGTTTCCAAGAAACAGATCATATATAGGGTGAGATGAAAAAACTGCAACCAACTTCAGGCTGCTGTTATTTCTAAGCCACTCGCCCAACAGCTGTTAAAATTATTCTAGTGACAGCTCATTATATTGTTTACAAAATCATTTTGGTGAGAATTTTCCAGAAAAAAATTTTAAAAATTAAAAAAATAAAATAAAATTTTAAAAAATTATAAAAAAAATAAAAATGATGTCGTTTGACTTTGTTGCAGTTTTTTTTATCTCACCCTGTATGTATGTAGTGAAATAGGGTATTCGAAATGTAAATAAAAATATTTCAAACTTATTTTTTTCTATTTTTTTATCCAAATGCTTTTTGTTTTATTAAAAAATAAATAAATTTACAAATATAAAAAAAAATTGAAAACAAAAATTAAATCAAATTATTTATGAAATGCTTATCTTACAATAAATATGGAATTTATATCAGTTTTATTGTAACAAAAATAAAAATTATAATAATAGTCAGCAATTCGGTCATAATTTAGGTGCATATTTTTCTGGGGTACACTGTACCCGAAGGCTAATGCCAGAATGGATGTTAAATCAACCCTACTCGAAGGGCCTTAGTAATATGGAGAAATCCAAAGGCAATCCGGACAAATTAGGATCCAAATATTTTTTTTTTTTTTGAAAAAAAAAAAATACTTCATGTTTTGGAGGACTGTCCGACATTTTGTTTAATCAGATGGATCCAATTTTTTTTTGTGGGAAAGATTCATTGGTTCATTTTTAATTTTTTGGTCTATTCATTTTAGTCCATTTCGCCTAAAAAAACTTGAATTTTATTTCGTAAATCCTCTTTCCTGCGCCTTTGAAATGAGAACATTCTCTCTATCAGCCATCATTGCTGGGGTATTGGATTTCAGCCATCCATTGTGACGAGAGCCTTGTGAAAATGGGTGTAAATGCGATTTTTTTTTATTTTTTGTTTTTCAATAAATAATTTCTTTTTTCATATTTTACATATCATAATGTGTGGGTGTTAGTTAATTTTCATCTTATTTTTTTTAAATTTCTGGTGGTTTCCAGAATAGATTTGTTTTCATTTTTCTTGTTAAGAGTAAAGATAAAACTATTTATATGTAGGTATATATATGTACGTTTGTATATGCATATAATTTTTTTTTATTTGTTTGTAGGTATTTATGTATAGATAGATCTCTAGATGTCTCATCAGTTTGAAGATATAATTCAACATACTTAGGTCTACAAAAGAATATTTTTTGGTTGTTTCTATTTATATATGCCTGTGTGTGTGTATGTGTAGGTTTCCATGTTTATGTCCTTCAATCATATTTCGCCTTGCCGGTCTTCATAGTTCACACATATATGTATACAAATATACATATTTTTTAGAGTTTTTGTGTTTTTTATAATAAGTACACATGTCTGTATGTAAGTGAATAATTTAACTACATTAGAAAAAAGTTTGCAAATTTTACACATATTTTTTTATATATTTATATAACACTAGGTATGTATATGCCTAGGTATTTATAGTTTTAGAGATTAAAATAAATATATAAAGTTGTAGTTTTAGTGTATATATATGGTGAGTATGTCTGCCTGTTTGCCATCTCCTCTATTCGTGGGCCTGCGATTCCTGTTGTACCAGCTTAAAACGTCTGGGTGACTTAATCGATCCTTGAGCATTGAATAGACTCTTCAGTTGACCCTTTTGGGCTAATACTTTGCGTATATATCGCGCTACAAGAATTTGTGGCCGTGCCTGCCATTCATTCATTACTTCTTTGGGGGAATTTACCTGGAAAAGATAATTAAAAAACAATAAATTACAGAATTTGAAAAATAAAACTTAAATCTATTTTGGATACAAGCTACAGGCATTCATAACTTTTTAGCACAATTTCGAAATGTTTTTATTTCAGTTGGAGTTCCCAGCAAAACTGTTAAACTTAAACCAGTAAAGAAAGTCTTAGAGGCGGGCGGGGCCGACTTTATGATACCCTGCACGACTTTTCCAATTTAGTAGATCTCCGCATAACAATTAAAAGTTTTTATGGGAGAATTCCGCTATGATTATAATTATAATTTAAAGTTGAAAGGACTAAATATGCCGAAGCATTTGTATCTTTTAAATTCGGACTTGTATTGCCCATTTGGTGCAAAATTAATTCGAAATCAGATATAGATATGGAGCTATATCCAAATCTGAACCGATCTAGATAAAATTTGGCAAAGATATTTCTGAGCTGTATTTGATATATTTCCCTGAATATCGTTGTTACGGAGTGCAAATTACGGTTGTGGGTAGCAAATATAACAAATCGGATGAATAATATATATATGGGAGCTATTGCTATATCTGAACCGATCTTCACCAAATTTGACATACTAGCTTGTAGACTCAATACGGTCGTAAGTGCCAAATTTCATCCCATTTGGACAAATATTAGCCGTTTGGTGCACAATCATAGGTAAATCGGACGAAGTTATATATGGGAGATATATCCAAATCTGAACCGATCTTGATAAAAATTTAGCAAAGGTATTTCTGAGCTGCATTTGATAAATTTCCCCAAACATTATTGTTACAGAGTGCATATTACGTCTGCGGAGGACAAAAATAACAAATCGGATAAAGAGTATATATGGGTGCTATAGCTATATCTGAACCGATTTAGATCAAATTTGGCATACTTATTTTCAGTCCTTATTTGGTTGTATGTACAAAATTCCATACTATTCGGGCTTATATTACACGTTTGGTGCACAAAAAAAGGCAAATGGGACGAAGATATATATGGGAGCTACATCTAAATTTTTACCGATTATCTCCAATTTCAATAGGGTTCCTTCGTCAAAAAAAATGATTTGTGCAAAATTTCATCTGGATAGGGCAATAAATGCGACCTGCATTTTGTTCACAAGGATACATGGACAGACGGGCAGACGGACATGCATAAATCGACTCTGAATGTGATTCTATGCAGAACATTGAAAGAAACTATGGGTCTATCTCGTTCCCTTTTGCCTGTTACAAACAAATGCACAAAGACATAATACCCTGACCACCTTGTGGTGTAGGGTATAAAAATCAGGGGTACCGTTATATGGAGGCTATACGAAGACGTGGACCTGCAGAGGCAATTTTTTGTCATAGGCTGTAGTATCCACTACGAACATCAAATACCAAATATCAACATCAAATACCAAAGAATTCCGGAGAATAATGTAGCTAAAATCATCAAAATACCGAATATCGGGAGGTACCGGTATATGGCGGCAATACCAAAACGTGCACCTACATGGTCCATTTTCAATACCAAAAGTAATGCAGACATAATATAAATTTGAGTAAAATTTTATCAATCTACTTCAATTCGTTCAGAAGCTAGAGTGATTTTCGCAGACGGACAGACGGACGGACATTGATAAATCGACATAGAATTTTATGCTGATCAAGAATACATATATACTTCGTGGGGTCTAAAATGTGTATTTCGAGGTGTTACAAATGGAATGATAAACGTGTGGGCCGCCCTAGCAGCCGATGGTCGCTCTCCACTAGTATTAATCGACCGTGGCATCAGAATAAATGCCGAATATTATCGCGAAAATATTCTGGAGCATGTATTAAAGCCTTGGGCACGCAAACATTTTGCCCGTAGACCTTGGACATTCAAACAGGACAGGACAAAACATGGTTACAAAATGAGGTTCCTCGCTTCATTTCATTGGCCATTTGAAGGCCATAATTCGTACCAAAGGTGACCAATTCGAACAAATCTAAACTTATTCTAAAATTTAATGCTATTTCCGACATTTTTTGTGTTCATTAAATAAAATAAAAAAAAAAATGAAAAAATTATGAAGTTTGACTTTGCTGCAGTTTTTAATGTCACCCTGTACAATGCTATATATAAGTGAGTAGTGAAATAATTGATTGACTGACGGAGAATTAACGCCCAGGCGAAACGGCTGAAGTTTGCATCCAGAAATTTTGCTCAAGTCTGGGATTTTTAGAAACTCGTACTAAACGGGTACGGGAAGTACTAAAATGTACTAAAAATTGTACTAGATATTCTATATTTGCTACAATTTCTTATCTTTTGAAACTTGATATTTGGAATGGGGTGTATGATGGATGTACTATAGGGTTTTTAGAAATTCATACTATGAGTGTACGAAAAGTACTAAAATGTACTACAATTGGTACAATTTCGTATCATGTGAAACTTGAAATTTGGAATGGTAATCAAGGTTGGAGGTTGTTTTGGAAACGTACCAAACGGTAAAATATAAAATAGAAATATGAAATTAACATTGCTGGACGAATGTAGGATTGGGTTAAGGGGGCAGATGTCGAAATTTGTACTTATGTGCCTGAAAAGTACTAACAGGTAGTAAATTTGGTACAATTTTGTTTTGGGTTAACCAATAGAGTTGATATCCTGAAATTTGGAAATAGGACTCAGGTATGTAGGAAGTTTTGGAAATTCGAACTTATGTGTACTAAATAGTACACATTAAATTGTACTGAATTTAGTACAATTGGAATTTGGAGGAATGGTTGGAGGCGGAATACTGAAATTAGCATTACTGGCGGAGTGTAGGATTGGGTTATGGAGGTAGGTTTTGAAATTTGTACTTATTTGTCCAAAAAGTACTAAATGATACAATATTTGGTAATATTTTGATTTGGGTGAACCAATAGAGTTGATATCCTGAAATTTGGAAATAAGATTAATCTCTCATTGTAGGACTCAGGTATATAGGAAACTTTGTAAATTCGAAGTTATGTGTACTAAATGGTACTAAATTCGGTTCAATTTGGATTTGGGTGATCCAATAGAATTGATGTCCCAAAATTTTGGAATAAGAGTACTGTCGAGCTGATATCTTTAAATTTGGATTTAAGATTACTATTGGCGGGTAGGATTGCGGTATTTAGGAAGTTTTAGAAATACGTACTTATGGGTACTACATACAGTACTAAATTTGGTACAATTTGAATTTGTACGAACAAATAGTATATGAAATGTGAAATTTAATATTAGGCTCGCTGTTCACGTGCAGCCTGGATATATGGAGGTGGTTTCGGAAATGTGTACTATAACTGTATGAGAAGTACTGATTGGATATTTAGTATTAGGTGAAGAGATAGACATAAAATTCTGAAATTTTATATTTAGATTATGGACAATTGATACCTCCTAAATTTTGTACGCACTAAATGGTACTAAATTTGGTTTTGGGTGAAGGGATAGGTCTGGAATCGTCATATTTACATTTTGAGGTCTCTGTGGGTATGTGGAATGCACTATGTGGTACTAAATTGGGTATTGAGTTAACGGATAGAGCTGGAATCCCGAAATTTGATATTGAGGTTTCTATTGGTAACTGGAATTGAGATCTTGATGTTGTTTTGGAAATGTGAACTATAACAAGTTCGGCCGGTCCGAACTTTGAATACCCTCCACCATTTGGAACGAATTAAGACATTTTCAAAAAATAAAAATAAAATCCATTAAACATTCTGTTAAAATCTCGGAAGGTGGCGATATATGGGGGGATGAACGATATTGTGGACCTATATAGACAAATCTATGTCTAGGGATAAAGTGCTCACAAATAACTCCTTGCATAGAATTTAAGACAATTCCGTGTAAAAATGTGGCTAAAATCATCAAAATACTGAATATCGGGGGTGCCGTTATATTGGGGCTATACGATATCGTGGACCTATATAGACAATTCTCTATCAGGGGGTAAAGTGCCCACAAAGTACTCTTCGTGTGGATTTTCAGACTATTCTATTGGAAAATGGGGCTAAAATCATCAAAATACCGAATATCGGGGGTTACCGTTGTATGGGGGCTATACGATATCGTGGACTTATGGAGATAATTCTCTGCCAAGAGATAAAGTGCTCTTAGAGAACTGCGTGTGTGGATTTTCATACAATTTCATTGAAAAATGTGGCCAAAATCATCAAAATATCGGATATCGGGGATACCGTTATATGGGGGCTATACGATGTCGTGGACCGATATAGCCCATCTTCGAACTTGACCTGCCTGCAGACAAAAGAGTGATCTGGGCAAAATTTTAGCTTTCTATCTTAATTCGTTTAGCCTGTAGCGTGATTACAACAAACGGACGGACGGACGGACAGGTCTAAATCGTCTTAGAATTTTACGCTGATCAAGAATATATAGACTTTGTTTGGTCTAAAATGATTATTTCGATGAGTTACAAACGGAATGACGAACTTAATATACCCTCCATACTATGTATGGTGGAGGGTATAAAAATGGTATTCGATAAAGGTATAGAACTGGAATCCTGAAATTTGATATTGATGTCTCTGTTGGTGTCTGCGGTTCACAGAAGGTGCTTTGGAAATGTGTACTATAATTGTTCCAAAAGTACTAGGTGGTACTAAATTGGGTATTAAGTGAATGGATGCAAATGGAATCGCGATTTTTTTTTATTGAGGTCTCTATTAGTATCAGGGATTGACAAATATAGGTTGTGTTGGAAACAACTACAACTTATCTCTCTTCACAAAACAAAAACCTAATTCCTTAAAACAAAGAATCTTATTCAGAACACAAACTCCACAACGATTTGGCGCAATGAAAATAAATTTATATAAATTGTATATTCCTGTGATAAAAGTTAAAATGGAAAAGTAGAAGCAACTAAATTGGTCACCATCGCATTCTTACCTGATCACCGTTGAGACGATTCAGCAAGGCCACACAGACAACGGCAGCCTTGATGCCAGCATGATATGTAAGGGCAGCAAAAATGGTACTCTCCATTTCAATATTGACGACACCATTGTCGGCGAGTTTTTGTAAATATTCCATTTTATCGGCTTCGGAAAAATCACAGAATGCGCCGTCCAAACGGCCTTGACCTAAGGAGAGAATAAAATCAAGGGTTATTTCTATTCCAAAATTCAGTTCGTTTTTTTCCTAACCAACCTTCATAGAAATCATTGGTGCACAATGTCTTGCCAATTATGGTATCATAGGGATCATCGGGACTGGCCAAGGCCTTAAGTTCACGAGCCAACTTCTTGTCCAATTTGGCGGGGCGATGAACGACTTTACCCAAAATGGTCTAGAAAATAAATCAAAAACATTTCATTTGTTGTAATTCATTTGAATTTTCTTTTGTTTGTGTTGTTGTTGTCTAACTTACAAATTCATGAGAATTCCTCAATTGACCGTCCAGCGCATCCTCGGTGATGATGACAGTGCCACCCTCTACACCAATGCCACCACAAGTGCCAATACGTATGAAGATCGGGTCTTGGCACTTGGCATGATACATCAGTTTGATCATTTCGTGCATCAGAATGCTAACAGAGGGCGTTCCCATGCCGTGACTGACGCAAAGCACTGGTCCAACTTTGTACATCGAATACCGATACGAGTAGGCGCTGATGTCCTGCAACATCGTGCCTGCAGGTAATTTGTAGCCGATTTCATTCATAATGAAATGTGCAAAGTTCTCCATACGCTTTGGTGTCCCGCCCATGCAAACGAACTGAAAATAAAAAAAACGGAAAATTGGTTAGAAACAAATTTATTTTATTGAAAACTTTTAGAAACTGGGTTTTACGATTTTTAAAAATATGAATCCTAGGTAAATTATTTATTTATTATTTCTTGAATTCAAAGGATAGAAAGGATAGATGGGATAGAGCTGAAATGCTGAAATTTAATGTAGGTATCACTGTTGGTATATGTGTTGGAAATTTGACTGTGGTTTGGAATTGTGTACTATAAAAATATACGAAAAGTACTAAATGCCACTAAATTGGGTATTGGGTGAAGGGATAGAACTGTAATTTAGCAATTTGATATTGAGGTCACTGTGGCCATCTGGAATTAAGATATGAAGGTGGGTTTGAAAATGTGTACTATAATTGTACCAAAAGCACTGAATTGTACTAAATTTGGTATTGGGTGAATAAAATCTTCAAATTTTATATTTAGGACTCAACTGGTATCTAGAGTTGAGATATGGAGGTGTGTACTATAATTGTACGAAAAGCTCGAAATAGTACTAAATTTGGTATTGGACGAAGGAATAGAGCTGGAATCCTCAAATTTGATATTGAGGACTTTGTTGGTACCTAGAAGACATGGAAGTGGTTTTGGAATTGTGTACTATAATTGTACGAAAAGTACTAAATAGTACTAAATTTGGTATTGGGTGTAGGCATAGAACTGTAATTCAGCAATTTGATATTGAGGTCACTGTGGTCATCTGGAATTGAGATATGAATGTGTACTATAATTGTACCAAAAGCACTAAATAGTACTAAATTTGGTATTGGGTGAATAAATAGGCCTGAAATCTTCAAATTTGATATTTAGGACTCTACTGGTATCTAGAAATGAGATATGGAGGTGTGTACTATAATTGTACGAAAAGCACGAAATAGTACTAAATTTGGTATTGGGTGAAGGAATAGAGCTGGAATCCTCAAATTTGATATTGAGGACTCTGTTGGTACCTAGAAGACATGTACTAAAAGTACTAAATAGTTCGAAAAGTACTAAATAGTTCTAAATTTTTTATTGGGTGTAGAGCTATATATATATGCCACTGTTGGTGTCTGTGGGTAAGATATGGAGGTGGTTTTGGAAATGTGTGCGATATATATGTACGAAACGTGTAAATAGTACTAGAGTTGTGTATATGATGAAGGGATTGAGCTGGAATCCCGGAATTTAATATTGGGTGCTGTTGTTATCTAGAATTGAGATATGGAGGTGTTTTTATACCCTACACCACAAGGTGCATTTGTTTGTAACAGGCAAAATGAAACGAGATAGACCCATAGTTCCTTTCGATGATCTGCAAAGAATCACATTCTGAGTCGATTTATGCATGTCCGTTCATCCGTCTGTCCATGTATTTTTGTAAACAAAGTACAGTTTGCATTTATTACCCTATCTAGATGAAATTTTGCACCGATTATTTGTTTGGCCCAAGGACGAACCCTATTGAAATTGGCGATAGTCGGTCAAAATTTATATATAGCTCCCCTTTTTTATATCTTCGTCCGATTTACCTTTTATTGTGCACCAAACGTGTAATGTCGAATAGTATGGAATTTTGCATATTCACCCAAATTAGGTCTGAAAATAACTATGCCAAATTTTATCGAAATCGGTTCAGATATAGCTATAGCTCCAATATATATTGTTCATCCGATTTGTTATTTTTGTCCTCCGCAGCCGTAATATGCACTCTGTAACAACAATATTTTGGGGAAATACATCAAATACAGCTCAGAAATACCTTTTCTAAATTTTATCGAGATCGGTTCAGATCTGAATATAGCTCCCATATGTAACTTCGTCCGATTTACCTTTTATTGTGCACCAAACGTCTTACATTTGCCCAAATGGGATGAAATTTGGCACTTACGACCGAATTGAGTCTAGAAGCTAGTGTGTCAAATTTAGTGAAGATCGGTTCAGATATAGTTATAGCTTCCATATATATTGTTCATCCGATTTGTTGTATTTGTTACCCACAGCCGTAATATGCACTCCGTAACAACGATAATCAGGGAAATATATCAAATACAGCTCAGAAATATCTTTGCCAAATTTTATCGAGATCGGTTCCGATATATATCTTTATCCGATTTTAAATTGATTTTGCACCAAATGGGCAATACAAGTCCGAATTTAAAAGATACAAATGCTTCGGCATATTTAGTCTTTTGAACTTTAAATTATAATTATAATCATAGCGGAATTTTCCCATAAAAACTTTTAATTGTTATGCGGAGCTCTACTAAATTAACAAAGTGGTGTAGGGTATCATAAAGTCGGCCCCGCCCGACTTTACGACTTTCTTTACTGGTTTTTCCATAAATTCGTCTCATTCGATTTATTTGCTAAATATCTGTTTTTCAACTCACCTTAACATCACCGAACATTTCATTCAAATCGTGAGATTCACTGCCCAAGGCCAAATGATAGAGAATATCCTGATCCATGAGTTCAATATTTGGGTTACGTAATTTGATAGTGCCATCGGAATATCTAAGATAAGAAAAATTTTGAAATAAATATTAATTTAATTAATTAATTTTTTCATAAAACACCGACAATTCTAAAAAATGTCTAAAATTTATATTTGACTTGATACTAGGTTCCATATAATTTCAATTTTCAAGATTATTTCATACAAATGTTAAACGCCAAATTTCGGCCGGTATCTTACGAATAAATACTTCTATGTTGTCTTCCAATGCGAGTCAATTGACGTGGTCTCATTTAGACATGAGCTTTAACATAGCCCCACAAAAAATTAAAGTCTAAAGGCTTTAAATCAATTTGTACAGTTTGACAACTTTTTTTTATCAAATCTTAATACATCGTAGCCCTAGAGTTCGAATCAGTGACAACTATTCCCAATTTCATATGTATGGTTTTTTTGTCATATTTTTTTAAAGATTTTTTTTAGGAATTTTTGGCAAAGGGATTATTGTCGATATCTTCAAATATTTCTCCAAGACTTTCAAGAATATTTTTTTCAAGACTTACTAGCCCAATAGTCGCGGTATTTAAAAAAATGTTTTAAGGGACGTCAGCTCTTACAACTCGTATATTTCGTTAAACTCCAGCGCTTTTATTATTTAATTTTCATCAATTTTTGGGACCATTAGAGGTGTAAATTTCTATATTTTAAGAATATATTTGAGAATTTATAGAAATAATTCTAAAACTTAAAAAATGTTTTTTGAGAGCCCATTTTTTTATTTATTTCTATTTAGAAACTTATTTATTTTCAAATTCTTCAGCGTTCAACGCTATTGGTTTTTCTTCCATTTAAATGCACTAACGCAGAGCGGCGGTATCAATAAACAAGTAAAAAAGCAGTAAGTTCGGCCGGGTCGAACTTTGAATACCCTCCACCATTTGGTACAAATTTGGCAATTTTCAAACAAATAAAATCCGTTAAAAATTCCTTTAAAATCTTAAAAATACCGAATGTAGCCGTATATTAGGTTCTATACGACGACGTGATCTTGCATAGGCAACTTTTGTCACAAGCTATTATAATATTCAAGTGCTTGAAAAAGTTGAAAAAAAACTGTTTATAAGGTAACTAAAATCTCCCCCTGACAGCCTATACTAGACAAATTATAGGCTATGTTAATTGTTGTATTGTTTGTTTTTTTTTTTTTTATTTAAATAGATCATTACTCAGAAGATGAGGTAGGTAGGTAGGTAGGCCTGTGCATTTCATTTGTCGGATGTTGAGATCACTTCTCGTGATCGTAATCGTCAGATAAGTGCATATACATTTAAATGTGTCTGGGACAAACAAAAGCGGAACAACGGAAAATTCAAATATGGGGAATACCCGTAAACTTAACATATAAATAAATGGTTTGCCGCTTCTAGGTAAACTGACCCGAAAGACATTAAATCTATGTGAAATGTGGACTTCATGAAATCAGGATCTATATGTTGGAAGTAGACCAATATGCATTTTTTAAGGTAGAGTTTAAATCTTGGAGGCTATTTAAAAATAAAAGGAGGACTATACCAAAGGTATAGCTACGTAAAATTTTTGAAAAGGAAAGATTCTGCTTTATTAGAATCCAAAGTGTCAGATTGCTAGAGATTTAGATAACATTAAAATACCAAGTAGTGACGTTAGAAGAGGACTAGACCTAAATGGGAACTAATGTAGCCAATTTTTAAACATTCCAGACATACAGCAAAAAAAAAAAAAAACGCATAACAAATCGAAACCCATTATTTTAACAAGAACATGCAGAAGAAGAGAAATGTCTATATAGTTCCAGGATATCGTATAGCCTCCATATAACGTTACCTCCCTATATTCGGTATTTTGATGATTTTAGCGACATTATTCACCGTAATTGTTTCAAATTTGGTATTTGAAGTTCTTAATAAATGCTACAGCCTATGACAGGAGATTGTCTGTGGAGGCCCACGACTTCGTATAGCCTACATATAACGGTACCTCCCGATATTCGGCACTTTGTAGATTTTAGCGACATTATTCGCCGGAATGCTTTCAAATTTGGTATTTGAAGTTCATAATGGATACTACAGCCTAAGATAGAAAATTGTCTGTGCAGGTCCTCGTCTTCGTATTGCCGTTATATAACGGTACCTCCCAATATTCCGAATTTTGATGATTTTAGCGACTTTATTCACCGGAATTGTTTCAAATTTGGTATCTGAAGTTCGTAATAGATACTACAACCTAAGACAAAGAATTGTCTGTGCAGGTCCACGTCTTCGTATAGCCCTCATATAACGGTACCTCCTAATATTCGGTATTTTGATGATTTTAGCGACATTATTCACCGGAATTGTTTCAAATTTGGTATTTGAAGTTCGCAATGGATACTACAGCCTAAGACAGAAAATTGTCTGTGCAGGTCCACATCTTCGTATAGCACTCATATAATGGTACCTTTCGATATTCGGTACTTTGTTGATTTTAGCGACATTATTTACCGGAATTGTTTAAAATTCGGTATTTAAAGTTCGCCATGTATACTACAGCCCAAGACAGAAAATTGACTATATTGTTCCAGGTCTTCGTATAGCCCTCATATAACGGTACCTCCTGATATTCGGTATGTTGATGATTTTAGCGACATTATTCACCGGAATTGTTTCAAATTCAGTATTTGAAGTTCGTAATGGATACTACAGCCTATGACAGGAGATTGTCTGCGCAGGCCCACGACTTCGTATAGCCCTCATATAACGGTACCTGCCGATATTCGGTATTTTAATGATTTTAGGTACAATATTTGCCGGAATTGTTTGACATTTCTTAATTCGTAATTCCTAATAGGTACTACAGCCTGTGACAGAAAATTGTCTATGCAGTTCCTCGTCTTCGTATAGCCCCGATAAGATTTATTTTTATGATTTTAGCGACATTATTCACCGGAATTGTTTCAAATTTGGTATTTAAAGTTCGTAATAGATACTACAGCCTAAGGCAGAAAATTGTCTGTGCAGGTCCATATCTTCGTATAGCGCTCATATAACGGTACCTCTCGATATTCGGTATTTTAATGATTTTAGCGACATTATTCACCGGAATTGTTTCAAATTTGGTATTTGAAGTTCGTAATGGATACTACAGCCAGTTTTGCATTTGAATATTGTAATGGCTTATGACAAAAGTTGCCAATGCAGGTTCACTTCGTCGTGAACGGCTACATTGGGTATTTTTAAGATTTTAACAGATTTTATTTTTTTTGGAAATTACAAAAATTTGTTCCAAATGGTGGAGTGTGTTCAAAGTTCCGGCCGAACTTACAGCCTTTTTACTTGTTTTGTCTCATGGTGTTCATTCAAGATATTAATTCTCCCCGAAAGTACCAGAAAGAGTGGACCGATTTTACTGACCTTCTAACTTGATCTAAGTTTGATAAAAATATTACCAAGTTTTTTCGATAAGGCACATTTTGGTCGTATGGAAAGTTAAGGGCATATGTCTTTCGATTCGGCCAAAATGGGCCAGATAGCGACGGTATGAATATGATTTTTTTTTTTTTTTGGAAATGCAATTACTCGTCGTGAATCCTTCGGTTATTAAGATGGTCAATACATGTAGATATTGCAATTTTTATACCCTCCACCTTGGAAAGGAGGGTATATTAACTTTGTCATTCCGTTTGTAACATCCTTAAATATTCGTCGTAGACCCCATAAAGTATATATATTCATAATCAGCATAAAATTCTAAGTCGATTTAACGATGTCCGTCTGTCTGTCTGTCTGTCTGTCTGTCTGTCCGTCTGTCTGTCTGTCTGTCCGTCTGTCTGTCTGTTGAAATCACGATACAGCCCACATTATTTGACGTAGAGCGCCAAAATTTAGCAGAGCAATTGGTATTGTGTCTAGGATGGTTGGTATTGAAAATGAGATATATCGGTCCACGTTCTGGTATAGTCCCCATATAACGGTACCTCCCGATATTCGGTATTTTGATGATTTATGCCACATTATTTAACGGATTTGTCTGAAAATTGGTATTTGTATGTCATAACAGGTCCCTGTATGTGTGGCAAAACATAGCATATATAGGTCCACGTTTTGGTATAGCCTTCATATAATGGTACCTCCCGATATTCGATATTTTGATTATTTTTGCCACAGTTTTTAACGGATTTGTCTAAAAATTGGTATTTGTTGGTCATAATGAGTTCCAGCTCCGGTGGCGAAACATTGCATGTATGGGTCCATGATTTGGTATAGCCCCCATATAACGGTACCTCCCGATATTCGGTATTTTGATGGTTTTTGCAACATTTTTTCACTGATTTGTGTAAAAATTGGTATTTGTGAGTCATAATGGGTCCCAGTTCGTGTGGCGAGTCATTGTAGTTATAGGTCCACGTTTTGGTATAGCCCCCATATAACGGTACCTCCCGATATTCGGTAATTTGATGATTTTTGCCCCTTTTTTTCACGTATTTGTCTGAAAATTGGTATTTGTAGGTCATAATGGGTTCTAGCTCCGTTGGCGGAACCTTGCATGTGTAGGTCCACGATTTGGTAGAGCCCCCATATAACGGTACCTCCCGATATTCGGCATTTTAATGGTTTTTGCCACATTTCTTCTAATGTTTCCTTTACCCTAAGGTGGAGGGTATTAAAAGTTTGGCCCGGCCGAACTTAATGTTTTTTTTACTTGTTTAAACTCTCTCCAGTGTGTGTATCTATTATATTGCTTCAATTTTTGTAAACTTTCCGATTTGCTTAATTGCCATTCATTTTGAATTTTGTATTAGCCTGTCGTTGTAAGTGTCACTGACATTGGTTGATATTGTGTTACAATTTTATTACACTACTTACTCGGCTTCCAAAATTACGGCCATGTTTGTTTTTGTTTTAATTTTTTGCAATCCCCAAAGAGTGGGAAGTGGAGGAACTACTCCATATTTCCTACATTTCCCATTACTAGATACTTAGATGTATGTGAATATGTATTTACATGTCCCAGACTGAATGTCATCCGATAAGATAAGACACACCCGTTACTCACAGCTGATAAAGTGTATATTGTGGTCGTCGTCGCCGTCGCACAGTGGGGTGAAATAACAAAACACGCAGATTAATTGAAAAATTGAAATTGGTCTTTTGGAATAAATGTTTTGAAACTATTATAGAGCACTAAATTCTACTTCAGTACCGAAAATTTTAAAGTCATACGTTGTTAAGTTTTCTAATTACACAGTGGCAAAGTTGGGAAATATTTCACTTTTGCCCAACAAGAAGGAAAACAAGTAAAAAATACCCTCCACCATTTGGTACAAATTTAACAATTTTAAAAACAAACAAAATTTTAAAAATACCGTATATTAGGGTCTATACGACGACGTGGTCCTGCATAGGCAATTTTTGTCACAAATGCGAAACTTGAAAAACAATTTTCTGTCTTAGACTGTAGTATCCATTTCGAACTTAAAATACTAAATTTGAAACAATTCCGGCGAATAATGTTGATACAAATCATCAAAATACCGAAAATCGGGGGGTACCGTTTTATGGGGGCTATACGAAGAAGTGAACCTGCAAAGACAATTTTCTGTCTCTGGCTTAGTATTTATTAAGAACTTCATATACCAAATTAGAAACAATTCCGGTGAATAATGTCGCCAAAATCATCAAAATACCGAATATCGGGAGGTACCCTTATATGGGGGCTATACGAAGACGTGGACCTGCACCGACAATTTTCTGTTTTAGGCTGTAGTATCCATTGCGAACTTCAAATACCAAATTTGAAACAATTCCGGTGAATAATGTCGCTAAAATTATCAAAATACCGAATATAGAAAGGGCTATACCAAGACGTGGACCTACACAGACAATTTTCTGTCACAAGCTGTTGTATTTGTTACGAACTTCAAATACCAAAAAATGTACCCTTATATGGGGGCTATATGAAGACGAGGACCTGCACAGACAAATTTATCGGGAGTGCTATACGAAGACGTGGACCTGCACCGACAATTTTCTGTTTTAGGCTGTAGTATTCATTGCAAACTTCAAATAAAAAATTTGATACAATTCCGGTGAATAATGTCGCGAAAATCATCAAAATACTGAATATCGGGAGGTACCGTTATATGGAGGCTGTACGAAGACGGGAACCTGTAAAGACAATTTTCTGTCTTAGGCTGTAGCACCCATTACGAACACCAAATACAAAATTTGAAACAATTCCGGTGAATAAAGTCGCTAAAATAATCAAAATGCCGAATATCGGGAGGTACCATCATATGGGGGCTATACCACAACGTGGACCTACATGGCCCATTTCAATACAAAATGCCCTGCAGACATAATATATATTTGAGTAAAATTTTATCAATCTACTTCATTTCGTTCGGAAGCTAGAGTGATTTCCACATACGGACGGACATCGCTAAGTCGACATAGAATTTTGTGCTGATTAAGAATATATATACTTTGTGGGGTCTGAAATGTATATTTCGAGGTGTTACAAATGGAATGAGGACAATATACCCTCCATACTATGGTGGAGGGTATAAAAAATTGAATGGGAGCAACGAGATGCTTCCTTTGAATTTATCTCTGATTTGAAGGATCAGTTCTGAACTCAAAATGTCAATATTCTCATGAATGGCATTAAAATTGTGTTTGAAACCTTCAAAAATCGAAATTTAGGAGGTACAGACAATCTTAAAATTTTTTTTAGCAAGGACCGATTATATCTCATCCTAACTCTAAATGTCAAGTTACACAAGATTTGGTTTAAAATTGTGGTCAAAACATTCAAAAAACCGAAAATCAGGAAGTAACGCCAAATGGGGTCCTTACCGAAACGTGAACCGAAATGTCCCATTTTTAATACGAAAAAAATACTAGGGGTAATATAAATGTCTGAGCAAAATTTCAAAACGATAGAATGCTTCCCTGAATTAATCTCCGTTTTTGGGGATATCACCCCACTGTGCGTCGTCGGCTGATGATGATGATGCAGTCATAAAAATCATCATTTACATTTATTACGTCAGAATTGTACAGAGATTACATATTTTGTGTAATATATTTATTGCTGGGCAAATGGGGAGGTATGGGGAGAATATATACATATCTGTATACATATGTAAATAAGAGAAAGTATGTGTATGTACTGTCAGTGTTCAATTATGCCGTTGACAGGTCATCATCATGTTGTTTGTATACAATATTTATAGCACTTTCAGTAAATGTAGCCTACCTCCTCCACCTCATCTTTTTCCTTCCCACAAGTGCACATTCTGATGTGCATTTTTCATATTTATAGAATTTCCATCTCAATTGCACATATATGTAAATGCATTTTAATGCGTATTTAGCTGCAATTTTGCAAATGCTTATGACAATTTATGAATGAACCTGAGTGAGTGAATGAATGAATGCAATTGATTGCATTTTGCTTTGTGGCCATCTTCTCGCTGAGGATTTCAATGAATTCAATTGTCAGTCGAGATATGAAATTGTATTTTGTATTTTAAATGCCACTTTATGGGATAATATGAAATGATTTATAATTAACAAAATATTATTAATATTATTGGAGCTTTTATTTTTTATACCCTCAGCCATATGGCTACAGAGGGTATATATCATTTGATACGGCCAAATCAGTTTCAGAACATTTAGAGTCGATCTAGCGATGTCCGTCCGTCCGTCTGTTTGTCTGCCTGGCTGGTGCGTACGATAACTCTCGAAGTGAGTATCCGATTTGGTCTAAACTGGGTACATCGTAATATTTTTGTCAAACTTAGATCGAGTTCAGAAATGGGCAATATCGGTCCACTCCTTCTGGTACCTCCCCCACAAAAGGTGGAAATTTTCAAAAAAAATATATTTTTTGCACAGAAAGAGAAACGATAATCCAATTTTGCTTCAACTTTGCAAATTCTAATATTTGCGACAGTTCTAGGACAGGTGTGAAAATGGACAATATCGGTCCGTTCCTACTGGTACCTACCCCACAAAAGGTCGGAATTTTCAAAAAAACAAGTTTTTGCACCAGAAAGAGAATCGACAAACCGATTTTGCTCCAACTTTGCAAATCCTAATATTTGCGTCAGTTCTAGGACAGGTGCGAAAACGGACAATATCGATCCGTTCCTTCTGGTACCTACCCCACAAAAGGTCGGAATTTTCAAAAAAACAAATTTTTGCACCAGAATGAGAATCGATAAACCGATTTTTCTCCAACTTTGCAAATCCTAATATTTGCGACAGTTATAGGACAGGTGCGAAAATGGACAATATTGGTCCACTCCATCAAGTACCTCCCCAAAAAAAGGGTCAAAACTTTGAATAATTACAACTCTTACAAAATGTGATATAAGATTCCGGTTGTCTTCCAATTTCACACATCTCAATAATTTCATTAACCCAAGGTCTGGCGTTAAGATGGAATATATCGGTCCGTTCCTTCTGGTACCTTCCCCACAAAAGGTCGGAATTTTCAAAAAATATTTTTTGCACCAGAAAGAGAAACGATAATCCGATTTGGCTCCAATTTTGCAAAACCTAATATTTGCGTCAGTGCTAGGTCAGGTGTGAAAATGGACAATATCGATCCACTCCATCAAGTACCTCCTCCACAAGGGTCAACAGTTTGAATAATTATAACTCTCATAAAATGTGATGCAAGTGTCCGATTTTCTTCACATCCTAATAATTTTATTGACCCACGGTCTGGTGCCAAGATGGAATACTTCTTGTACCTCCCCCACAAAAAGTCGAAATTTTCGAAAAAAAAATATTTTTTTTTTTTTGCACGGAAAGAGAAGCAAAAATCCGATTTAGCTCCAACTTTGCAAATCATAATATTCGCGTCAGTTCTAGGTCAAGAGCAAAAATGGATAATATCGGTCCACTCCATTAGGTGCTTCCCCCACAAAGGGTTAAAGTATGTCAAAATATATTTAAATAATCGAACATTGCTTAAGGGTGTACGTCTGTTGGCAGAACCGACTGATACTTTTTAACTTTTTTTATACCCTACACCACAAGGTGGTCAGGGTATTTTGTCTTTGTGCATTTGTTTGTAACAGGCAAAAGGAAACGAGATAGACCCATAGTTCCTTTTGATAATCTGCATAGAATCACATTCTGAGTCGATTTATGCATGTCCGTCCGTCTGTCTGTCCATGTATTTTTGTAAACAAAGTACAGTTCGCATTTATTGCCCTATCCAGGTGAAATTTTCAACAAATCATTTGTTTGGCCCAAGGACGAAACCTACCGAAATTGGAGATAATCGGTCAAAATTTAGATATAGCTCCCATATACATCTTCGTCCGATTAGCCTTTTATTGTGCACCAAACGTGCAATATCAGTCCGAATAGTATGGAATTTTACACCTACGATCATATTGGATCTGAAAATAAGTATGCCAAATTTGATCGAAATCGGTTCAGATATAGCTATAGCTCCCATATATATTGTTCATCCGATTTGTTATTTTTGTCCTCCGCAGCCGTAATATGCACTCTGTAAAAACAATATTTGGGGAAATATATCATTTATATATCATACATTTGCTAAATTTTATCAAGATCGGTGCATATTTGGATATAGCTCTCATATACAACTTCGTCCGATTTACCTTGAATTGTGCACCAAACGTCTAATATTTGCCCAAATTGGATGAAATTTGGCACTTACGACCGAATTGAGTCTAGAAGCTAGTATGTCAAATTTGATGAAGATCGGTTCTGATATAGCTATAGCTCCCATATATACTGTTCATCCAATTTGTCATATTTGTTACCCGCAGCCGTAATATGCACTCCGTAACAACGATATTCAGGGAAATATATCAAATACAGCTCAGACATATATCGTTGCCAAAATTTGTCGATATCGGTTTCGATTTGGATATAGCTGCCATATATATTTTTATTCGATTTCAAATAAATTGTGCACCAAATGGGCGATACAAGTCTGAATTTAAAAGATACAAATGCTTCGGCATATTTAGTCCTTTGATTTAATTATAATCATAGCGCGTATGATTGTATTCTCCCATAAAAACTTTCAATTGTTATGCGCAGTTCTACTAAATTAGCAAAGTGGTGTAGGGTATCATAAAGTCGGCCCCGCCCGACTTTAAGACTTTCTTAACTGGTTTTTCTATGCAATCAATTCTAGTGTAAACGCTTTTTGTTTTTTCACAATTTATTCTTAAATGAAAAAATTAGAAATATCGTCGTCTCTTCATACGAAAGAGCCAATGATAAGAGAAACGAGATTTACTCAGCTCTTAGCCTATATACCCGGTGACACATTTTTCGAACTGAGGTGACGATGAATCATAACCGGCCAACAATAATTCGTTTAGGTTGCGGTTGTGCCACACCACTCACGTAGACCAACTCTTCTCGGCCCCACAAAAGCTGAAGAGTTCACACATCGCCAACTTCAAAACTTCGAACTGTTTATTCATGGACATGTCTGTGTGTGTGTGGATGTTTGTAAACAGTTTCTTGGTAAACTCATAAAAATCACTTTTTTTATTATCTTTCGTTTCTTTTGTGTTTTTTAACTACTTAGAGAGGGGAGGCCGATATTCATTAACGGCGGACATAAATGGCAAAAAGTAAATAAATGAAGAAACACAGCAAGAAAATAACAACAATAATGCAAAAGAGAGTGAGAACAATTAAACAAGAAACGGTCAACGGAATTTTTTCGAAAATCCAACAACACAACGAACGCACTCTCATTTCAATTTGCGGTCTACCGTATGAAAGCATGTGTGTACTCACGTTTTGTTGATGGATGCGGCCGAAGCCAGGCCCCCTATTTTTTTGAAGGTTGCCGTCACATTTGACGGATTGAAAGCAGTATGACGTGTTTACAATTATAATACGTATGTGTAAATAATATAACAGTGTGTGTTTGTCATTATTACAGACAGGGGGTAGGGTTGTGTGTACGTATTGGACCCCTTGCACTTGTGCGATTAAAATACTCATGAGCATAATATCTTTGGTTTTAAGAGAACGTGAAGTACTTAATAAGGAGAGTGGAATTATTTTTCATTAACACAACTACATGCAATGACACATTAATATGTGTGGATGTTAGCAGTTCTTGTAATCTAAGCAACGGACGTGCTGCGTACATTAGGTCGTATTGCAAGTGTTTGGGTAATTTTTTCAGCGAACAAAGTAAATGATTCTCACTTGATACGGCCAAGACGTGCCTCATAGAAATGACAATTTTAGACCCTAGGTCTCTTTGGACCAAATCCGTTTCAGAGCATTTGGAGTCCATCTAGCGATGTCCGTCCGTCTGCCTGGCTGGTGCGTACGATAACTCTCGAAGGGAGTATTTGATAGGGTCAAAACTTGGTACATCGTTATATTATTATCAAGCTTAGATAGAGTTCGGAGATGAACAATATCGGACCTTTCCTTCTGGTACCTCCCCCTCAAAAGGTCGAAATTTTCAAAAAAAAATATATATCACTGAACAGAAAGAGAAAGTATATTCCGATTTTGCTCCAACTTTGCAAATCCTAATATTTGAATCAATGCTAGGTCAGCTGCGAAATGTACAGTATCGGCCTACACCATCAAGTACATCATGGGTCAAAATTTTGAATATTTATAAATATTATAAAATATGATGTAAAAGTCCGATTGTCTTCAAATTACAAACATCATAATATTTTTATCAACCCACGGTCTAGTGTGAAGTTGGAAAATATCGGTCCACTCCTTCTGGTACCTCCCCCACAAAAGATCGGAATTTTCAAAAAATATATTTTTTTGCAGAGAAACGATAATCCGTTTTTGCTCCAACTTTGCAAATCCTAATATTTGCGTCAGTGGTAGGTCAGGTGCAAAATTGACAATATCGGTCCACTCCATCAAGTACCTCCCCCATAAAGTGCTAACATTTTGAATAACCACAACGATAATAAAATATATAATCAGCTTCCTGTTCTCTTCATATTTCACACATCCCATTATTTCTACTAACACAAGATCTGGTGTGAAGATGGGACATAACGGTTCATACTTCTGGCACCTCTCCCACAAAGGGTAAAAATTTGGAATTTCCATGAAACTCATAAAACGCGAAATTAACATACATTCAGACTTGGTACATCACAATGTCCGAATGTTGCTCTGCGGTATTTTGGCCCATTCCCGGCGAAGCGCTTGCTTGAGGTAATCCACACTTTGGTATTTTTTAGTGCCAACCTTCCTTTCCAAAATACTCCAGACACAATAGTCCAACGGATTGGTATCCGGAGATTTTGGTTTTCCATTGTGCGCTGTAAATGAAGCGAAGGACCTAATTTTTTAACCATTCTTGGGTGGCGCGTGCTGAGTGCAATGATGCTGAGTCCTGTTGGAAGCTCCCAAATCTGCGGCCAAGCCTTTAATACACCCTCTAGAATATTTTCGCTATAATATTCGGCATTTATTCTGATGCCACGGTCGATTAATACAAGCGGAGAGCGACCATTGGCTGTTATGATGGCCCACACCATCACCATGGTTGGCGCTTGAGTTCTGGTGGCCAACCGATGGTGCACATTTTCAGCTAACCTCTTTGGCAAGTAAACACTATCATTTTGTTTGTTCACAAACTGCTGGACAACGAATGTGTTCTCATCGGAGAAACCCAAATTCGGCAGTTCACCACTTTCGGTCAAGCAAAGCAACTCTTTAGCTCTTTTGAGTCTATTTTCTTCCTGTAGCGGTGTAAGTTCTTGCATTTTTTGGAATTCCAATGCTTTTACCCCGAGCTCATTTTTCAATATTTACCGAATGGAATATTCAACTCAAGAGCCATTTTTCGGCCACAGCGACGCGGGTTTCGATCAAGTCGCTTCTTTACTTTTCGAACTATTTCTGCTGATGTTGCTGTTTTCTTCCGTCCACTCCCTTAACGTCGGGCTACGCTACCAGTATCACGGTAATGAGCGATGGTACGAGACACAAAAGATTTATTCACATTTAAATGCTTGAGTGCTCTAACGATAGCCACTTGTGATTTTCCGGCCAAATATGAAGAAATCACACCATCACGCTTGACTTCCATCACGAATTAATTTTTTTTCTGGAAAATTCTCACCAAAATGCATTTGTACGCTTGTAAACAATATCACTGGAATAATTTTAACAGCTGTCGGACGAGTAGCTTAGAAATGACAGCAGTCTGAATTTGGTTCAAGTATTTTCATCTCACCCTGTATTTTTAAACTTGTTATCAGTAATATTACCGAAGAGAGTTTTTATCTAAAATGCTAAGAAATATAAGGAATCCTAATCCGAAAATATTAAAAAAAAATTGGAAGAGGAAGAAATTATTCATTTCTGCTTAGGTTAGTTTGCGATGGAAACTTTCCAATCAGGAGTCATCTATTCTGAGGTCTACCTTAATAATTATAACAATCTGGAATTTTCTTATAATTACATTTTTGTTTGGAACATTCTTATTTTCAAAAAATTGCTTAATTATCAGAAGCAAAGTAGAACAAAAATTCCGCTCTCACACATTAACTACTTCCAATTTCTCAGATAACATCTTCATCCTATTGTCCTTGAAGAGTACGTCAGCATAGAGACATGCACATGTATGCGTAGGGATAGTATATAGTTCCCTTAGCAATTAAAAAGTTTGCTAAGGTTCATTAGTATTGTTGTCATTTCTTAAAAGAAAAAAAAAACGCAAAAGAAAAGGAGACGAAGAAAAAGAAAAACAAATATCTCATTAAAACTTGAAATTGAAACTTAAACATAATAGTCTGAACTTTGGCTGACTGACTACTCCAAGGCGAAAAAGAATAGCAAAGAAAACCGACGCCATATATTTTATGAGGTACTCTGGGGAAATGAGTAAGGATTTCCGATAAGAAAGAAAATTCAAAGAAAAACAGGAATGTATTGGTTTAATTTGTATGCTGCTTCAGTATATATTTGGCGAAGAAAACTTATTTCACATATTTAGTCAAAAGATAAAGGAGATGGATTCACATGAAAGACAATGCGAGGAAAGTTAAAATCTTTAAAGGTACATTTTTAGATATTTTTCTATATTTTATGCAGTAGCTCATTGTTTGTCCGAAATAAGGTTGGATTTTTAGAAATTTATACGAAATATTCGACGGACCCATCTGGCAACGCCATAACTTTTGACAGAGATGTCACATCGCTTAATGACATACCGCGTTTGAAGCGTCAGTCCAAGCAGATTTTAGCAGATAGAAAGTTGACTGCGGACAAGCCTCGTCGATTGGAATGGGCCCAAAGAGTCATGGGTCCGTCGAATATGGGCAACCCCGTATTTCTACAGAGGGTATATATCATTTGATGCAGCCAAAATAAAGAAATAACAGTTTCAGACCCTAGGTATCTTTGAACCAAATCCTTTTCAGGACATTTGGAGTCGATCTAGCGATGATTGTCTGTCTAGCTGGTATCCTCGATAGCTCTCGAAGGGAGTATCCAATGTGGTCCAAACTTGGTACATCGTAATATTTTTGTCAAACTTAGATCGAGTTCAGAGATGGGAAATATCGGTCCACTCTTTCTGGTACCTCCCCCACAAAAGGTGAACATTTTCAAAAAATATAATTTCTGCACAGAAGGAGAAAGTATAATCCGATTTTTTTACAATTTTTATACCCTCAGCCATATGGCTAGAGAGGGTATATATGATTTAATACGGCCAAAACGTGCCTCATAGAAATTACGGTTTCAATATCTAGGTTTCTTTGGACCAAATCCTTTTCAGGACATTTGGAGTCGATCTAGCGATGTACGTCCGTCCGTCTGTTTGGCTGGTACCCTCGATAACTCTCGAAGGGAATATCCGATGTGGTCCAAATTTTGTACATCGGAATATTATTATCAAACTTATTATATTAATAATTATAACTTTTATAAAATGTGACGTAATAGCCCGATTGTCTTCAAATTACACAAATCACAATATTCTTATTAACCCAAGATGTGGTGCAAAGATGGAATATTTCGATATGATTATAAAATCCGAAATAAGTTTTATATTTCATACATCCCATCATTTCTACTAACACAATATTTGCTGTGAAGATGGGATCAGAATTAAAATTTTGAATATCCATGAAGCTCATAAAACATGAAATTAATTATTCGTGAAGGAATTCAAGCGTGATAGTGTCGTTTCTTTATATTTGGCTGGAAAACCACAAGTGGCTATCGCTAGAGCACTCCAGCATTTAAATGTGAATACATCTTTTGTGTCTCGTACCATCGCTTGTTACCGTGATACTGGTAGCGTAGCCCGACGTCAAGGAATTGGATCTAAGAAAACAGCAACATCAGCAGAAATATTTCGAAAAGTAAAGAAGCGCCTTGTCGCTCGAAACCCCCGTCGCAGTGGCCGAAAATTGCCTCGTGAGCTGAACATATCGCAATATTCCATTTGGCAAATATTGACAAATGAGCTCGGGGTAATGCCATTGAAATTCCAAAAAGTTCAAGAACTTACACCGCAACACAAAGAAAATAGACCCAAGATAGCTAAAGTGTTGCTTCGCTTGGCCGAAAGTGGTGAACTGCCGAATTTGGTTTTCTCTGATGAGAAAACATTCGTTGTCTAGCGGTTTGTAAACAAACAAAATGATAATGTTTACTTGCCAAAGAGGTCAGCTGAAAATGTGCACCTTCGGTTGGCCACCAGAACTCAAGCGCTGGCCATGGTGATGGTGTGGGCCGGAATAACAGCCGATGGTGGTTCTCCACTCGTATTAATCGACCGTGGCTAAAAAAATGCTGAATATTATTCCGAAAATATTCTGGAGGGTGTATTAAAGCCTTACGCACGCAAACATTTTGGCCGCAGACCTTGGACATTCCAACAGGACTCAGCACCATTGCACTCAGCACAAGTCACCCGACATCGGTTACTAAATGAGGTTCATCGCTTCATTTCCAGCGCACAATGGCCACCAAAATCTCCGGATACCAATCCGTTGGACTATTGTGTCTGGAATATTTTGAAAAGCAAGGTTGACAATAAAAAATACCAAATTGTCGATCAACTCAAGCAAGCGCTTCGCCGGGAATGGGCCAAAATATCGCATAGCAATATTCGGGAAGCTTGTGATGGTTTCATTGAAGGCCGCAATTCGTGCCAAAGGTAACCAATTCGAACAAATCTTATCTTATTCTAAAATTTGATGCTATTTCCGACATTTTTTGCTTTCTTTTAAAAAATGTAAAGATTATGGCGTTTGACTTTGTTGCTGTTTTTTCATCTCAGCCTGTAAGAATTTCTCTAAACCAGAAACTTGATTTTCTTTTTTTGGTAATTTGGTCCATACCAATATTTATACCCTACACCACAAGGTGGTCAGGGTATTATGTGTTTGTGCATTTGTTTGTAACAGGCAAAAGGAAACGAGATAGACCCATAGTTCCTTTTGATGATTTGCATAGAATCACATTCTGAGTCGATTTATGCATGTCCGTCCCTCCGTCTGTCCGTCTGTCCATGTATTTTTGTAAACAAAGTACAGTTCGCATTTATTGCCCTATCCAGGTGAAATTTTGCACAAATCATCTGTTTGGCCCAAGGACGAGCCCTATTGAAATTGGAGATAATCGGTCAAAATTTAGATATAGCTTCCATATATATCTTCGTCCGATTTGCTTTTTTATTGTGCACCAAACATGTAATATCAATCCGAATAGTATGGGATTTTGCACGTACGATTAGATTGGACCTGAAAATAAGTATGCCAAATTTGATCGAAATCGGTTCAGATATAGCTATACCTCCCATATATATATTGTTCATCCGATTTGTTGTATTTATTACCCACAGCCGAAATATGCACTCCGTAACAACGATATTCATGGAAATATATGAAATACAGCTCAGAAATATCTTCGCCAAATTTTATCGAGATCGGTTAAGATTTGGATATAGCTCCCATATTTATCTTTATCTGATTTCAAATTAATTTTGCACCAAATGGGCAATACAAATGCTTCGGCATATTTAGTCCTTTGAATTTTAAATTATAATTATAATCATAGGATGTATGATTGAATTCTCCCATAAAAACATTTAATTGTTAAGTGGAGCTCAACTAAATTAGCAAAGTGGTGTAGAGTATCATAAAATCGGTCCGCCCGACTTTAGGACTTTCTTTACTGTTTATTTTTTTATTTATTTTTTGTAATTTTGACCATGCCAATATTTTTATCTGTATGGAATACTTCGGTCGACTATATCTCGTACCTCACTCCCATTTTAACATTTTCTAAATATTATCAAATATATCATATAAAGTAAAGAACGTAACCAATATAGTCCAAACCGGGCACGTCGCAATATGTATATCATATTTATTTCATACCGATAACATTTCGACAATACTTGCTTATTTCTTCGGAACCTACTCCATAGAAGGTCAACAATTTGAATAATCATAAGAGTAGTCAAAATATGTTTAAATAATCCAGAATCCGCCATCCCATGCTCCATTATTTCCATTATTATTTTAACTTGTATTAAGATTATTCAAATTGTTGACCCTCTTTGGAATAGGTTCCGAAGGCATAAGTCGGCAAAACCGACTGATATTTTTTACTTTGTTTTATTCATATTTCATAACATGAATTTCTTCCAGTGTATACCATAAATTTCTTGGTTGAGATATCTTTGTAGCCATTATATGCCTTAATATTTTGCAAATCATATGCTAATGGAATAAGATTGTTAAATGTGTTCATGTTGTCCCTTATCCTTGGATATGTATTTGTAACTTACATGTCCTTTGACATTATAACAAATTTTGTTATCATAATGGCGTAAAAGGACTAAGAAAGCTTATGGGAATTATGTTGTCCGAAAATCCATTAAATATTATTGGCTCAGCATCCCTTAGCCACGAGGCATGACTGTTCTCTTTAAGATTATTCTACTCTTCTTTGGCCATTACGAAGTGACTACTAATTAATTCCTCATAATTTATTTTGTGCTGCATCCTTTTATTTTTACAAATGGAATTCTTTGGGTTTCCATGGAAGCTGTTTCCATATTTACCGAGAAGACCAGATGTTTGTGTATTCCAGCAGAAAAAAAAACTATGATAAAATAATAAATCCAACCAGGTATGATGTTCTACTTTTGTCTTATTTATGCCCTGTAACTGGCTTCCTTGGAAAAATGATTCAATTTACATTGTTTTTATTTTGTATTATGTGTAACACATCCAACCCATACCACCCACCCACTCCGACGACCAACATCCATTTATTCTCATTTTTACACAAAAGTACAACATTCCAATACACAGGAAAAAGCCACAACGAAAACAACACTTCTTTGTTTATTCATTTCATTTGGAAAACCAGTAAAGAAAGTCTTAAAGTAGGGCGGGGCCGACTTTATGTTACCCTACACCACTTTGCTAATTTAGTAGAGCTCCACATAACAATTAAAATATTTTATGGGAGAATTTAATCATACACGCTATGATTATAATCGTAATTTAAAGTTGAAAGGACTAAATATGCCGAAGCATTCGTATCTTTTAAATTCGGACTTGTATTGCCCATTTGAAATATATGGCAGCTATATTCAAATCTAAACCGATCTTGATAAAATTTTGCAAAGATATTTCTGAGCTATACTTCATATATTTCCCTGAATATCGTTGTTGCAGAGTGCATATTACGGCTGTCGGTAAGAAATATAACAAATCGGATGAACAATATATATGGGAGCTATAGCTATATCTGAACACATCTCCACCAATTTTGACATACTAGCTTCTAGACTCAGTTCGGTCGTAAGTGCCAAATTTCATCCCATTTGGGCAAATTTTAGACGTTTGGTGCACAATAAAAAGTAAATCGGACGAAGTTATATATGGGAGATATACCCAAATCCGAACCGATCTCGATAAAATTTAGCAAAGGTATTTCTGAGCTGTATTTGAAATATTTCCCCAAAAAATTTTGTTATAGAGTGCATATTACGGTTGCGGAGGACAAAAATAACAAATCGGATGAACCATATATATGGGAGCTATAGCTATATCTGAACCGATTTCGATCAAATTTGGCATACTTATTTTCAGGCCTAATCTGGTTGTATGTGCAAAATGTCATACTATTCGGGCTGATAGTACACATTTGGTGCAAAATAAAAGGCAAATCGGACGAAGATATATATGGGAGCTATATCTAAATTTTTACCGATTATCTCCAATTTCAATAGGGTTCGTCCTGGGGCCAAGCAAATGGTTTGTGCAAAATTTCATGTGGATCGGGTAAGAAATGCAAACTGTACTTTGTTCACAAAAATATATGGACAGGCGGACGGGCGGGCGGATGGACGGACGGACATGCATAAATCGACTTAGAATGTGATTCTATGCAGATTATCCCAATTTCAATAGTGTTCGTCCTGGGGCCAAGCAAATGGTTTGTGCAAAATTTCATGTGGATCGGGTAAGAAATGCAAACTGTACTTTGTTCACAAAAATATATGGACAGGCGGACGGGCGGGCGGATGGACGGACGGACATGCATAAATCGACTTAGAATGTGTTTCTATGCAGATCATCAAAAGGAACTATGGGTCTATCTCGTTTCCTTTTGTCTGTTACAAACAAATGCACAAAGACATAATACCCAGACCCCCTTGTGATGTAGGGTATAAAAAACATCATCAATCATTTGAAACAAAAGAGTAGCACAGATGAGAATGCGACAGGAATAACAAAAAAATTACTACTTTCGGTCGGTTCCAGAGCATTCAAATAAGGAGGACAAACGGAAAAGGGAAATTTCATTTCTGTTGAGTTATTTTGTTGTTGGTTTGCATTGAATTCAAACCAATTTCCGGTTTATTTAAATGGGAGAGGTTTACAACAGCGAAGGAGAGAAAGAGAGAGATGGGTATGAAGGCCTGAGGTTGTATAGGTAGCTAGGTATTTCTTTTGAAGAGAAAGTGTGTGTGTGCGTGTCTCTTCATGAGTAAAGGTACGTGCCTCTGTGTGGCTTGAGGTTTCTCACTTCAAGGCGCCATCAACCGGAAGCTGTTGATTTGTAAAATTAAAATATTTCTCATTTTTGTACGGAATGTAGTGCGGTAGGGGGTTTTCCTTTTCGAAATTCTATTGGACATTCTGTGGCATGACATGAAAGACAACATTTATGTTATATGGAAGAGTATGTGTCTGTGTGTTTTGGTATGAATCCTTACAATCAATGTTTTATGTGTGTGTGTGTGTTTATGTGTTTGAGTTAACTTTAAAATTAAAAGATATTGTGTTTGGCACAATATGAATGGTGGGCTCTTGACGTGCTAATGTAATTAAGACCAAGGTGTTGCTCCCTTGGGCCACACACATGGCAGGTGTAATTCTCATTTAGCGCTGAGAATTTTTAATTAAATTATAAATAAATCTAAGGTGTTTTAAGAAAATGTTTTCCAAGACAACAGTCTTTTATAGCTTTGGCAAGAAGGGGATTATGGAGAAAGTTAATGGATTTTCAAGGAATTGATTTTCCTTTAAACTAAACTAAAATCAAATCAGAAAAGCGGCTTTAAGAAATATTTAATATTTTAAATAATTGAATGGTAAGATCTTCTTATGAAAAAAAAAATTGTCATTATAGTTCCATAATTTGTATAGACTTCAAATAACCAGGAAAAATGTGGAAAGTGTATGGGCCACTGTTATTATTACTAATTTCCTTAAATATTATATTTTTGACAACACTGGCTTAAACTGCTTACGCACATTTCGTCCTGTTTTTCATTTTTTATTAATTTTCTCTGTCTGCATGTCCCAGAGATATATATAAAAACAAAATATATTTAATTGGTTTAATTGGGGATGTTTCTTGAAAAGACGTATTAATGCACTTCCCAGATATATAGGAGGTTTTCCTAATATTATCCAGGATCTTCCAGACTATAATAATCACATTTTTTAACAGAACCCTAAAAGGTAGTCTGCGACACAATTTTGTGAGGAATATTAAAAAAAAAACAAGTTAAAAAGCAGTAAGTTCGGCCGGGCCGAACTTTTAATACCCTCCACAATTTGGAACGAATTTGGAAATTTTCAAAAAATAAAATCCTTATATAAGGAGGTGCCGTTATATTGGAGCTGTGCGAAGACCTGGACCAGCATAGACAATTTTCTGTCACAGGCTATAGCATCCATTACTAACGTCAAATACGATATCTCAAACAATTTCGGTGGGTATTGTACCTAAACTCGTCAAAATACCGAATATAGGAAGATACCGTTATATAGGGGCTATACGAAGACGTATAATTTTCTGCCATAGGCTGTAGTTACCATAACGAACTTTAAATATCAATTTTGAAACAATTCCGGTGAATAATGTCGCTAAAATCATCAAAATACCGAATATAGGGAGGTACCGTTATATGGGGCTATACGAAGACGTGGACCTGCACAAACAATTTTCTGTCTTAGGGTGTAGTTTCCATTTTGAACTTCAAATATCAAATTTGAAACAATTCTCGTGAATAATGTCGCTAAAATCATCAAAATACCCACTATTGAGAGGTACCGTTATATGGGGGCTATATGAAAACGTGGACCTACATGGTCCATTTACGAACTTAACCTGCCTACTGGAAAAATAAACATGTGTGCAAAATTTTAGCCATCTATCTCAATTCATTCGAACGTGATTACAACAGATAGACGGACCGACAGACAGACAGACGGATATCGCTAAATCGACTTAGAATTTTACGCTCATCAAGAATATATATACTTTGTTGGGTCTGACATGAGTATTTCGAGGAGTTACAAACGGAATGACAAAATTAAGATACCCTTCATAGTATGGTGGAGGGTATAAAAACATAGGATTGGTCCCGACAAAAAAAAAAACAAGTAAAGATAGGCCAAAGTCAGGATGGGCCGACTTTATGATACCCTACCGTACACCACTTTGCATGTTTAGTAGACCTATATATAACAAATAAACTTTTTTTATGGGGAATTTATGAGAATTACAACATATCAGCCATGGTAATAAGGAGGTAGAACAGCTTCCTAAAACTACAGAAATACAACCCTGAGGCTATACCCGCTTCCTGTCAGACTCATTAAAAATTATATTCAACAAGTTGTTTGCATTTATTTGATATTTTTCCTCAATAATACCCTGACCACCTTGTGGTATAGGGATTTGTTTGCAACAGGCAAAAGGAAACGAGATATATATATATATATATATATATATATATATATATATATATATATATATATATATATATATATATATATATATATATATATATATATATATATATATATATATATATTCGTCCGATTTGCCTTTTATTGCCGAATAGTATGGAATTTTGCACATACAACCAAATTAGGCCTGAAAATATGTATGCCAAATTTGATCTAAATCGGTTCAGATATAGCTATAGCTCCCATATATATTGTTCATCCGATTTGTTATTTTTGTCCTCCGCAGCCGTAATATGCGCTCTGTAACAACAATATTTGGGGAAATATATCAAATGCAGCTCAGAAATACCTTTGCTAAATTTTATCGAGATCGGTTCATATTTGGATATAGGTCCCATATATAACTTCGTCCGATTACTTTTTATTGTGCACCAAACGTCTAATATTTGCTCAAATGGGATGTAATTTGGCACATACGACCGAATTGAGTATAGAAGCTAATATGCCAAATTTGGTGAAGATCGGTTCTTACATAGCTATAGCTCCCATATATACTGTTCATCCGATTTGTTATATTTGTTACCCACAGCCGTAATATGCACTCCGTAACAACGATATTCAGGGAAATATATCAAATACAGCTCAGAAATGTCTTTGCCAAATTTTATCGAGATCGGTTCATACTTGGATATAGCTCCCCTATATATATCTTTATCCGATTTCAAATTAATTGTGCACCAAATGTGAACTTTAAATTATAATCATAGCGTGTATGATTGAATTCTCCCATAAAACTTTTAATTGTTATGTGGAGCTCTACTAAATTAGCAAAGTGGTGTAGGGTATCATTAAGTCGGCCCCGTCCGACTTTAGGACTTTCTTTACTGTTTTTAAATTGATTTGGCCCTTATTTGGTATCTTGGTGTCTAAGGTGGTAGAAGACCCCTTCGCCGAAAATGTTCCATGTAGATCAATGTTTTGGAGTATAAAGTACCTCCCAATTCTACAGATTTCTGCGGATTTTTCCCCCGATTTCACATCTATTTGGCTACATTGATTTTAGACTACTTTGGAGTAGGGAACCATCTCAAAATAGGTAAATATTTTGGTATAGTCCCACATAACATCCTTGCCCAAAATTGTCAATATAGGCCCACGTTTTAGTATTACCCTTATATGAAGATATCTCCTGATATATTTGAGATATTTCCGGGCTCTTTGCAACATTTTTTAAATTATTATTTAGACCTTATTTGTTATCTTGGTTTCTACGGGGGTAGAAACTCTCTGCGCAGAAAATGCTTAATTTTGGTCAATGTTTCGGAATATAAGGTACCACCTGATTTTACATATTTCGGCGGCCTTTTTACCTAATTTTCAATCGATTTGGCTAAAAAGATAATTTAAGGCTACTTTGGAGTTAGAGAACCATCTTATGTCAAGATATGTATAGTCATGACATTACGGTAATCCCAAGTCCACGTTCCCAACCAATACTCTCTGGGGTGGAAAATGCAGGTTATGGCATTAGGTCATTATACCCTACATCACACTGTGGTAAGGGTATTATGTCTTTCTTCATTCGTTTGTAACAGGGAGAAGGAGGAGAGATAGTAGAGATAATTGCTTCTGAGAATATTCATAAAGCACTTTCTCAGTCGATTTATGCATATCAGCCCGTCCGTCCCTCCATGTATCCTTGTGAACAAAAATCAGATATCATTTATAATCCGATTAAATGAAATTTTACAAACAATATTTGTTTGGTCCAAGGACGAACCCTATTGAAATTGGTGATATTCGGATCAGGTTTAGATATAGCTCCCATATATCTTCAGCCGATTTCGGTTTAATTGTGCACCAAATGGCCAATATAAGTCCAAATGACCTGTATTTTGGTACATCCCACCGAATTCAGTTTATTTCAGAATTTATTGCGCAAATAGTGACTAATATCAGCCCAAATGGAGTGGACGTACGTTTCCATCTTGTGGAGCTTGGCTCCGATACATATTTTTTTAATATAATAAATAAAATAATAATAAAAATAACTTTTTTCTGATTCTTCTTGTTCAAAATCTTGAGTATTTTTTAATAATGAAAAATTTTTGCTGCCTTTTTTTACTAAATTGCCTTTCAAAGGCATTCTTTTACGCTTACGTACATTTCTATCTTATGTAAATCTCCTGGATTTATTCGAAACTTCTTTCAACTCGTACCTGTTAAATTATTAATTTCGTATTTCAATAAATTTGCTGATAACCCTTAGCTTGCTTTTAAGCCACAACGTTTTTTTTATATTTTATGGCATCTTTAAACTTTTTCCTCAAAAGTTTTTTTTTTTTCTTTTATCGTCTGTCTTCATCCGATCCATAAAAGGTTTCTGTTTACAGTGAAAGTTTTTTCTCCACTTTTTCTAAGAAAAGTTAAAACTTTTTGAAATAAGGCCATAAATATCGAAATGTGTTGTATTTCTTATTTTTTGAGTTAGATTAAAAGATATTTTAAAGTCGATTAATTCCATTGAATACACAAAAAAAAATTGTTCTCATCCTTTGAATTGTTAAAAAGGGTATTTTGAAAAGAGAGAGAAAAAAAAACTGGCCTTTTGTACTTACTCATCAATCTCTTCCTCTGACATTGAGTGACTGTTGCTGGTTAACAAAGACATTTTGTTGTTGTTGTTGTTTTAGCTGGAAGGAAAGAAAAATAAATAAATTATTATTTCATTTTATTGAAAAAAATGTCTATATAAAAATGTCTAGATATAGATAACTGACTGATTGAACGAGAATTAACGCCTGAATAATAAACGACTGAAGCTAGAATCTTGAAAATTTGGACAACCTTGGTGCGTGTGTATGAAAAGTACAAAATTATACTAAACATTTAATGCTTTGTATCGGACAACAAAATGAGCAATTCTCTTATAAAGTACAGCATAGGTGTACCAAAGAGTTTTCGTAAATTCGAAATTTAAGTTCACGAAAAGTTCTAAAAGGGTACTAAGGTTACGGAAAATTCTAAAAGGGTACTAAACTTCTAAGATGGTGCTATTTTCATATTATGTGAACGGATAAATGTTGGAAAGTAAGTTGAAGGTTGTATGAAGTTGGTTTGGATATGTGTAGTGCAATTGCGTGAAAAGTACATAATAGTACTCTATTTGGTATAATTTTGGTGTTGGGTGAACATAAATCTAAAATTTAATATTAGAGTAGCTGTTCATGTGTAGCCTGAAAATATGGAGGTGGTTTCGGAAATGTGTACTATAATTGTACGAAAAGTACTAAGGGAGAAGGACCTGGTTTTGGCGCCAAATGGTACTAAATTTGGTAATGAAGAAATTAAGAATATGAAATCCTGAATTTGTATGTTAAAGTCTACATAGACCAGCTGGGCAACATACCTATCTACAGCTGGACACCAGCTCGCCTAAAGAGACCATCTGGGCACCAGCTCGTCTAAACAGACCAGCTGGGTACCAGCTCGTCTAAAGAGACCAGCTCGGCACCAGCTCGTCTAAAGAGACCAGCTGGACACCAGCTCGTCCAAACAGACTAGCTGGGCAACAGCTCGTCTAAATAGACCAGCTCGTCTAAAGAGACACCAGCTCGTCTATAGAGACCAGCTGGGCACCATCTCGTCTAAAGAGACCAATTGGGGACCAGCTCGTCTAAAGATAGCAGCTGGTCACCAGCTCGTCTAAAGAGACCAGCTCGTCTAAAGAGACCAGCTCGTCTAAAGAGACCAGCTCGGCACCAGCTCGTCTAAAGAGACCAGCTGGACACCAGCTCGCCTAAAGAGACCATCTGGGCACCAGCTCGTCTAAACAGACCAGCTGGGTACCAGATCGTCTAAAGAGACCAGCTGGGCACCAGCTCGTCTAACTAGACCAGCTGGGCAACAGCTCGTCTAAATAGACCAGCTGAGCAACAGCTCGCCTAAAGATTTATTTTTTCAGTAGGTAGGTTAAGTTCGTAAATGGGCCATGTAGGTCCACGTTTTCATATAGCCCCCATACATCGGTACCTCCCTATATTCGGTATTTTGATGATTTCAGCGACATTATTCACCGGAATTGTTTCAAATTTGGTATTTGAAGTTCCAAATGGATACTACACCCTAGGATAGAAAATTGTCTGTGCAAGTCCATGTCTTCGTATAGCCCCCATATAACGGTACCTCCTGATATTCGGTATTTTGATGATTTTAGTGACATTATTCACCAGAATTGTTTCAAATTTGGTACTTGAAGTTCAAAATGGATGCTACCCCCTAAGACAGAAAATTGTCTGTGCAGGTCCACGTCTTCGTATAGCCCCTATATAACGGTACCTCCATATATTCAGTATTTTGATGATTTTAGCGACATTATTCACCGGAATTGTTTCAAAATTGGTATTTGAAGTTCGTTATGGGAACTACAGTCTGTGACAGAAAACTGTATGTGCGGGTCCAGGTCTTCGTATATGCCCCATATATCAGTACCTCCCTATATTCGGTATTTTGACGATTTTAGGTACAATACACACCGAAATTGTTTGAGATGTGGTATTTGAAGTTCGTAATGGATGCTACAACCTGCGACAGAAAATTGTCTATGCTGGTCCAGGTCTTCGCACAGCTCCAATTTAACGGTACCTCCTTATATACGATATTTTGATGATTTTAGCTACATTATTCACCGTTTATTTCAAGTTTCGAATTTGAATATGGTAATGGCTTATGACAAACAATGCCTATGTATGTCCACTTCGTATAGACCCCAATATAACGGCTATATTCGATATTTTTAAAATTTTAACAGAATTTTTTAAGGATTTTATTTTTTGAAAATTTCCAAATTCGTTGCAAATGGTGGAGGGTATTAAAAGTTCGGCCCTTGCTTGTTAACTTGCTTTTATTAGTTTATGGTCAGAAACTTTTGCGTAATATACATATTTACATAGCCTGTAAATAAATTTATAGCCCTTTTTACATGTTATAATAAATAATACTACGCGAAATATTCTTGTTTACATAACAAACATCAACCAGTTGTTTTTATGGGCAAATAAAAGCTAATCCCAAGGCAAATATAATCCTAAACTTATACGACCAGCAAATATTGGAGCTATAATAAAAGCCACTTACTCTCACACACAAAAATACTCAGCAACCTGCAGATAACAAAACATTTTTGGGGTAACTAAAAACAAAGTTCCAAAGCTAACCTTGAACTTTTACTTCGCAAACTACAAAATACAGGTACTTCAACAGCGGCAACAATGAAAATTTAGGTTTTTTTTTTCTTCGAAAATTCAACAAAGGTAATTTGGGGTTGGAGTCCAATTCACATATTCGTACAAAACCCACACACATACTCGCGCAAAGCGTATTATGAAAATTTTCAATGAAATAACACCTGCATGAGGACACACTCAAACACACACACACATTGTTGACTATGACAATATAATTATCTGTGCCTGTGTGCCGTTTTTGTTTGTTACATTGTTTGGCACTTTTGACGTTGAAACACGTCCTCAACTTTGGCCATTGTTTTCCAATGTCCTGCATAACTTTAGGCAATTTATCCTTGTCCTCCATTCTTGTTTGGCTGTCAGTATATTTTTTCTTTCTCAGTATTGTGTCAGTGTGTGCGTGTGTGTGGTTGTTTAATTCTGAAAAATACAATTCAGCTGAGGATAATCTTTAATCAGACTGTTGTGATTCGGTGGAAATTGGTGATGGCGTGTCACACCCAAATATAGGATTTTTATTTTAACAAAAAATGTTATTGCAGAATAACCTTTTAGACTTCGTCCTAAACCACTTTATATTTATTTTGTACTTGTTTTGATAACACAAATTGCATTCGGCTTCCTAATGACAGTTATATTTTTATGGCTCAGTGCTACGTGACTGCAATATTTGGGGGTTTATAAATGTTAAAACATTTTCCCCTCCTCAGTGGCAGGCAGGGCATTATTTAAGTGTAATGGCACCAGCAAGGACAATATTTGTGGGTTTTTTAAGAATATTTTTTTTCAAGAGCAATCAAAGTCGTATTTGTGGTTTTTGCGAGAATTTATTTTTTCAAATATCATCAAAGGATTTTTAATTATCACACTGTGCGACAAAATTCCAATTTTCAATAATTACAGGAAATATCCAGCAGATTATGAAAGTAGAGCTAAAAACAGAAGACACGCGTATGGTCGTTTTGAAAATTTACAACGCAAAATAATCACCTTCTTGATTATTTTCGGAAGTTTTCGTATTCAGATTCTTTGGAATTCCCGCCAAAATTAATGATAAAAAAACGAGAATTATTATTATAAAATTATTTATTATTATAGAATTATTTTGAAAAAAAAAATACCCTCCAGCAAGTTACCAACAGGGTATTTTTTGGTACAATTAGGTACTTTTCGTACTATTATAGTACGCATTTCGACACCACTTACAAAGTGGTTGAGATGAAAAAACTACAACCAATTTCAGACTGCTGTCATTTCTAAGCCGCTCGTCCAACAGCTGTTAAAATTATTCCAGTGACAGGTCATGATGTTGTTCACAAGCGTACAAAATCATTTTGGTCAGAATTTCCTAGAAAAAAAGTTATTCGTGATGGAATTCGAGCGTGATAGTGTGATTTCTTTATATTTGGCTGGCAAACCACAAGTGGCTATCGTTAGAGCACTTCAGCATTTAAATGTGAATCTTTTGTGTCTCGTACCATCGCTCGTTACCGTGACATGGTAGCGTGCCCCGACGTCAAGGAAGTGGACGAAAGAAAACAACAACATCCGCAGAAATGGTTCGAAAAATAAAGAAGCAACTTGATCGAAACTCGCCTCGCAGTGGCCGAAAAATGGCTTGTGAGCTGAACATATTGCAATATTCCACTCGGCAAATATTGAAAAATGAGCTCGGGCTATAGCCATTGAAATTCCAAAAAGTGCAATAACTTACACCGCAACTGAAAGAAAATAGACTCAAAAGAGCTAAAGAGTTGCTTCGATTGGCCGAAAGTAGTGAACTGTCGAATTTGTTTTTCTCCGATGAGACTCTCGTTGTCCAGCAGTTTGTAAACAAACAAAACGATCGTGTGATCGGCACTTGCAAAAGAGGTCAGCTGAAAATGTGCTCCTTCGTTAGCGACCAGAACTCAAGCGCCGGCCATGGTGTGGGCTGCCATAACAGCCGATTGGCGCTCTCCGCTCGTATTAATCGACCGTGGCATCAGAATAAATGCCGAATATTATTGCGAAAATATTCTGGAGGGTGTACTAAAGCCTTGGGCACACAAATATTTTGGCCGCAGACCTTCGACATCCCAACATGACTCAGCACCATCGCACTCAGCTCGCGCCACCCAAGAATGGTTACAAAATGAGGTTCCTTGCTTCATTTCCAGTGCACAATGGCCACCATAATCTCCGGATACCAATCCGTTAGACTATTGTGTCTAGAGTAGTTTGGAAAGCAAGATTGGCACTAAAAAATACCAAAGTGTCGATCACCTCAATCTACCGCTTCGCCAGTAATGGACCAAAATACCGCAGAGTAACATTCGGCCAGTGTGTGAGGATTTCATTGGCAGTTCGAAGGTCATAATTCGTGCCAAAGGCGACCAATTGGAGCAAATCCAAACTTTTTCTAAAGTTTGATGCTGTTTCCGACATTTTTTGCTTTCATTCAATAAAATTTAAAAAAAAAACTATACAAATTGTATCTGTTTCCCCAATACCAAATTGTACCAAATACAGTACTATTTTACCATTTTTGAAGTTTAGTACTACTTAGTTGATTCTGGGTTACAATCAGTCAGTTACTTGTTGTGTAGTCCTCGACTATCGTTTTATTTCAGGAAAGTCTTTAAGGATCAAATCACAAAACAATGTTGCCAAAATCTTGACAATATCCAAAATATGGATTCTGTAATGTAACGAAAACTAACAATATCGGTCAATATCGGTCCACTCCTTTTGGTACCTCCCCCACAAAAGGTCAAAATTTTCAAAAAAAAAATATATATTTTGCACAGAAAGAGAAAGGATAATCCGATTTTAATCCAACTTTGCAAATCCTAATATTTGCGTCAGTGCTAGGTCAGGTGTGAAAATGGACAATATCGGTCCACTCCATCAGGTACCTCCCTCACAAAGGGTCAACATTTTGGATATCCATGAATAATTACAACTCTCACAAAATGTTTTGTAAAAGTCAGATTGTCTTCAAATTTCACACATCCCAATATTTTTATCATCACAAGGTCTGGTCCATTCCTTCTGGTACCTCCCCCACAAAGGGTCAAAATTTTGAATATCCATGAAGTTCATAAAAAGCGAAATCAACATCCGATTCCATTTCAGACATGGGTACATCTCAATATTTCCATCAACACAAGATCTGTTATAAAGATGGTAGAGATCGGACCATTTCTTTTCTAACGCTCAAAGAATGCGAAATAAGCATCCAACTCTCCCCTACAATTTTGCTAAAACAAGATCTGATGTGAATATGCCATATATCTACCTCTGCCTGTACCTCACCCACAAAGGGATAAAATTTTCACAATTCTTTCCAACCCACTTCATAGATAGTCAAGAGTTTGAAAATTCATAACATAAGTCAAAATATTTCAAAATAATCGAACATTGGCTGGGGGTATATATCTGTCGGCAAAACCGACCGATACTTTTTTACTTGTTTAAGGAGAATTTTAAATTTCTTACGTATAGTTTTTGTTAAGTTTTCATGAATACTTTCAAGGACTATGCGTTTAATATAATAGTTCTTGAAATACATTGATTAAAATCAACAACAACAACAAATTAAAACAAGTAAGCAAAGGCTACAGTCGAGCGGGGCCGACCGTTGAATACCCTACAACACTATAATAAATGATACAGTTTATATAGGCCAGATACTCGAAAGAATTCCACAAGATATTGTGACAAATAATAAAAGAAAACCATCAGGTTTCGTTCTGGATGGCCATCCAAAACTATTTGGCTTTTGCAATGTCCGGTAACCTCCATTCAAATGCGCGTGAGGATCGGGCGATAATTACGACTTGCTGACAATTTTGCAGTTTTCTCTTTTCTCCAAAAAGAGTAGGCTTCTATTCTGACCCTCATCTGATCCCCATGAAAAATTTCGTTAGGATCGGGCCATAAATGCGATCTGTATATGATATCCTGATATCCTAACTACTTAGTTTTGTTAGCTGTAGAAATATTTCCAAATGTTTAATTCAAAATGAAAATATGCCAAAAATGTGACAAAATTAAAAAAAAAATATGAGAAAATGATACAAAATCAATATTTTCATCTTTAGAGAGATATTTTTATGCAATTTTTTAGACGTTTTTTCTTTCCTAAGAAGAGGCCATTTTGAATTAATGAGAACTGTCGAAACCAGTTCAGCCGTTCTCGACATATAAGAGATTTTTCAAGCATATCTTCTTTGATAGACATATATATCGCACATATTTTGCTATATATCCGATTTGATGGATGTTAAAATCAATGTAAAGATCAGAAGTAACCTTGTCATGGCTTTTGATTTCGTCGGGATTTAAAATATTCGCGGTTTAATGAAAAATTTTGAATTTTTTCAACACAAAAGACATGGTCTATTTTACCCGCTAAATATTATCCGATGACCACCCAAATTGGTAGGCTTCCTTCCCGCCCTAAACTCTAGCTACATGCGAAATTCCGCGTCGATTGGTCTATAATTACGACCTGTAGAGCAACTGCAAAATCAGGAATTTTTTCAGTTTTTGGTCCATTTCAACCCCTAAATATTATGCGATCATCTCCAAAAGAAATAGGGTTCTATTCTGACCTTAACCCCACCTACATTCTAAATTTCGTGAGGATCGGGAGATAATTGCGACCTGTAGAGTGATTACAAATTAACATGGACAGACGGACAGACGGACGGACGGACATACATAGCTAGATCGACTCAGCTCGGCGAGCTAGGAAGATCCATATATACTTTCCTATATGGGAAACCAATATTTCGAGGTGTTACATAAATTCTGGCCCAATCAAACTTATAATACCCCCAACACATAGTGTTGTAGGGTATAAAAATCAAAAATATATTCCTAAAAAATCCCCGAATATGGCTCAAGGACTCAACTATAAATTGCAATGACTACCCTCCTCACAGAAAACTCATATGAATGCAATTTACAAACATCACATTTTTGGGGGGATTTGAAATAGTTTTCGTTTTTTGTTGTTATTATCATAATGTCAGGCTTACAAAAATAACATATTCTCTTTCCGTTTCCATTTCCTTAGCATTTTTTTTTTCTTTCTTGTTTTTCTCATTTAGTCACATTTTGGCTGTGGGACATGAAAGCCCTAGCCTCGGGCGCCTTCACGTTTTTCATTTGTTTTCCGTGCTTGACAAAACGAAAAGCAAATCATTTATTACAATTCTTAATAATGACATTTAGACGCTATGTAGAATGACGATAATAAACAAAGCGATGACGATGATGATGATGATGCTGATGAATAGAATGTGACAAGAAAATGCATTGTCGACGATTATGTTGTGCTGTTTTATCATCGCAGCTTTTTTTTTCTCAAAGGATTTTTTGCCGTTTTGTTGGTATCTCTGTTTGCGCCTTGGAGAAAAATGCATCATAACTTTGGAGGTAATCGCCATAACATAAATCATCATAATATAAACGATGCTGCCAAGTAACTAAAGCTTGAGCGATAATAGAAAAGCTATTTATTGTGCCATGGAAGAAGAAAAATGGTTTTGTTGGGGAAGAAAAACGGAAAACGAATAGAAGAATATACAAGAATATTTATAGGATTGCATCGAGGACATCATTTTTCTCTCAGCCTGAGAGCAATGGATGGTTGATAGTTGGTAACTATCAGAGTTAAAAAACAAGTAAAAAAGCTGTAAGTTCGGCCGGGCCGAACTTTTAATACCCTTGAAGAAAAATCTGTTTATAATGTAGCTAAAATCATCAAAATACCGAATATAGGGGGTACCGTTATATGGGGGCTATACGAAGACCAGGACCTGCACAGACAATTTTCTCGCATGGGCTGAAGTATCCATTACAAACCTCAAATGCCAAATTTGAAACAATTCCGGTGAATTATGTCGCTAAAATCATCAAAATACCGAATATCGAGAGGTACCGTTATATGGGGGCTATATGAAGACGTGGAGCTGCATGGTCCATTTCCTGTCTGAAGTTGAATTATCCATTAGGAACTTCAAATACCAAATTTGAAACAATTCAGTTAAATAATGTCGCTAAAATCATCAAAATACCGAATATCGGGGGGTAGCGTTATATGGGGGCTATACGAAGACGTGGACCTGCACAGATAATTTTCTGTCTTAGGCTGTAGTATCCATTACGAACTTCAAATGCCACATTTGAAATAATTCCGGTGAATAATGTCGGTAAAATCATCAAAATACCGAATATCGGGAGGTACCCTTATATGGGGGCTATATAATAACTTGGACCTACATGGCCCATGTACGAATCTAACCTGCCTACTGGCAAAATATACATTTCTGCAAAATTTTAGCCTTCTATCTCAATTTGTTCGAAAGATAGCGTGATTACAACAGACAGACGGACATGGGTAAATCGTAAATTTTACGCTGATCAAGAGTATATATACTTTGTTGGGTCTGACATGAATATTTCGAGGAGTTACAAACGGAATGACAAAATTAATATACCCTCCATAGTATGGTGGAGGGTATAATAGTGAACGATAGTATCTTTTCATTTCTTGGCATATATACAATTGTCCAGTATACCTGTTGTTCTCCCTAGACTGACCACATCAAACATAAATACATGACTGACAGACCTAAGAGTATAATTTTGCTGCTGCTAGGACAAGTCTGAAGATCGATAATATCGCGCTTGGTTTATAGTCGAATTGGCATTAGATTCATTGCAGAAAATAGTCAGTGTGCGTTTTCGTGCAGAACCCATATTTTAGGTATTGTTAAGATTTGGGCAACATTTTTATTTTCGGAGGTTTGATCCTTAAAGACTTACACACTGACAGACCTAGAACAAATCGTAAGACAAAACGGCTGAAGTTAGAATCCCGACATTTTGCACGAGGGTCAGTCTTGATGACTAGGCGTGTGATAAGGTGCGGTTTTTATACCCTCCACCAAACATAGTATGGAAGGTATATTAAGTTCGTCATTCCGTTGGCAACTCATCAAAATAATCATTTTAGACATAACATTCAAAGACGATTTATCCCTGTCTGTCCGTCAGTCCGTCTGTTGCAATCACACTTTAGTCAAAACGAATAAAAATAGGAAGCTAAAATTTTGTACAGATCAGTCTTTTGTCTGAAGTTATGTCAAGTTCGAAGATGGGCTATATTGGTCGACGATATCGTAAAGCCCCCATACAACCGTACCCCCCGATATTCGTAATTTTGATGATTTTATCCACATTTTTTAATGGAAGTGTCTTAACATTAACACAAGGAGATCTTTGCAAGTACTTTACCCCCTGGAAAAGAGTTGTTTATATATGTCCACGATATCGTACAGACCCCCGTACAGCGATTTTAGCCACATTTTTCAATGAAATTGTCTGAAAATAAACACAAGGAGTTCCTTTTCAGTATATCATCCCCTATCTATATAGGTCCACGATATCTTATATCCCCAATATAACGATCCCTCCCTATATTCGGTATTTTTATAATTTTAGCAACATTTTTTAATGGAATGGTCTAAAAATCCATACTAGAAGTTCTTTTTAAGCACTTTACTCCCTAGAAGAGAAATATCTATATATGTCCACGATATCGTATAGCCCACATACAACGGTACCCCCGATATTCGATATTTTGAAGATTTTATTTCGTACCTAGAATTCGTAATGGGTATTATAATCTATGGCAAAAAAATTGCTTATGCAGGAACATGTCTTTGTAAAGCCTCCATCGAATGGTATATATTCGGTATTTTTATAATTTTAGCGACACTATCCACCTGTGTTAGAGTTCGTAATGGGAACTAGAGTCTTTGTCTATGTCTCTCTCAGTATTTTTTGCACAGAAAGAAAAACGCTACATTATTATCTGTATTTCAGCTACATTATTCGCCGGATTTTTTCAAGTTTCGTATTTGAATATTGTAATGACTTATGACAAAAGTTGTCTATGTAGGTCCACTTCTTCGTATAGACCCCCCTTATAACGGCTATATTCGGTATTTTTAAGATTTTAACAGAATTTTTGGCGAATGTTATTTTATTTTTTTTTTTAAATTTCAAATTCGTTCCAAATGATGGAGGGTATTCAAAGTTCTGCCCAACTGAACTTACTGCTTTTTACTTGTTCTTATTATTCACAAAACTGTAGTTGTTCAACTTCCTTAACAACAAGTCGGTTTTACCGACAGATGTATACCCTCAGCCAATGTTCGATTATTTAAAAATATTCTGACTTCTGTTATGAATTTTCAAACTCTTGATCCTCTATGGAGTGGGTTTTGAAAGAATGGGTCAATATTGTCCATTTCATATCGGACCTAAATAAATATGATATTTTGTTGTTGCAAAATGGTCAGGCTTTATCCCTTTTTTTGTTGTTTTTATAAAAACAACGTTAGTTTATTAGTGGAGAACGATGGTAATGTTTACCAGCTTCATGGATATTCAAAATTTTGAGCGTTTGTGTGGGAGGTACCAGAAGGAGCCGACCGATATTGTGCATTTTCGCACCAGACCTAGCACTGATGCAAATATTAGGATATGCAAAGTTGGAGCAAAATCGGATTCGAGTTTTTCTTTCTGTGCAAAAAAATTGTATTTTTTGAAAATTTCGACCATTTGCGGGGAAGGTACCAGAAGGAGTGTACCGATACATTCCATCTTAACACCAGACCTTGGGTTAATATAAATATTGGGATATGTGAAATTTGAAGACAATCGGAATCTTACATCACTTTTATGAGAGTTGTAATTATTCAAAATTTTGAATATTTGTGGGGGAGGTACTTGATGGAGTGTACCGATATTGTCAATTTTCACACCTAACTTAGCACTGATGCAAATATTAGGATTTGCAAAGTTGGAGCAAACTCGGATTACCGTTTCACTATTTGTGCAAAAAAAACATTTTTTTTTTTTTTTGAAAATTTCGACCACTTGTGAGGAAGGTAACAAAAGGATTGGTCCGATATATTCCATCTTTACACCAGACCTTTGGTTAATATAAATATTGGGATGTGTGAAACTTGAAGACAATCGGACTCTTACGTCAAATTTTATGAGAGTTGTAATTATTCAAAATGTTTACCCTTTGTGGGGAGGTACCAGAAGGAGTAGACCGATATTGTCCATTTTCACACCTAAACTAGCACTGACGCAAATATTAGGATGTGCAAAGTTGGAGCAAAATCGGATTATCCTTTCACTTTCTGTGCAAAAAAAATATTTTTTTGAAAATTTAGATTTTTTGTGGGGGGGAGTGGTTTACCAGAAGAAGTGGACAGATATTGCCCATCTCCGAACTCGATCTAGGTTTGACCAAAATATTACGATGTACCAACTTTGTATCAAATCGGTTACTCCCTTCGTGAGTTATCGTGAGCATCAGCCAGCCAGACAGTCGGACGGACGGACATCGCTAGATCGACTCCAAATATTCTGAAACGGATTTGGTCCAAAGAAACCTAGGGTCTAAAACCGTTATTTCGTCTAGGCACGTTTTGACCATATCCAATGATATATACCCTCTGTAGCCATATGGCTGAGGTTATAAAAAAACTACTTTTTTATTATTAATGAAATTACACGTATGTGATCTTATAAAATCAAATTACAACTGCTGCATTCAAAACCGCAACTAAGTAATTTTCCATTAGTAAATATTTATTTGTGAACTGAATGCAGTCAGGGAGTGGCTCCACAGCAAATATTGATATGACAACACAAATAAGTATATATGTATGTATGTAGGTATAGTAATACAAAAAAAAACAAAACAAAATTCCAACAATTTCCTGCTGTCACGATGATGACGGTTGTTTTTAATATTAAGGACATAGAAATGGGCTTTCTACTTAAACGTGTGTATATCTGAGAATGAATATATGAAGTATGGATCCACATATATATACACATTATTTGAATTGTTGTATATATGGAGGCCTACATTTGGTGCAACCTTTAACATTTACTTTGTGAGGGATATGAGCAAATTCTCTTAAAAAAAGTCTAGATAATCGGCTTTTTTAATAGAATTTTTTTCTTTAGAACATTTTTTTCAAATTTCTTTCCACAATAAAAATTTTCACAGACTGGATTTTTGTCCTATGAAAAAACGAAAAAATATTTCCTATATATATTTGTTTGTCATTTCTTTCCTTTACAAAATTTTTCATTTCACATTTTCTTAGAACGAGAATTGTGGCCCAAGAATTTACCACATTTTCTAGTGGGGCTGCAATTTAATATTTAGACCCTACACCACATAGTGGTAAGGGAATTATGTCTACTGACTACTGTCATTTCTAAGCCACTGTCATTTCTAAGCCACTGGTCCGGCAGCTGTTAAAATTAATCCAGTGACAGCTCATTATATTGTTTACAAGCGTACAAAAGCATTTTGGTGAGAATCTTTCAGAAAAAAAGTTATTCGTGATGGAATTCAAGCGTGATAGTATAATTTCTTTATATTTGGCTGGCAAACATCAAGTGGCTATCGATAGAGCACTCCGGCATTTAAATGTGAATAAATCATTTGTGTCTAGTACCATCGCTCGTTACCGTGATACTGGTAGCATAGCCCGACGTCCAGGAAGTAGACGGAAGAAAACAGCAACATCAGCAGAAATGGTTCGAAATGTGAAGAAGCGACTTGTCGCTCGAAACCCGCGTCGCAGTGGCCGAAAAATGACTCGTGGGCTGAACATATCGCAATATACCATTCGGAAAATATTGAAAAGTGAACTCGGGGTGAAGCCATTGAAATTCCAAAAAGTGCAAGAACTTACACCGCAACAGAAAGAAAATATACTCAAAATAGCTAAAGAGTTGCTTCGCTTGGCCGAAAGTGGTGAACTGTCGAATTTGGTTTTCTCCGATGAGAAAACATTCGTTGTCCAATAGTTTGTAAACAAACAAAATGATCGTGTTTACTTGTCAAAGAGGTCAGCTGAAAATATGCACCTTCGGTTGGCCACGAGAACTAAAGCACAGGTCATGGTGATGGTGTGGACCGCCATAACAACCTATGGTCCCTCTCCGCTCTTATTAATCGAACATGGCATCAGAATAAATGCCGAATATTATAGCGAAAATGTTCTGGAGGGTGTATTAAAGCCTTGGACACGCAAACATTTTGGTCGCAAACCTTGAACATTCCAACAGGACTCAATCAATCACCTCAAGCAAGCGCTTCTCCGGGAATGGACCAAAATACCGCAGAGCAACATTCGGCAGTATGTGATGGTTTCATTGGCCGTTTGAAGGCCATAATTCGTGCCAAAGGTGACCAATTCGAACAAATCTTAACTAATTCTAAAATTTGATGCTATTTCCGACATTTTTTGCTTTCATTTAAAAAAATTTAAAAAAATGTAAAAATTATGGCGTTTGACTTTGTTGCAGATTTTTTATCTCACCCTGTTTCTTCAACCGGTTTCGGGCTAATTGTGCCCCAAATGGCCAATATCAGTCCAAATGACCTGAATTTTAGCTTATCTAACCGAATTTCGTCAGAAAGTAAGTATATCAAATTTGGAGCAAATCGGTTTGTATATAGCTATAGCTCATACAGGGTTGCCCATATTCGACGGACCCATGACCCTTTGAGCCCATTCCAATCGATGAGGCTTGTCCGCAGACAACATTCTTTGCGTCAATTGAATTTTGTACGGGAACAAATGCAAATCAATGCGAATAATCCGTTGTAAAGCCATGCCCAACTGCTGAGAACAGCGTTTGGGGACCTCTCAACACTGGCTGGTACGGCAGCGATATTCTCGGCCGATCGCCTTGATCGACTTTTATATGGCCTCTTCGGATTAGAAAGAGCCTTACCAGTCGAAAATTTTTCGTATAAACGCTTAATGGTGTTCTTAGAAGGCGCACTTCTCACATTTTTTAATGTTTTAAAAGCACGTTGAGTTTTCACAATTGACTTCTTCTGTTGAATGTAAATTTCAACTATTTCAGAGCGCTCGCGTGGCGTGTATTGGTTCATGGTAAAAATCTGCTTGGACTGACGCTTCAAACGCGGTATATCATTAAGCGATATGACATCTCTGTCAAAAGTTATGGCGTTGCCAGAGGGGTCCGTCGAATATGGGCAACCCTGTAGCTATAGTTTCCAAAGACATAGAAGTATAAAGATGGGACAAGACAGAGTCAAGATATGGCAACCCTGTGAAAATACCTCTGTTGTTATGATATCGTAACAACATAGTTTGCAATGTTATGCGATTTAAACCGCTTAGACAATATGAAATTAATTTGGAATGTCTATGGAATAGAATTTTGAAACCCAATTTTTGGATTTTTCAAACTTTTGTTTGTAATTTTTTTCTATAAATGTATTTTTTTTATATTAACATGGTCCTGTCATAAGCTGTTACCTAGGTAGTATAGACACAAACCATTTGCTCAGAATGCAATTTGTCTAGTCTTTACAAAGACATAGAAGTATAAGATTGGACAAGACAGAGTCAAAATATGGCAACCCTGTGAAAAATACCTCTGTTGTTATGATATCGTAACAACATAGTCACCAATGTTAAGCAATTTAAACCGCTACAGCAGTATGCAATTATTTGGGAAGGTATATGGAATAGAATTTGGAAACCAATATTTTGGATTATCCAAACTTTTATTTGCCATTCTTTCCTATAATTGTGTTTTTTATATTAACATGCCTCTGTCATGAGCTGTTATTCAAGGTAGTATAGCCACAAACCAATTGCTCAGAATGCATTTTGTCTAGTCTTTACCATTTTATGTCTTTGGTCTTTACCATTTTAGGTCTTTGTAGTTTCCATATATACAGGTTGAGATGAAAAAACTGCAACCACCTTCAGACTGCTGTCATTTCTAAGCCACTCGTCCAGTGACAGCTCATTATATTGTTTACAAGCGTACAAAAGCATTTTGGTGAGAATTTTCAAGAAAAAAAGTTATTTGTGATGAAATTCAAGCGTGATGGTGTGGTTTCTTTATGTTTGGCTGGAAAACCACAAAAGGCTATCGTTAGAGCACTGCAGCATTTAAATGTGAATAAATCTTCTGTGTTTCGTGCCATCGGTCGTTACCGAGATACTGGTAGCGTACATCAGCAGAAACGGTCCGAAAAGCACAGAAGCGACTTGAACGAAACCCGCGTCGCAGTGGCCGAAAAATGGCTTGTGAGCTGAACATATCGCAATATTCCTTTCGGCAAATATTGAAAAATATGCTCGGGGTAGAGCCATTGAAATTCCAAAAAGTGCAAGAACTTAAACCGCAACAGAAAGAAAGTAGACTCAAAAGTGCTGAAGAGTTGCTTCGCTTGGTCGAAAGCGGTGAACTGCCGAATTTGGTTTTCTCCGACTCCGATGAGAAAACATTTGTTGTCCCGCAGTTTGTAAACAAACAAGATGATCGTGTTTACTTGCCAAAGAGGTCAGCAGAAAATGTGCATCTTCGGTTGGCCACCAGAACTCAAGCGCCGCCCATGGTGATAGTGTGGGCCGCACATGACAGCCGATGGTCGCTCTGTGCTCCTATTAATCGACCGTGGCATCAGAATAAACGCCGAATATTTTCGCGAAAATATTCTGGAGGGTGTATTAAAGCCTTGGGCACGCAAACATTTTGGCCGCAGACCTTAGACATTCCAACAGGTCTCAATCAATCACCTCAAGCAAGCGCTTCGCCGGGAATGGGCCAAAATACCGCAGAGCAACATTTGGGCAGCGTGTGACGGTTTCGTTGGCCGTTTGAAGGTCATACCCCGTGCCAAAGGTGATCAATTCGGACAAATCTATACTTATTCTAAAATCTGATGCTATTTCCGACATTTTTTGCTTTCATTCAATAAAATTTAAAAAAAATGTAAAAATTATTGCGTTTGATTTAGTTGCAGTATTTTTATCTCACCTTGTATCTGCAACCGGTTTCGGGCTAATTGTGCACCAAATGACCAATATCATTCCAATTGACCTGAATTTTGGCACATCCAACCGAATTCCGTCAGGAAGTAAGTATATCAAATTTGGAGGAAATCGCTATAGCTCCTACATATATGTTACATCCGATTTGGGGTTTAAAGTCCCTCACAAGTCCCTCACGTAATATGCACTCCGCAAGAATGATATTTAGTACCAGATAACTTATGGAGCTCAAAAATACCCCTGTTAACTTTTATTGAGATCGGATAAGATTAGGATATAGCTCTCATATATATGTCTTTATCCGATTTCAGGTTTACTGTGCACCATATGGCTAATATCAGCCCAAATGGACTGAATTTTAGCAATTTCGACTGACAAGACCTACTGAAACAAGTACTAAAAAATTGGTGAAAACCGGTTCAGATAGAGTTATAGCTTCCATATATAAATTTCATCCGATATGGGGGCTCACATGCGTAATGTATAGTCTACAATAATAATAGTAGGTGGTACCAGATATCAGAGACAGCCCAGTAATAAGTGTTAAAAATTTTGTCAAGGTCGGTTCAGATTTGGATTTAGCTCCCATATATTTCTTTATCCGATTTCAGGTTTACGGCGCTCCATATGGCTAATATCAGCCCAAATGGACTGAATTCTGGCAATTCCGACTGAAACAAGTAATTAAAATTTGGTGAAAATCGGCTAAGATAGAGTCATAGCTCCCATATATATGTTTCATCCGATATGGGGTTTTAAGACCCTCACATGCGTAATGTGAAGTCTACAATAATAATAGTAGGTGGTACCAGATATCAGATACAGCCCAGTAATAAGTGTTAAAAATTTTGTCAAGGTCGGTTCAGATTTGGATATAGCTCCCATATATATTTTTATCCGATTTCAGGTTTTTTATGCACCAAATGGCTAATATCAGCCCAAATGGACTGAATTTTAGCATTTCCGTTGTAACTTGGTCTAAAAGCAAGTGCTTAAATTTTTGGAGAAAATCGGTTCAGATATAGCTATAGTTCCCATATGTATGTTTCATCCGATATGGGGGTTAAGTCCCTCACACGCGTAATATGTACTGCACGACAATAATCTTTGATAACTGGCATCAGATACTGCTCGAAAATACTTCTACCAAATTTTATCGAAATCGGTTCAGATTTTTATATATCCTCGATATACATCTTCATCTGATTGTTATTGCTCACCATATGTGTAATATCAGCCTAAATAGAATAGATTTTTTCATTTTTAACCGAATTTAGCTGTTTGGTGAAATTCGGTCCTGTATATCTTTATCTCCAATAAATATTTTTTAATATAAACTAAATTATCCTTATCGAAGTCATATCATGCACTATACAGCAATATTATTTGGTTCATAGGTGGTATGATCTACTTCACACAAATACCCAATATATACTTTTTTGTTACATGAGCTCTACTAAATATGCATAGTGGTGTAGGGTATTATATAATTGGCCCCGCCCGACTTTTGACCTTTCCTTAATGGTTTTAAATTGCAGTGAGATTCTGGCATGCCCCCAAATAAAATAATAGCCTCCCAATTACGGCTATTTTGAAGGTCTTAACCACAACAAATTATTTTACAATAATTTAGGCATTCACAAGGTGAGGGATTCAAAAAGTTCAGTTTTTCTTAATTTTTATTGTTGTCATATAATTTCAGTAATATTCGTAATTGCTCATACACATGTATGCTGGAGTATATATGCACGTATAAAAATATGTAATATAAACCAGTAATGATGACATCGTATGCCTCCACAACCTTGCAGTTGTAAATGCTAATATTTGCTTTCCAAATAAAAAGCCTGGTACGAAGTGAACAGTTGTTCATTTCATAAATTACAACGATTGGGTTTTGTTGTTGTTGTACTCACCTAAATTAATTACTTTGCTTAATGTCATTTAAAAAAGTGTATTTCAATGCCCTTTTATTTATTTGGACATAGAGACACAGGTGTGTTTTGAATTCTCTGGGAAGAGATTTTTAATTAAGGCAATTAAAAATAGTTAAATTTTGTGATTTTAATTGATTTAGTTATGTATTTATTATCAATTATTTATTTACGTTTCAAAGTTTTAATTTCAAATTTTTTTCTATTGATTTATTTAAGTATTTAAGTATTCTGGTCCAATACCCTCGTTTTAAATATTCCATCTCCAAGAGAATATTGGATGGGAACGTGGAATATACCAAAGTATATACCTATGTGGAAAATTTTCTCTAAGATTGTTAGATGATCAAGACCTTCGAAATGGGTGATATCAGGAGGTACCATTACATGGGCGCGGCTCCGAAACAAGGGTCCACGCTTTAAACCATATTGAAAATTTTCTGCGAAAAGGGTTTTCTACCCCCTTAGAAATAAAGATACCAAATAAGGGCCAAATGAAATAAATAATGTGGCCAAGATGCAGGAAATAGCATAAATCAGGGGATACTAGCATATGAGTGTTATACCAAAACATGAGCCTATATTGACAATTTATTACAAAGATTAGGACAAATAAAAAAGCAGCAAACTTTTTATACCCTTCACCATTTGGAAGAAACTTAAAAATTTTCAAAAAAAATCCATTGAAAAATACCGCTCAAAACAAAAACGTTATATGTGGACTATACAAAGACGTACCCATCACGAACCTCAAATACGAAATTCCGGTAAATACTGTTGCTAAAATAACCAAAATACCGTATATCGGGATGTACCGTTGTATGGGGGTATGCGATATAGTAGACCTATATACAGGGTTGCCCATATTCGACGGACTCATGTTTTTTTTTTTAAATCAAAGAAAAAAATAAAAATTTGGTGGTTGGCAATGTTAATCATTTAATTTGTTCCAAGTAGATTTGTTTACATCAATTTTTGAATATGATATCTCTCAAATGGCCGCCTCTGGCGTTGATGACGTATTGTGCCTTTTTTGCTGCATTTTCCATAGTTTTTGCCAACATTTCGGCCGGAATAACGGCTATTTCTTCACGAATGTTGTCCTTGAGCTATTCTACGGTCCTTGGCTTGTTAACGTAAACCTTTGACTTCAAATATCCCCACAAGAAGAAGTCAGGCGGCGTCAAATCGGGCGAACACGGTGGCCAGTCCAAATCACCACTTTCCGACATCAAACGGCCCGGAAACAAATTCTTCAGAAAATCGATTGTTATGTGACTTGTGTGCGGTGGAGCGCCGTCTTGTTGCAACCAGAACTGCCTCATACGCTTTCGACGAATAATTGGCATCACAAAATTGGTCATCATGTCGCGATAACGCTCCTGATTGATGGTAACGGCATGGCCATTTTCATTTTGGAAGAAAAACGGCCCAATGACCGTTTTCGCACTAACGCCGCACCAGACTGTGACTTTTTCGTCATGAAGAGGCACTTCTTGAATCTCCTGAGGATTTTCAGTGGCGTAAAAACGGCAATTTTGCTTATTTGCGGTCCCATTCAATGTGAAATGGGCTTCATCGGACATGATAATTTTGTTCCAAAATTACTCGTCATCTTCGGCCATTTCGATGACTCTTTGGGCCCATTCCAATCGACGAGGCTTGTCCGCAGGCAACATTCTTTGCGTCAATTGAATTTTGTACGGTAACAAATGCAAGTCAATGCGAATAATCCTTTGTAAAGTGGACCGAACCATGCCCAACTGCTGAGAACGGCGTTTTTGGGATGTTCTTGGGGACCTCTCAACACTGGCTCGTACGGCAGCGATATTCTCGGCCGATCGCCTTGGTCGACTTTTATATGGTCTCTTCGGATTAGAAAGAGCCTTACCAGTCGAAAATTTTTCGTATAAACGCTTAATGGTGTTCTTACTGGACTGACGCTTCAAACGCGGTATGTTATTAAGCGGTGTAACATCTCTGTCAAAAGTTATGGCGTTGCCAGATGGGTCCGTCGAATATGGGCAACCCTGTAGACAATTCTATTCCAGAGTGTAAAGTATTGAGTAGGAGCGCCTTTTTTGGAAGATTTTCGGACAATTCTAGTGAAAAAGTTAGATACAATAATCAAAATGCCGAATATATGGGGAATATACAATATCGTGGACCTATATAGACAATTCTATTCCAGGGGGTAAAATTCCTTGAATTCCTTGAACCTTGAATTCCTTGTTCAGATAATTCCATGGAAAAATGTTGCTAAAATCATCAAAATACCAAATATCGGGGGAACGGTTGTATGGGGGCTAAACGATATCGTGGACCGATATAGCCCATCCTTGAACTTGACCTGTATGCAGACAAAAGACTGATTTGTGTAAAAATTTAGCTTCCTACCTTAATTCGTTTCGACTCTAGCGTGATTAAAACGAAGGATGGACGGACAGGGCTAAATCGTCTTAGAATTTTACGCTGATCAAAAATATATGTGTTCTGTAAGATCTAAAAATATTATTTCAATGAGTTACTAGCGGAGGAGAGTATAAAAATATGACTAAAAAGTAAACAAAAATACTTGAAATCGTGTATGAAAAGGGTATACCCCCAAATATAGGGGGGCCATACCAAAACGTAGACCGACATGACCCGTATTTTGTACAAATGATTCTACATGTAACCCATTGGTCTGTGTCATATTTAAAAGCTCTATATAATATATTATTAAATTATTAAATTATTTGAGCCTCTTTCTGTAATGTTAATGCTATAAAACCTTTTGGGATTTTGACTTAATAACAGAATACTATCACCTTCACTTGGTAATTTTCACCCCGCACACCATGCCCCGAAAATTGTTGCATATTTTGTTTAGTATTTAATAATTATTATTTATAATTTAAGATTGCTCTGTTCCAAACCCTGCAAGAATCTACTAGTTTAACAATTTTTTTTCGGAAAAATCGGTTATCGTAATAAACACATTTACCTTCTGGTAAAGACCAGATTTATTTTTTATTCATTAAAATGTTTATTTATTAAAAATAATTTACAATTTATGATTTATAATTTGTACCGTGTATAGTGCATGTTTGTATTCCCAAATTTGAAGTCTTTATTTACGTTCACCACATTTGATTGTCAAAGCCTACCGCTACGGCCACCCTCACTTATTCGAACCGAAAACTCACAGGCACCGCCACCTCATTTAATAACCATTTGAAGGTGAACCAAATACAAAAAAAAATCGATTCATCCATTGAATAAAAGAAGTGTATTTTTTCGTTTGTGTGTTAGAGTACCCTTGCTTTTGGTTGGCATTTACATTTATTGGGCGCCACCAAATCGATAACTACAATTGTAATGTTCGCAAAGCAAATTACAGGTGTTGAAGTGGTTTGTTCGGGTTTTCGTTTTTTTTTTTGTGAAAAAAGTGCTTTTATGTCCTTCAATGAATCCTTTGATAGAATGAATGGGGTTTAAAAATACAATTTGTGATTTAGAAAAAGTGTTTGACATTTTTTCCATATTTACACAGGCATATGTGAGTTTTCTCACTAATTTAACATATCTCGTTGCACCTAAGCCCCTGCACCTAAATCCCTAACCCCCGATATTCGGTATTTTGATGATTTTAGCTACAATTTTCAATGGAATTGTCTGAAAAACCACAGAGGAAGTTCCTTCTAAATACTTTATCCTCTGGAAGAGAATTTTCTATATAGGTTCACGATATCGTATAGACCCCATACGAGATAGACCTCCACGAGATTTGAAATTTTGATGATTTCATGGACATTATTTACCGGAATTGTTTCAATTTTGTTATTTGGAGCTCGTAATGGTTATGACAGAAAATTGTCAATGCAGATCCACGTCCTCGTATAGACCCCATATATCGTTACCTCATTATAATCGGTAGTTTGACGATTTCACGTACAATATTCAACGGAATTGTTTTTAGTTTTTAACGGATTTTATTTATTTATTTATTTATTTTATTTATTTATTTTTTTTCTTTTTTGAAAATTTCTAAATTCGTTCCAAATGGTGAGGGTATACAAAGTTTGGCCCGACCTAACCTACTGCTCTATTACTTGTTTTTTTGTAATAAGTTTAAAAACCCCTTTAAACGGGATCATAGCATGTAAAAATATTCTACTGTTTGTAATAAAATAATGCTGTATGTCCTTAAAGACGTCTTAAATCTAACTGTTACCTATACGATAGGAATTCATATGAATTAAAACAAGTAAAAAATCTGTAATATCGGCCGGGCTGAACTTTGAATACCCTCCACCATTTGGAACGAATTTGGCAATTCTCAAAAACAATAAAATCAGGTTAAAAATTCTGTTAAAATCTTAAAAATACCGAATGTAGCTGTTATATTAGGGTCTATAGGAAGACAAGGACCTGCACAGACAATTTTCTGTTACAGGCTGTAGTATCCATTACGAACTTCAAATATGAAATTTGAAAGAATTCCGGTGAATAATGTCGCGAAAATCATCAAAATTCCGAATATCAGGAGGTACCGTGAAATGGGGGCTATACGAAGACGATTACCTGCACAGACCGTTTTCTTTCTTAGGCTGTAGTATCCATGACGAACTTCAAACACAAAATATAAAACATTTCCGGTTAATAATGTCGCTAAAATCGTCAATATACCGAAAATAGGGAGGTACCATTGTATGGGGGCTATACGATGACATGAACCTGCACCGACAATTTTCTGTCATAAGCTGTAGTATCCATTACGAAATTCAACTACCAAATTTGAAACAATTCGGGTGAATAATGTCGCTGAAATCGTCAATATACCGAAAATAGGGAGGTACCATTATATGGGGGCTATACGATAACGTGGACCTGCACGGACAATTTTCTGTCATAAGCTGTAGTATCCATTACGAACATCAAGTAACAAATTTGAATCAATTCCGGTGAATAGTGTCAATAAAATCATTAAAATACCGAATATCGGGGGGTGCCTTTATATGGGGGCTATACGAAGGCGTGGACCTGCACGAACAATTTTCTGTCATAAGCTGTAGTATCTATTACGAAATTCAAATACCAAATTTGAAACAATTCGGGTGAATAATGTCGCTGAAATCGTCAATATACCGAAAATAGGGAGGTACCATTATATGGGGGCTATACGATAACGTGGACCTGCACGGACAATTTTCTGTCATAAGCTGTAGTATCCATTACGAACATCAAGTAACAAATTTGAATCAATTCCGGTGAATAGTGTCAATAAAATCATTAAAATACCGAATATCGGGGGGTGCCTTTATATGGGGGCTATACGAAGGCGTGGACCTGCACGAACAATTTTCTGTCATAAGCTGTAGTATCTATTACGAAATTCAAATACCAAATTTGAAACAATTCCGGTGAATAATGTCGCTGAAATCGTCAATATACCGAAAATAGGGAGGTACCATTATATGGGGGCTATACGTTAACGTGGACCTGCACCGACAATTTTCTGTCATAGGCTGTAGTATCCATTACGCACTTCAAATACCAAATTTGTAATATTTCCGATGAATAATGTCGCTAAAATCATCAAAGTATCGAATATAGGGAGGTGCCTTTATATGGGGCTATACGAAGGCGTGGACCTGCACAGACAATTTTCTGTCATTAGCTGTAGTATATATTACGGACTTCAAATACCAAATTTGAAACATTTCCTGTGAATAATGTCGCTTAAATCACCAAAATACCGAATATCGGGAGGTGCCGTTATATGGGGACTATACCAAAACGTGGACCTACATGGCCCATTTTTAATACGAAAAGTCCTTTAGACATAATATACATTTGAGTAAAATGTCATCAACCTACTTCAATTTGTTCGGAAGCTAGAGTGATTTGTATATACTTTGTGGGGTCTAAAATGTATATTTCGAGGTGTTAAAAACGGAATGACAAACTTAATATACCCTCCATACTATGGTGGAGGGTATAAAAAATATTTCTTTATGCAGGTTTTTATTATCATTTTCCCTCATTCTATAGCAATGAGCATAACAATTATATTCAACATTCGATTTTAAAGTGCTCATTTTTCAATTATCGCATCAAGTGGCATAAATATTGCCTCCCTCCTCTCGGCAGGGGTGGATGTTTGATAAACAAAAACATTCTCTCAATTTGATGGAATAAATGTGGGCAAATGCTGCATTAAAACATTGTCAGCATATCAAATTTAATTTTTGGAAATGTCGACCGATTTCTTGATAACAGAGAAGAAGACATTCCCAACAATTTTTCGCTAAGGATATAATGATACACATACATGTGTATGTGCCTCACGCACACACATTACCTTACTTTTTTTCCAAAGCCCCCCCCGAAAAGAAAAAAAACTTTCGCGATGGCTAGACACTGACAAGTCTAAATATTTTATGCCTGAAGTAACACAAAAATCCAAAGGATAACAACGAAACGTTGTCTGGATACAGGCGAGATATCTTACATAAGTACCAACTGGGTGGGGACTTTCTTATCGAACAAGAAGAACCAAAACGTACGAAATACTTACTTGACACTGGAGGAGGAGAAGAAGAAGAAAACGTTTTTCCACACAAAAATAGCAAATCTGGAGTTTAGTGTAATCCACAAGATATTCGACGTTTAGGATTGAATTTTTTTTATTTTCAATAAAAATTTTACGATTTAGTTTTAAATTCAGCAATTGTGTTGTTGTTTATTTCAAAAAAAAATCTGACACTACTTTTTTCGATGAATGCCTATGGCACTATTTTCTGATTTTATAGTTGTTATTTATGTTTGTATTTTTTTTTTTTGGCAATTTTATTGAATATATATTTTTTTTTCAATTTTATTATTGATAACTTTTTTATGTTTTAGATTTTTTTTTTTGTTGAATTTTTACTACCACTGGAAGATGTACAACACCCCGCTATGAATGACCAACACTGACTGAAATCCACATCAACTCGGCTGAAACTCTCTGGTGTGGCAAAATTTCGATGGATGAAAATTCCAAACTGTAATAGCAACAACAACAACAGCAACAGAAACATTAGCAAAAACATTAACAGCAGCAGCATAAAAGAAAAACGTTTGCCTCAGATAAAGCAATTTATCTGACCACGTTTTAACCCCTAAAAACTGAGGCGAGTGAGAAAAACAAAACACTCAAATTGTGCGTAAAGCACTCAGCCATTTGCCATACATGTGTGAGTACACTGTGAATGTTTCGAATATGGTAAGTTATTTCGTTACTTGTTTGTGTTGTCATTTTTTGCAATTTTTTCAAATGAAGACATGTTTTGTTTCAAAATCGTCGGACAGTACAACTTGACACAGTGTTGCAGAAGTGGTAATTGTTGTAATCTGCGACAATTTGTCGAAGTATTATTTTTGCAACAAAGGGTGATTCTCTAAAAAAAAAAAACAGTAAAAAAGCTGTAAGTTCGGCAGTGCCGATTTTTGAATACCCTCCACCAATTGGAACGATTTTGACAATTTTCAAAAAAAAAATCCTTTAAAAATTCTGTTAAAATCTTAAAAATACCGAATGTAGCCGTTATATTAGGGTCTATACGGCGACGTGGACCTGAATAGGCAACTTTTGTCATAAACCATTACAATATTCAAATGCGAAACTTGAATACAAAATTCGGTGAATAATGTAGCTAAAATCATCAAAATTCCAAATATAGGGAGGTACCCTTATATGGGGGCTATACGTAGACGTGGACCTGCATAGACAATTTTCTGTCATAGGCTGTAGTATTCATTACGAAATTCAAACACCAAATTTGGAACAATTCCGGTGAATAATGTCGCTAAAATCATCAAAATACCGAATATGGGGGGGTGCAGTTGTATGGGGGCTATATGAAGATGTGGACTTGCACAGACAATTTTCTTTCTTAGGCTGTAGTATTCATTACGAAATTCAACCAACAAATTTGGAACAATTCCGGTGAATAATGTCGCTAAAATCATCAAAATATCGAAGAAAGGGAGGTACTGTTATATGGGGCTATACCAAAACGTGGACCTACATCACCCATTTTCAATACCAAAAGTCCTGCAGATATAATATACATTTGAGTAAAATTTTATCAATCTACTTCATTTCGTTCGAAGGCTGGAGTGATTTCCACAGACGGACAGAAGGATAGACGGACGGACATCGCTAAATCGATATATAATTATATGCAGATTAAGAATATATATACTTTGCGGGGTCTAAAATGTATATTTCGAGGTGTTACACACGGAATGGCTAACTTATACCCTATAAATATGGTGGAGGATATAAAAATATATATCAGAAAAATGCATAAAATCTTTATTTAAATTGATAGTACGGACCACATCATTTAATGTTTGAAGTTCAAATCTTGACCACGACTGCACCTCAAATGGTCCATCCGCTTAGTCCAATTTTGGCATACATTTTCCAGCACTTCGGACGGTATCATACGAATAAATCTATTAATGTTCTCATCCAATTCGTCAATTGAAGCTCATTCGTCTGGGTAGATTTGAGCTTTAACATAGCCCCAAAAAAATAGTATAAAGGCGTTAAATAGCACGATCTAAGCGTCCAATTGACCGGTCACGAATGTGAAATAAGATATTCACCGAACTCTCCTCCTAGAACCATTGCTACGCATGCTGTGTGGTATGTGGCATCATCTTGTTGAAACCACATGCCATGGAAATCAAAATCAATCAAAGTCAATTCTGCTCATTTAAGTACCCATTGAGCCAAAAATGAGCTTCGTCGCTGAACACTGTTTTTATACCCTCCACCCTCCAAACACCTCGAAACATACATTTTAGACCCCACAAAGTATATATTTTCTTGAACAGCATAAAATTCTATGTCGCTTTAGCGATGTTCGTCCATCTATCCGTCTGTGGAAATAACTCTAGCTTCCGAACGAAATGAAGTAGGTTGATAAAATTTTACTCAAATGTTTACTATGTCTGCAGGACTTTGAAAATGGGCTATAAAGGTCCACGTATAGCATTTAGTATAGCATCCTAGCATATCACCTATATAACGGTACCTCCCGATATTCGGTACTTTAATGATTTTAGCGACCTTTTTCACCGGAAATGTTTCAAACTTGGTATTTGAAGTTCATAATGAATACTACAGCCTATGACAGAAAATTGTCTGTGCAGGTCCACGTCTTCGTATAGCCCCCATATAATGGTACCTCCCTATTTTCGATATTTTGGTGATTTTAGCTACATCATTCACCGGAATTGTTTCAAATTTAGAATTGGAAGTTTGTAATGAATGCTAAAGCCTATGACTGAAAATTGTCTGTGCAAGTCCACGTCTTTGTATAGCTCCCATATAACGGTACCTCCCGATATTCGGTATTTTAATGATTTTATCGACCTTATTATCCGGAATTGTTTCAAATTCGGTATTTGAAAATCGTTATAGATGCTACAGCCTATGACTTAAAATTGTCTGTGCAGGCCCATTTCTTCGTATAGCTCCCATATAACGATACCTCCCAATATTCGGTATTTTGATGATTTTAGCGACACTTTTAGAGGAATCTCTTGGCAAATACAAAAACATAATATTTATAAATGATTTCCAGGAAACAAATTTTTTTAATAGAATTTCATGTAGAACCTCTTGACCAAAATCCTTGGATGTATAAAAGCATACACTTAATGGTTTTCTGTAAAAAGAGAATAATTTTTTGAATGACTTTTTGGCCAATTTCTTTAAGAAACAATTTAAAAGAACATTCATTCTGGCCGTTTTAACAATATTTTATGAAGAATTTCCTCACGAAAATTTTGGGTTTTTTAATAAATTTTTAAAAGACTTTGTGACTTAAAATCTGCATTGCTCTTCTGAGTGGATCTTCGGAAGGGTCTTTGAAGAAGTCGGGGGTTATTCATGAACTTTCTGACTAAAAATCTAAGAAAACCTTTTTAATGAACTTCGTAAGCAAAGACTATAGTCGTACGGGCGACCGACCAATATAAACCAAACCCCCTTGGGCCAAACCCATTTTGGTTGATTTTTTGAAATAATGCCACGCAGTCCTGACGAAAATTGTGGGTTTTTTAATAAATTTTTTAAAAGACTTTTTGACTTAAAATCTGCTTTGCTCTTCTGAGTGGATTTTTGGAAAGGTTGGACCAATATAAACCAAAATCCCTTATGTCCAAATCCATTTTGGTTGATTTTTTTAAATAATGCCACGCAGTCCTGCAAAAATGGTACCTTTGGCTTCTTAAAAAATAACTACACAAAAGTTGGGCTTCTGCCTGTCCTAATTTCAAACCTCATACGAAATTTCGTGAACCCCTAAATATTTTGAGAACATATTTTGGCAATAGCCCTAGTCTAATTCCGACTTGAATTCAATACAATAGTGTAGTAGAGTGCAAAAAATTGTACTCCCAATAGTTTGCCTGTTCCATTACTGTAAGAATGTAAGAGTATCGAAAAAAGTCGAAAAAATATTCACATTTTTACAATTCACTTACTTCACTCTTAACATTATAGGTTTCGGCTTAGCCCTAAACTCTAGTCCCCTGCAAAATTCTGCGTCGATTGGTCTATAATTTTGACCAATAGAGCATCTGCAAAATCAGGATATTTTTCGGGTTTTGATCCATTTTAACCCTTAAATGTTTTGCCATCAACTCTAAAAACAATTCTGACACTCCATGCTATAGTTCGTGAGGATAGGGCTAAAATTGCGACCTGTGGCTTGATTACAAATTCGAAGGAACAGATCCATATGTAACATCGTGAGTCTAGGACTAATATTTACAAACTTTTTGGTCCATTCAGACCCCAACAACCCCAACAAATAGTTTTGTATGTTATAAAAATCTGTATGCAGTCTACATTTACATATTCAAATTATCACCACGGTATTACCTCCATGGTTTTTTGAGTGAAATGTTCCACGAATACGGACAGCTCTAACAATTCGTTGACATTCCTATACACACATCATCCCTTAGCCAATTTTTTGAGGAAACTAAACATTTCCATAGTAATACTCTTTCACACACACATACATATATTCATTTGTGTAGGCATAGCAACATATGAATTCGACAGACAACAATACCAACAAAAAAATCCACAAAACAACATAAATTTGTGTTCTCTCAATACTACTCTTACAGAGTAATTTGCCTAAACGGCTCTCTGCCTCTCTTATAAAAACACACAAAGTTCTCCTAATGAAAGCTTTACACTCAGCTCGTCATGTGTCAAAGGACATGAATATACACATTTTCCAAAAGATGTTTTGTTTTGCTTCGTTAACCACCTCCAACACCCCCTAATACTACGCGAGGCATATATCGTAAAAACGTATTGTTCTCTCTCCCTCTCTCCTCCTCCCTTCCTATGTCAACAATAAAATTATGGCCGGAGAACCATAGGGTAATGGAGGGTAAGGCGGGGTGTTAGCTTTAATTACTTTTAACATAACCTATTTTGTAATTCTTCTACATTGTTAAAGGAATGTCTTCTCAGCAATGTTGCCCCCTCAATCTCTCCCTCACTCTCTTTATTAGACTCTCTCTTCCTAACACCAGCAGGTATGTTTTGTGTGTGACTTTGTTTACTTTGAACAAATTCCAAATACTTTGTTTGAGTTGCCACAGGCCTTCTTTGTCCAGTGAAAATTGTTAAACCAAAAAGGAGGAAAAGTGTCCAAATTACAAATTCTGTGTCAGGCCTCCTCGGTTGTTTGCCCAAGACTTAATTAGATTAAAGTTTTAATGGTCATAATTGAAATTTAACATTTTATCCTTTCTTTGGGGTTTTATTGCAGTTTGTATGGATTTAGTCGGCCCTCCACCATCCCTGCTGGCGTATGTGTTAGATTCAATTAATGTTGATTATACGACACTGTGGTATCCTTTTCCCGCAGATATTAGCGAAAAATATGAACGAGCTGTAATACTCGTGTGTGTGTGTGTGCGTGAGTTTGAATGTGTGTTTGAGAGTATGCTGTCAAATCAACGTTCACACAATGCCTATCGTCTGACAATGACATTGAAAAAATTATTATGAAATTATTCGTTTGTCATTTTTGGAGAGGGAGGAAGAAATATAAAGTCAAGCAGAAGGAGACACGCACATTTGCGTGTGGTGGATGGGCTCGAATGCCATTTAATTGGAAATAATTGGTGGGGTTTTATTGGAAAACTAACAGCTGCTGTTTAATAATAAGGGCCATGAACTTTATTAATTTTCGACAAGAAAAAAAACGGTTGTTGTTGGTCATGACTGACAATGTGGGAATGAAAAGTTAAATGTAAATAACATTTTTGGAGTAAATAAAAATGTTAAATAAACACCACCATACTTTGAAGATTGTATGCATGTATGTATGTAGGGGAGCCCCGACCCCACCAGAAATGGGAGCTATTTTTCATGAGAAATTTAATTTTACACCCTCCACCATAGTATAAAGGGTATATTAAGTTTGTCATTCCGTTTGTAACACCTCGAAATATACATTTTAGACCCCATAAAATATCATCATAAAATTAATAAGCTATGGCCGTCTGACAGTCTATCCGTCTGTCCGACTGTGGAAATCACTCTAGCTTCCGAACAAATTGAAGTAGGTTGATAAAATTTTACTCAAATGTGTATTATGTCTGCAGGACTTTTGGTATTGCCCATAATAGTAAGTCCACGTAGTATTGCCCATGTAAGTCCACGTCTTCGTATAGCCCCCATATAACGGTACACCCTCCCCTCGGTAATCGGTATTTTGATGATTTTAGCGAAATTATTTACCGTACTACATCCTAAGACAGAAAATGAGCCATGTAGGTCCACGTCTTCGTATAGCTCGCATATAACGGTACCCCCGATATTCGGTATTTTGATGATTTTAGCGACATTTTTTACCGGAACTATTTTAAAGTTGATATTTGAATTTCGTAATGAATACTACAGCCTAGGATAGAAAATTGTCTGTCCAGGTCCACGTCTTCGTATAGCCCCCATATCACGGAACCCCCGATATTCGGTATTTTGATGATTTTAGCCACATTGTATGCCGGAATTATTTCAAATTTCGTATTTGATGTTCGTAAAATTGTCTACGTAGGTTCACGTTTTATAACCCCCATGGTAGCACCCTATATTCGGTATTTTGCTGATTTTAGCTACATTATAAACATATTTTTTCAAGTTTCTCATTTAAATATTGTAATAGCTTGTGACAAAAGTTGACTTTACAGGTCCACGTCTTCGTACAGACCCTAATATACGGCTACATTCGTTATTTTTAAGATTTTAACAGACTTTTTAACGGATTTTATTTTTTTGAAAATTGCCAAATTTGTACCAAATGATTGAAAATTGGGTATATATGTCGATGTTTTCGTAAATCATCCACAAAAAGTACATTCCGATATTCGGCAACGCCCTAAAAAGCCGTAGAATCCGACAGTATTTTGAGGGTTTCATCTAAAAACCGAGTACAACATTGGTAAACAAAAAACTGGTAGAGAAAGATTGAAGGTCGAGCGGGACCAACTATATGATACCCTACACCACTATGGGTATTTAGTAGAGCTCGGGATTTTAGATATCGGGATTTTATGTGAAGTAAATCATACCAACTCTGAACCAAATTACATTGCTGTATAATGCATTATATAACCTCGATAAGGATACTGGACCAAGTTGAATATGACTGATTCGGCTGAATATGAACAATCTATTTAATTTGGGTTGATATTACATACATGGTGAGCAATCACGGTAAAATCGGATGAAGATGTATATCGAAACTATATAAGATGTAAACCGATCTCGATAAAATTTGGCAGAGGTATTTTCGAGCAGTAGCTGATGCCCAGTATCAAATATCCTTGTTGTGGAGTGCATATTACTCATGTAATAATATAATGAAACATATATATGGGAGCTATAGCTGGATCTGAACCGATTTTCAGCAAAATTTGAAGGACCTGCTGTTAGACAGAATTCCGTCGAATTCAGTCCATTTGGGCTGATATTAGCCATTTAGTGCACAAAAAAACTTAAATCAAATAATGATATATATGGGAGCTATATCCAAAGATTATTGTTGGGAAGTGCATATTACGCATGTGAGGGACTTAATATCCCAAATCAGAAAAAGTCAAACGTCTAATTTTTTACATTTTTATACCCTCCACAAAACTATGGAGGGTATATTAACTTTGTCATTCCGTTTGTAACTCTTCGAAGTACTCATGTTAGACCCAACAAAGTATAGATATTCTCGATCAGCGTAAAACTCTAAGTCGATTTAGCGATGTCCGTCTGTCTGTCCGTCTCTTCTTATGTCCGTCTGTCTGATGTAATCACGCTATCTTTCGAACGGATTGAGATTGAAGGCTAACATTTTGCACACATGTTTATTTTTCCAGTAGGCAGGTTAAGTTCGTATATGGGATAGGTAGGTCCACGTTTTCGTTATATGGGAGCTTTATAACGGTACCTCACGATATGCGGTATTTTGATGATTTTAGCGATATTATTCACCGGAATTGTTTCAACTTTTGTCTTTGAAGTTCGAAATGGATACTACAGCCTATGACAGAAAATTATCTGGACAGGTTCACGTCTTCGTATAGCCCCCATATATCGGTACCTCCCGATATTCGGTATTTTGATGAATTTAGCGACATTATTCACCGGAATTGTTTCAAATTTAGTAATTGAGATTCGTAATGGATACTACAGCCTATGACAGAAAATTGTCTGTGCAGGTCCACGTCTTCGTATAGCCACCATATATCAGTACCTCCCTATAATCTGTATTTTGACGAGTTTAGGTACAATACCCACCGAAATTGTTTGAGATATCGTATTTGACGTTAGTTATGGATGCTATAGCCTGTGACAGAAAATTGTCTATGCTGGTCCAGGTCTTCGCACAGCTCCGATATAACGTTACCTCCCTATATACGATATTTAGATGATTTTAGCTACATTATTCACCGTTTATTTCATGTTTCGAATTTGAATATGCTAATGGCTTATGACAAACAATGCCTATGTAGGTCCACGTCGTATAGACCCCAATATAACGGCTATATTCGGAATTTTTAAAATTTTAACAGAATTTTTTAAGGATTCTATTTTTTGAAAATTTCCAAATTCATTCCAAATCGTGGAGGGTATTTAAAGTTCGGCCCGGCCGAACTTACTGCTTTTTAACTTGTTGGAATTTCAATGGCTTTACCCCGAGCTCATTGTTCAACATTTGCCGAATGGAATATTGCGTTATGTTCAGCTCACGAGCCATTTTTCGGCCACTGCGACGCGTGTTTCGATCAAGTCGCTTCTTCACGTTTCGAACCATTTCTGCTGATGTTGCCATTTTTCCCGTCCATTTCCTTGACGTCGGGCTACGCTACCAGTATCCATGGTACAATGATATCAAGGTAGGGCTATGATACCATATGATTTCAATTTTTTTATTTTCTTGGCTTAATATGTCATCTTTATTTGTTTATGTATGTGTTTTCTTTTCAATAACAAAAACATTGTTCAGAAAACATTCAAATTCGGATGATTTCAAAATGTTTATTTCATCGTATGCATCGACAAAATCTAGAGTTTTTGTAGCGAAATAATTCTTTAGAGATATATAGAACCTGGTTTTGAAAAGAAGTGTTGACCTTTCATTCAGTTTTCGCGGTTTTCAATTATTTATTCAAAATAATTGCAACAAGTTGTTTGATTTTTTTATTGTTTTGATACTAATTCTGACATTACAAGCCAAACAGGTAGACCTCTATACTTGCAATTTTTTCAAAGTTGGCCTACCTTCTCTTCATTGTACCATGCCAGTATCATAGTAACGAGCGATGGTACGAGACACAAAAAAAATTTATTCACATTTAAATGCTAGAGTTCTCTAACGATAGCCACTTGTGGTTTTCCAGCCAAATATAAAGAAATCACACTATCACGCTTGAATTCCACCACGAATATCTTTTTCTCTGGAAAATTCTCACCAAAATGCTTTTATACGCTTGTAAAAAATATAATGAGCTGTCACCGGAATAATTTTAACAGCTGTCAGACGAGTGGCTTAGAAATAAGAGCAGTCTGAAGATGGTTGCAGTTTTTTCATATCACCCTGTATATCGCCTATACCCAGGATGTGCAGTCTTGTAATGCTTTTTTTGATTTTTATGTGTACCCAAAAAAGACCCTTTTATCTACAAAATGATATCACAGCGGTAACTGTGGTATGTTGTTGGTGATCCTCCTCCTCCTTCATCCCCCAAGGTATCCTCTTAACTTGCTTTAAAATTTAATTTTCGGTTGTTAATTCTCAGTGGAACATGAAATTATCAACATTTGCATAACAGAAGAATTTCTGCTGTGATTAATTCCAAAGTGTTTTTCTTGCCATTCGTCATTAGTGTTGGATGCTGCGATGATTGTGGGAACTGTGGCGATGATGAGAATAACACTGGCGTTGATGATGATGATGAAAATAATGAAAATGTTGGAGCTCATGACGTCTTTCGTTGGAGGAGGAAAAAAAGTTCATTAGTTTGGGCCACAAAAAAAAACACACACACACACAAAACAAACGGCATGTGCGCAAATTCTTTGTTGTTTGTCTGAGTTTTAGAATTTAAGACAGAACAATAATGTTGTTGTAATTTTTCTTAATCTCAAAGGCCTCCAAGAAAAGAATACCACAATAAATTAAAAAACGAAACGAAAAAAATGACAAATAAACAAAAATATATATACATTTGAGAGTGTGTGTGTGTCTGCCAAAGGAGGCCCGTTTCTGGGAGGCTGGCCCACTTGTTGTCACAGTAGTGTTTTCACATTTTTTTTTTTTTTTTTTTTTGCTTATACATATATACCCGATATCCATACCTCCTCTGTATACAACAAACAATATCACCATGTTTGCTTGGGTTGTTTTTGCGGGTTTTTTATAATTTCTTTTATTGAAATGTCGAGGAAAACATTTTGCGCTTCAAGTGTTTTTTGATGATTTTGTTGGGCTCGTCAAAATTACTTTTGTTGTTTTGTTTGTTTTTGTTTTTGCTTCTTATCGAGATGTTGATGATTATTATGACAATACAATTACACTGCCAGTAAACGATCAATTAACGCAACAGTTTGGTTGGTCGTTGTCTCCAGCATCGAAATAAACAAAAGATGTAATTTGGCAACAATTCAATTGAGTAATAATGTTCCGGCGTCGATATTTAATTGACAAATAATAGCAATGTTATATAATTAATTTTTTTTTTGTTTTTGTTTTTTGTTTTTTTAACAATTAGGCCATCGTGATAAATTTCCTATAAAGTGTTAAAGTGTTTGGAAATGAGTATGATTCAGAATTCACACTGTTTGGGAAGCATTAAAAGTCGAGCGGTGAGGAATATATTTCTATGTTTACTTATAAATGGGTCGGACTTTAGCAAAATTTGTTTTTTTTTTTTTTTTTCAAAATTACGGAAATACCAGGATCGATTAGGAAAGTAGAGCTAAACATTCTAAGCATAGTAACGATGTTAACTTTCAGCCTTCGGGGTGCAAAGCTGATTCCCAACGGAAGCGTCCACGGGTTTCGAATAGTGGTAAATCCTGTAGATATACGGGGTAGCTACTAATTGAATAAGCAGTCGCGAACAGTCTGCGATTCTTAGGAGGGAGTCTCGGCTAAAATATTCAAGTACCAATGACCTGTAAACTGACGAGGCGATGTTTGGGTATCCCTAAAATAACCCAACCTCTGGACTGGTCTCCACATTAAAAGGACCCATAACGATGACCCGTTCCATCAGTGTTACAGGTTTGCAGTCTGAGTACTGACTGTATTCTACCGAAGCATCGTCGATACCTGGGCGACTAAACGGCACGGATCTCATGGTCGACCTTCATAGACAATCACATATGGGGGAGAATTTATTAGCCCCCCCCACATCAAACTATAAACAAACGATTTCAACTGATGCTGCTGTGGATCCCTTACCCCCTCAACCAGTAAAGCTACAAGTACGAAGTTTACCTCCAAAAATTAGCTTTATATCGGACTCGTAAATGCAGGATTGTCTGCTACCACTAGTGGGACGAATTGGACTGGTAGTTTGTGAGAAGGCATGGGATAAAAATGCATATCGGCGAGTAGTACTGAAATCTATGCAGGGTGAGATGAAAAAACAGCAACCAACTTTAGACTGCTGTCACTTCTAAGCCACTAGTCGGACAGCTGTTACAATTATTCCAGTGGAAGTTCCATATATTGTTTACAAGCGTACCAAAGCATTTTGGTGAGAATTTTCCAGATAAAAAGTTTTTCTTGAGAAAACATTCTTGTCCAGTAGTTTGTAAACAAACAAAATGATCATGTTTACTTGCCAAAGAGGTCAGCAGAAAATGTGCACCTTCGGTTAGCCTCCAGAATTCAAGCGCCGGCCATGGTGATGTTGTGGGCCGCCATTATAGCCGATGGTCGCTCTCCGCTCGTATTAATCGACCGTGGCATCAGATAAATGCCGAATATTACCCCGAAAATATTCTAAGGGTGTATTATAGGCTTGGACACGCAAACATTTTGGCCACAGACCTTGGACATTCCAACAGGACTCAGCACCATGGCACTCATCACGCAAGAATGGTTACAGCGTACAATGGCCACCAAAATCTGGCGGATACCAATCCGTTGGACTATTGTGTCTGAAGTGTTTTGGAAAGCAAAGTTGACACTAAAAAATTGTCGATCACCTCAAGCAAGCGCTTCGCCGGGAATGGACCAAAATACCGCAGAGCAATATTCGGTCATTGGCCGTTTGAAGGCCATAATTCGTGCCAAAGGTGACCAATTCGAATAAATCTAAAATTTAAAGCTATTTCCGACATTTTTTCTTTCACTCAATAAAATTAAAAAAAATATATATGGCTGTAGAGGGCATATATCATTTGATACGTCCAAACCGTGCCATTTGGAGTACATCGAAATATTATTATCAAACTTAGATCGAGTTCAGAGATGGGCAATATCGGTAACTTCTGGTAGAAATGTTAAAAAAAGAGCATCAACATTTTGAACAATTATACTGATTATCTTTAAATTACACATATCGCATTATTTTTATTAACCCACGCTCTGTTGCGAACATGGAATATATCGGCCCACTCCTTCCGGTACCTCCCCCACAAAAAGTCAACATTTTGAATAACCAAAACTATTATTATAAAATCTAAAATAAACATCCGGTTCCTTTAACATTTCACAAATTCCATTATTTTTACTAACACAAGATCTGCTGTGAAGATGGGATATATCGGTCCACTCCAAACAAACAATTTTGCTAGCACAAGATCTGTTTTGAGGATGATATATATCTGCGAAACTCTTTTGGTACCTCAACGAGTTACAAATTTCAATATTTTTATCTGTCGTAACTTACGAAACAAATTGAAGATTCTTTACAACAAGAAATCTGAGATGAATATGGAATTAATGATTTCGCATAGAATTGGACATCAATGTTCGATTTTCTTGTAATTTTGTACCATATACCAATATTTTTATCTGTATTAGATGGAAATGAACTTCTTCGGTCGGCTATTTTCAAGCACTTTAATCAAAACGTCGACATTTAAAGAATATTTTTTTCAAATTCCAAAAGAGCCTCAAAATTTGATTTTTTAAAAATATTTTTTTAAGATCCTTCAAATTCGAATATTTAAAAATATTTTTTGGAACTTTTAAATACATAGTCAAAAATTTTTTCTCAATTTTTTTTCTCAAGGACCTTCAAACGTGGATTTAATGACATTCAATAGTGTAGTTTTAAATAATAATTTCTCAAGAATGTTTAATCGTGGATATTTACTACATTTTTGTCCAAGGACATTCGAAAATGGATATTTTGAAAACATTTTTATCAAGGACCTTAAAATAAGAATTTTGTTAAGGCATTTTTTTAAGGATATTCATGTATGAAACGTGGATTTTAGCCATTTTTTATGGATCTCCAAAAGTTGAATTTCAAAGATTCAAATATTTTTTAAGATTCTTTGAACACATTAGGGGTCAATTTTGTTTCCTTAGCATAGCACAAACAAATGTACAAAGACATAGTAAACGGTGCAGTAGTGTGGTGTAGGTCTTAGAAAAAAATATAATACAAAAAATCCAAATTTTTAATGGTCTACTATAAAAATATATGATGCGAGAAAAACATTTCATTGCCCCTATCTATGTATAAATTGTGGGTGTGGAAAAAATATTCCATCAAAAATAAAAACAAACAAAATTACAATTTATGTCAAAATGTTATTATTTACACAAATATATAGAGGTATTAAACATAAAAGTGATATATGTATACATATATATGCTGACCAAGAACATCAACAATTCTAACAAATTAATACCCCCAAAATATTATGTTCTTCGAATAAACAAATTGCCCACAAAATAGACTTACACGAAGAGAGGCCAATAAACGTCTTTGAACTTGACATTGCCACGCACTTGAAATGAAATTCACTGTCTGAAATTCAACAGAGTGCTGCGTATTTCCAAAACAAACAAAACGCTGCTGCTCCTGCTGCTGATGTGGAAAATAGCCACAAAAGTAACACATACAACCACTTTGCTGGAAGAAACATACACACATACATGCACATGTATGTAGAGCACATGAAACAAACATAAAAATGAGTATCATAAATAATTAATGTCGGACATGTTTCCAGTATCTAGACAGCCCAGATAGTGACAGCGCGCAAGAAAGAATGAGAGGACAACTTTTCAAGTTCTCGTCCCCAGGGGGGGGACGTGTTCGCCGAACACAGATAAGAAACATGTAATATTTCTTTTGGAAATTGTGTCAAATGCCACGATATTGTTTAAAATAAAAGAAAAGCCAAATTTCATTTAACTTTCGTTTTTATATTCCCTCCGCCATAGTTTGTCATTCCGTTTTTTAAAATCTCGAAATATAAATTTTAGACCCTACGAAGTATATGTATTCTTATATATAAGATCAGCATAAAATTCAATGTCACTTAAGCTTCCGAAGGAAATGATGAATGTTGATAACATTTTACTCAGTTGGGTTTTAGGTTTGCAGGACTTTTGGCATTAAAAATAAGCCATATAGGTCCACGATTTTGTATCGACAGATTAAGGGTTTTTTTGGTGTTAGTCACAATTCTAACCCAAGTTTTCTAAGAAACATCCTTGCATAAAACTGTCAATAGAGGTCTAATTTTTGATATAATCCCAATATAACTGTACATCCAGATATTCGGTATTTTGATGATTTGTGTCACACTTTTCATCAAAAATGTTTCAAATTTGGAATATTAAGTTCCTAATGGCTACTACATCCCATGACAACAACTTACTCATACAGGTCATAGCGACATTATCCCCCAGAATTGTTTCAAATTTTGTATTTTAAGTTCGGAATGGGTACTACAGCCTATGGCGGAAAATTACTTATACAGGTCCACGTCTTCGCATAGGCTCCAATATAACGGTAACTCCCTATGTGAGTACCAGAAGAAATGGACCGATATATATGTATGTGAAATATGAAGAGAACCGGATGCTTATTTCGGATTTTAGGATAGTTTTGGTTATTCGAAACCTTGACCCTTTGTGGGGGAGGTACCAAAAAGAATGATCCAATCTCTACCATCTTTATAACAGAGTCTGAATGGAATTGGATGGTAATTTCGCGTTTTATAAGCTTCACGGATTTTCAAAATTTTGACACTTTGAGGTGTAGGAACGAGAAGGAGTGGACCGTTATATCCTATCTTCACGGCAGATCTTGTGTTAGTAGAAATAATGAGATGTGTGAAATATGAAGAGAACCGGATGCTTATTCCGGATTTTATAATAGTTTTAGTTATTCAAAACTTTGACCCTTTGAGGGGGTAGTTCCAGAAGGAATGCTCCGATTTCTACCATCTTTATGGCAAATCTTGTGTTGATAGAAATATTAAGATGTACCAAGTTTGAATGGAATCGGATATTAATTTCGCGTGCATATAAAAATATTAACCCTTTGTGGGGGAGGTACCAGAAGGAATGGTTCGATCTCCACCATCTTTATAACAGGTCTTGTGTTGATTGAAATATTTAGACGTGCCAAGTCTGAATGAAATCGGATGTTAATTTCACGTTTTAAAAACTTCACGAATATTCAAAATCTTGACCCTTTGAGGTGGAAGGTACCAGATGGAGTGGACCGAACTTTACACCAGACCTTGGCTTAATAAAAATACTGTGATGTGTGTAATTTAAAGACAATCGGACTCTTAGATCACATTTTATAAGAGTTATAATTATTCAAAATTTTGACCCTTTTGGGGGTGTGGGGAGGTACTTGATGGAGTAGACCGATATTGTCCATTTTCGCGCCTGACGTAGCAATGATGGAAATGTTAGGATTTGGAAAGTTGGGACAAAATCGGATTATCCTTTCTCTGCTGTAAAATATTTTTTATTTATTTATTTATTTATTTATTTTTTTTTTTTTTTTTTTTGTAAAATTTCGACTTTTGTGGGTGAGGTATCGGTAGGAGTGGACCGATATTGCCCATCTCCGATCTCGATCTAAGTTTAATAATAATATTACGATGTACCAAGTTTGGACCACTTCGGATACTCCTTTCGTGCGCACAAGCCAGCAGACAGACAGACGGGCGGACATAGATCGACTCCAAATGTCCTGAAATGGATTTGGTCCAGGGAGACCTAGGCTCTAAAATCGTTTTTTTCGATGTGGCACGTTTTGGCCGTATCAAATGATACATACCCTCTCTAGGCATTTGGCTGAGGGTATAAACATGTAAAAACAAAGGGAACGGGAGTTTTAAAGTTCACTTTAGAATCGTCATACAAAAACAGACCATACGATTTATTTTTATCATCACTCCACTGTGCTAAGATAATAATAAAACTGATAAATGCGATGTTAGCAACATTTATCCTAATGCCTTGCGGGATTTCAGGTGAAATATAATTTTGTCCAAAAACAAGATGTGACAATTTTTCTCCAGCGCTTAAATTATTCATGTCTTTGATGCGTAGAACAATCAGAGAGATAAGCATTTTCTGCTGATGCTGACTGACTTCATTCATCATGACAGTTACATGTGTCAAAAAATAAAAAGCAACGCTTACCTTTGCACAATATTCGTCAACATTCTCTTTGTTTGCCTTCGTTTGAAGGAATACATTATTTGTGATATGTCCTTGAGCAATGTTCGCAAAAAATTGCTGTTAGTTGCGTTTGTTTTTTCGGAAAGACGTTAAAATCGCACTCATGCGTATGTGTGTGATAAGAAGTTCTAAGTAGGAATTTCGAGGGAAACATTGCACTTATTTCCCAAACTATAAGAAAATCCCGAACCGAGTTTCACCAAATGGTAAAATCCGATTGAATATAAAACAAGTAAAAAAGCAGTAAGTTCGGCCGGACCGAACTTTGAATACCCTCCACCATTTGGAACGAATTAAAAATTTTTTAAAAAAATAAAATCCATTAAAAATTCTGTTAAAATCTTTAAGATACCCAACATCGGAAGGTGCCTACATATGGGGAGAGAATTTCAGACAATTCCGTTGAAAAATGTGGCTAAACTCATCAAAATACCGATTATCGTGGGGAACTGTTATATGGGGGCTATACGATATCGGGGACCTATATATATAATTATCTTGTAGGGGATAAAGTACTCACAAAGAATTCCTTGTGTGGATTTTGAGACAATACTATTGGAAAATGTGGCTAAAATCATAAATATACCGAATATCGGGTACCGTTGTATAGGGATTTATACGATATTGTGGACCTATATAAATAATTCCCTTTCAGGGGATAAAGTGCTCACAAAGAACTCTTTGTGTAGAATTTAAACAATTCCGTTGAAAAATATGGCTAAAATCATCAAAATACCGAAAATCGGGGGGTACCGTTATACGACATGGTAGACCTATATAGATACTTCTCTTCAAAGGATAAAGTACTGACAATGAACTCCTTGTGTGGACTTTCAGACAATTCCATTAAAAATGTGGCTGAAATCATAAAAATACTGAATATCGGGTGGTACCGTTATATGGGGGCTATACGATATCGTGGACCTATATAGATAATTCCCTTCCGAGGTAAAAAGTACCCGCAAGTAACTCCTTGTGTGGATTTTCAGACAGTTCCGTTAAAAAATGTGGGTAAAATCTTCTAAATACCGAATATCGGGGGTACCGTCATATGGGGGCTATACGATATCGTGGACCTATATAGAAAACTCTCTTTAGGGAGTAAAGTACTCACAAAGAACTCCTTGTTCAAATATCGAATATCGGGGGGTGCCGTTATATGGGGGCTATACGATATCGTGGACCTATATAGATAATTCTCTTCCGAGGTATCAAGTACCCGAAAGTAACTCCTTGTGTGGATTTTCAGACAATTCCGTTAAAAAATTTGGGTACAATCTTCTAAATACCGAACATCGGGGGGTTCCGTTATATGGAGGATATACGATATCATGGACCTATAAAGACAATTCTCTCTCAGGGGATAAAATACTCACAAGGGACTTCTTGTGTGGAATTTCAGTCAATTTCATTGAAAAATGTGGCTAACGTCATCAAAATATCGAATATCGGGGGGGAAACTCGGAAACTTGTTGATAGTCGCCAGCTGTTGATTGGTTCGGGTGACACAGGAGTTCGGGATGGTGGCATTTACAAGCTAATCGGGAACTTATGATCCTCGGTTTCGACGATGTAATCAGGAATTACGATATTTGTGTTCGGAGTAACGTCGGCGTTCCGTATGTTGACGATTTAAGGATAAACGGGAACTTCGATGAATGGTCATCGGGTTGACGAAAAATAGATAATCAGTGTTTACAATGTAAATGTTTACGACGTTGATTTCCAAGTCTTCAAAGATCGATTGGAGCTTTTTATAGTTCGGCAGCCAATGTCTAGGTCTTCGGAGATGGATTGAAACACGTTCGGGTATGGCAATTCACTATTGTTATTTTCGGGTTTAGATGTTTGGGTCGTAATGGTTAGGAAACAATTTCAAGCTAATCGAGAACTTATTATCGTCGGATATCGAGGGGTTGGATGTAATCCGGAATTACGATACTTGTATTGGTTGATTTGAAGTAATCGGGAACGGAACGATGAATGGTCATCTGGTTGTCGAGTGGTAGATAATAAGGGTTTAGGATGTAGGTGGTTCGGATATTAATGTCCAGGTCTCAAGAGACCGATCAGAGCTCGTTTGGGTTCGGCAGCCGATGTCTAGGTCTTCGAAAATGGATTGGAACTCGTTCGGGTTTGACAGTTCACCATGGATATTTTCAATTTCATCAACATTATGACTTTCAGAATCTTCTGCTCTAACCCATACTTTTCCAAGCCCTTAAATAAGTTTTCCAGCATTTCTTTTAAGAGATTTTATCATTCGTTTAGTCACTCGTCATTCGCTACGTTGTATATCCTTCATTTTTCTTGCCAGAGTTTTCCATTTGCCTTACAAAGCTAAGATTTTTTGGGTCTCATCATTTTTTTGTCATTTTTTCCTTCAATCTTCCAATCGAAATATTTCTTGATGAAGACATTTTCCAAATGCATTCATTGAATAAATCAAATGAGGAATTTGTCACACACACACACATTCATACACTCACTCCTTCACATTGCTAAACATTTAAAACTTGTCAGCAATTCAAGTATTCAATTGCAACAACATTATTGCTCATTTCAAATCTCCGTTTCAGTTCTCACATACATACATATGCATATATGAGCTGTACATCCTCACAATCATACATTTGTCCTTTTGTTAAACAAATACTTGTGTAAACACTTGAAGAAGAGCAACAATAGAAACCAAACTACAAATTCCTTATACGAGAAAGGACACAATCAAATCCTTTTTTTGCATTGGGTGGATATTTGTGGCAGAGAATTTGTGAGGTTTTTTTGCGACAATGTTTTTCCCAGATATGCAACTTTTTTGTATTGGTACAATAGTAGAAGTTTTGAATTCAAATAATGAACATATATTCCTATTAATATTCTTTAACATGAAAGTCGCTGCAGAATTTTTTCCGATTTCATACAAAGATGAGAACTTTATTTATCTTGCAATAATTTACCAAAGTGGAGGGACAAGTTTTACCACCAAGACTTGATGACGAACCTAGATAAATGCCCTAACGTTCACAACTTTTACCACATTTGCCTGACGTTCGCAACTTTTACCACATTTGTAAAAAAGCAGTATATTTGGAAATTTAAAAAAAAAATCCGTTAAAAATTCTCTTAAAACTCCATAGATGGTAACAGGCTGTAATACCTATTAGAAACTTCAAATACGAAATTTCAAACAATTTCGGTGAATATTTTACCTAAAATCGTAAAATACCGAAATTGGGGGGTACTGCCATATGGGGCCTATACGAAGACATGGATCTGAATAGACAATTTTCTGTTATAGACTGTATTTACGAACTCTAAATACGAAATTTGAAATAACTCCAGAAATTAATGTCTCTAAAATCATCAAAATACCGAATATTAGGAAGTACCGTCATATGGAAGCTATACGAAAACGTGGGGCTGTATACACAATTTTTCGCCATAGGCTGTAGTACACATTACGAATTCTACATGCGAAATTTGAAAGAACTCCGTCGAATAATGTCCTTAAAATCGTCAAAATATCGAAGATCGGGGGGTAGCGTTGTATGTGGGCTATACCAAACCAGGGACTTCTGGTACCACCCTCACAAAAGGTCGACATTTTCAAAAAAATATTCCATTGCACAGAGGGAGAAAAGACAGTCCGATTTTGCTAAATCTTAATATTTGCATCAGTGCTAAGTCAGGTGCGAAAATGGACAATATCTACCTCCCCCACAATGGGTCAAATTTTTGAATAATTATAACTCTCATCAAAAATGTAAAAGTTTCCGATTGTCTTCAAATTCCACACATCACAACATTTTTTATTAACCCAAGGTCTGGTGTGAAGATGAAATATATTGGCCTACTCCTTCTGGCACTTCTCCTAAAAAGCGTCGAAGTTTAGAATATCCAAAACGAAATTACAAATATCACATTTTTTTTTAACCCAAGGTCTGGTGTGAAAATGGGATATATCGGTCCACTTCGTCTTCCTCAAAGGGTCAACATTTTGAGTATCCATGAAGCTCATAAAACGCGAAATTAACATCCGAATCTATTTAGACTTCATACATCTCAATATTTCCATAAACACAAGATCTGTTATAAAGATAGTACAGATCGGAAAATTCCTTCTGATACCTCGCCCACAAAGAGTCAAAGTTTTGAATAACCAAAACGATCATAAGATCCGAAATAAGCATCTTGTTCTCTTCAAATTACACACATCACAAAATTTATTTTAACTCAAGGTCGGGTGTGGAAATGGGATATATCGGTACACTCCTTCTGGTACTTCCCCCACAAAGCGTCGAAGTTTTGAATAACCAAAACGAAATTACAAATATCACAATTTTTTTTAACCCAAGGTCTGGTGTGTATATGGGATATATCGGTCCACTTCGTTTCGTCAAAGGGTAAAAATTTTGAGTATCCATGAAGCTCATAAAACGCGAATTTAACATCCGATTCCCTTCAGACTTGGTTCATCACAATTTTTCCATCAATACAAAATCTGTCGTAATGATGTTAGAGATCGAACCATTCTTACTGGTACCTCCCATACATAGGGTTTAAGATTTTGAAAAACTCCCTTCGAATTTCAAGCATACAAACATTTTTTCTAACACAAGATCTGTTGTGAAGATGAAAAAACTGCAACCAACTTCAGACTGCTGTCATTTCTAAGCCACTCGTCCGACAACTGTTAAAATTATTCCAGTGACAGCTCATTATATTGTTTACAAGCGTACAAAAGCATTTTGGTGAGAATTTTCCAGAAAAAAAGTTATTCGTGATGGAATTCAAGCGTGATAGTGTGATTCCTTTATATTTGGCTGGAAAACCACAAGTGGCTATCGTTAGAGAACTCCAGCATTTAAATTTGAATAAATCTTTTGTGTCTCGTACCATCGCTCGTTACCGTGATACTGTTAGCGTAGCCCTACGTCAAGGAAGTGGACGGAAGAACACAGCAACATCAGCAGAAATGGTTCGAAAAGTAAAGAAGCGACTTGATTGAAACCCGCGTCGCAGTTGCCGAAAAATGGCTCGTGAGCTGAACATATCGCAATATTCCATTCGGCAAATATTGAGAAATAAGTTCGGTGTAAATCCATTGAAATTCCAAAAAGTTCAAGAATTTACACCGCAGCAAAAAGAAAATAGACTCAAAAGAAGTAAAGAGTTGCTTGGCTTGGTCGAAAGTGGTGAACTGCCGAATTTGGTTTTCTCCGATGAGAAAACATTCGTTGTCCAGCAGTTTGTAAAGAAACAAAATGATCCTGTTTACTTGCCAAAGAGGTCAGCTCAAAAATGTGCACCTTCGGTTGGCCACCAGAACTCAAGCACCGGCCATGGTGATGATGTGAGCAGCCATAACAGCCAATGGTCGCTCTCCGCTCGTATTAATCGACCGTGGCATCAGAATAAATGCCTAATACTATCGTGAAAATATTCTGGAGGGTGTATTAAAGCCTTGGGCACGCAGACATTTTGGCCGCAGACCTTAAACATTCCAACAGGACTCAGCAACATCGCACTCAGCAAGCACAACCCAAGAATGGTTACAAAATGAGATTTCTCGCTTCATTTCCAGCGCACAATGGCCACCAAAATCTTGCGGATACCAATCCGTTGGACTATTGTGTCTGAAGTGTTTTGGAAAGCAAGGTTGACACTAAAAAATTGTCGATCACCTCAAGCAAGCGCTTCGCCGGGAATGGACCAAAATACCGCAGAGCAACATTCGGGCAGCGTGTGACGGTTTCATTGGCCGTAATTCGTGCCAAAGATGGCCACTTGGAACAAATCTAAACTTATTCTAAAATTTGATGCTATTTCCGACATTATTTGCTTTCATTCAATAAAATTAAAAAAATGTAAAAATTATGGCGTTTGACTTTTTTGCAGTTTTGTATCTCATCCTGTATATAGACAATAATCTTCCAGGGGATAAGATACTCAAAAGGAACCCCTTTTGTGGAAGTAGATTGATAAAATTTTAATCAAAGGTGTCTGCAGGTCTTTTGGTAAAGAAAATGGGCCATGTAGGTCCACGTTTTGGTATAGCCCCCATCTAATGGTACCTCCCTATTTTCGGAATTGTTTGAAATTTGGTATTTGAAGTTCGTAATGGATACTACAGCCTAAGACAGACAATTATCTGTGTAGGTCCACATATGTGTATTGCCCTCATATAACGGTACCTCCTTATTCTCGGTATTTTGATGATTTTGGCGACATTGTTTGAAATTTGGTATTTGAAGTTCGTAATGGGTACTACAGTCTAAGACAGAAAAATGTGTGTGCAGGCCCACGCCTTCGTATAGCCCCCATATAACGGCACCTACCGCTATTCGGTATTTCGATGATTTTAGCGACATTGTTCACCGGAATTGTATCAAATTTGGTATTTGAAGTTCGTAATAGATATTACAGCCCATGAAAGAAAATTGTCTATGCAGGTCCACGTCTTCGTATAGCCCTCATAAAACGGTACCTCCCGATATTCGGTATTTCAATGATTTTAGCGACATTATTCATAGGAATTGTTTCAAATTTGATATTTGAAGTTCGTAATGAATTCTACAGTCTATGACAGAAAATTGTCTGGGCATGTCCACGTCTTCGCATATCCACCATATAAAGGTACCTCCCGATATTCGGTATTTTGATGATTTTAGCGACATTATTCACCGGAATCATTTCAAATTTGATATTTGAAATTCTTAATGGATACTACAACCTATAGCGGATTATTGTCTGGGCATGTCCGCATCTTCGTATAGCCCTCATATAACGGTACCACCCGATATTGGGTATTTTGATGATTTTGGCGACATTATTCACCAGAATTGTTTCAAATTTGGTATTTGAAGTTCGTAACGAATTCTACAGCCTATGACAGAAAATTGTCTGTGCAGGTCCACGTTTTGTTATAGCCTCGGTACCTCGTGATATTCGGTATTTTGATAATTTTAATGATATTATTAACCGGAATTGTTTTAAATTTGGTATTTGAAGTGCGTAATGGACAGAAAGAAGACAGAAAAATGTCCACGTCTTCGTACATCCCCCATGTAAAGGTATTAGGTATTTTGATGATATTAGCGACATTATTCACCGGAATCGTGTCAAATTTGGTGTTTGAAGTTCGTAATGAACTACAGCCTATGACAGAAAATTGTCTGTGCAAGTCCACGCCTTCGTATAGCCCCCAATATAACGGTTTGGTATTTTTAGCTACATTATTCAACGATTTTTTTTTTTCAAGTTACGCATTTGAAAATTGTAATGGCTTTTGACAAAATTTGCAGGTCCACGTCTTGGTATAGACCCTAATATAACGGCTACATTCGGTGTTTTTAAGATTTTTTAACAAATTTTATTTTTTGTTTCGAAAATTGCCAAATTCGCTCCCAATGGTGCAGGGTATTCAAAGTTCGGCCCGGTCGAACTTACTGCTTTTTTTTTACTTTATTTGTTAACATCCGTCCACCTATTTAAACTGATGCTAAACTTAACCAAACCTATATATATTCATAAATATATGCCTCCATTTTAAAGTTGTATTACTTTTAAATGAAATTTTGACCTTAATATATCCTCAAACTATAATGGATGACATAAAAAACGTTTATATAGTTTTTCTGTATCTCGAGTAGATCGATATAGAAATCCATTAAAATGAATAAATTAATATTTTCTTTCGACACATTTGCTTTTAACAGTGAGTTGACTAAACATTCGCACACACACATACACACAAACTTCTTTAGCAATAATATAACATCGATTTATAATCAATGTGTATTCGTGTGTGTGTGTGTGTAAATGAAAGTGCACATATCGGAAAATAAGATTAAATAAATACAGCTGTATACATTTGGTACATACAAACACATACACACGACGTAGCAGATAAATAAACAACAGTTCGCAAACACTCTCATACACACACACATACCCGTCTGTATTATTTACACAGACAGAATAAACAATAAATTTAAACAATCCTTATACGTTCCAATGCATAAATATGCACAGACACACACACACAAACACCCCAACGCTCTATTTTGTAGAGACAACGAATCCATTTAGGACAAACGACTGGCAGCCAACACACAACAGATGCACACACACACACTCACACACACATAGACTCACATATTCTTGCACAATAATTTCAGTTTAAATGGGAACACACCTACGCAAGTAAACAACAACTGAACTGGAAGCAAGGACACACAACACAGCCATTCACTCGACTATGAAGCATTTACACATATATACACACACGTACACACACACACACACAGAGAGATACGCCACACTGAGTAAATTGAAAAATAGGACAACGGGAGGAAAACTGGCAAAAGAACAACGAAAAAAAAATAGTAACGCAAAGGCATTTGGCTGGTTGACTAGCTGACTGCCATGTCGTGATGGATGATTGCAAAAACAAAGCGAAACGGTTATGTCTTCCGGATGGGAATTTATATTTTCCTTTTGGGTATTTAAAATAAAAGTGGTCGGATTTTTTTTTTGGGCGATTGATTTTTCTATATAAATACTGAGGGCTGTTCGCGGTTTTTAGATAGGTATAGGCAAACTCATATTGAATTTCTTGGTTACCGAGGAAAATTTTGATAGTTATTTGTGCCGATTTCAGCATTACTTGTAGTGATAAATACCTACCTTCAGCATTACCAGTGTGCGAGGATAATTACAACTACATACATTTTGTATTACAAGTACGCTAAGAAAGTTTGTTATTCCAATAATATATTCAAGCCACAATAACTTACCTTTATCAAACCAGGTGATAAATAATTGTCACAAAACCTAAGATAAACAAGTAAAACAAGCTGTAAGTTCGGCCCGGCCGAACTTGAATACCCCTTACCTTCTGGAACGAATTCGGCAATTACATGGGGCCTATACCAAGACGTGCACCTGCACAGACAATTTTCTGTCAAAGGCTACTTACGAAATTCAAATATCAAATTTTAAACAATTCTGGCAAATAATGTCGTTAAAATTATCAAAATACCGAATATCGGGAGGTAACCTTTATATGGGAGCTATACGAAGACGTGGACCGGTGGCATTCATTACGAACTTCATATACCAAATTTGAAACATTTCCGGTGAATAATGTTGCTTAAATCACCAAAATACCGAATATCGGGAGGTGTCGTTATTCAGAGGCTATACGAAAACGTGGACCTGCACAGACAATTTTATGTCATATGCTATAGTATCCACTACGAACTTCAAATACCAAATTTGAAACAGATCCGGTGAATAATGTCGCTTAAATCATTAAAATACCGAATATAGGGTAGTGCCGTTATATGGGGGCTATACGAAGAAGTAAACCAGAACGGACAATTTCCTGTCATAAACTGTACAGGATGAGATAAAAAGACTGCAACAAAGTCAAACGCCATAATTTTTACATTTTTTTAAATTTTATTGAATGAAAGCAAATAATGTCGGAAATAGCATCAAATTTTAGAATAAGTTTAGATTTGTTCGAATTGGTTACCTTTGGCACGAATTATGACGTTCAAACGGTCAATGAAACCGTCACACCCTGCCCGAATGTTGCCCTGCGATATTTTTGACCATTCCCGGCGAAGCGCTTGCTTGAGGTGATCGACGCTTTCGTATTTTGTAGAGCCAACCTTGCTTTCCAAAATACTACAGACATAATAGTCCAACGGATTGGTATCCGGAGATTTTGGTGGCCATTGTGCGCTGGAAATGAAGCGAGGAACCTCATTTTGTAACCATTCTTGGGTGGTGCGTGCTGAGTGCGATGATGCTGAGTCGTGGTGGAATGTTCAAGGTCTGCGGCCAAAATGTTTGAGTGCCCAAGGCTTTAATACAAACTCCAGAATATTTTCGCGATAATATTCGGCACTTATTCTGATGCCACGGTCGATTAATACGAGCGGAGAGCGACCATCGGCTGTTATGGCGGCCCACACCATCACCATGACCGCTTATGGTGCTTGAGTTCTGGTGGCCAACCGACCTTGACCTCTTTGGAAAGTAAACATGAAACGAATGTTTTCTCATCGGAGAAAATCAAATTCGGCAGTTCACCACTCTCGGCCAAGCGAAGCAACTCTTTAGCTCTTTTGAGTCTATTTTCTTTCCGTGGCGGTGTAAGTTTTTGCACTTTTTGGAATTTCAATGGATTTACCCCGAGCTCATTTTTTGATTGGAATATTGCGATATGTTAAGTTCACGAGCCATTTTTCCGCCACTGCGACGTGGGATTCGATCAAGTCGCTTCTTTACTTTTCGAACAATGTCTGCTGATGTTGCTGTTTTTCCGTCTTGCGTCATCTGCTTGACGTAGGGCTACCAGTATCACGGTAATGAGCGATGGTACGAGACACAAAAGATTTATTCACATTTAAATGCTGAAGTGCCCTTACGATAGCCACATTCACAATAAAAGTGCGCCTCATGACCGATCGTTCAATATCAATGTCGTACTATTTTTAACTTTTATGTACCCAAGAACATCCACACATGTTCCTCTTGCATCCTTGAAGCACATACACCTTTGCTTAGCCCTTAAAAGCAGAAGTATGACCCACACATAAAAATTAATTTTTATTTTTAATTTTTAAAAACGAAATTTGATACAATTTTTGTGAATAATGTGAGCTATACTAAAGCATGGACCTATGTAGACCATCCCTTCTAGGAGGTAACGTAATCAGAAGGAACCCCTTGTGTGGATTTGAAGACAATTCCATTGACAAATTTGGCTGAAATCATCAAAATAGCGAATATCGTTACCCCCGTACCGTTATATGGGGACATATCGTATGTCCCCGTGGGCCCCTATATGTACAAAGTACTCACAAGAAACTCTTTCTATGAATTTTCAGACAAATCTGTTTAAAAATGTGGCTAAAATACCGAATTTCTGCAGGTAGCGTTATATGGGGGTTATACGATGTCGTGGACCTATATAGACCCTCTTTCAGGGGGTAAAGTAGAATTTCAGACAATACCATTGAAAATGGGGCTAAAATCATAAAAATACGGAATATCAGGGGTACCGTTACGTGGGGCCTATACGATATCGTCGAACGATATAGCCCATCTTCGAACTAGAACCTAGTCTCCAGACAAAAGACAGATATGTGCAAAATTTTAGCTTCCTATCTTAGTTCGTTTTGACTCTAGCGTGATTACAACAGACGGACAGACGGAATTTTACGCTGATCAAGAATATATATACTTTGTTGGGTCTACAATTAATATTTCGAAGAGTTACAAACGGAATGACAAACTTAATATATCCTCCATACTATGTATGGTGGAGAGTATAAAAATGCATCTTCATTTCATTCATTGAAACAGTGGTTGAACGTCAGAAATAAGGTCGAGCTCTTACCAAGCCCCAAAGAAAAGTGCCGCGCCGGTTTGTGCATTTTAGTACTGTTTCGCAAAATTCTGTACTTTTTTTCATTCTGCACCCTTGTACCATTCTGTTTTTGAAAGTATCAATGAACACTTTTTATTTTCCCTCAAAGCAGAAAATGATTTGCCCATTTGTACCTTTGTGGTACTTTTTGTAACGTTTATGTAGTACGAGTTTCCAAAAAAAAAAAAACGTATTTCTTGTCCAAAGTTCTAGCTTTTATCGTTATCTCGCTAAAAGGGCTTTTTATACCCTACACCACAAGGTGGTCAGGGTATTATGTCTTTGTGCATTTGTTTGTAACAGGCAAAAGGAAACGAGATAGACCCATAGTTCCTTTTGATGATCTGCATAGAATCACATTCTGAGTCGATTTATGCATGTCCGTCCGTCCATCCGTCTGTCCATGTATTTTTGTAAACAAAGTACAGTTCGCATTTATTGCCCTACCCAAATGAAATTTTGCACAAATCATTTGTTTGGACCAAGGACGAACCCTATTGAAATTGGAGATAATCGGTCCAAATTTAGATATAGCTCCCATATATATCTTCGTCCGATTTGCATTTTATTGTGCACCAAACGTGTAATATCAGTCCGAATAGTATGGAATTTTGCATGTACGATTGGACCTGAAAATAAGTATGCCAAATTTTATCGAAATCGGTTCAGATACAGCTATAGCTCCCATATATATTGTTCATCCGATTTGCCATTTTTGTCCTCCGCAGCCGTAATATGCACTCTGTAATAACAATATTTGGGGAAATATATCAAATACATCTCAGAAATACATTTGCTAAATTTTATCGAGGTCGGTTCAGATTTGGATATAGCTTCCATATATAACTTCGTCCGATTTACATTTTATAGTGCACCAAACGTCTAATATTGGCCCAAATGGGATGAAATTTGGCACTTACGACCGAATTGAGTCTAGAAGCTAGTATGTCAAATTTGGTTCAGATCGGTTCAGATATAGCTATAGCTCCCATATATACTGTTCATCCGATTTGTCATATTTGTTACCCACAGCCGTAATACGCACTCCATAACAACGATATTCAAGGAAATATATCAAATACAGCTCAGAAATATCTTTGCCAAATTTTATCGAGATCGGTTCCGATTTGGATATAGCTCTCATATATATCTTTATCCGATTTCAAATTAATTGTGCACCAAATGGATAATACAAGTCCGAATTTAAAAGACACAAATGCTTCGGCATATTTAGCCCTTTGAACTTTAAATTATAATTATAATCATAGCGTGTATGATTGAATTTTCCCATAAAAACTTTTAATTGTTATGCGCAGCTCTACTAAATTAGCAAAGTGGTGTAGGGTATCATAAAGTCGGCCCCGACCGACTTTAAGACTTTCTTTACTGGTTATTACTTGTCATTCCCTAAAAGTACAAATTTCCAAATCGAAAGCATTTTGGTAATAATTAAACCTCCCAGTCGGCAACACTGCTTTTGCATCCAGAACATAGAGTAATTAAACGAAACAGCTGTTGTTGATGATGATATCCAGCTGAAAAACTGCTACTTACTAACACGCACACATACGCACAGAGACACGAACAGCAGCATCCTTAGTAGCTGTTTTAGCACAGCTACCCCCCTGCGTTGTGGCAAATTTTGCAATTTTTTAATAAGGCGTTGCAAAGCGGAAATCATTAAGCCTTTTTTGCTCTTCTTTTCGCCTCTCTCTTCAACTGGGGGTATGAGAGTTTGTGCCTTCTACCTCCAGTGCGTAATTAAATAAAAATTGAAAATATTTTCAAACATCAGTGGTTTTTAGCCGTTCTTTCGTGGAAATACACCTTACTCTGCAAGTGACCTTGTCGGGCTATAAACAAACACACACACCAACGCACACAAGCACACACATTTAGGACGCTTTTATGAAATTGTGGTCTCTAATGCAATGAAAACTGAGCTACACACATAAATATAAAACCTCCAACAAACTATAAACGAAGTACAAAGTATATTTTCTCTTTTTTTGTTGTTGGTTCCTTTGGCAAAGTTTTAAAACCCATTTTAATCTCTTCAAACGCTTAGTTTTCTTTCCTCGTTGTTGTAATGGATGGTAAAGGATTATTCCGAAGATTTATGGGCGGCCAACTTGTAGCCGTGGGAGTTTTTCGAACACAGCACAAGTTAAAAAAAGAAACGGGGGGAAGGGGATTTGGGGATGGTAAAAAGAATTCGTTGACTCGAATTGGGTCATGGACAAAAGGTCATTTCACATTTGACATTTAACCGAAAGTTCATTCGTCACGTTGTATGACTTTGGGAGTGATTGAATATTGGGGGTTTTTTGGGGGGGGGTGAATGATTTTTTTGGGTGGAGGTGAATGAGCTTTTTCGATACGCTTAAGGATATTTTTATTTCGAGGAATGTGAAGGAAAATATAAATAATAAAACAGCTAATCATACCACCGACGCTGTACCAATACTTAAGCAGTTCCTGAAGTAATTGATGAATTTTCTTGAAAACAAAATATCGATTTAAGAATGTTGAAAAAAGAAAAATCTGGCCTTAGGGCCTGAGTTGAAAAAGAATAATCCTGCTTTCAAAGATTGTGGTAATATGAGATGAAAAACTGCAACCAATTTCAGACTGCTGTCATTTCTAAGCCACTCGTCCGACAGCTGTTAAAATTATTCCAGTGACACCTCATTATATTGTTTACAAGCGTACAAAAACATTTTGATGAGAATTTTCCAGAAAAAAAGTTATTCGTGATGGAATTCAAGCGTGATAGTGTGATTTCTTTATATTTGGCTGGAAAACCAAAAGTGGCTATCGTTAGAGCACTCCAGCACTTAAATGTGAATAGATCTTTTGTGTTTCGCAGCATCGCTCGTTACCGTGATACTGGTAGCGTAGCCTGACGTCAAGGAAGTGGACGGAAGAAAACAGCAACATCAGCAGAAATGGTTAGAAAAGTAAAGAAGCGACTTAATCGAAACTCGCGTCGCAGTGGCCGAAAAATGGCTCGTGAGCTGATTGCAATATTCCATCGGCAAATATTAAAAAATGACATCGGGGTAAAGCCATTGAAATTCCAAAAAGTGCAAGAACTTAGACCGCAACAGAAAGAAAATAGACTCAAAAGAGCTAAAGAGTTTCTTCGCTTGGCCGAAAGTGGTGAACTGCCGAATTTGGTTTTCTTCGATGAGAAAATATTCGTTGTCCAGCAGTTTGTAAACAAACAAAATGATCGTGTTTACCTGGCAAATAGGTCAGCTGAAAATGTGCACCTTCGGTTGACCACCAGAACTCAAGCTACGACCATTTTGATGGTGTGGGTCACCATAACAGCCGATGGTCACTCTCCGCTCGTATTAACCGACCGTCGCATCAGAATTAATGCCGAATATTATAGCCAAAATATTCTTGAGGGTGTATTAAAGCCTTGGGCACGCAAACATTTTGGCCCCAGACCTTGGATTGGACATTCCAACAGGACTCAGCACCACCGCACTCAGCATGCGTTGCCCAAGAATAGTTACAAAATGAGGTTCCCCGCTTTATTTTCAGCGCACAATGGCTACCAAAATCTCCGAATACCAATCCGTTGGACTATTGTGTCTGGAGCATTTTGGAAAGCAAAGTTGGCACTAAAAAATACCAAAGTGTCGATTACCTCAAGCAAGCGCTTCGCCGGGAATGGGCCAAAATACCGCTGAGCGATATTCGGGCAGCGCGTGACGATTTCATGTGCCGTTTGAAGACCATAATTCGTGCCAACGGTGACCAATTCGAACAAATCTAAACTCATTCTAAAATTAGATTATATTTCCGACATTTTTTATTTTCATTCAATAAAATTTAAAAAAAAATGTAAAAAATATGGATTTTGACTTTGTTGCAGTTTTTTTTTTATCTCACCCTGTATATATGCAACATGTCTGTTGTCATATGTGTTTTGTTTATGCCAATTTAAACAGCTTCCAGAAAAGAGATAAGAAGTACTATCGAATCCCTCGTTATTTGTGTCCATAAAAACGTTGAAAAGCAAAACCTAAATAATAGCTGACAATTCGTTCTATGGTCGTGCCAAAGGGAAATGATACATCATTCAAGGCCTAATAAACACAAAATAAACGGAAGGATAAAAATGGACTTTGTTGTTGAACAATGGGCTGTATAGGCATACGGAAATGTATCAAACTCAAATATATGTATGTTTTTTAAATGACAACTGCCTAATAACTTTTTCAACAATCCCTCTTCTCTGTCAAAATATTTCTTTTTTAACAACGCGTCCTATGTTAAATAATCTGATGCGTTGTTATCCTTTGGTCTATAGTTATCTGTACATTAAGCACGTAACTATCACAATCAGCCTGCCAGCCTGTCAACCATTCAATTGAAATCAAACATCAACTTGGTATGCAATAAACATCGCCCATATTCAATGGATAAGATTATATCTACAAAATAGTTTCGATAAAATTAATGTTACACCACATTCGAGTGGATTTGTAGATAGTTTATCTATAAATACAATATGCTATGAAATCTTATAAACAATTAAAAGCGGATCACTTTTTGGGAAGAAGAAAACTAGGTCTTAATACATAAGGTTCTCCCAAGGTCAGGAGGTCTTCTTATAGAGGACTCTAGTAGATGACAAGAATTAGTTATTAAAAAAAACAGAAGGTTTTCTTACAGAGCACAAGAAGATCAGAAGATCTTTCTATCGAAAACTCAATGTGTTATTGAAAAAGTCCAGATGGTGTTTCTCTACAAAACCAGAAAGTCTTCCTAAAAGAACAGAAAAGCTTCGCAAAAAAGGCCACAAGGTCTTCCCAAAAAAGATCCACAAGGTCTTTATATAGAAGACAACTGACTCCTCTCACAGGTGCCCAAGAGATCTGCTCATAGAAGATCTGAATGTATTTTGCAAGAAGACAGAAGGTCTTCTTACAGAAGACCAGGAGGACGTCTTATAGAAGGCCACGATGACTTCTTATAGAAGACCACGAGAAATTCTTATGGAAGACCAGAAGGTCTTCTTATAGTAGACCAGAAGGTATTCATTTAGAAGAACATGAGGTCATCCAGACGAGAAGACCAGAAGGTCCTCTCATAGGAGACCAGAAGGTCCTCTCATAGGAGACCAGAAGGTCTTCTCATAGCAGACCAGACCAGAAGGTCTTCGTATAGAAGACCAGAAGGTCTTCGCATAGAAGACAGGAAGGTCTTCGTATAGAAGACCAGAAGGTCTTCGTATAGAAGACCAGAAGGTCTTCGTATAGAAGACAGGAAGGTCTTCATATAGAAGACAGGAAGGTCTTCATATAGAAGACAGGAAGGTCTTCATATAGAAGACCAGAAGGTCTTCATATAGAAGACCAGAAGGTCTTCATATAGAAGACCAGAAGGTCTTCGTATAGAAGACAGGAAGGTCTTCGTATAGAAGACAGGAAGGTCTTCGTATAGAAGACAGGAAGGTCTTCGTATAGAAGACAGGAAGGTCTTCGTATAGAAGACAGGAAGGTCTTCGTATAGAAGACAGGAAGGTCTTCGTATAGAAGACAGGAAGGTCTTCGTATAGAAGACCGGAAGGTCTTCGTATTGAAGACCGGAAGGTCTTCGTATTGAAGACCGGAAGATCTCCTCATAAAAAAACCGCAAGGTCTCCTCATGAAAAACCGGAAGGTCTCCTCATGAAAAACCGGAAGGTCTTCTCATAGAAGAAGGTTTTCTTATAGAAGACCAGAAGGTTTTCTCATAAAAGACGAGAAGGTATTCTCATAGAAGACGAGAAGTTCTTCTCATAGAAGACGAGAATGTCTTCTCATACAAGACGAGAAGTCCTTTCGAGGACATATCTCCAAAGACTTTCTATAAAAACCACAAAATCCCAAGGGATTCATAAAATGAACCTCCTCCAACAATTGTCCTTAGTTCTGTCACCATATTAATAATTTAAAAATTATTAATGTCCTTCAAAATATTTAAATAGTTCAAATGGAGACGGCTAGTATTGGCACGCCTGTTGCCCCCGTTATGCAGCTCAACTGCAGTTGGCAGCAATGCAATGCAAATTATTTACTCTTTGTTTATGTTTCTGGTGCAAGGCGAAGAAATGTCTTCGGAATGTAAACAACAAACAGTTCACACTCAATGCCAATGGTGGTACCACACCCTTCTGTTTCGTCCCCTACATCCTTCGGTCTTCAATGGCCTAACTATGTAACTAAGGCAGGCAGGCTGGCTGGCAAGCAGTCAGGCATGCCGCACCACAAAGGATTTCCTTTGTTGTCTCTGATGATGCTGCTGCTGAGCCAACTAAAAAGGGAATCATGCCATGCATGAATTAAACCTCAACATTATGGAACTGGTTTGTGTTGTTCTCGTTGTTGTTGTTTTCGAAAGTGACATTCAATAAAACCGCTCTAAGCCACTTACCTCATAATAAAAGAGTTGCAAGCAACTGCAGCAGTTAAGTCACTGCAACAAGGACTCTTGCACTCTCTCAGATGGTGAGCATACAAAGGCATTGAGTCTTGCTGAGGCATGTAAGTATGTGTATGAGTGTTGCAATAGGTTTGATGTGTGTGAATGTGTTGCACGTCAATGTTCGATTATATAATTTCTTGTTGCGGAAATTGCCATGAACAGAGTGAATACACACACAGATACATTTATGCATAATTCTAAAGTTTTAATTTTTTCTTGGCAGTCTATACACGAGGTGTATACACACAATAATGGACAAAGGAGAAGAGAGAGAATGTGTGAGAGAGAACAGTAGACATTTAAATCATTAACAGTAAAAGTTAATGTCCTGCTGGTATTGAATCATTGAGAAATGAGGAGAGAAACCACCATTTGGAGAGAGAGAGAGAATTGTTGTATTTCCCTTCAAAAATGTGTGCTCTCATTTTTGTATCATTTATGTCTTTCTCTGTGTGATTGAGTGCTCTCTACAAAAAAAAAGCTTTTATCTTGAGTAATATCCTTAAAAGATTTTTGTGCTATTACTCAATTTTTACTTTGAACTCAAAATAATCAGCATTCGAGTTGAGCTACTGAGCTATTTGTTTCGAGTGTTTATTCCAGAGATGGGAAATTTTCAAAATGTACTAAGAATGTGTAAGAATGTATGATGATACTATAAACAGTAAAGAAAATGTGCTTTTAGTAGCCATTGAGGATAATATGTCCTCCATATTATCTCAAGATCTCACATTTGAAGAAAATCAGTGGAAGTGAATGAATATTTGGTTTTAGCTCCTGTCTTCTTTTCGTAATATACGAAATAAGCATCCAATAATAGCCTGAACAATGTTTAACCCTTTCAGTGTTTTTGTCAAATATATTTGACATTTAAAAGTACTCTCTTTCTTTGCCATTTTTTGTTTTTCTTACGAACCGTTATTTTTGATATTTTTTAATAACAGACACGTTCGCTATTTAAAAATATTGCAGTTCTATTCTATTAGTTTCGTTTTCGAATTTCTGAGCACATTTTAGTAAATTAGTACGGAATTTCAGATTTTTATCTCGACAAAAATTTTCATTGACACTGAAAGGGTTAAAAGACTTTATTCAAATCGGCTGCAAAGTGAACGTTGCATTATCAACAATAAATATTGGTTTATATATGACAAATTTTACACCTTTTCCGAACACACTTCAAATACTCTTATAACTTCAATACAGATAGACAAACCGGATTCCAAGTGGATTTGATAGTACTCGGTTTGTGGGTCAAACCCTTCTTTTATATAGAGCTTTAAAATTGTATAGTTAGCTTTTAATCACTTCAAGAAATATAGTTTCGAACCATTTTAGGTCGGTCCACTTTTGGGACCAAAAAGAACCGTTTGGAAAGTACGAATCAATTTTTAAACTAATCTCGACTAAAATCGATTATAGGCTTTCCGCGTAATATAAGCTGATATCTGCATGCCGACTACATAAATCTAAATATCACCTCGTCGACTTCAACAACAAAAAAAAGAACCGGCTATCATTAATTCGTCTTCAGTGGGTCAACTACAAAAACTCCAATATCATCGAACCGGCTATTATCAAATTTTCTATCGTCAAGGCGATTGATACGGAATACGTCTAGTCCTTAACGAGCTTTTTATAATCAAGTCATCGATTAAAAAGCAGTATACCTCGAGCGCGCCTCTTTCACAGGACTATCATCTAGCCGAAGTTAGTTTTTTTTTTTGACAGGAAATCATTTTTACAAAATTCACGACTTCTACGAATGAATTACTAAACTATAAGTTTTGTCTGGTTTAATATGAGTATTACGAGGAGTTTCAATTGGAATGACAATATAGCATAGCATGGGGGAGGGTACAAAAATGTTTTTACAAAATTCACGATTTAGATTTTTTAAAAATATGTTTGGGATGTCCCACAATAAGCGTGGATTTTTATTTTTTTATAAAATATATATTCAAAACCTTTATTAATATTATAATATTTTTTTTATAAATTTTGTATTTTTTTCACGACTTTTCATAAACGTGGATTTTCAAGAAAGCATTTTCTTACTTTTTTTATAAAAAATGTACACCTCTATTCATAAACGTATAATAAACCAGTAGGGAAAGGTCTAAGGTCGGGCGGGCCGACTATGAATATGTTTAGATTTGTTCGAATTGGTCACCCACCTTTGGTACGAATTATGGCTTTCAAACAGCTAATGAAACCGTCACACATTGCCCGAATGTTGCTCTGCGGTATTTTGGACCATTCCCGGCAAAGCGCTTGCTTGGGGTGATCGACCCTTTGGTATTTTTAGTGCCAGCCTTGCTTTCCAAAATATTCCCGACACAATAGTCCAGCGGATTGGTATCCGGAGATTTTGGTGGCCATTGTGCGCTGGAAATGAAGAGAGTAATCTGATTTTGTAATCATTCTTGGGTGGCGGGTGCTGAGCGGGATGGTGCTGAGTCCTGTTGGGATGTCCAAGGTCTGGGGCCAAAATGTTTGCGTGTCCAAGGCTTTAATACACCCTCCAGAATATTTTCGCGATAATATTCGGCATTTATTCTAATGCCACGGTAGATTAATACGAGCGAAGAGCGACCATCAGCTGTTATGGCGGCCCACACCATCACCATGGGCGGCGCTTGAATTCTGGTGACAAATAAACACGATCATTTTGTTTGTTTACAAACTGCTGGACAACGAATGTTTTCTCATCGGAGAAAATCAAATTCGGCAGTTCACCACTTTCGGCCAAGCGAAGCAACTCGTTAACTCTTTTGAGTTTATTTTCTTTCTTTTGCGGTGTAAATACTTATACTTTTTGGAATTTCCATGGCTTTACCCCGAGCTCATTTTTCAATATTTGCCGAATGGAATATTACGATATGTTCAGCTCACGAGTCATTTTTCGGCCACTGCGACGCGGGTTTCGATCAAGTCGCTTCTTCACTTTTCGAACGATTTCTGCTGATGTTGATGTTTTCTTCCGTCCACTTCCTTGACGTCGGGCTACGCTACCAGTATCATTGTAACGAGCGATGGTACGAGACACAAAAGTTTTATTCACATTTAAATGCTGGAGTGCTCTAACGATAGCCACTTGTGCTTTTCCAGCCAAATATAAAGAAATCACACTATCACGCTTAAATTCCATCACAATTTTTTTTTTTTTTGTTTGGAAAATTCTCACCAAAATGACTGGAATAATGTTAACAGCTACCGGACGAGTGGCTCAGAAATGACAGCAGTCTAAAGTTGGTTGCAATTTTTTTATCACACCCTGTATATAGAATCTACAGCTATAACTAAACCGATTTTTACCAATTATAAGGAACTGTTTTAGGATGAATTCAGTTGGAAATGCCAAAATTCAGTTAATTTGGACTGATATTAGTCATTTGGTGCACAATTAACCTAGTATCGGATAAAGATATATATGGGAGCTATATCCAAATCTCAACCGATCTAGAGAAAATTTTAGGCATTTAATTCTGAGCTATATCTGACATCTGGTACCAAAGATCATTGTTGTGGGGTGCATATTACGCATGTGAGGCACTAAAAACCTCAACTCGGATAAAACATATATATGAGAGCTATAGCTGTATTTCAACCGATTTTCACCAAATTTTATTTACTTGCTTCTAGACTGAATTCGGTTGGATGTGCCACAATTCAGGTCATTTGGACTGATATTGGCCATATGGTGTAAAATTAACCCGAAATCGGTTGAAGATATATATTGGAGCTATGTCTAAATTGGAAGCGATTCTACTCGGTTCATTTCACCTCAATTGGATAATTAATGCGACCTGCATTTTATTCACAAAAATACATGAAAAAAGGGGCGAGCGGACGGTCGGACGGACTGACATGCATAAATCGACTCAGAAAGTGATTCTGTGAAGATTCTCAAAAGTAACTTTAGGTCTATATCGCTTCCTTTTCCATTTTACAATCAAATGCACAAAAACATAATACCCTTATCACTTTGTGGTGTAGGGTATAAAAAGAAAGATTTCCCGCCGTTATATGTGTGGACCTTCCGCATTAATTATATATTTCCTTCCCTCTGTTATAAGTCTCCCTTTTTTCAGGGAAGGAAATCTAAACACAAATTTACTTTTAATTGCATAGAAATATCGAATATCCGAAGATACCGTTATGTAGCAACTATGCCACTGGTGGAACGATATAAGAGATTTTCAGTACCAACCAAATTTCAAAGCTCTTTTTTTTAATAATATGGGTTGTATTTTAAATTTAACAGAGAGGCAGGCAGAAGGATATCGTTAAATCGACTCATATAACAATCACGAATATATATTATCCTTTCCACTGTGGAGGAGCATAACCAGGAAAAGAGAACAAAGGCGAGGACTTTTCGCTGTGGTCTGGCAAACGGGTCAATCCGGATGAAATCTAGAATATGTAAGACTTTAACCTTTTTTGAAAATAAAACTACAATTTGTTTCCTGTTGTTTTTTAAGATGTTTATTTTTTATTTCAATCACAGCACAGAATACAGAGATTATTTTCATGAAATTGAAACGAAACGATCGATGGAGGAAATTAAAGGTAAGAAAGTACAAAAAGGTGTGTGTGTGTATACCGAGACATATATTGAAAGAAATAATGATAGCAGTTTCGAGATGTGGGACAGAAAGGGTTCAATATAAAGAGTGGAAACGGAAATGATTCGATTATTCATTTGAGAAACTATACTAACAAGCTACACTTTGTTTTTCAAATACAAAAATTATTGGTTTTTGGTATACTTTTCAACATTATCAATAACTTGAACTACAGTTGTTTGTTTTTTTTTTTTTTTTTTCATTTTGGATTTGCTAGGATTTCTATAGGACAATTATTTTTTTTTTTTGGTTTTCTTCTTTTAATTTGGTTATAGTTTTCATTTCGCATTTTGCTAAATTTCATTTTGTTGAAGTAGACATTTAGACGACAGTATAGTCTGATATAAATAGTTGTTGTTGTTGTTATTATGCAGGAGTGTTTTGTATATAGGTAGGGGTATGTATGAACGTGAATGTATACACATTTTTGTAGACATAGATAGATTTCTGTGATTCTTTCTTTTTATGGACATTTAGTATTGAAATTGTTGCTTTAGTTTTTTTTTGTATTTTATTGTACACATAATCTCAAAATTTCATGCAACATTTAATTTATTTTTAATTTTTTTTTATTTCTTGTGTTTCCAAATATTGTTGTAATTTTATATTAGTTTCTGTAGTTTGTTGGATAGGTGAGTTGGTAATGATTGTGGTTGGCTTTTTTGGTATCGAAAATGTTGAAGGTAGAGATTCATAATTTAATTGATTTTTTAAACGATTTAGAGCTGTGTGTTTTGTTTTGAATATAAGTGAATAAATGGACCTTCATTAATAAGTGGACCCAACTGAAAACTCAGTGTCCTAAATACCGAGATATCTGCTAAATTGAACAGAAGTCATACAGGGTTTGTACTGTACCCTAATTACGAAATCAAAAAATGTTTTAAGGAAAAAAGGTCAGTCCGAACATGATTACATTACAAAATTGACAATGGAAAAACCGCCATTAAAAATACTAAAAACAATACTGCTCTCCTTTTTCTGAAGACCCCTTAATTTAATTTCTTTGTTTATTTATCTTTAGAGTCGAGCTCAATGGTCTGAAATTTGCAGTGAAAAAGAAAATCAGAATATTGAGGCCCCTGGTATTAGCCATGGCCTTGGCTAGCCACTCTTTTTATTGATATATTAACGTCTTCTCTCCAAAAAACATTAAAAATGAGGTGGATGGTTTGGTTGAAGCTTTAAGGCTGTTGATACTGACAGGACATGCCATTCGTTTTGATGATTCATTAACGTCTTCTCTCAAAACAAAAAAAAAAAAAACAATTAAAAAAGAGGTGGATGGTTTGGTTGAAGCTTCGCAGCTGATGTCCTTCGCTCTGTATGGGGGTGGACTCAAAGGTTGAAATTCATGCTGTAGCTGTTGTTGTAGCAGTAGTACATGTGAGTGTTTGCATTCTGCTAATCTGGCTCAAGACCTAGTTTTAAAAATTCGGCTACTCTAACGGGTTGTAGCCAGAGATCTTCTGGAGTGAGCTGGGTATGTTTGGCTGGGCAATTAAAGAGGTGCAGCGTATTGTGCGGGCCTGGCAGACGTCGCGCACATCTTCGTCAATTCGTGCCCAGTACGAATTGACACGACTACACCATCCTGAACGTAATTACGCCACAAACTACCCTGGTTTGTCTAGCCAGCTGGCGTTCTTCAACTGCAATAGATGAGGGGTGGACTCCAAGGACGGCTAGGCTTCTTAATCTACAGGTTCTCTCTTATAGCGTTGGACCTCCCTCTCTAGATCGTGTATGTCCTTCCTGACACGCTTGGGTGGGGGAATTGTATCCATCATACGATGGTTGGGATGACTTTCACGGTAACACCCAATCAGGTACTGCAACGAAAGCATGCAGTAGTTTTTGATGACATCTGAGACTGCATCAGCATGAATGGTACTATAAGCTCTCTTTTAAAGCGTTATACCTCCCTCTCTAGATTGTTTAGGTCCTTCCTGACACGCCTGGGTCGGGGAGTTCTGTCCACCATATATTGGCTAGGATGACCCAAACGGTAACATTCAAGCAGGTATGGCGTGATTATGGCGATAGCATATGAATATGCTGGCGTAAGGAGGAAACCATTTAATGGTCCACCGGAATTATGAGAAGGTTCTCAGTGGGGAATTCTGACAGGTCTGAAACATATAACTTTAACAGGTAATTGATTGAAGATATTTTCCGATTGAAGCTATTTTTCGACCGAACTTGTAATACCTTCCCGCCACTTTGGAGGAACTTGAAAAATTTCCAAAAAAAATCTGTCGAAAATGTGGTTCAAAGGAAATCCGTCATATAAGCATGTCATAGGCTGTAGTACCCGTTAAGAATTTTAAATAAGAAATTTGAAACAATTCCGGCAAAAAATTTAATATTGTTAAAATACCGAATAAAGGGAGGTGCCGTTACGTGTGGGCTAAATGAAGACGTGGACCTTCAAATACGAAACAATTCCGGTGAATAATGTCGTTAAAATCAAAATACCTAATATCGGAGGTATTCAGAATTTGAAACAATTTCGGTGAATAATGTCCCTATAATCATCAAAATACCAAATATCAGGGGGTATCATTATATGGGGACCACCATACGAAGACGTGGACCTGCATACACAACTTTTTTTGTCATAGGCTGAAGTACCCATTTCGCGCTTCAAATAAGAAATTTGAAACAATTCCGATAAATAATGTCCCTATAATTATCAAAATACCGAATATCGGGAGTTATCGTTATTCGAAGGCGTGGACTTTCATACGCAATTTTTTGTCATAGGCTGTAGTACCCATTACGAGCTTCAAATACGAAATTTGAAGCAATTCCGATGAATAATGTCGCTAAAATCATTAAAATACCGAATATCGGAGGTATCGTTATATGGGGGCTATTCGAAGATGTGGACCTGCATACGCAATTTTTTGTAATAGGCTGTAGTACCCATTACGAGCTTCAAATAAGAAATTTGAAGCAATTCCGGTGAATAATGGCTGGGAGGTATCGTTAAACGGGGCCTATACGAAGACGTGGACCTGCATACGCAATTTTTTGTGGTAGGCTTTAGTACCCATTACGAGTTTCAAATACGAAATTTGAAACAATTCCGGTGAATAATGTCTTTAAAATATACCGAATACCGAATATCGGTTGTACCGTGGTATGGAGGCTATACCATATCGTGGACCTTTATAGGCAATTCTCTTCCAGAGGGTAAAGTACTCAGAAGGAACTACTTGTGAGGATTTTCAGACAATTCCATTGAAAATTGTGGCTATAATCATCAAAATACCGAATATCGGAGGTACCGTTGTATGGGGACCATACGATATCGTGGACGATATAAAAGACTGATCTGTACAATATTTTAGCTTTATATCTTAATTCGTTTTGACTCTAGCGTGATTGCAACAGACGGACAGAGCTAAATCGTCTTAGAATTTTACTCTGATTAAGAATATATGTACTTTGTTGGGTCTAAAATTATTATTTCGATGAGTTACAAACGGAATGACGAGCTTAATATAACCACCCGCCATACTATGTATGGTGGAGGGTATAAATAAAGATGGGACCACTGACCTGTCCTTATATCGGTTCACTTATATTTCAATTTTTAAAATACCAAAAAATACATTAAATGTTGTTTTTTTAAGTTATATTTTCATACACACAGCCCTAAAGTAATTCAAAATATGATTGTTTTTATACAATTTGCAAGTTATGTGTACACAAGAAAATAATTAAAAATCTAAAGAAATTAATTAAAACAAAAATTAATTAATTAAAACAGCATTTGATTTTAAAATCTATTAAGTAATCCAAAAATAAATTACAGAAAAATAAAATAGCACTACTTTAAAATAATCTCAAAATAAATGGATTTTAAAATAAATTTTTGGTTTTTCATTTCTTGGTCGACATAAACAACATTGTACACTGACAGTTGACTGACTGTATAATCTAATGTATACGATGACTATGACTTCATTGAAAACAAAAAATTATTAACTATATGTATGAACGAAAAATGTGTACAAAATTGTATTTCTTAAAATAATCATGTCGGAGAGATATTGAACAAAAAAAATCATAATCAGCCTTCGTCCCATTTTGACTAATGAAATACATCAAAAAATTTAAAATAATTAAATATATGTACTTAACAAATAATAAAAAGAAAATAATATACAATTAAACTAAAAGAAAATAACTATGACTATTAACATGATTCATATTATTTATATAGTTGCCTAATTTTCTCTTTTTTTGTTAATTTGTTCAATTTTTGTTTCTATATTTTTTTGGGGGGCAAAATGTTTGGATTCTTAACTAAAAATTTGTTCGTTGAAAGTAAAAAAACGGAGATTCCACTAGTGAAGGATCGCTTGTTCTAAGCATCTTCTTAGTAAATATAGTTATGGGGGAAAACTGCACGTGCTGGCAAATAGTCAGGATCATTTTGATTGCGATAACGACGGGCTAAAAATACAGCAAGTACCTACAAGAGAGAGAGGGAGAATTAGTTTTGAAATTTAATAGAAGTAGCTATATTTTATAAAAAAAAAATAATAAAAAAGAAGTAAAACTATTAAAATTAACAAAATATACAAAATTTAAATAAATCAAATTAACAAAAAATATTAAAATAAATTAATAAAAAAAAATAATAATTAGAACACAAATAAAAATTCACTTCAGCCCAACATTAACCGTCTTAGGTTAGGTTAGGTTAGGTTAAAGAAAATTTTAGAGTTAAAGCCGTACTTATGTTGAGTTCTCCTACAAAGCATAATTTGAGAGGGGTGAAGTCAAAAAACAAAAATATTCTTCATTGACTTTAAGCCTAAAACATTTCCTATTTTTTTAATACTTTATTAATATTTCCTCAAAAGACCACAAATTTCATTGTGGGTCTATGAACAACAGATATGTTTATTATTCTTATATTATAAATTTTGTTTTTTAAAACATTATTTATTTTCGTCAAATTTAGCAATTTTCGGAATTCGCTGACAATTTTCTGTCCAATAGCTAGTTGGAGTTGTGAAAAAGTGGAGGTTTGTAAATCCAAAACCTCAAAAAATCTCGAATTATTTTTTTAAAGCTTTTATATAGCCTTGAGTATACTGACCATTTAATATAGAGATTGGAAAAACGTTTGGGGGATATATGAGGCCTATATATTACATCTTCTTGCAAGATCTAATGTTTTTAGAAATAATTCATCATGGACATACACAGGGTGTGAGGCCAGACGCCCTCCGAAATGCCATTTTTCTAACATTTTACACGAAAAAATAATACTCGGGTCCACCTCTGAAATGGATTCGAAATGCATTTCTGGGGAATAATTTTACAATTTGAGAAACTTATGACAATTAAAAACTTGTATCCTTTGTGGGTAGGGTGTACTAGAATAATTATGACTTTTTGGGGAGAGGTACGAGAAATTAGGGTCAAATATATAAATAATATATCCTTCCTAAGTCTGATAGAAATATTACCACATAGCAAATTTATGTTTTCATTTGGTTTTATATGAGTTACATGTATGATTTTTTCCGGTTTTTTGACTTTTGTCGATTTTCAACCCTGACCTAAGAATATTGAGGTATGTTAAGTTCGAAAAGCATTGGATGCTTATTTATCATTTTATTAGAGTTATTGTTATTATCTATCTTCATATCAGATTAAACGTTGGTAGGAACACAAGTATTTGCGAAATTGGAACACAATCGGACTCTTATTTCACATTTTATAAATGTTCTGGTAATTCGAAATTCTTATCCTTTTTGGGGGAGTGGGCCAATATTGACCAATTTCTCACCCAACTTAGATCTGATAAAAATATTGCGATATTCGAACGAAATTGAACTTTTCCTTCCGTTTTTGAGAGGCTTTTTATTTTTACTCTTTATAGAGGTACCAAAAGTGGAAGGATGGGACCGATATTACCCATCTTCGGACTTGATCTAAGTTTGACAAAAATATTAGGACGTGCCAACTTTCTTTTCAAGATTTATCGTGTGCATCTGCCAGTCAGACCCTCTGAAGCCATATGACTAAAGATTTAAAAACTTGAGATTTTTTTTCTTTTTTTTGGAAATATTGACCCAAATATTTTTTTGTTTATATACAACAGAAAATTAGATTTCGTTTATGTTGGTAACTTATCGTTATATATGATGAAGAATAATTGTATTATGTATGAATTTCTGGCGGTTATGTAAGATGTAGACTCTTGACGTCTCCTAGCACCAATTGTAGAATTTTATGACAAATAATTTTCTTGAATATTTTCACTTGATTTTGATATTTTACGCTGACCAAGAATGTATATGCTTTGTAGGGTCTATTGTGAGTGTTTCGAGGAGATATAGTATGGTGAAGGGTAAAAAATCTAAAATTTAAAAAAAAAAACTTGGCTGTTTTGGTTTCATGTTAATTTTCAAATCGTTGTACAACCAATGGGCAATGTATATTTCGGTATTTGCACAAGAAGCTACCCTGCGTTTTTTCCTTACTTCTCTCCCATAATTTATAACGAGCAAAGGAAAGGTAAAAAGCCGGTCGACGCCGACTATATGATACGCTACCCAATTATGAGTATTTAGTAGATCTCACGTAACAAAAAAGACTATATTGGACATTTATATGAAATAGATAAGGTTTATATTAAAAAAATATTTATTGGAGCAATAGATATACCGGACCGAATTTCACCAAATGGTAAAATATGGTTGAATATGGAAAACCCATTCAGTTTGGGCTGATATTACATATATGGTGAGCAATAACCGTAAAATCGGATTAAGATGTATATCGAAGCTACATACATATCTGAACCAATCTCGATAAAATTTGGCAAAGGTATTTTAGAGCAGTATCTGATGCCCGGTATCAAAAATCATTCTTGTGGAGAGCATATTACGCATGTGAGGGACTTGAACATCAAATCGGATGAAACATACAAATGAGAGCTAAAGCTATATCTGTACCGATTTCCACCAAAATTTGAAGCACTTGCTTTTAGGCTGAATTCCATCGGAAGTACCCAAAATTTAGGTCATTTGGACTGATATTGACCATTTGGTGCAAAAAAATATGAAATCGGATATATATGAGATATGTATCCAAATTTAAAACGATCTCGAAAAAAAACTTAAACACTCATTTTGAGCTGTATCTGATATCTGGTGCCAAAGATCATTGCTGTGGAGTGCATATTACGTATGTGAGGAACTTAAAACCCCAAGTCGGATGAAACATATATATGAGAACTATAGATATATCTGAATCGATTTTTCCCAAATTTGATGTATTTGCTTCTAAAATGAATTCGGTCGGATGTGCCAAAATTCAGGTCATTTGGGCTGATATTGGCCATTTGGTGCACAATTAACCCGAAATCAGTTAAAGATATATATGAGAGCTTTATCTAAATTTGAATCGATTCTCATCAATTTCAATAGGGCTCGTCATTGGGCCAAACAAATATTGTTTGGAAAAATTTCATCTCTACCGGATAATAAATGTGACCTGCATTTTGTTCACAAAAATACATGGACGGACTGACTGATATGAATTATTCGACTCAGAATATGATTCTATAAAGATCCTCAAAAGAAACTATTGGTCTACCTCGCTTCCTTTTCCCCGTTTCAAACAAATGCATAAAGACATAATACCCTTATCACTACGTGGTGTATAGGGTATAAATAGAAAACTCCAAGTTTACTGGGGCGGCTTTTGTTAATATATATGATGTTTCTAACAATGCGATGCTGGAATCGATCCATAAAACTATGCTCTATATGAATAAAGTGGTTGATAATTTGGCTTGAGGCCGATTCTAATTGATAGATCTATCGATCGATGAAATGGTTAAATCATCACTAAGCTATTATGTCAACTGCTTCAAAACATCTCTCAACGGAGATGTTGTAAGAAGATAGCACTTGGAAGTCGGTTGCATGGTATTTAAGGCAATCTGGCCGGTAATCTCGAGTAGAAGAGCAAACTCCCTTCTATCACTTAACAGGTCCCATCTAAGAATCGTGCTAAACATACTGATGAGATGGGTCAACAGTGTCCCTGACTAGACCAAAGAAAAGAAATTTCGATTTCGATCTTTTTCGAGTTGGTATATAGAGATTTTTTGTGAATATTTCAAAAATTATATTGCAAAAAAACATAAAATTGAAAAGAAACTTCAAAAATTAAATAAAAAATCAAACAGAAGACAATAGGAAAACGTGGTAATTTATCTCACCCATTGTTTTGTGACACTCCAGTTATGCGAATGTATTTTAATTTGGTTAGTTTCTATTAATAGTCCATAAAATGAAGGTGGCATTTTAGGTTTTGGAACGGTTAATGTAATTTTGATAAGGTAATTATTTAATGAAACCCTTTTTTGTGTGGATATGTTAAAAACGGAAAGCAAATTAAAATAGATTTTTGGAAAATAACATTAGATTTTGGTATGTTTTCGGATGACGTCCGTACAACGAAGGCTGGTAAAAATTGATGATGATTGATTGATTCCTGTTTGTATGTAAATAGCTGTTGCAGTAGCTATAGGTTTTTTTGTTGTGGTGACTAACTTACATAACTAAAAAGTCTCTAAATATATACTATATGCATGTATGTATGTACTTATATAAATGTATATATTTGCTTTGTATATAATAATAATTATAATAATATGTATATATAATGCTTCATATATAGGTATGTAGGTATGTTAGCCATGTAATTATGTTAAATGATTAATGCATAAATGTTTGTTTGTGTATGTATTTTAATTATTTGAAATGAAGAGTAAATAATTGTATTGTTTTATTTGAATGTGACTTTAATGTTTATTGTTATTGTATATATGCAGCTGGTATGTATGCAAGAGTGGGTATTTGAATGATGATATTGTTATATTGAGGGGGAGGAGGGGTATTACAAATACTCCTGCTGTTTAATTGCATTTCATCAACATTAAATTAAATTAATGTGTACTGTGTAAAATACCTTAAATATTTTGCAATTTCTTTGTTGTTATTGTTTTTGTTTACAAATACAATAAATGTATGTATGTCTATATATGAGTGTGAGATTGTATTATAATTCATGTTAACACCATTCAATTTTGTGAGTTGTTTATTCTCAGTTTTTTGTAATTTTGTAATGACTAGATCGTGGAATTATTGAGGAAAGGGGTACTTTGGGATGTTATAATGTGGGAATCGGGAAAGTGTGCGGTCGGGGCTAACTTAAATGGCGAATTAATATTATTATGTATGCATATATGTATGTTTGTGTAAATAATATTCGTATAAATTTTGCATTTCATTATTGAATTATGTTTGCTCTTAGTTGGTGTATTTAAAGAAATGCACTGGGCAAACCACGTGGATCTTTTTGATTGCGATAGCGAACGGTTAACCAGACACCAATAAACTGCCGGCATATGTCATGCATTGGTTAGTAGCAATAGTGGGAGAAAATGTAGAGAACAATTATTAGTTGATTAATATTAGAATGTTAATAAATACACAAGACTCAATCGGTTTAACCGACAGTTAAATATACCCTCAGCATATGAGCATTGTTTTACATCTTTTGGGGAGGTAGGTATCACATACACAGGAACATTCTTTTTTGAACTGAAGGAGAGGGCAAACATTATTGCAAAGTTTGCATCAAATCAGCCAGATTCCATTTTTTTTTATTAATATCTATTATTTTTCAAATTTGTATTCCATGTGCAGATAATACCCGAAGGAGTGTGCCAATATATTCCGATTCTGTTAAAAATATTACAACATTAAAGTTGTTACGGGTTTATATGATAAGCAACATTTTAACTCTGCAATCTTTGCAAATTTTAACCAAATCGAGGACCCCCAACATTTTGTTTGAGAATTATAATTTTCAAAATCTTTATTTTTTTGGGAAGTATCAGACAAATTGGAGTCTATCATCGAAATTAGAGCAATAAATTTTGCATGTGTTTTTACTCTGCCAATTTGATGCTCACTACAATAAGTTTAAAACCAGTAAGGAAAGGTCAAAAGGTATATGAGACCCTACAACATTATACGTATTTTGTAGGGCTCCCGTAACAAAAAAGTTTATATTGGAAATTTATGTGAAGTATATCATACTTACTATGAACCTTATTTGAATGAGTATCATGGCTTTAGAGTAGTCACAATTTGGGAACTATATCCAACTCTGAATCGATTTTCAAAAAATTTGACGAAGGCTTTTGTACCCCTATGACTTCGATAAGAATTATATTAAAAACATTTATTGGATACCTCGGACCGAGTCTCACCAAATGGAAAAATGCAGTTAAATATGAAAAAAAAAATCTATCCAATTTGGGCTGATATTACATATATGGTGAGCAATAACCGTAAAATCAGATGAATATGTATATCGAAACTATGTAAAATGTAAACCGATCTCGCTAAAATTTGGCAGAGGTATTTTCGAGTTGTATCTGATGTCCGGTGTCAAATGTCATTGTTGTGGAGTGCATATTGCTCATGTGAGGGACAATAACACCAAATCGGATGAAACATATATATGGGAGCTATAGCTGTATCCGAATCGATTTTCACCAAATTTGAAGGGCTTGTTTCTAGGATGAATTCAGTCGGAATTGCCAAAATTCCGTGCATTTGGGCTGATATTAGCCATTTGGTGCACAATAAACTTGAAAGCAGATAAAGATATATATGGGAGCTGTATCCAAATCTGAACCGATCTTGACAAAATTTTAGCTACTTATTTTTGAGCTGTATTTGATATCTGGTACCAAAGAACATTCTTGTGGAGTGCATATTACGCATGTGAGGGACTTAAAACCCCAAATCGGATAAAATATATGTATGGGAGGTATAGCTATATCTGAACCGATTTTCACCAAATTTGAAGCACTTGTTTCTAGGATGAATTCAGTCGGAATTGCCAAAATTCAGTCCACTTGTGCCGATTTTAACCATTTGGTGCACAATAAACCTGAAATCGGATAAAGTTATATGTGGGAGCTATATCCAAATCTGAACCGATCTTGACAACATTTTAGGTACGTATTTCAAATCTGTATCGAATATCTTATACCAAAGATCATTCTTGTGGAGTGCATATTACGCATGCGAGGGACTTAAACCCCAAATCGGATGAATGGGAGCTATATCTAAATTTTAACCGATTCTCACCAATTTCAATGGGGTTTGCCCTTGGGCCAAACAAATATTGTTTGCAAAATATCATCTCAATCGGATAGTAAATGCGACCTGCATTTTGTTCACAAAAATACATGGACAGACGGACTGGCATGCATAAATCTATTCAGAAAGTGATTTTATGAAGATCCTCAAAAGTAACTATGGGTCTATCTCGCTTCCGAAAAACATTATATCCTCACCACTATGCTGTGTATGGTATAAAAATCGACTGCTTTCTAAGGCCATTGATCTGCCAATTAGCTCAAACCTAAAGTCAATCATCCTGTATGACTTAACTTTACTGGCATCCTTGCCTTGTTAGGGTAGCGCGGCCACCCGTTCGATTTTCCAGGCTTCGGAAATGATATGGGCGGATAGCGAGAGGTCGATGACTTTTGTCGGTTTTAATATTGCCATCAAGATTGCATCCGAGCCAAACGCTGACTTAGTTTTGTGGATGGTATTTGAAACATCATATTTTTTTCTTTTTTCTTCTAAAATGCTCCCATTCGCTGCATCTGCAAACAGATTGTGGTGGATGACGTTCTGGCAAAGAATTGAGATCCGGGTTTTCTTCGGTCCCGGGTAGGTATTATACGCTGAGGTGAACATGTATACACTGAGAAGTTGTTAATTTGGATCAATCCGGTATAGTAGAGCACACTGCCATGGAATTGGCAACGTCATCCATACTAAACTATGGTACCTCCTCGGCGGAAAGAGATCTAATACGACGAACTATACTTCGATCTTCCACTCTCGGGGTGCTCGATAAATTGGGGGTTAAAATAACTAGCGCAAATCTTCGGATCGTTAATGGTGACTGAGGTCCCATCAAACTTTTTCCCAAGGCGATTTAACCGTTACCAAAACCTTATTCTTCTCGGTACTGAGGTCTAGGCCATTTTTTTCTCTTATGCTCCTGTACCAACCGTTTGATCTCCTTTCATAATCCACTGGATTATTCCTGTAATTATTATTTGTAAAGAGTTTTAGTCCCTCTGTTTGGTAAATATGTTATGATGAAAGTTTGAACCAAATCCGACTGTTCCATCGTTACATAAATTTATAACTAAGGGGAGTCGGAGACCCTTGAGTTACATATGAAACTAAAAAGTTTTCTAAAATGTTAACAGTTTGTGGAAGAGAAATCCTAAGAAGTGGACTGACATGGATCACTCTCAAACTCAATGTAAATTGTGTCTTTAACTTTGGACTTTTGAATTTAACCTTATCGAACCTAAATCGATTTCAAATGTCCTGAAAAGAATTTTTTTGGCGTTTTGAAATCGTTATTTTGATGTGTCATACTTTCTCCTTATCAAATGAATCAATTGCTCTGCTGAGGGTATAAATGTATACATGAGACTTATTTTCAATAAAATAAATTAAAAACTAAATACTAAAATTTCCATAGTTTTACTTACCTCTGTAAAACTGAAGAATATACCCAAACCACCGCACAATTTAAAGGCATAATTGATTTTATCTTCCAATTTGGGCAAACACGGTGGACACTGGCAATTGGTGTCGTACGAATTGCCGAGACAGCACTGTTTGTTCACCAACTCGCAGGACTCATCGGCCGTGGTGTTTGTGGAATTGAAACCACAGCAAAGGAATGTATCCTGCACTTGTTTGTGCATCGATGCTGGCACTCGATTCCATCCCTCCTCAGCAAATTCTTGTTGCTGCTCCGAGTTGACAGCCAAACACGAGCTGGCAATGGAGAATTGTATGAGGAAGAGCAAAAACAAAATGATCATATACTGTTGGTTGGTTGGCAGAGCAGGAACGTAAACGATGGCGTTGAAATAGAATTGAATATAAATGAATTAAGGAAAACCAAATTTGCATAACAAATTTCAAAGTCATTTAGTTCAAAAAATGTGTTAAATAATAAAAATGTTTTCATTCGTTCTTTGGTTCGTTTTCGTATTTTTTTCTCTTCATTTTCTTTGCATGCATAATTTATTTTAAGCTTTATAGCTTTCACTATTAACTTTATGTGGAAGAATAGGGAATAGATAAACAAATCAAGACAATAGATAGATATTAGTGGATTCTGGCGTCAGGTTATTTTATTCTGAATTGGTCTGAGGTCATCCTTGTTTTTATAGGGCAAGGAAAAAATATAATTGGAGATCCATTTTTTTATTAGTTTTAATTTCTTTTGTATTTTACCTAGGCATAAATAGTATAATAAGTTTTATTCCACCAGCAGTTCGCTCGGGGAAGCCCATAAGTCTGTATTCAGAATTTAGCAATTGGTGCTTTGGAGGACTGTCTAGCCCATCTGAGGTTCGGGTAGCAAACATTATTACAGCTGCAACTCCTCGTTATGTATCAGCTGTCGAATACTTAAGGTTCTACCTTACTCCTCAAGAGATCCAGCGGTAGTGCGATGACCTTTTGTGGTCCATTGCAATTGATACGAGTAAAGTTATCTTGTCGGCGATGATGAAACTCTAATCACTTTTAAACACTTTACGCCGGATAAATTGAAAGTTTAGGCAATTTTTAAACATTACTTGTTTGAACACCTTGTGGAGGACAGGGTGAGGCGAATAATGATGCATCGTATCAGATCTCTCCACACAGAGAAGGTAACTCTACAGTTCACACGAAGAACTTGGTCTTTTTTGAACATGAACGGAATCTCAACGGTATTATTGAAACACGGGAGACATTTATTTTATCCAGGGTCTCAAATGTTTTGTTATCTATTCACGTCGTTCCCGAAGGCTTAAAAATAATTCGGGTGCTGGAACTGAATCCAGAAAAGGATGCCACAAAAGGCATGATATATGACATGCGATTTCAATTTTGTCCCCTGTAGCAAATACTCTTGAGGTTTTGCTCCTAGTCAACACTAGAAAAAGTTATCCATTTGCCGATCACTTATAATGCGGTCTGTTAACAAACTAACAACAGTATTGCCAAAAATGAATTCAGGCGGACTGAACAAGAGCAGACCGGCACATTATAACAATGGTGCTTGACTTCTCCCACACACTCAAGACGTCATAGAGTTTTTGCTTATGTAGATGAGGTTATCGGTGCCAATCTTTGAGGATATGTCTGTAAAATTGAATTTAGACCTTAGGCCTGAGAACTGGAATAGTAGTAGAGATCCCACCGGGGTGTCAGAAGAACTTGGCGAGTGTGTTTAAGAGATATAGAAGTGAGAGTTTATATATTCACAAGCACCTCAGAATGGTTTGGATACCATTTATATGGATACAACGATATATGCAGGAAGTTACAGTCGTATCAATGTGTTTGGACGGTAATGGATATCTGTTGAACATGTATAGGCCGACATACTAATCCACTTCGATTTAATTGCCTTCGGAAATCTACTCTAATTTCGAAACAAAAAGTGTAGCTACATCTTCAGTTCCTGCAGTGGTGTCATGAGGAGGCAGTTTGTTGCAGCTATTTTGGTCTTTGTGATTACCTTCCTCCTACTTTCCAATTTATCGCAGAAAGCTGTGGCTTGCATAGGCGACGTGAAGATGCTCTAAGATCCTCTATCTAGTTTGTGGTTCGAATTAATTGTCTCTCGACCTGCACATTCAAATGTGCATTGTCATTTCCGCAGACCATGTGGATATTTTAATAATCCTTGATTGGAAGTAGGCTGCAAGCTATGTCATCAACGATGAGACTCGTCGTCATTATCATCCGCATAAGTTATGTTCTCAATGTTGACTGAAGAGAGAGGAATTCCAGAAAGAAAGTGGTTAAATAGTTTGGGAGATATCACCCCACCTTGGGGAACATCCTGTATCACACTACAGGGTTTGGATTTTTTTGTTCTGAAATTCCACGTACAACTGGCATCCACACTAAAATTTATTATGCAATTAACGTTTCAAACTTGGCCGGAAGTAGTTCTCAATATCATTAAACAGTGTCAAACGCCTTTGATAGGTCAAACGCCTGTATCCTACGCCACGACTTGTTTTGGTTGATTGACTCTGTTTGACTCAACAGGGTTGGGATTTCTTGTTCTGAAATTCCACATACGACTGGCGTGTACACATATTATTGATTATACAACCAACGTTTCAATATCGACCGTAGAGTAATTCTCTTAATATAATCTATGATAAGTCAAGGGCTACCAACACTGTTCTATGACACGGGTTATCTTCTTAAATTCTCGATATTGGGAGCTTCGACGACTGAGCTTACTCTAATGCTAGGAATAAGAAGAGTTTCACAAGTTTTCGCTGCGGCATGAATGACTCGCATTTACTGGCATCCATTTCTGGGAACGATGTGGGCGGCTAGCGACAAGTTAAAAACTTTTGTCAGGTACTTCACTCCTGGCTGTTTTAACGTTATCTTTAAGATTCCGTCCGGGCCAAACGATTTGAAGGACTTTGCCTTTCGGATGACAATTACGACATCACCCATCGTAAGCTGGTGTGACATTTTCTCGGCTGGAAGAGATCTAATACGATAAAGTACTATTCGCTTTACCCATCACTCTCAGAATTCACGACAAATTGACTTTTAAAATAACCAGTGTACCTGTTCGGATCTTTCGCTCCTAGAGCTCAATTTAACCGTTACCCAGAGCTTACTCGGTTAAAGTATTGCCAGTCCCGTTGCGTATACTGGGTTATTTTTTGGGGGAAATTACAATCTACACATGAGAAAACATATTTTGCCATCTATATTCCCCAATTCATATCCATATTGCTCCATATTTTCGACCAATTTGAATATTTGTAAAAATACATTGAATAAATTTAACGGCCCATTCCAAAACAAATTACTTTCGCAGTATTTGAGCCGTGACTTAGGGTAACACATATTCGGATTAACCATTGACTCCTGTTTCCCATCCTCATTCACGCTCGCACTCGTTGTCAATTATCAATGGGAATTTCTCTATGGACATATGTATGTGATGGCTTTATTATAAGTTGGAACCATTTTGCATTTTAATTTTTTGTCATTATGTTTCCACATCTTCTTCTTGTTGTTGTTGTTACCATTCGATGGCTCATGTCTTTTTTTGTTGGTGTCTCCTTTAATAGTTGGAATTTTATGAGGTCGACTATGTGACAACAGTGAGTGGGGGTGATATGTGTGTTTTCGAGGTAAGTAGTTGACGTTGATGGTGATGATGTTGTTTTTTTCTTATTGTCGTATTTGTTATTTTCATTATGTTCCAGCAAAATAGAGAAAAAAACATCATCATCCATGGAAGCAGACAACACATCGTCGTCACAGAAGGGGGTCAAACACAAAGTAATTGTGATAACCTTCTGTTCTTCACTTGATTACGCGCGTCCTAGTGCAGAAAGCAGCAGCAGCCGTTGTTATTGTTGTTGTACTCCATCTCATTCATGATGAATACACTTGGCGCACACGGCTTTATTTAACACAAATCCCCATACATACTTCTTACAAATCCAAGTAACATTCTATTTTTTGAATTTGGAATGTTTGGTGGCAAAGGCTGAGGTGCTGACTGCTAGAGCCATGGGGGTTGGAGAATATATTTCATAATTTGTAAAACATCACAAAATTGACAATATGTGCTACTGCTGTTGCCGCTTGGATGGCTGGTTGGCTGGCTGGATGGTTGTTTGTTTGCCTGGCTGGTAGCGGCGTCTAGATAATTGTGTTGACATAATAATTATCGGCAGCTGAACCCAATTCCCCAAATGTTACTTTTTATTTTGAAAGCACTGGATGTGTTTGCTGGCAGAGATAATTAAAAGTAATCTGGGAAAAGGTTGTTTTTGTTGTTATCCGGGTATTTTTAGAAAGCTTCCGTATTCTATTTAGATTATGGAAATAGAAAACTAAATACAGCATTAAAATTTAACAAGAAACGCTTTGCAATTAAAATTTATGTCAAAAAGACAAAAGGAATGGAAAATCCTTAAAATAACCAGGCAGCCACCGTTTGAAAACGAAAAAGGCAAAGACAAAGCACTCTAAACGTTTATTGTCCTCTCTTTGCATTTCTGTTTGAACACAGCATGAGTATCATTTCACTTTAGCTTTCGCCTCATTAATCCTGAATATTTCATAGTTTTAGAATTACAATTTCCCTACAAATGCCTACGGTCTTCAAAGGCAACAGCAGCGGCGGCAGCATTAGAAAATATAACAAACTAGCTTCTTCCCCATCCACCATTTCCACCACTTCAACATGCCATATGCGAAAAGTTTCTTTGGAATGTTTAATAGTTTATAAAAAAAAAACGAAAAAGCATCGAGGCATAAGAATTTGTTACATTAGGTACTTGTACTAGATTGGATGGGAAGTAGGGGTACTTGTACTTGTATATGTTGGCTATGGAATAAGCCAATGTAGAGAGAATTATTTCACTGCAAAAAAACAACAACAGTTGGGTTTAAATTGTTGTTAACATTTGGTTTTAGAAAAAAAAAAAAAAAAACAAAAAACTTTGAACACCACTTAACACAAGATGAACAGTTCTTTCCACTCATACCGCATGTAGGCCGACCTCTTGCCAAACAACATATTTCAACAAGGCCATTTTTGGTGGGGGGTCGCTTGAACTGCATTTCGGCGGTTATAAAGAAAAGGAATAATGGACCCTAAGGTCCTTTACATTTTCTAAAAAAATTAAAAATATTCTAACGAAACCCAACATACCAAAAATACAATACAGCTTGAGAATAATATTATGAAAATAGTTTATCATAAGAACTTTTCAACAATGCTTGAGAAACACTTTTTTGCACAAACTTTTCTCAAATCTGTCCTTTGTTGACAAATTTGTTTTGATTTTTTTTTGTGAAAATTGTCAACAAAAAATTATTTTCTTTGGTTAAAATCAAAATCACGCGAATTTAGGACCCATTTCCGGACGAAACTCTAAGGTAATGATGAATAATAAATCTGGGAATCTGTAGTATAAATTATTTCAATCTCATTTCAGAATGGAGGCGTCAAAAAGTTGCAGGAATTCAACAGAAGTGAAGAATAAGTGGAGGAGATACAGAAGCTCAAATAAGGGGAAAGAAAGCATCTAGGTATCAAGGCAACAGGATGCAGTGACAGCTGGGATGGCAATCAATGAATGAAATGTGTAAAATAATTAAAAAATAAATAAATAAATATTTTTTACCATTGAAAAAATAAGCTTTATAAAATATTACTTTCGTAAGCCTATTCTGCAATTACAAGAATAAGCTTATGAATAAGGGTTCCTTTTCGATTATTCTATAATTGTTAAACAAACATTTCTCAATACATTCTCAAGATTTTCTCAAGCTTTAGGCTTATGTTTGTAAGCTTATTAAAATATTATTCTCAAGTCAATTTGGTATGTTGGGAATATTTCATAATTTTATAATCCATCAAAAAAAATTCTTAAAAGTGACTTATAATTAGGAAGTCCGTATAAAATAGGCTTGGAATAAAATATGATAGGGAGGTTCAGTCTTTTCAAGAAATAATGGAGATTACAACTTCATCTGTGCGGATTTTCTCGATGTAATGTTAAGGTGTAGTCGAAATCAAGCCCTTAATATCTTTTGATGACTAGTTTGCTAAAATTGTTGTCAGCAGTGAAGAACAGAGGCAGAGGTTTAATTTACACGAAGACCTTTGGTCCATTGTGTCCACCTAAGGTAAATGGATTTAAAAGAAGATATAGAAGTAAAGAAAAGATTGAGGAGGTTAATTTTAGGCACCACCTGCCAGCTAAGTTTGAGGAAGTTATTTTTAGGACATTTTTGAAACTTTTAATTTAATAGGTTATGGGTAGTTGACAGTCACATCAATCGCTAGATCAGTTGACTAGGAACCATCCTAAGGTAATTCATGAACCATTTCATTCTCCGTTATAATACTATGGTAAGGGAGACAACAAATCTGTTGTGGTTATTTAAGCAGTTTATGTCGAGGTATTTTTTCATTAAATCTGGCTATAATTCTAAATCCATGCCGAAAAAATGAAAGGCTGTTGGCCTAGGCTTTGTCAGGACTATTGAAAAGTTTCAGCGCAATACAAAGGTCTGTCTCGTATGCGGAATAAAGATTCTATACATTTTCATCACATGCACAAATGATGACCATAAACCATACTCAACCTGGTTGGGCAAAAACTACTCCGTTTTCTAGGCTACTGAGGGTCTTCAGCTGCTACAGAATGAGCTGGGGTTCTAAGGATGAATTGTATAGCTAATAAAATGAGCAACGATATCGGTAAGTGTACTTTTTAGACCTCCCGTCCTCGGTCATATATTCCATCCTTAATTACTGGGATGAGGAGTCCTTCTCACCACAAGGTGACATGGATAACTATAATGCAAACATTTAAGCAGGAAAAGGAACATAAGCCCGTTACGTCCGAATGAAGTCTTCGTGAAGAGATACTTTGTTGTAGGCGACTTTTAGACAGATCTGGATTCTTTTACATAGAGTGGCACCAAAGACCATTTTAAGGTGTTAAGTCTTCTGGAGGTTTTCTATGCTCTATAGTAGACCTGAAAATCTTCCATGCTTTACAGTAGGCCGGGAGGTTTTCTATATACAATAAAAGACTACCAGGTCTTATACAGGATGAGATGAAAAAAACTGCAACGAGCCTCAGACTGCTGTCATTTCTAAACCACTCGTCCGATAGCTATTCAAATTATTCCAGTAACAGCTCATTATATTCCGTACAAAAGCTTTTTGGTGAGAATTTTCCAGAAAAAAGTTATTCGTGATGGAATTCAAGCGTGATAGTGTGATTTCTTTATATTTGGCTAGGCACTCCATCATTTAAATGTGAATAAATCTTTTGTGTCTCGTACCATCGCTCGTTACCGTGATACTGATAGCGTAGCCCGACGTAAGAAAACACAAACATCAGCAGAAATGTTTCGAAAAGTAAAGAAGCAAAACTCGCGCCGCTGTGGCCGAAAAATGGCTCGTGAGCTGAACATATCGCAATATTCCATTCGGCAAATATTGAAACCTGAGCTCGAGTGCAAGAACTTACACCGCAATAGAAAGAAAATAGTCTCAAAAGAGCTAAAGAGTTGCTTCGCTTGGCGGGAAGTGGTGAATTTGGTTTTCTCCGTCTCCGATTAGAAAAAAATTCGTTGTCCAGCAGATTGTAAACAAACAAAATGGTCGTGTTTACTTGCCAAGGAGGTTAGCTGAAAATGAGCACCTTCGGTTGGCCACAAGAACTCAAGCGCCGGCCATGGTGATTGTGGGTTTGCCATAACAAACCTCTCCGCTCGTATTAATCGACCGTGGCATCAGAATACATGCCGAATATTATCGCGAAACTATTCTGGAGGGTGTATTAAAGCCTTGGGCACTAAAACATTTTGGCCGCACGCGCCACCCAAGAATGGTTACGAAATGAGGTTCCTCGCTTCATTTCCCCCAATATCTCCGGATACACATCCGTTGGACTATTGTGTCTGGAGTATTTTGGAAGGTTGACACTAAAAAATGCTAAAGTGTTGATCACCTTAAGCAAGCGCTTCGCCAGGAATGTCCCAAAATACCGCAGAGCAACATTCGGGCAGCGTGTGACAATTTCATTGGCGGTTTGAAGGCCATAATTCGTGCCAAAGGTGACCAATTCGAACAAATCTAAACTTATTCTAAAATTTGATGCTATATCCGACATTTTTTGTTTTTATTCAATAAAATTTAAAAAAATAAAAATAAAAATTGTGACGTTTGACTTTGTTGCAGTTTTTTTTTATCTCACCCTGTATAGGCAATAAGTGTATCAGAAGTGCTAACGGCTAGCGATTTAAACAGGTTGTTCCTACTTTTCAATTTATCGCATATAGTTGTGTGGCTTGTACATGTTAAAGATTATCCATCAGATTTTTAGAAAATTAAAGATGAAAATTATCTGTTCTCAAACTGCAGATTCAGATATACTCTTATCTCCAAAGTCTATATTTTAAAATGTAGCCGTTAATTTAGTGGCAATCATATTATCGGTTCATATTCCTAACTTTGAAGGCGGCAAGTTCGGGAATTGATCTACATATTATTCAATCATGTCATTACATTAGAACATTATTACATCCGTAACTATTTTCAAAGCTTTTACTATCACTACTTACGACAGCATCTGAAGTCATGATGGATGAGGCCGAGGAGGGGATCTCAGCACGACAGATCGCTCGCCAGCAGAATCTGTAAGGTTAACAACATATTTTGTTTCCTTGCTGGCTTTTTCATGGTGGAGATCCACACCAGTGCATCAAAATTCTGTTCTGATACGTTTGAAAATTTTTCTACTGCATGTCATTAAGAAATGAAGCCCAAATTGGAGCAGCATATTTCAGGCTACCAATGCTTCTGTATCTTTGCTCCAGGAGAATCCAGCAAATAGGTTGAGGATCTTGTTCCTGTGTTTCATTTTCTGATTGATATAACGCGAAAAATGGAGATGGTTGTTGGCTACTTCTAATATTTTTTGAATTATTTTGGACATCCGACTAGCTGATATAAAAACAGCAGCTTTAACTGTAAAAAATGCTTTCTGTTTTCAAAAAATCAGAAGGCCTGGACAGTTCTCTGAAGCGTTGTTTGGTAAACTGTCTAGTGGTGATAAAAGACAACTGCTCGTTGTTTAAACTAACACTTTTCGATTAAAAAGAACCATAAAATAACCAGAGGGGAATGTATATACTGAAGTGGTAGCCGCCTTGGAATTACTTCAACTATTAGATCTAATCAAAAATATTTCTACTTTGTAAATTCTCCATTTACCAGTTGAATAACTACAACGAAATAGTAAAAGTCTTCCAGACATATGATGCCTTGCACCATTCATTATTGTCATTACCGACTTAATGCTGACCATTCATTTTATATCCTTTTGACATAGATGCATTCTCAGTACTCCTTTAAAATTTCCTTCTATTCAATCTCTCTCTTCTATACCATTGACTCTGAATTAGGTTTCAAGTATGATTAGATCTAAGCATACATAAATTTCCAGCAAATGGACAGAATTCTTATCTAGAAAATGTAACAAAATAAATCTCCATTGCAGTCTACTGCATCACATTTGTCGACTCAGCAGTACACATGGGACATAAGTGCATCTATCTATCCATCCATTGTCTCGATGATAATATTGATTTTAGTCTTTAATTGGGTTTCAATGTTTTTTGCTTTTGTTGTCATTGTTTTTTTTTTCTTTAAAAAGGATACGAAAAACAGCATAACTTGATGATGTTTAACAGCACCAGCTAGACCCAATATCGATATGAGTATCAAGATAATGCCGCATGCCAGTATACCGCCAACAATGGGAAGATTTGTAACAATTGAAGCAGCACGAGCATAGACACCGACACCAATCAGTAGGAAGCCCACCATCTAGAAAGAAAAAAAAACAGAGAAACAAAACAAAAGCATTATAATCAATATAAGGTTGAGAAGAAAAAAACAAACACTGTTTAAACGAGGAGAGCAAAACAAAAAGAAATAAAAGTTTATCTAAGATGTGTTGCATGCACCACACATCCATGGTTCGTTCGTTCATTCATTTGGTTCGTTTGTTCCGATATCAGGTTGGGTGGGTGGTTGTATGTCTGATAGTCTAAGACTCAGGTGTATTTTGTATTTTTTTTTTTTTTTTTTTTGTGCTTATTAGTTCCATCATTGAATGCACGAACTGTAAACAATTCTACAGCACACACACACTCACCTTGAATTGCCTAAAAGCAAACGAATACAAATTGTCTTTTCACCATGGGAGATTTTTTGATTCATTTTGGCTAATAAATATCTATGGGTGGGTAGTAAACCCCCAAACCACAATCTCAATAAACGTTTCCGCCAATAAATCATTGAAAAATATATACAGATTACATTGCATTTTGTAAATGGTATCAAAATATGAGGTCCTAATTCTTTATGACGTCAGCCACATTTTCAACTGATTTAGCCATGCTAAGGCATTTTGGATTTTCACGCTAAATGTAGGCCCAAGTTTTGAATCGTAATAAAGTGTAACAGCTTTAAACAAATTTGCACCAAATTTGGATTTTCTATTCTATTCAAGCTCGCATGAGTTAGTATGACCCACCAACATCTTAGAGAATCCAAATTTCTTCATAGGTTTGAAAAACATTTTCAACCCTGGTCCATAATCTCGAAAGAAGCTACAAAAAAGGCCAAAATTATGTACAGGATCAAAAAACAGCTTTGGAATTCTAAACTTTTTTGGGAACCGAAATAAAGAAAACAGCACAAGAAACCAGTAAGGAAAGGTCAAATTCGGGCGGGGCCGTCTATATAATACCCTACACCACTATGTGTTGTTAGTACAGCTCCCGTAACAAAAAAGTTTATTTCGTGAATTTATATGAATGCGTATCATGGCTTTAGAGTAGTCACAATTTGGGTCTATATCCAACTCTGAATTGATTTCAACAAATATGACGAAGGCTTTTGCACCTCTAGTACCAAATAATATAGCTGTTAGTGCATGATATGACTTCGATAAGGATTATATTAAAAATATTTATTGGAGCAATAGATATACCGAACCGAGTTTCACCAAATCGAAAAATTCGGTCGAATAAGAAAAAATGTATCTAATTTGGGGTGATATCACATATATGGTGGACAATAATCGTAAAATCGAATGAAGATGTATATAGATGGTATATAAAAATCTGAACCGATCTCGATAAAAGTTGGCAGAGGTATTTTCGAGCTGTATCTAATGTCCGATATCAAATATCATTGTTGTGGAGTGCATATTACGCATGTGAGGGACTTATAACCCAAAATCGGGACATATAGCTATATCTGAACCAATATTCATCAAATTTAATGTACTTGCTTCTAGACTGAATTCGGTCGGTTGTGCTAAAATTCAAGCCATTTGGACTGATTTTGGACGTATGGACTGACATGCATAAATCGACCCAGAAGTTATTTTATGAAAGTCCTCAAAAGTAACTATGGGTCTATTTCGCTTTGTTCTCCATGTTACAAACAAATGCACAAAGACATAATACAATTACCACTAGTTTCATCGAAACGACACATAATATATAAATAAACAGTTTGGCCGAACATTTGACATTCTTGAAAATATGTCCATAATTGTCCAGATCTAGTCTTCCAGTGTTACATTTTTTTTTTTTGTGTTATTGGGAACTTGAATACCAAATTTCAGGATATTTCGTTGAAAAATGTGGCTAAATTTGTTCAAAATAAGGATACCGGTTGATACAGTTATATGGGTCTATATAGAAAGCTGATGCCTATTGGGAACTCTAAATTCTAGCTTTGAAATCAGTCCGTTAAAAAAATGTGGCTAAAATCATTAAAACTCCGAATATCTGCAACTTACGTTATATGGAGGATATAAGACGACGTGGACCCTTAGAAACAATTTTATGTCATAGGAGATAGCCCGCATTAAGAACCGCATTTACCAAATTCAAAACAATCCTGTTGAAAAAGATACACATTTATTTAGGACTATGCGAAAAGGGTGGACATGTACAGACAATTTTCAGCCATCGAAAGTAGAACCTATTGTGAACACCAAATACTAACTTTGAAATAATTCTGTTAAACAATGAACTACAACGATGCATATATTTTATTTCGAGAGGTACCGTTATATGGAACTATAACAAAACTTGGACCCATTATGACAGTTCTTTGCACTGGAAACACAAACTGCCACGGGCATGAATAAATCGACATAGAATTTTATACTGAGCAAAAAAAACCCGACTTAGGAATTTTTTTTTATAAAGGAATATCCTGTTATTCCGTAATTTATATCCTACTGCTGAGTTGAAAGAGGTAATTTGTTTATATTATTATTCGGCTCATATAATTTTCAATATTTCTTTTTTTGCACAATATCCATCATTGTTATTAAATCATCAGGGAAATAATTTTTTAACACTTGCACTTATTTTTAAGAGCGTGACGGACAAAAAATCCATATAATTGTGAATCCTTTCCCATTGCTTTTTTATACCTCCAGCCATATGGCTACAGAGGGTATATATCATTTGATACGGCCAAAACGTGCCTCATCGAAATAACGGTTTTAGACCCTAGGTCTCTTTGGACCAAATTCGTTTCAGGACATTTGGAGTCGATCTAGCAATGTCCTTCCGTCCGTCTGTCTGGCTGGTGCGCACGATAACTCTCGTAGGGAGTATCCGATTTGATCCAAGCATCGTCATATTATTGTCAAACTTAGATCGAGTTCGGAGATGGGCAATATCGGTCCATTCCTTCTGGTACCTCCCCTCTAACTTAGCATATCCTAATATTTGCATCAATGCTAGATCAGGTGCGAAAATGGACAATATCGGTCCGCTCCATCAAGTTCATCCCCCACAAACGGTCAAAACTTTTAATAATTACAACTCTTATAAAAAGTAAAATGGTATTTAAATGGAATATATCGGTCCGCTCCTTCTGGAAACTCCCCCCACAAAATGTCAATATTTTCAAAGAAAATAATTTATTGCACAAAAAGAGAAAGGATAATCCGATTTTGCTCCAACTTTGCATATCCTAATATTTGCATCAATGCTAGGTCAGGTGCGAAAATGGGCACCATCGGTATATTCCCCTTTGTGGGGGAGAAAGGGTCAAAATTTTAAATAATTACAACGCTTATAAAATTTGATGTAAGAGTCCGATTGTCTTCAAATTTCACACATTCCAATAATTTTATTAACCCAAGGTTGGGTACCAAGATGGAATACATCGGTCCACTCTCCCCACAAAAGGTCGAAATTAAAAAAAGAAAAACAAACGGAAAATATTTTCTGCACAGAAAGAGAAGCAATAGTCCGATTTTCCTCCAACTTTACAAATCCTAATATTTTCGTCAATTCTAGTTCAGGTGCAAATATGGATAATATCCCCTCTATCAAGTGCGACCCCCACAAAGGGTTAAAATTTTGAATAATTATAACCCTCATAAAATGTGATATAAAATGTCACACATCCCAATATTTTTATTAACCCAAGCTCAGGTGTTAAGATGGAATTTATCGGTCCACTCCTTCTGGTACCTCCCCCACAAAAGGTCGAAATTTTGAATATCTATTAAGGCTATAAAGCGCGAAATTATCATCCGATTCCATTTAGACTTGGCACATCTGACACATCTTGTGTTGATGGAAGGAAAGGGTAAAGTTTTTAATAAACAAAACAATCATAAAATCCGAAAAAATGCATCCAGTTCTCTTCTCAAATTAGACATATCACAATATTTTTATTAGTCCAAGGTCTGGTGTGAAGACGGTATATATCGGTCTATATAAAATTCGAAAGATTCGATTTACTTGTGCTTTTTTCACTCCGATATATTTATCTGTATTACATGAAGTATGAAAATGGAATTCTTCGATCGACTATACCTGGTAACTCACGCACATTTTAAAATTTTCTAAAAATTATCACATATCTCATATAAAGTGAAGGAAGTAGTCGATATTGTCCAAACATGGCACGTCGAAATATTAACATCATATGTGTTTAGGTCTGATACAAAATGAACAATATTGGTCCATTACTTCAGAACCTACTGCATAGAAGGTAAACAATTTAAATAATCATAACACAAGTCAAATTATATTTTAGTAATCGAACATTGGCTGAGGGTATACATCTGTCGGCTGAACCGAGAGATACTTTTTAACATGTTTAGCAAATCATTGGATTCCTCGTTGGAAATATGCGCAAGTGGATGTATTAGATCGGCGGTTCAGATTGGACACCAAAATTTTTAATGCAAAAACATTTAATTAAATTATTCGAAGACCAATATTCCAAATATAATTTGTCAGTTTCGAGGTAGAAAAATTGATATCCCAAAACAAACTGCGTGTTTATAATATTTACCATTGTTTGCTTAATAAATTCAAAAAGTTTTCCAAACTCTTTCGTACAGGAGCACACATATTTATATATTTCATACTATATGCTGATATAAAGTATTGAAGATAAATAGAATGTGTAATGTACATTTGAATTAAAATTCCGTGCTCGAAAGAATTAATTCGTAAAATTCATCTTTTTCCTTTGGTATTTACGACGGTATAAATCGATTAAGTTCCGCTGGTAGTGTGTTAATATTATATCATTAAAATGCCTATTACCCACAAAAGAACAAAAACTGAAGGGTAAACGAAAGACTCACACTTGTCACTATTTTGTCCAGATCATTTACCTCACTACATTTTGTCTGGTATTTTACTGTATTGGAAGTCAATCAACGTACGTAAACAATAAATCCCGCCATTTAAGGTCAAACTCCAAATTGTTGATGACAAGTTATGGCAAACTCACTCGCCTCATTAGTCCTCAGTGTGTTTAGAAAACAATAACAGAGATGACTAACTACCGTGGGGAGGCGACGGATAAGAATGAGAGAGTCATACAGAGAATAGAGAAACATCTGTTACTCCAGTCAGAGAGGAAAACGTTATTTAATTTCTTTTAAAGTTTTCACACATCAAATGAACGAAGTTTATAATCTTTTGTTTACAAGCCATGAACTTTCCTGTAACAACAACCCTCGTATCAGGAAACAAAACAACAATGCCGCCGTCACCGCAGCCCCAAGCAGCAGAACCCAAGCCAGATGTCAGGCAATATATAAAACAAAAGCAACAACACGTTGTTGCCTTTTCTGATAGACAGACAGACAGACAGAGAAACGGACTTTCTGGCTGAATGATTACAAAGTAAGCAAGCAGCCGGGCAAGTGATTGGAAAAAATGATACATTTAAAACTCCTATTTATAGAAGGAATACCGAGAAGGGATGATGATAGTATGTCAGCAGCGACAGCAATGCTGCTGATGAGAATGTAAAACAAATAAAGCAACTAAAACGAAATCGATATTTTTTTAAAGGATTTCTTTGGAAAGAAAAACAATAAAGGGAGACGGGCAGGCAGGCAAGAGACAAAGTGCAAAAGAAGCTTAAGGAAACACCAACGAGACAGCGACGACGACCCTTTTTGTTCCTTTGTTTAGCAGGGAAATTAGAGCATGAATTGGTGGGATTGTAGCAAAAAGAAAGATGTAAGAGGAGGATATGACTGCACAAGGCAGTTGTCCCTAATGTATGTATAACGAGAAAAAGAAAACAATCAGGAAAGAAATTGCTTTTAAATCAGCATGATATGAAATATGAGTTCCTTTCGCACTCCCTCTCCGCTCATCCTCATTTTCAAGTAGGTAGGTAGGTAGATGTACTTTATAATCAGTACAAAGAAAATGTAAGGGAAGAAGCTTAACAACTTTAATGGGGCGAAATAGCTATGAATTTGTTCGGCAAAATGCATTTAATTTATTATGTATAACAGTTTATTTTTCTTTTCGATTGTAATGAGTTCTGTCTATTAGCGTTCCGTTTTGTTCATGGTCTGTGTTCATGCTGCCCTTCAAGGGCTCCACAAATTGAAATTACTTGACATTTGTCTGCCTCCAACCAACCAAACAACAGCAACAACTTACCACATATAAAATATTTAAGGCAATTAATGCATTCTTTGAACACGTAAATCCACCGCACATTTTTGCGTTTCTTTTGTTATTTCACTCTTGTTGTTGTTATTATTTTTTATTATCTATATTATCTCTCTGTTTTTGCGTTTCGTCACTGATTTTTGGGGTTTCTTTGTTTTTATTGTTAATAACAATTTGTTGTTATTGTGGTTTTTAGCACCACCAGTCAAATCACTTTCGATTGTTGTCTTCCTCAACTTGCAAATTCAAAAAACAACACTTCTTTTGTTGTTATCAAAAATCTTTATGTTAATATTTGCTTTACTAATTTTGTGTTGTTGTTCTTCTCCGTTCTCCGTCCAAACGTTTCCAACAGCAACCGTTCTTGTTTTTTTACTGCTATATTTTTCTCTTATTGGAGCACATCAATGGGGGTTGTGTGATAGAGATGAGAAATAATCGACTTTGTGTTCGTTCGATAGTTGTCATGTTTTTTAATATAATCGATAGTGATTATGTGGCGTTCAGACGGAACATGATTCGCAGGCAAATTTGGTATGGGTTTGCTGCTGCCATTGGAAGAATTATTGGAGGGTTAAATATGAGGGTTATGGCTGTTGAAAATATTGAAACTTGTCATTACGTTTTACTTTTTAATTAAAAACATAAGATATTTAAGTTATGTTTAATTGAATTTGCTTTTTCGGTAAATATCATGTACCGTGCGAACATGTCATGTTTTCTCTATCGCTTTACAAACAGTGCTGGCAACATTGAAATAAAAGCAGATGGCAAACAAACTAAAAAATCAAAGTAAGCCGTTATGTTGAAAGATATTTTTGCAAGAATTCGAAGTAAATTTTATGAAAGTGATTAAAGCTATAAATAAATAATAAAACTGATAGAAAATGTGGACAAATTATCGATATGTGTGGTCATGTGTTTGTTGCACAACAGAAAAAAAGAAAAATGGAGTTAACTATGTTGTGAAGCTCTCTAATTTGAAGTCATTATGGCCAAAAAGAAGGGAAAGTTTAAAGGAAAATTATGCAAAGGTTAACAACTGATCGTGATGTTACAACGCCAAACGGATTTACTTACGAAAATAAATCAATATGTAACAATCAGAAAATTTCACTTGAAGCTAGTCAATAATATGGTCTGTATAAATGTCCGGAAAGTGTGAAAGAGTTCCAAACCTTAGTGGAATATACAATCAACAATAAATGGGTAGTGGGTCTTTTAAACAAAATCAGGACTGCAGCGTTTCCATGTATCTATGCAAAGATTAAATTTTTGGACCTGAACCTTAGTGGAACGCCGAATCAAAAATAAATGGGAAGTCTAAAATCAGGACTGCTGAGCTTCAATGTATTTATACAATGCTAGAATTTTTGGACGACCGCTTCGCAGAGCTTCCATGTATCTATGCAAAGCTTAAATTTTTGGACCTGAACCTTAGTGGAAAGTAGAATCAAAAATAAATGGGAAGTCTTGTAAATAAAATCACGACTGCAGTGCTTCAATGAATTTATACAATGCTAGAATTTTTGGACGACCGCTTTGGAATAATTTGGAATCTGCAACATAAAATACAAGTACGTATAAAATTCATAATTATATTACAATATATATTGATAATGGACTTATTTTTGCAGGAACGCCAACATCTTATACAATGGGTAAGTCATTCATTTAACAAAAACTTGCCACAAGTCTTGTTACTGCAAATTTTTGAGTTTCCAGCCTTTATAACTATAGACTCTATAGTATCGTATTGCCAAAAAGTCTCATGTTCCTTAGCCTATTTAGCGTGAATGATAAATCTCGAAGGGGGAACTAGATTTAGCCATTCTAGGCCAATCATAACAATAATTTTACACAAGTACATCTTACAAAGAGTCCAAAACTACCAACAAAAAAGGACTAATAGAAAATTATATTGCAATGGGCCACGGTAATATTTGTGCCAGACTTGGGTCAGATACAAAAATCGACCAGATCGGTTAACTCATTCTGGTACCAGCACTTCGAAGATTCCAAATTTTAATCTTGTTCATTTCAATATCCGTGTCAAATTAGGCTACGTCCAAAATGAAAAAAAAAACTATAATTAAAAAAATAACATTTTAATAGCCTTTGAACGCCCTTTAAAGGACTATCTTAGTTAAAACCCTAAGTTATAGCCATGGCAGAAAAATACAGGTAGATGCATCAACGCTTGGGAGCATTGATATGTCAAAAATATTTTAATTTTTTTCCAATATAAGTGGATTTTTTAAATTTTTCTTATACTACGTTATTCGGAGGTTATTATAATTCGCGGTTTTTCAATAATATTTACAAATTTAAATAATTTTTCATTCAACATTTTCAATTCCAAAATTGGTTTGACAGTCCATTGTCCCAGCAGTTGTGTCGATGCGTCTACCTATATTCTTCTACCATGGTTATAGCCTACAATTTGGAAAATGTTTTCTTTAGATGAACTCAAATGGTAATTTGCCAAATATATAACCTCCACCGTGCGAGAGTATAATTTATGATCATGACCATCTTTTTTGCTATCGGCTACGAACCAAAATCGTTCATCTCCAAGGCGAAATCAAACCTAAAACTTGTGGTGGGAATAATCACTAATAACTGCAACTTAAGGGTCATGACTTCTAAGTGGGTTGACGACCGCACCGATTACTGCAGGCTCTGTCAAAATGAGGAGGAAACTCAAACGGTATAGCACCTACTCTGCCACTGTCCAAATCTCTACGTTGTAAGACAGAGGCTTATGGGGAATCAAATTCTGTACGATCTATTTGCATTCTCCGATACTGTGCCTGCAGTCATTTTTCAGTTCCCATTAGACTAAAAAAGACTAATTTCTTTGTGAATCAAAAATAATTTTACTCTTTTCTTTATTTCTTTTTTTTTCCTCTTCTATTTTTTTCTTAAATGGGTCCACTCCAAAAGACCTAACCTAACCTAAACATGGGCCGATGTAGTCTACAATAATAGCATTTTCTATTCAAAATTTTATGCTGATGAAGAATATAGACGAAGATATTGAGATGTAAATAAAACTGACGGCTAAAAAAATATATTTAAAGGATAAAGGATTTATACTGAACTAAAGGACCTTATATCTGAATACCTAAATTTACGATGATGTCATGTGAAACTTTTTGAAGCGAATCAATAATTTGCTTGTATATTTCTCTATATACTTAATCCAAAGATAAATCGCCAAAAATAATTTTTTTATCCACTCTGCGAATTTTTTCATCTGTTCTAATCTTAGATCAGAAGCGAACGAAATGTCTTGTCTTTAAACAACAGTGTGTGTGTATGTACATTCCACAGCCGAACAACACCAATGAGCGCACGGGAACCACACAGCCCGGCTAGCTCAGTCGGTAGAGCATGAGACTCTTAATCTCAGGGTCGTGGGTTCGAGCCCCACGTTGGGCGCATTTGATTTTTTTAATTGGTAAACATTTTAAAATCTCTTATATAAGCCAAAATGGTATTAAATTTCATAAACAAAACTAAGTATAATTAAAGTAGAACGCAAAATTGAAATTCTCTATAATATTTTCAAAATGTGTATACAGTTTTTTCCATCAAGAATATTGAATTTTCGTAGATAATAAAATCAAAACGAAGAATTGTAAGATTAATTTCAACATTCGACATTGCTCCCATAATTATGAATATTACGTATTTGGATGGCTTAAAATTAATTTTTAATTTAATTTCCCAACAAATTAGAGGAAAAAAATCCGGCATCTGTGCAGAATCACCATACCGAAAACACTTGAGTTTTATAGGGTATGTGCTACTATGGTCGTAATTTTTATACCTTCCACCTTGAAAAGAATACAAAATTTTGTCATTCCGTTTGTAAAACCTTTAAATATTTGTCGTAGACCCCATAAAATATTTATAATCACAATCATCATAAAATACTAAATCGTTTTAACGATATCGGTCTGTTGAAATCATGCATTATTTCACATTATGTGCCGTAGAGTTTTGGAATTTGACACAATAGTTGGTATTGTGTCTAGGAAGGTTGGTATTGAAAAGAAGATATATCGGCCTAAGTTTATATCATATTCATATAGCCCCCATATAAAGGTGCCTTCCGACATTTGTATTTGTATGACTCTCGCCACAATTTTTTCACGGGTTTGTCTAACAATTGGTATTTGTAGGTCATAATGGGTTAAAGCTACATTTTGGAAACATAGTATGTATAGGTCCACGCTTTCGTATAGCCCCCACATATTGGTACCTCCCGATATTCTGTATTTTGAAGATTTTTGCCACATTTTCTAACGGATTTGTCTAACATTTTGTATTTGTAGTTCGTAATGGGTTTTAGCTCCGGTGGCAGAACAGTATATACAGGCCCAAATTTTCCTAGAGCGCCTATTGTATCTCCCGATATTCGGTATTTTGATCATTTTTGCCACATTTTTTATGATTTTTTGTTTTTTTGGAATTTAATGTTTAGAGTTTTTAATGTTCGGTATTTCCATGATTAATACACATGTTTCCACGCAATAGTTTAAATTTTGGTATGTAAGACTTGCAATAGATAACAAACCCTTTAGTAGAAAATTGTCTATATAAGTTTCCGTTGTGGTATAGCCTTCATATAATGGTTCATAGTATTTTGCAAACTTGAAGTGCATTCTCCAACCGATCTCACCAACGGAAAATTCAACATGCTTGTATTCAAGATGTTACTTAATGGGGGGAGGGTTTTTTACTTGTTCTCTCTCAAATCTATATCAAATATCAAACACTGGAACATAAGTACACCAATTGGAGTAGTTGTCTTAGTTAATTTGTATTCAATTCTATTTACAAATTGGCAAAAAATAAGACTACTCTTATTTAATGAACAAATATTTCTTGGCACATTGACGTGTTTTGAGAAAGAGATACATTTATATTTCCAATTTTGTTTTTATAAAAAACTTATTTCAAAACTTTTCATTACATTACTTCATTACTTTAACTTCCATTAGTTTATCATCCCAACTTTTGCGTATTCTACGTGTGTCTACACATTTCTTTAAAATGGGGTATCAATGACTGTGAATATCATCATCTCATCCATTCAGTCCGTCACCCCATTCACAGTGAATGAAAACATTCGTCTGCTTGTGTGTGCATTGTTTTGTTGGTGACATGCATAGCATAGCTTATGTTTACGTTTTAGTTCATCGCCTATCGACTGGAAGGTTGGCATCTTCTGTAATCGTGCTTCTGCGAGGTCGGATTGTGGAATGGTCTGAGGCTGGGGGTTCTGTGTGGTGGATTTCCTCATGTTGACGGAACGTCCGCACTAAGCTTGCCGTCAATATGGGTGCCATGGAGGAGTCCGAGGCATTCAGGTTGGCTAAGGAGGGGTGTACCGGGCCAGGGGTGAAAACCAGCAGCCAAGAGTCCCCGCGGTAAGCAGTAGTGGGATAGCGTACCGGAGTGAGGTGCCATCGCCAGCCTAGCCAATATGATTGGACCACATTCTTTTTTTGACAAAGAAAAATTTTTTTTAATTAAAATAATTTATATTTTATTGGACTGTTTTTAAAAATTTTACTTAAATTTTTAAAATATTCCATGTAATTTTGAGTTTTTATACCCTACAACACTATGTGTTGGGGGTATTATAAGTTTGATTGGGCCAGAATTTATGTAACACCTCGAAATATTGGTTTCCCATATAGGAAAGTATATATGGATCTTCCTAGCTCGCCGAGCTGAGTCGATCTAGCTATGTATGTCCGTCCGTCCGTCTGTCCGTCTGTCCATGTTAATTTGTAATCACTCTACAGGTCGCAATTATGGCCCGATCTTCACGAAATTTAGAATGGAGGTGGGGCTAGGGTCAGAACAGAACCCTATTTCTTTTGGAGATGATCGCATAATATTTAGGGGTCGAAATGGACCAAAAACTGAAAAAATGTGGGATTTTGCAGTAGCTATACAGGTCGCAATTATAGACCAATCGACGCGGAACTTCGCTTGTAGCTAGAGTTTAGGGCTTGGAAGAAGCCTACCTATTTGGGTGGTCATCGGATAATATTTAGCGGGTAAAATAGACCATATCTTTTGTGTTGAAAAAATTCAAAATTTTTCATTAAACCGCGAATATTTTAAATCCCGGCGAAATCACAAAGCCATGACAAGGTTACTTCTGACCTTTACATTGATGTTAACATCCAACAAAATGGATATATAGCAAAATATGTGCGATATATATGTCTATCAAAGAAGATATGCTTGAAAGATCTCTTATATGTCGAGAACGGCTGAACTGATTTCGACAGTTCTCATTAATTCAGACTGGCCTCTTGGCAGGAAAGAAAAAACGTCTAAAAAATCGCATAAAAATATCTCTCTAAAGATGAAAATATTGATTTTGTAAAATTTTCTCATATTTTTTCAATTTTGTCATATTTTTGGCATATTTTCATTTTGAATTAAACATTTGGTAATATTTCTACAGCTAACAAAACTAAGTAGTTAGGATATCAGGATATCATATACAGATCGCATTTATGGCCCGATCCTTACGAAATTTTGCATGGGGATAAGATGAAGGTCAGAATAGATGCCTACTCTTTTTGGAGATGATCGCTATATATTTAGGGGTTGAAATGGACCAAAAAACTGCAAAATTGTCTGCAGGCCGTAATTATCGCCCGATCCTCACGCACATTTGAATGGGGGTTACCGGAGATTGCAAAAGCCAAGCAGTTTTGGATGGCCATCCAAAAATATTCAATTTGTGAAGGAGTTTGCCAACTTTTGTAGACAAAATACAAAATAAATGTCCATTACAGTGACTTCTTGGAGAATTCACAAATACAGAAAAGACGCACTTCTGACTATTTCGTTAACGCTGATTTAGTTGAAGAATATAGTCAAATGGCTGTATCTCATATAGATGCGTTTCAGTCAAAAACCAATAATAAATGTTAATCTTTTGCCACTTTTGAGAGATTATGGGTATTTGGGAAATATTGGTTCCAGATCTAGGAAGACCATTTACGTGCAACATCTACCAATAAATTGGAAATGAGCAAATTAGTTGAAGTTGCTATTATTCGAAAATTAGAGAACGGAACCTGATGGTTTTCTTTTATTATTTGTCACAATATCTTGTGGAATTCTTTCGAGTATCTCGCCTATATAAACTGTATGGTTTATTGTAGTGTTGTAGGGTATTCAACGGTCGGCCCCGCTCGACTGTAGCCTTTGCTTACTTGTTTTATTTTTGTGAGCGATCGTTAAGATCGTTTTTCAATAAAATTAGGAATTATCCGAAATGTTGTATTGATCTTCCGTAAGATATATGCCCGGCTAGCTCAGTCGGTAGAGCATGAGACTCTTAATCTCAGGGTCGTGGGTTCGAGCCCCACGTTGGGCGCAAATAACTTTTTTTTTATTATTCTTTGTTGATCATTCAATGTACGGACTTACAAAATAATTTCGCAGAGTGGGTTTCCGGCCCTTCCGAATTGAGTATTTTTCCATTTTTTTTTTGTATATTTTACAGGTAATAGTTATACATTTTCCCATTGGGCTGCACTAAAATGGTTCTGTGACCTTTGGTGGTATCAGAAGGCGGGGATCAAACTATGGATGTTAAATATTGAGATAAACGAAATTTGACTTGTTTCACATTTTATGTGTTATAATTATTCAAAATTTTCAACCTTTGTGGTGTGGGAAATATGGGTATGCAAAGTTTACTTATGGGGATTATGACCTTTTTTCGATCATGGGAATGGGGTTTATGTCCAAGAAAAAAATCCTTCATAATTTCCAGAAAGTAGCGGACATATTCCTCATCCTAATGGGTATGTCCAAAACTAATGCGGACAAAAACGGGAGTGTGAAAAAAATTGAGATTTTTTCCTCTGGTTATGTCCGGCTATCGCGAACCAAAGTTTTCTAAATTTTGAACTTTTGGTTTGTCCGGCACTGGCTAACGCGAACGCAAGTTTTGTAAATTGTAAACTTTTTGTAAGTAGCCACCCTTCGGCCGTGGCTTGAGATTTTCTCCTCTGAGTATGTCCAAAAGCTGCTAACTCGAACCAAAGTTTTCTAAATTTAATACATTTTGCAAAAAGGCAGCCTTCGATCTAGGCTTGATATTTTCTGCACTGCACAGCGGCTAATGCGAACCATCCTTTTTTGTCTAAATTTATTTCATTTTGTAAGAAGACGGTCTTCGGTCGGGGCTCAGGGTTTTCTCCGCTGGGTATGTCTCGCATATTTTTGTTTAAGTAGTCCCCACAGCAAACGGTCATACTCCCCATGGAGATTATGTCCGTTGTGGAAGCGGACAAAAAACCGGTCATAATCCCCATAATTGCAATGGGGATTATGTCCGGAAGCCTTTTATGAGACTCAAAATTATTTTAAATGTTCATCGTTTGTGGGAAAAGTACCAGACAGAAAAAGAGAAAAAATGTCTTAAACCAAAGAGCCCGAGGGCCTAAAACTGTATTTATTTCCAGCTATAGGACTGAGGTTCTAAAAATAAGCGATATGTACACCCTGATGATTAGATCATACATCACAATTGGCCCTGCCCGAAAATAACCTATATATGACTTGTCTTTTCTAATTTGTTTTTAATGAATATAGATGCTTTGAAAAACCCCATATTCCAATGCCCATATTTTATTTCACATATATTTTATGACTAAATTTTGTTCTAGTTTCCATATACCGATATATTGTATTATAATATACATATAATATATATTTGTATTCAATATGTTTGAGTCCGCAAAGACAATGCAGTTTTATAACTATCAGGTATTAACCCCATGCACTGTCAAAGATCAACAGCTTCAAAGTCGTTGTGCATAAAGCACATTTTTAATTTTTTATTACATCGTGAGGTAGAATAGATACATTTTTATAATTTTTTTAAGTTTATATTTTAAATTTAAAAACAAACAAAAAATTGTGTGCGCCCAACGTGGGGCTCGAACCCACGACCCTGAGATTAAGAGTCTCATGCTCTACCGACTGAGCTAGCCGGGCAGTTACATGCTCGGTTGAATGATGCAAACAAGTTAGTGTATCGGAATTTATGTCAGCAACAAATGAAATGTTTATAAACATTGTTATTAATTCTTATCTTAATAGTTTTGTTGCATAAAAACATCGAATATGTTGCCATAATAAAATTGTTCTTGTTAACGCACCGGCGTTGCCAGGTGAAAATTTAAAACATATTACCGTTGGCTATTCAAAATAAGCTTATTTGAAAAAGTCGATATCTATGGTACACACCCACAGTGACTTCGAGACGTGCGTTTTTTAAATAATTATCTGGGTCTCCCCGTTTGTAAAAATCACCTGACCAAAACTTCTAGACTATATAGAAATATTAGATAATTTTTAAATGACTTTCTGACTTAACGACCTTTTTACTAAAAATACTGAGTTTTTACAGATTGTTTTAACCTTTAATTAAGGAGGTGGTCTCCTCACATTTTGTTGAAATTCTCTCTTCTATTGCGATGAATAGAAGTAACTTTTTTTTAATAAAAAATCGAACAGTTTTGGCATGTTTGCTCGGGATACCATAGTATTTTGTTGTTGCAAAATGGTCAGGATTAATCCCATTATTGTTGTTTTTATAAAAAAGTTTGTTTATTAGTGGAGAACGATAGTAATGTTCACCAGGGGGTGCAACAAAAAAAACCTGTTGTTTTAATTATTGTAGTTTAAAATATACAAGCTTATACTTATTAAACAAAAAATATCAAAACAAATATTTTTAACTCAATTTTATTGTAATATTAAGAGGGGTACAATTTACCACCACGTCATAAAATACGTACCAAAATTTCATTACGTCCTCACCAAAACTCGTGAATTTTTAACATTTTTTTGGCATAATTGCTTGTAAAAATGTACATTTTTAGCACAAATTCTTTTCTTTCTCTTTTCTTTTTTTAACAATAATATTTTTTAAAGACGTCAAAGAAAAAAAATAAATGAATAAATGTGAACATGGCCTATATAAGGTCGGCCAGTAAGACCATCTGACGACCAAGTTTTCTGTCAAAATATATTCTGAATTCGCCCTATGAAAACAAAATTGTGTCAACAAATTTCCAAATAATTTAAATTATTAAAGGATTTTGAAGACAAATCTATATAAATTATAAATAAACAAAATAAATAAAAATGATAATTGCCGAATATGCAGAAAGAAGGAGGTTCCAGGAAGGGGTACACTTTTTTCGGTTCAAAAGGATGAAATGTCTAAGGCAGAATGGAGTAAAGTTTGGCAGTTAGAATTTAAAGCAACGTCTTCTGTATGCTCTGAACACTTCGACGTTGCTGATGTGGTGAAATATGGACGAGAATATTATCGCGATAATATTCTGGAGGGTTTATGAAAGCTTTGGGCGCGCAAATATTTTGGCCGCAGACCTTGGACATTCCAACAGGACTCAGCACCATTGCACTCAGCACGAGCCACCCAAGAATGGTTACAAATTGAGGTTCCTTGCTTCATTTCCAGCGCACAAAGGTCAACAAAATCTCCGGATATCAATCCGTTGGACTATTGTGTCTGGAGTATATTGGAAAGCAAGGTTGGCACTAAAAAATACCAAAGTGTTGATCATCTCATGCAAGAGCTTCGCTGGAAATGGGCCAAGATACCGCAGAGCAACATTCAGGCAGTTTCATTGGCCGTTTGAAGGCCATAACTCTTGCCAAAGATGACCAATTCAAGCAAATCTAAACATATTATAAAATTTGATGCTATTTCCGACATCTTTTGCTTTCATTCAATAAATTGTTGTAAATGTTGTTGTTAAGTAAGGCTTTTGACTTTGTTGCAGTTTTTTTATTTCAACCTCTATCAATAATTGATGGGTATAAAATTTGATAAGGCAAAAACGTGTCGCATCGAAACAACGGTTCGAGATCCAAGGTCTCTTTGGACCAAATCCGTTTCAGGACATTTGGAATCGATCTAGAGGTGCCTTACCGAAGGGAGCCCCCGATTTGGCTTAGAAAACTTAAATCGAGTTCGTAGATGACCAGTATTGGTCCAATCCTACTGGTACCTATTTCTAAAAAGGTCAACAATTTCAAAGAAAATAATTTACCTAATACAATAAAAACAGATCATCCAATTTTGTTCAAACTCTCCATACTACTGCTAGGACGATATCAGTCTTCTCTCTCAAGTACCTCCCCCATCATAAAATGCATAATAATCATACCTCCCACACAAAAGTCGACATTCTGATACATGATGTTTTCCTTTTGGTTGTTTTCATTTGTTGGCAATTAACAAATTTGCCGTGATTATTAGATGTCAGGGCGAAACAAGTCTTTTCGCCTAAAAAAAACAACGAATTGACATTAAAATTAACAGACAGAGCTGTATTTTTTACCAATTCGCTTCCTGGCCGACCTTATATAGGCCATGAATGTGAAGAACGAGTTGGCCAAAGTAGTGGATTTTTTAATAAAAAGTATTTCCTGGATTTTTAATATTATTTCAAGAACGTCCTTACCACAGGCCAGGAAGCCCTTGCCAGAAATTTTGGATTTTTTTAACAAAAAGTTTTTGAAGGACCCTGATTAAAAAACAAGTAAAGACTTCCCGATTTTGCAAACTGTCAATTTTTCAATACAATTTTTTAAAAGACCTCCTTTTTGCGTGAATTTTTAACAATTTTTTTTTGAAAGGCTGTGAACAAAGTTCTGGATTTTTTAATTTGTTTGACCGAATATCTTGGATCTTTTTTAAAAAAAAATTGTCCAACCTTTCCATTTCCATTTCTTACAACAAATTTTAAAAGCTCATACCCAAAAAAGAGTGGACTTGTAAACAAATAATGTTTTGAAGGTCTTCCTCATCAAAAATCTTGGATTTTTAAATCATTTTATTTCAAGGACGCCCTTACCAAGATTTTAAGAGTTTCCTGACCATAAGCATTGGATTTTTTAACATGCATGCCTGGATTTTTTAACATGCACAGCTTTCAGCATAGGTGACGGAAAGTGGAAATCCCAGTAGATTAACTGGGTAGCTGCGGACAATCAGCGGGCCTGGGGTCAGAGTCTCGACATAAATACCCTTTGTGCTAGTCACCAAAAAGAGGACCCCTAACATCCTGTCCAACGCTTATGTTGCACGTTTGTAGTCAGGACACGGACTATATTCTAACGGAGCTTAGACGATACCTGTGTGCTTCAACGAATATCGGGTTTAGTTACCGAGTCCTTGCCATGGTAGGGAGGCTACGCCATCATTGACCACAGTCCCGAAGACATATGGAAGAAAATTTATTAAAAAAAAACACAAAAACAAACCTCAGTCAATCCTCGAACAATGACTCAGGATCGGCTGCGATCGTAGTAGGACGAAACGGACTGGAAGTCTGGCAGGAGACAATGCTCTAAAACTGGACTTAAAAAATGATAGTGTAGGCAGACTGTAGATACGCAGCAATCCGCAAAATTATTGCGGATATGGGCCGTTAAGGATGAGTCAGGACAGCATTCATCTAGACCTTTGGAAAACCCCCTATCTGATGGGGAAGAGGACATGGATACGAGAGTAGTCCATGCTTCGACCTCTAGTCAGGGGTTGACTACCAAGATAGTCGTCCTGAATAGTACCTAAATATATAGTACATCATATTTTTATAAGAGTTTTAATTATTCAAAACTAGCTGGCCCGGTCCGCGTTGCCGGCCCGTAGTTTTTGTCTATTATGCATATTTGTCAAAGCATAATTATTCACAGATATGACTGATATAAGTGTTCATGTACTGGTCGATTAATTTTTAATATTTAGTCAAATGAGCAGTAATTTGGAATTTACTGTATTTTGTACACCTCATAATTGAGGGCTGAATGATTTAAGAATAGCCAAAGTTAATTACTTTTTTAAACCCATTAGCACCTCAGATTGTGCGTTAGAGTCCTCATAAGTCCCCCTAACCATGTCGGTCTGTTTGCCCGCCAAAAGGTGGACTTGAGGGGGTACTATTACATGGAGAAAATTCTAAAATTTGGGATATGTTGATATTTTTGTGTAAGATTTTCACCCCTCGAATACATATTTTTAACCAAATCCTTTGAAATATGGTAAAATCAGGATTTACCTTTATATGGGCACTACTGCGAAACATCGACCTACATTGAAAACTTTCTTCACCCCCTATAATCCAAGATGACAAATAGAGGCCAAATCAAAAATATAGCAGAACAACATAGCATGTCAAGCTGAAAAAAATCGCGTAATTTAAATAAGTAAAAATAATTTTATCCACCTCATAAGAGAGGGTAGAATGATTTCAAAATAGTCAAATATTATTACAATTTTACTCCCATTACCGTAAGATGGGAATTAATTTTATTTGCCATTTAAATTGTAAGTTGGAGACCCCATAAAGTCCATATTTTTCATCATAGTGTAGTTCAATGACGATTCAACAAATATTCGGTCCCGTGCTACTTTATATACTTTTGTAATTTGTTCATGTTTTCACAATTTATTTCATATAGATGTACATCCCAAATCTACGTTCCCAACCAATATTCTCTTGGGGGTTACAAATTCAATAGAATACAAAATTTTCTTTTCTGACCACACATTAGATGTGAAAGTGGACTTGGGGATACTCCAATGTGGGGACTTTACTTAAATAAATTCCTATTCCTAGGGTAGCATAAATACAAATTTTTAGCCAAATCAATTGATGAAAGTGGTCAAGACCAATTTTTTAGTGAGCCCTACTCTGAAAATTTTATGCGAAGAGGTTCTCTAAGCCCTTAGAAACAAAGATGCCAAATAACGACCAAAAATAGAAAAAAGTGGCGAAGACCCCAAAGATAGCTTAAATCATACGATGGTTATATATGATCGATATCATGACCTTCAAAACCGATTTAAGGTATCTTGAATATTCGGGAAGAATTTCTGGAAGGATAGAAATCCTTTTCTTACTAAAAGTCCCATTCGCTCTACTATTTTGCACACTCTATATTTGGTATTTTACTGATTTTACTCCCAAAAAATTTTGCATTTTGAGCTCTCATTGGACGGATTATTGTCACATGAAAGAAGTAGGTCCACGCTTTGAAATGACCCCCATTTGGCTTTTTCGGTTATTTTTGTTTGTTTAAATGTGTTCGCATTTTCCAGCTGAACCACGATGTAGGCCCTGGAGTTGAAAGGTAAATGTCAGTTAACATCGTGTTTCGCACTTATTTCATTTTTTTGGTGAAAAATTGTATATAGTGAAAAAATGTTCTTTATTTTGTTCACAAAAAATCCTCTGAATTCAATATGATAATACAAATTAAACAAAAAATTGGCAAAAGAAAAATAACAAATTGAAAAAATCTTCCACTTGTTCGCTGATTTTTTTACAGCAACTATTTAAAGATCCTTACAAAGTTTGTCAATAAAATGTACTTTTTTTTAAAATTCAATTCCATTGAATTTTTTTTTCGATATTTTCCCGATTTGAGAATTTTTCAATGAGATCTCTTTTTCGTGATTTTTTAGCGATTTTGAAAAAGTAATTATCTTTTAACTTTGGTGTGATGGCGTTAAATTATTTCGATGTCATCTATTCCGTTTCGGTACTACACTTCCATGTAACCCGCCATCAATTTCAGTTCTCAAGAAATCAAGTCAATTAAATAAATTGGTATTAATATTCGAATTCAAAAATAAAATATAAAAAAACACTACAAATGTACATTAGAAAAAAGTAAGTCAAAATGGAAAAAAATCATGCAAAATAAAACATTACTATTGTACATTTCAAAAGTCAAAATGAAAATGTTAATATATCACATTTTTACGCTTTTTTTTGGATATTATCCTTTTCGGACAGGAGACAATTCCGAATTTGTGTGAATCGTTAAAATCAGTCCAGCGGTTCTTAAGTTATAAGCGTAGTAACTAACACAACTTACATTTATATATATAGATTGTTACCCTTTATGTTGGAGGTACTTGATGGAGTGGACCGATATCGTCCATTTACTGATGCAAATATTAGGATTCGAAAGTTGGAACAAAATCATACTTTCTCTTTCTGCGAAACAAAATATTTTCTTTGAAAATGTCGGCCTTTTGTGGGGAGGTACCAGAAGGAGTGGGCAGATATTGCCCATCTTCGATCTAAGTTTAATAATAATATTACGACATACTAAGTTTGAACTAAATAGGATACTCCCTTCCAGAGTTATCGTGCGCACCAGCCAAACAGGCAGACGGACGGACGGACATCGCTAGATCGACTCCAAATGTCCTGAAACGGATTTGGTCCTAAGAGACCTAGGGTCCGAAAACGTTATTTTGATGAGACACGTTTTGGGTGAGATAAAAAAAATGTAACAAAGTCATACGCCCTACTTTATACGTTTTTTTTTAATTTTATTGAACGAAAGCAAAAAAGGTCGGAAATAGCATCCAATTTTGAAATAAGTTTAGATTTGTTCGAATTGGTTACCTTTGAACGATTTATGGCCTTCGTAACCTTTGTAACCATTCTTGGGTGACGCGTGCTGAGTGCGATGGTGTTGAGTCTTGTTGGGATGTCCAAGGTCTGCCAGAATATTTTCGCATTAATATTCGGCATTTATTCTGATGCTCTTTTGAGTCCATTTTCTTTTTGTTCCAGTGAAATTACGCAATCCCCCTTGAATTCCATCACAAAGAACTTTTTTTCCGGAAAATTCACACAAAAATGCTTTTGTACGCCTGTAAACAATATAATGAGCTGTCACTGGAATAATTTTACAAGTTTTGGGACGAGTTGCTTAATTTTTTCAGTTGGTAACAGTTTTTTCATCTCACCCTGTATATTACCAATCTTAATATAATTTTGATAAAAATTTCTGAAGAACCTACCAATTTTGGGTCAAATTGGATAGTTCATAGTTATTGTGTTCATCAGAGAGACAGTCGACCGGAAAGAAGAACATGGCCAGACCAAAACCAACAGTCCCGAAACGGGTTTCATCCAAAGAGAAAAGGTGCCTGAAATTTCGATGAGTCGTCTTCTGGCTGCAACAAATCTTGCCTTTATATGAGGGGTATATTAGAAATATTATTGAATAGTGTGTCCCACAGGAGAATCAATACTTTTCTCCATTGCAATAATCAATCAATTTTAGCGTTTAACGTCAGACTCATTTATTAAAATATCACAACAAGTAATTCATCATTTTAAGAATCCATAATGTTTATTTTGTTTCGAATACCTTCATTGCAAATTTACAAATCATTCGAAAATTCACGTACGAATTGTAAAATAGTTAAATTTGTCTGACGAATTACTAAACAAATAGAAAAAATTCTTTGAAAATGCACGAATAAATGTCTGTCATATTTGTAGAAAATATATATATATTTTTTTTTTAAATTTATTGATTTGTGTTTGTGGTCTTTTAAATTGCACATTGTTAAATATTTCCCTCCTCACTACCACTCGCTGATATCTACACTTAGTAATGGCTAGCAAGACTTCTACAAAACGTTTGGCTTTGGCGCATGTGGATCTGTGCGTGCTTTTTGGGCGACGAATTATTTAATGGGTGTGTTCAGGAGGTAGAAAAAATTATTTAAATGTTACAAATAGGGAACATTTTTACAAAACTGATTTTTCCACAAACTATTTACTTGTTTACATTTTTAAAGTATACAGGGTGAGATGAAAAAACTGCAACCAACTTCAGACTGCTGTCATTTCCAAGCCACTCGTCCGACAGCTGTTAAAATTATTCGAGTGACAGATTATTGTATGGTTTACAAGCGTATAAATGCATTTTGGTGAGAATTTTCCAGAAAAAAGTTATTCGTGATGTAATTCAAGCGTGATAGTGTGATGTCTTTATATTTGGCTGAAAACCCTAAACTATCGTTAGAGCACTTCAGCATTTAAATGTGAATAAATCTTTTGTGTTTCGTATCATCGCTCGTTACCGTGATACTGGTTGTGTAGTCCGACGTCAAGGAAGTGGACTTAAGAAAACAGCAACATCAGCAGGAATGGTTCGAAAAGTAAAGAAGCGACTTGATCAAAACCCGTGTCGCAGTGACCGAAAAATAAAGCTAAACATATCGCAATATTCCATTCGGCAAATATTGAAAAAAGAGCTTGGGGTAAAGCCATTGAAATTCCAAAAAGTGCAAGAACTTATACCGCAACAGAAAGAAAATAGACTCGAAAGAGCTAAAGAGTTGCTTCGCTTGGCCGAAAGTAGTGAACTGCCGAACTTGGTTTTCTCCGATGAGAAAACATTCGTTGTTCAGAAGTTTGTAAACACACTAAATGGTCGTGTTTACTTGCCAAAGAGGTCAGCTGAAATTGTGCATCTTCGGTTGGCCACCAGAACTCAAGTGCCGGCCATGGTGATGATGTGGGCCACTATAAGAGCCGATGGTCGCCCTCCACTCGTATTAATCGAATGTGGCATCAGAATAAATACCGAATATTATCGCGAAAATATTCTGGAAGGTGTACTAAAGCCTTGGCACGCAAACATTTTGGCCGCAGACCTTGGACATTCCAACAGGACTCAGCATGCGCCACCCAAGAATGGTTACAAAATGAGGTTTCTCGCTTAATTTCCAGCGCACAATTTCCACCAAAATCTCCGGATACCAATTCGTTGGACTATTGTGTCTGGAGTATTTTGGAAAGCAAACTAAAAATGCAAAAGTGTCGATCACTTCAGGCAAACGCTTTGCCGGGAATGGGTCAAAATACCGCAGATATATTCGTGCAGTGTGTGACGGTTTCATTGGCCGTTTGAGGCCATAATTCGTGCCAAAGGTGACCAATTCGAACAAATCTAAACTTTATCTAAAATTTGATGCTATTTCCGACGTTTGTTGCATTAATTCAATAAAATTTAAAAAAAGTAAAAATGATGGCGTTTGATACTTGGTCTCTTAGGACCAAATGCGTTTCATTTGAAGTCGATCTTGCTATGCCCGTCCGATCGTCTGTCTGCCAGGTTGGTGCGCAAGATAACTGTCCAAGAGAGCACCGATTCCAAACTTGGTACATCGTAATATTATTACCAAACTTAGATCGAGTTCGGAGATGGGCAATATCGGTCCACTCCTTCTGGCACCTTCTCCAAAGAAGGTCGACATTTTCAAAAAAAAAAAATAAATAAATAAATAAATAAAAAATAATTACTGTTCAGAAAGAGAAGCCATAATCCGATTAAACTTTGCAAATCCTAATATTTGCATCAGTGCAAGTACCTTCCTCACAAAGTGTCAAAATTTTGAGTAATTATAACTCCGATTGACTACACATTATATACGTGACAATATTATTATTATATTATATTTCTGTCAACACAGGATCTGTTATAAAAACGGTAGAGATCGGAATACTCCTTCTGGTACCTCCCACACGAATAGTGAAAGTTTTTAAAAAACAAAACGATCATAAAATCCGAAAAAAGGATCCAGTTCTCTTCTCAAATAAGACATATCACAATATTTTTATTAACCCAAGGTCTGGTGTGAGTATGGAATGTATCGGTCCACTCTTTATGTTACCTAAATCCGGAATAAGCATCTGCTTCTCTTTATATTTCGCACATCCCATTATTTCTACTTACACAAGATCTTCTGGGAAGATGGAATATATTGTTCCTTTCTCTCTGGTCCTCCCCCACAAAGGGTCAAAGTTTTGAATACCCGTGAAGCTCATAAAACGCGAAATCGACATTCGATTCCATTGCGACGTGGTACATCTCAATATTTCCATCAACACAAGATATGTTGTAAAGATGGGAGGGATCTGACCATTTCTTCTGGTACCTCTCCCACAAAGCGCTCAAGTTGTAAAAAACAAAACGCTCATAAAAGCGGCAAAACGACTGATATCTTGTTTTTTGATTCAATTATCATTTTTTTAATTATTTTTTATAATATATTGAAACTACTTCGGAATTGACCTACTGTTCTCGGCTCTACTGCATTAATACAGTTTTTCCAAACGGTCAGCAGTTATTCTCGGTTTCTAAAAAAGTTGCAAAAAACGCAGTGTTGTGCAGTTGTTTGTTTGAAAAGAAAAACAAAACAAAAAAATAAAAAAAAAACATAAAACTTGTACAAACTTAACTACAAAATAATGAACTGTTATTAGGTTCCGGTGTTTAAACGAATAAAGACGTAATTTTTATTTACAGAAAAAAAAAAAAAACTAAAATAACTAAAAAATGAAATAAAAGCAACGAAAAAAAAAATAGAAAACCAAAATAAAAAATGAATATCTCCCCAAAAATATTTAAATGTCAAAAATTGATGACGGTGTGAAAAATTTGTATTGCAAAAAAAGTAAATAAAAAAGTATTAGTGAAAACAAAACAAAATATAAATAAATCATAAAAAACGTGAATTACAATATTTGAAAGCCAACAAAATAAAGTAAACAAAACAATTAACAAAGAAATGACAACGAAAAAAGCAAACAACAAATATAAAAGCTCTTTGTTATAATGGTGTCATATAAAGAATCTTTTTAAAATAAATAAGTTTTTTTCTTATAAAATGTTGTTAATTGTTCGATACAATACAAAATTTGGCAAATTATGCCAAAACTATTTTCTGGAATCTTCAAGCAGAGAAATAACATTGTTTCACCTTTGAAGGTCAGCCTGGCTGGTGCGTATGATTACTTTCAAAATTAGTAAGCGATTTGTTTCAAACTTGGCGCATCGCACCATTTTTTATGAATCTAGAATTAACTCTTAAAATGGGGAACTCTTTCCTCAGAATTTCGCACAAAATATAAAAATTTCAAAAACAAATCAAGTTTCTTTCAGAAAGGGAGAATGAATTGAAAATAATGTAACACTGTGGTCCCCGACATATAAAACTATATAAGGATTTTCCTATCTTCCCAACCTGAATTGATCTAGCTATGTATGTCCGGCCGTCCGTCTTTTCATGTTAATTTGTAATCACTCTACAGGTCGCAATTATGGCTGATCCTCACGAAATCAAAAATAAAGGTGGGGTTAAGGTCAATAGAAGCCTATTGTTTTTGGAGATGATCGCAACATATTTAGGAGTTGAAATGATGGACCAAAAATATAAATATTTCCTGATCTCTATTTCAATCAGAAGGAAATTTTGAATGGAGTTAGAGTTTAGGGCTGGGCTGAAGCCTACCAATCGCACAATATTTAGCGAGTAAAATAAATCATAACTTTTTTTTGTAAAAAAACGCCAATTTCCACTAAACCGCGAATAAATTTAATCCCGGCCAAACTACAAATACATTAAAAGGCCACTCCTGACCATTGCAGTGATGCTGATGGCCGAGATATGATATACCACATAGTGATAAGGGTATTATGTCTTTCTGAATTTGTTTATAACATGGAGAAAGAAAGTGAGATAGACCCATCCGACCGAATTCAGAAGCAAGTACAACAAATTTGGTGAAAATCGGTTCAAATATAGCTATAGCTTCCATATATAGAGGGTGAGATAAAAAAAACTGCAACAAAGTTAAACGCCATATTTTTTAAATTTTTTTATTTAATGAAAGACAAAAATTTCGGAGATAGCTTCAAATTTTAGAAAAAGTTTAGATTTGTTCGAATTGATCACCTTTGTCGCGAATTATGGCCTTTAAACGGCCAATGAAACTGTCACACGCTAGCCGAATGTTGCTCTGAATTATTTTGGCCCATTCCCGGCGAAGCGCTTGCTTAAGGTTATCGACTCTTGGGTATTTTTTAGTGCCAACCTCGCTTTCCAAAATACTCCAGGCACAATAGTCCAACGGATTGGTATCCGGAGATTTTTGTGGCCATTGTTCGCTGGAAAGCGAGCAACCTCATTGTGTAACCATTCTTTGGTGGCGCGTGCTGAGTCCTTTTGGCATGTCCAACGTCTGGGGCTAAAATGTTTGCGTGCCCAAGGCTTTAATACACCCTCAAGAATATTTTCGCGATAATATTCGGCATTTATTCTGATGCCACGGTCGATTAATACGAGCGGGGAGCGACCATCGGCTGTTATGGCGGCCTACACCATCACCATGGCCGGCGCTTGAGTTCTGGTGGCCAACCAAAGGTGCACATTTTCAGCTGACCTCTTTGGCAAGTAAACACCATCATTTTGTTTCTTCACAAACTGCTGGACAACGAATGTTTTCTCATCGGAGAAAACCAAATTCGGCAGTTCACCACTTTCGGCCAAGCGAAGAAACTCTTCAGCTCATTTGAGTCTATTTTCTTTCTGTTGCGGTGCAAGTTCATGCAATTTTTGGAATTTCAATGTCCTTACCCCGAGCTCACTTCTCAATATTTAGTGAATGGAATATTGCAATATGTTCAGCTCTTGAGCCATTTTTCGGCCACTGCGACGCGGGTTTCGATCAAGTCGCTTCTTTATTTTTCGAACCATTTCAGCTGATGTTGCTGTTTTCTTTCGCCCACTTCTTAGACGTTGTGACCCTCCCAGTATCACGGTAACGAGCGAAAATTTATTTACATTTAAATGCTGGAGTATTCTAATGATAGCCAAATATAAAGAATTCACACTATCAAACGTGAATTCCCATATACTCGGATAGTACTCCCCAAAACCTTTCATTTGAATACATTCTCAAATCTCGCTTCATTTGTCTTAATTTGAGCGAGTTATTGCTCAAAATTGAGCGATTAATATGCACAAAATCTACTAAAATCCTAAGCCCTATTCGCTCGCCCCATATATTTGGAAAGTACTTCCAGAGACCTTTCAACTCTTCCTTATACTGTGGACTTTAGAGGAGTTATTTTCAGGGTGGAGTATTTACACCTTTTTATAGATGTTTTATAATTTTTTTATTTAATTACTATCTTTCTGTATCTTTAAATGCTTTCGTTTCCAATCAGCTATGCCCTCCGAATACGGAATAGCTTATGTGGATCCAATGAGCTTTCTTTCTTGGAAAATATGGTAATTTTTATACCCTCAGCCAAATGGCTACAGAGGGTCAAAACGTACCTCATCGAAATAACGGTTTTAGACCCTAGGTCTTTTTGGACCAACTTCGTTTCAGGACATTTGGAGTCGATTTAGCGATATCCGTCCGTCTGTCTGTCTGCTGTTTAGTGTGCACGATAACTCTTGAGGGGAGTATATAATTTGTTCCAAACTTGGTACATCGTAATATCATTATCAAACTTAGATGGAGTTCGGAGATGGGCAATATCAGTCCACTCCTTCTGGCACCTCTCCCACAAAAAGTCAAAATTTTCAAAAAAAAAAAATATTTTATTGCACATAAAGAGAATGGATAATCCGACTTTGCACCAACTTTGCAAATTCTAATATTTTCATCAGGTGAGAAAATGGACAATATCGGTCCTCTTCATCTAGTACCTCCCCCACAAGTGGTCAAGATTTTGAATAATTATAAAAAAATGCGATATGAGATTCAGATTGTCTTCAAATTACACACATCACAATATTCTTATTAACCCCAGGTCTGGTGTGAAGATGGATCCACTCCTTCTGGTACCTATCCTATTAAGGGTCAAAGTTTAGAATTAGAATAGAATTATAAAATCCGAAATAAACATCCGGTTCTCTTCATATTTCACACATTCCTTTATATATACTAACACCAAATCTGCTGTGCAAATGGGATATATCGATCCACTCCTTCTGGTACCTCACAAAGGGTCAACATTTTGAATATCCACGAAGCTCATAAACCGCCAAATTAACATTCGATTCCATTCAGACTTGGTACATCTCAAAAATTCGATCAACACCAGATCTGTTATAAAGATCGGACCATTTCTTCTGGTATCTCCTCCACATAGTATTCAAGATTTGAAAAAGAATCGAAATAAAAAAAAAATACAAATACAAAAATTTTTCCTAACATATGATCTGTTGCGAAGATGATATATATCTGCATATCCACTTCTGGTATCTCACCCAAAAAGGCTCACAATTTTCAATAATTTTATCTATCAAAACTTGTGAAACCAAGCAGCGATTCTTTACAACTATATATTTCTCTCAACCAGAAACCTGCGATGAATATGGAATTTATGATTTCGCATAAAATGGGATATAAGAGTTCGATTTTCTTCTATCTGTACCATACCATCTGTATTAGGGTATACATTTGTCGGCAAAACCGACTTCTTATTCCACGTTTTGACTTCTTATTCCACGTTTTGGCACATCAGTGTTGGTCGAAATGTCTCTACAGCTATTCAAAATGAGCAGTTTATTCATTACCGAGTCGGGTTCTTACATTTGTTTAGTAAATCTAAAAATAGTTAATCACTGTTTAAAAATGAAGAGAAATATAACTAAATTTAATATGTAATACTAAAAATTATAGTTTATTATCTCTAAAGACGTGCCGTAATTAATGTGGCAATCAAAGTGGTTGTGGCAGACTATTATTAAGGGGAATGATGTGTAAAATATTCATTCCATTTGTTGTTGCTGCATTACACACATGATCGCACATGTATGTAAATGTGTATTAACACACATCAAAAGAAACAATTGAATACATCTTTATTTTATTTTGAGACACTTTGCGCTTCATTGATCCGGCAAATATCTCATCATCATCATCGTTCGTCACCGCCTCCCCTATCACCGTTCAAACTTAAAAACGTCGGCATTTGTCATCATCATCATCATCACCATCGACATCATCGTCACCGTTTTTTTATTTTTAACAGAACTTCCGGTTATTTCGGTTTTGTTTATTTTATTGTTGTATATCCATGTATGCTCCCGTTCTCGGTGCCACTGTACAAACAAACACATGTACACGCACACACTCAATTACATATAGAGATGTGGATGTTTAAATTGTGCGCGAGTGGTTTTTAACAAAATACAACTTTTATTTAAGTTATAAAAAAAACCTCTTCAAAAAACATGAAACAATTTCCACTAAAACAAAGCTATGACAACAGCAAACAATTTTAATTGAACACAGAAACGACGTTCGATCGATCGACTGACCGACCGACAGATCGATCGATTAAGATCAGCAGTGCAAATGTTTTCAGATAAGTATTTTTTTGCAAGTAAGTATTCTATATATCTATACATAGTAGATACATATATAAATTTGTTATATAGTTAAGCCAAGCTGGGTACAGTGGGGAGAATTGAATTTAAAAAAAAAAATAATTATTTATATAAAAGATCCATTAAAGTGCCTTAACTTGTAGAAGGTCTTCCCTATACAGAAAATCTGTGGAAGGTCTTCTATCCAAATAAGAACTGTAGAAGGTCTTCAATTTACAGAAGACCTGTGGAAGGTATCCTATCTACCAGTGCAAGTTCTTCTACAGGGTAAGATAAAAAAAACTGCAACAAAGTCTAACGCCATAATTTTTACATGTTTTTTAATTTCATTGAATGAAAGCAAAAAATGTCGGAAATAGCATCAAATTTTAGAATAAGTTTAGATTTGTTCGAATTGGTCACCTTTGACACGAATTATGACCTTCAAATGGCCAATAAAACCGTCCCGCGCTGCTCAAATGTTGCTCTACCATATTTTGGCCCATTCCCGGCGAAACGCTTGCTTGAGGTATTCGACACTTTAGTATTTTTTAGTCCCAACCTTGCTTTTCAAAATACTCCAGACACAATAGTTCAACGGATTGGTATCCGGAGATTTGGTGTTGGTGGAAGCGAGGAACCTCATTTTGTAAGCATTATTGGGTGGCGCGTGCTGCGTGCGATGGTGCTGAGTCCTGTTGGAATGTCCAAGGTCTGCGGACAAAAAGTTTGCGTGCCCAAGGCTTTAATACACCCTCCAGAATATTTTCGCAATAATAATCGGCATTTATTCTGATGCCACGATTGATTAACACGAGCGAAGGGCGACCATCGGCTGTTGTGGCGGCCACACCATCACCATGGCCGGTGCTTGAGTTCTCGTTTCCAACCGAAGGTGCACGTTTTCAGCTGATCTCTTTGGCATGTAAGCACGGAAAAAGACCGGAAGAAGGTCTTCTATTCACAGAGAAAATCTCGGAGGCATTCTTACCACAGGACTTCTATCTACAGAAAACCTTTGGAGGGTCTTCTAACCACAGAAGACCTATAGTAAGACTTCAATTAAAAAAGGTTTGTAGAAACCCTTCCCTACACAGAAGGACCTGTAGCAAGTCTTCTCTATACAAAAGACCTGTAGAAAGTCTCTAGCCACAAAAGGCCTGGCGAAAGTCTGGTATACACAGAAGACCTGTGGATGTTGGAGGTCTTCTATCCACAGAAAACCTGTGGGAGGTCTGTGGAAGGTATCCTATTCAGCAGTGAAAGATCTTCTATAAAAAGCAGATCTTCAGAAAGTCTTCGTTACAAAAAAGGCCTGGACAAGGTCTTCTATGCACAGAAGACCTGTAGGAATTCTTGGAGGTCTTCTAACCACAGGAGACCGCTAGAAAGACTCCGATCTACAGAAGACCTCTGGAAGGTCTTCTATCCACAGAAGTCCTATAGTAGGTCTTCTATAAAAAAAGCTCTGTAGAAACCTTTCTCTACACCGAAGGACCTGCAGCAGGTCTTATCTATACAAAATACCTGTAAAATGTCTTCTATCCACAGAAGACCTATAGAAAGTCTCTTAGCCATGAAAGACCTTTAGAATGTCTTTTATCCACAGAAGACCCGTAAAAGGTCATCTAGCCACAGAAGACCTATAGAGGGTCTTCCATCCAGAGAAGACCTGTAGAAGGCTTCTAGTCACAGAAGTTCTGTAGAAGCTCTTCTAACCGAAGAAGAACTGTAGAAGATCTATCTATCTATCAACAAAAGACCTGTAGAAGGTTTTTTTTTCCAGAGGACCCGTGGAAGTTTTTCTATCCCCAGAAGATGTTTTGAAAGTCTTTTCTACAACGAAGAAACGTAAACGGTCTTCAATACAAAGAAGAAGGTGCTCTATTCACAGAAGACATTCATAAGGTCTTCTATACAAGGTAGATCCGTAGAAGGTATTCTATCCACAGGTCTACGAAATACCTGTATAAGGTCTTTTATGCACAGAAGACCCGTAGAATGTCTTCTAGCCGCAGAAGACGTGTAGAAGTTCTTCTATCCACAGGAGACCTGTAGAAGGTCTTTTATTCAAGGAAGACATGTAGAAGGTCCACTGGTCACAGAAGACAAGTAGATGGTCTTCTAGTCATAGAAGACCTGTAGAAGGTCGACCTCGAGAAAGCCTTCTATCCACAGAAGACAAATAAGAAGTCTTCTATCTTCAGAAGACCTGTCTTCTGTACGAGGAAGAGCTGTAGAAGGTATTCTATCCCTAGAAGACCACTTATGACCCTCTAAGAATTTCTTAAGTTTATAGATCAGCTATTAAATTATGTTTGTGTTTAATTTGAAATATTGATCTCTCCCATTGTGTTAACTACTTTTAGACTATTTTTTTCTATCATCTATTCATCCGTTAACATGTGTAGATATGTATTTACGTTAACACACTCCTCTAATCTCGCACAACGCAAACGAACATTTCATTAACAAACAATCAATTGACTGGCTGGCGTCTAGTATATTTAGGTGATCTGCTGTTGTTGCCGTTGTTGCTATTGTTGCACTAGGTGCTGCCGCTTTTTATGCAATTTGTGTGTGCGTTTGTGTTTGCGTTTCCAATCAAAACTTTGGAGACCAAATGTCCAGCGGAAACAAAAAACCTCAAGCCTGGGGGTGATGGCTATGGGAGGTCTTGGTGGCCGTTAGCCACCTTACCGGCTGACTGTGGAGGGTGCACAAAACATTTGGCGTCACATGTGTTTTGGTTTTTTTCTGTTTCGTTGTCGCGTCGTCTACGTTTGCGTTCCGTTAACGCCTTTTCAATTACGTTGTCACTCTCCAGCTACGTTGTAAACCAACAACTAACCATGACATTCAAAAAGTTGTGGTGGCAACATGCGATTGCAATTTGTATGCGTGTGGAAGATTATAGCAGGTATTAGGCGATTTGGTAAGGTTTTGTAAGAAGGATATAGGGCCCCTGCAGGACTTCTAAATGGAAGATACCTTAAATACATCTATAGTTTAATGTTTTTCTAATCACATTGTTTCGACCAAGGACTATCTTCAAAGACCTATATTTTCTAGAAGATTTATAGTTGAGATTGCATCTTCTGTAGGTTTTTTATGAATGGGAGCCTAAAAAGAAGCCCTAGAAGTTATTTATGTATAACTTTATATCTTTTATTTATTAACGTTTTATTTTTCCATTTTTAAACCTTTTTAGTATAAAAACGTTCCAACACACCGAGAAATTAGTAAAGGTAGGCTTTGAATTCCATTTTTATACCCTACACCACAAGGTGGTCAGGGTATTATGTCTTTGTGCATTTGTTTGTAACAGGCAAAAGAAACGAGATAGACCCATAGTTCCTTTTGATGATCTGCATAGAATTCTGAGTCGATTTATGCATGTCCGTCCGTCTGTCCATGTATTTTTGTAAACAAAGTACAGTTCGCATTTATTGCCCTATCCAAATGAAATTTTGCACAAATCATTTGTTTGGCACAAGGACAAACCCTATTGAAATTGGAGATAATATCTATAATATCTTCGTCCGATTTGCCTTTTATTGTGCACCAAACGTGTAATATCAGTCCGAATAGTATGGAATTTTGCACGTACGATCAGATTGGACCTGAAAAAAAGTATGCCAAATTTGATCGAAATCGGTTCAGATATAGCTATAGCTCCCATATATATTGTTCATCCGATTTGTTATTTTTGTCCTCCGCAGCCGCAATATGCACTCTGTAACAACAATATTTGGGGAAATATATCAAATACAGCTCAGAAATACATTTGCTAAATTTTATCGAGATCGGTTCAGATTTGGATATAGCTCCCATATATAACTTCGTCCGATTTACATTTTATTGTGCACCAAACTTCTAATATTTGTCCAAATGGGATGAAGCTTGGCACTTACGAGTCTAGAAGCTAGTATGTCAAATTTGGTGAAGATCGGTTCAGATATAGCTATAGCTCCCATATATACTGTTCATCCGATTTGTCATATTTGTTACGCACAGCCGTAATATGCACTCCGTAACAGCGATATTCAAGGAAATATATCAAATACAGCTCAGAAATATCTTTGAAAAATTTTTATCGAGATCGATTCCGTTTTGGGTATAGCTCCCATATATATTTTTATCCGATTTCAAATTAATTGTGCACCAAATGGGCAATACAAGTCCGAATTTAAAAGATACAAATGCTGCGGCATATTTAGTTCTTTGAACTTCAAATTATAATTATAATCATAGCGTGTATGATTAAATTCTCCCATAAAATATTTTAATAGTTATGTGGAGCTCTACTAAATTAGCAAAGTGGTGTAGGGTATCATAAAGTCGGCCCCGCCCGACTTTAGGACTTCCTTTTTTAAAAGAGTATTGTTGATTTTGAAGATTTGACATCTAATTTTGATTTTTCTAGTTTTCCGTTCTCGTAATTTCTGAACAAAGTTCTCTCAGATCGAATTTTACATTTCTCTATTTTTGAAACATTCACATTATAAACTTGTGGGAACGAAACATTTACGGGATGGAAACATTGCTAGTTTTTATACCCACCTCTGTACTTTACAAATACACGCAACAGAAACCGCCAATCATTCCAACTGTAACATGCGAATCAGCCCAGCTTTGGGTTAACAGCCAGCACCCAATTGTCGTTTTGCGGACCGTTGTGATGTTTTTTTTAATGAAACGCTAACATTAAAGCCAGTTGTTGTAACAAAACAGCAATTCGAACAGCTGTAATGAAACGAAACGACTAATCTGTGTTCGAATAATTGTACTTCCAAATAGAGGTGATGAGTGCGGACATTAACATTGGGTGATATGGAATTGAATATAGAGAATTAGGGTATTTTTTTGTCATTTCATTTCACAGCAAAAATTCCCAAAACCACCTCATTCTTTCCTACCTAGGCATCAACAGTCCAGGTCACCAAATTTCACAAATCCATCATCCAGCAGCTAATGGCACATTTTGTGCCAATTTCACTTTTCGTTTGCTCATAGTACGCATTTCCAAAAATATCATCAATTTTTGAACTACAGACACCATCCAGTGACATCCATATCAAATTTGAGGATTTAAGCTCTATCCCTTTCCCAACATTAAGTTTAGTAGCATTTAACTCTTTTCGTATAGTTAAAGAACACATTTTCAAAACGGTCTTAATACCTCAATCTAAAATACCTACAGTTATCGAAGTATCATTTCCGAAAAAACTACATACAGGGTGAGAAAAAAAAACTGCAACAAAGTCAAACGCCATAATTTTTTAATTTGTTATACCTTCCACTAAACTATGGAGGATATATTAACTTTGTCATTCCATTTGTAACTCCGCGAAATACTCTTGTCAGACCCAACAAAGTACAGGGTTGCCCATATTCGACGGACCCATCTGGCAACGCCATAACTTTTGACAGAGATGTCACATCGCTCAATGACATACCGCGTTTGAAGCGTCAGTCCAAGCAGATTTTTACCATGAACCAATACACGCCACGCGAGCGCTCTGAAATAGTTGAAATTTACATTCAACAGAAGAAGTCAATTGTGAAAAAAAATGTGAGAAGTGCGCCTTCTAAGAACACCATTAAGCGTTTATACGAACAATTTTCGACTGGTAAGGCTCTTTCTAATCCGAAGAGGCCATATAAAAGTCGACCAAGGCGATCGGCCGAGAATATCGCTGCCGTACGAGCCAGTGTTGAGAGGTCCCCAAGAACATCCCAAAAACGCGGTTCTCAGCAGTTGGGCATGGCTCGGTCCACTTCACAACGGATTATTCGCATTGATTTGCATTTGTTCCCGTACAAAATTCAATTGAGGCAAAGAATGTTGCCTGCGGACAAGCCTCGTCGATTGGAATGGGCCCAAAGGGCCCAAAGGTCCGTCGAATATGGGCAACCCTGTATATATATTCTTGATCAGCGTAAAATTCTAAGTCGATTTAGCGATGTCCGTTTGTCTGTCTGTTGCAATCAGGCCATCTCTCGAACGAATTGAGATAGAAGGCTAAAATTTTGCACACAGGTTAATTTGGCCAGTAGGTTAAGTAGGTTAAATTGGTCATGTAGGTCCACGTTTTCATATAGCCCCCATATAACGATACCTCCCAATATTCGGTATTTTGATGATTTTAGCGTCATTATTCACCGGAGTAGTTTAAAATTGTGTATTTAGATTTCGTAATGGGAACTACAGTCTGTGACAGAAAATTGTCTATGCAGGTCCAGGTTTTCGTATAGCTCCGATATAATATATACTGTATTTTAATGATTTTAGCTACATTATTCACAGTTTATTTAAAGTTTCTTATAACAAACAATGCCTATGTAGATCCACGTCGTATAGACCCTAATATAACGGCTATATTCGGTATTTTTAGGATTTTAACAGAATTTTTAACGGATTTTATTTTTGAAATTTTTTGAAATTTTCGAAATTCTTTCCAAATGGCAGACGGTATTCAAAGTTCAGCACGGCCGAACTTACTGCTTTTTAACTTGCTTCAATTTTATTGAATAAAAGTAAAGAATGTCGGAAATAGCATCAAATTTTGTAAGTTTAGATTTGTTCAAATTGGTCACCTTTTTCACGAATTATGGCCTTCAATCGGCCAATAAAACCGCCACACGTTGCTCTGCGGTATTTTGGCCCATTATTGGCGAAGCACTTGCTTGATTGAGGTGATACTTTGGTATTTTTTATTTTACTCCAGACACAATAGTCCAACGGATTTTTATCCGGAGATTTTGGTGGCCATTGTGCACTGGAAATGAAGCGAGGAACCTCATTGCGTAACCATTCTTGGGTGGCACGTGCTGAGTGCGATGGTGCTGAGTCCTGTTGGAAGGCCCAAGGTCTGCGGCCAAAATGTTTGCCTGCCGAAGCCTTTAAAACACCCTTCAGAATGTTTTCGCGATAATTTTCGGCATTTATTCTTATGCCACGTTCGATTTATACGACCGGAGAGCGACCATCGGCTGTTATGGCGGCCCACACGATCAACATTGCCGGCGCTTGAGTTCTGGTGGCCAACCGAATGTGCACATTTTCAGATGACCTCTTTGGCAAGTAAACACGATCTTTTTGTTTGTTTACAAACTGCTGGACAACGAATGTTTTCTCGTCGGAGAAAACCAAATTCGGCAGTTCACCACTATCGTCCAAGCAAAGCAACTCTTTAGCTCTTTTGAGTCTCTTTTCTTTCTGTTGCAGTGTAAGTTCTTGCACTTTTTGGAATTTCAATGGCTTTACCCCGAGCTCATTTTTCAATATTTGCCGAATGGAATATTGCGATATGTTCAGCTCACGAGCCATTTTTTCGGCCACTGCGACGCGGGTTTCGATCAAGTCTCTTCTTTACTTTTCGAACCATTTCTGCTGATGTCGCTATTTTCTTCCGTCCACTTTCTTGACGTCGGAAGTATCATGGTAACGAGCGATGGTACGAGACACAAAAGATTTATTCACATTTAAATGCTGGAGTGCTCTAACGATGGCCACTTGTGGTTTTCCAGCCAAATATAAAGAAATCACACTATCACGCTTGAATTTCATCATGAATGTCTTGTTTTCCTTGAAAATTCTCACCAAAATTAAAGTATATAATGAGCTGTTACTGGAATAATTTGAACAGCTGTCGGACGAGTGGCTTAGAAATGGGAACAGTTTGAAGTTGGTTGCAGTTTTTTCATCTCACCCTGTATGTGCCAAAATCCATTTAATTCAGGCTTGTATTAACCATTTGGTGCACAATCATCTTGAAATCGAATAAGTATATATATGGAAGCTATTAAAAATCTGAACCGATCTCGACATAATTTAGCAAATGTATTTCTAAGCTATATTTGAAATATTTCTCTGACTATCTTTGTTATGGAGTACATATTACGGATGTGGAGGAGAAATTTAACAAATCGGATGAAGAATATATATAGAAGCTACACATATTTCTGAACTGATTTCCACCAAATTTGACATACATACTTGTTTCAGGCTCAATTTGGTTATATGACTAATAGGACTAATATTACACATTTGGTGCACAATAAAATGCTAATCGGGCAAAGATATATATGGGAGCTATACCTGAATTTTGACCGATTATCTTCAATTCCAATAGAGTTCTTCCTTGGGCCAAACAAATGTTTTGGGCAAATCGGACAATAAATCCGACCTATACTTTACAAAAATACATGGACAGACGGACGGACGAACATGCATAAATCGATACAAAATGTGATTCTATGCAGAACATCAAAAGGAACTATGGATCTAGTCCTCACTTCCTTGTCTATGTTACAAACAAATGCACAAAGACATCATAGGGTGAGTCGGCACTTTTAGAATTTTCCATTTTTCAATCTTTCAATATTCTGAGTGAAATCTTTCAATTGCTAAAAAATAAACTTGTTCAGATTCCAAATTTTGTTTAGTTTTCGAATAAACAAAAATTGAATTTGTTTTTTATTAAATTGGCAAAATTTGCAATTTTACTGAAATAGTAGTTTTTTGCCAATAGTCGGCACCATTTTCCAATGCTCGGCATGTCTATTTGCCAGTAGTCGGCATATGGTGTTTCAGTAAAAAAATATTATTTTGTATATTTATATATATATATATATATATATATATATATATATATATATATATATATATCATTACGTTCGGTAACGTATAGATTTTCAATTAAAATAAAAATGTGATTAAATAAAAAAAGAAAAAAGGATTTTTCTTATATATGGAATTTGTGAATTGATCTTCTTCCTTTAAATAGCCAACTTTTTTTTAAAAATGCCACCGCTGTTTAAAGCGTCAAATAGCTGAAAAAACCTACTTAGTTTAGAAAAGTTGGTCAAAAAGCACAAATAAAAACAACTGCCGACAAAAAAATATTTTTTTATTTATGTAGTTTTTGGATAATTTTTTAATAGTTTTCTCAAGTTTTGGCGAAATGGGTCAAAAATGATATTTTTCTAGTAATCGGCACCCCCTGCCGACTACTGGCAAATCTCTTTTTTTCTGTTCCTAATGTCGGCATTAAATAATAATACAGAAAAATACTTGATTTGTATACTTTTTGGTTATAAAATGATCTTTAGACTGTAATTTACTATTATAAAATATTTTTGATTCCAAAGGTATTAAATTTAGTTTACTTAAATCGATTATTAAGTTGACGCCACCACTAATTTTTTCTTTACAAACAAGCACTATCGCATGCATTGGAAGACACTCACTGACGAAAACCGTTATTCTCCCGTAATAAATGATCGGAGCTCATTGTTTTTTTTTTAAGAAAGAGAGCAGAGAACACTGTTGACTTTTTTCTTGCAACTATTTCAGTATTTGGTCAATTCTATTCTTAGTTTTTTATGTTTAAATTTCAAAACTGCCGACTGCTGGGACATGCCGAACTTAGACACACTTACCCTACCCTGCCCACAATGTGGGGTAGGGTATAAATATACATATTTAAATATTCATTTACTAAATATTTTAGATATCAAAATAACACTTCAATTTTGTGCAGCAATTAGTTTTCCTAACTCGATTTGGGTGACTTTCCATGATAACCGCGCACAGAACAAATTCGGAGATGACATTATTGTGTTTAAATTGTTTGCCTTTTTTGAGCAGAGTGGGAACTACTAAACTTTTAACGCATTTGTTTTTATTTTTTAATTTGTTTTTTCAGTTTATCTCCAAAAAATGAAGAAAAAAAAACTAAAACTAAATCGAAATCAAAACCAAATACAAATGCGTTAAACATTCAACTCCAAATATTCGCAATTCACACATTCTTTGATATCCTATGGTAGCGCTAGGTAATGTTAAACGGCTTTAATTGCGGCGATATTTGATAACTTGTTTACATTACGTTTTTTTCCTATGCGAATGCGACGATGGAAAACTTTTCGAATACGTATTTTATGTAAATTAAAATTAAAAAAAAAAAAAAAAAAAAAAAACAATATAAACATAGATACCTTTTACGTCGACATTGTTGTGCGAACTTTTTATTATGATGGCTGGCTAGTGCAAATATTTTGTGCGAATTTTCAATGTCATCCGTAATGATGTTGGGAATTCTTTTCATATTATTAATAATAAATGATTGTTTTTTGTTTATAAGAGACCACCAACGGAGGTGTATTTACGTCATAATATATTCACTTTGATTTTTTTGTCTATTTACATAAGAGAGGGAAAATTTGAGGAAGAGATTGAAATATGTGTATCAAGTCATCAACATTTCGAATACTAGGAAGTGTTGTTATATGATTATTATATCAAAACGTGGACGTATATGAACTTTTCTATAACTACGGACCTAAAAAACATTTTAGAAATATGTTATCCACCAACTTCATTATGTTCGGTAGTTGGTATAATTTCCACACATGGACAATGAAATAGAGAGACTCACATACGGACATGACTAAATCGAAATATACATGGTGAAATGAAAAAACTGCAACCAATTTCAGACTGGCGCCATTTCTAAGCTCTTCCGACAGCTGTTAAAATTATTCCAGTGACAGACCATTATATTGTTTACAAGCGTACAAAAGCATTTTGGTGAGAAATTTTCAGAAAAAAGTTATTCGTGATGGAATTCAAGCGTGATAGTGTGATTTATTTATATTTGGCAGGAAAACCATAAGTGGCTATCGTTAGAGGACTCCAGCATTTAAATGTGAATAAATCTTTTGTGTCTCGTACCATCGCTCGTTAACGTGATGATACTGGTAGCGTAGCCCGACATCCATGAAGTGGACGGAAGAAAACGACAACATCAGCAAAAAAGGTTCGAAAAGTAAAGAAGCGACTTGAACGAAACCCGCGTCGCAGTGGCCGAAAAATGGCTCGTGAGCTGAACATATCGCAATATTCCATTCGGCAAATATTAAAAAATGAGCTCGGGGTAAAGCCATTGAAATTCGAAAAAAGTGCAAGAACTTACACCGCAACAGAAAGAAAATAGACTCAAAAGAGCTAAAGAGTTGCTTCGCTTGGCGGAATGTGGTGAACTGCCGAATTTGGTTTTCTCCGATGAGAAAACATTCGTTGTTCAGCAGTTTGTAAACAAACAAAATGATCGTGTAATCGGCGCTTGCCAAAGAGGTCAGCTGAAAATGTGCACCTTCGGTTGGCCACCAGAACTCAATCGCCGGCAATGGTGATGGTGTGGGCCGTCATAACAGCCGATGGTCGCTCTCCGCTCCGAATAAATGCCGAATATTATTGCGAAAATATTCTGGAGGGTGTATTAAAGCCTTGGGCACGAAAACATTTTGGCCGCAGACCTTGGACATTCCAACAGGACTCCAAACCAGCACCATCGCACTCAGCACGCGCCACCCAAGAATGGTTACAAAATGAGGTTCCTCGCTCCATTTCTAGCGCACAATATCCACCAAAATCTCCGGATACCAATCCGTTGGACTATTGTGCCTGAAGTATTTTGGAAAGCAAGGTTGGCACTAAAAATACCAAAGTGTCGGTCACCTCAAGCAAGCGCTTCACCGGGAATGGGTCAAAATACCGCAGATCAACATTCGGGCCGTTTGAAGGCCATAATTCGTGCCAAAGGTGACCATTTCTCACAAATCTAAACTTATTCTAAAATTTGATGCCATTTCCGATATTTTTTGCTTTCATTCAATAAAATTAAAAATAAAAAAACAAGTAAAAAAACATTAAGTTCGGCCGGGCCAAACTTTTAATACCCTCCACCTTAGGGTAAAGGAAACATGAGAAGAAATGTGGAAAAAACCATTAAAATGCCGAATATCGGGAGGTATCGTTATATGGGGGCTATACCAAATCGTCGACCTATATATGCAAAGATTCGCCACACAAACTGGGACCCATTATGACCTACAACTACCAATTTTCAGAGAAATTTGTGAAAAAATGTGGCAAAAAACATTAAAATGCCGAATATCGGGAGGTACCGTTATATGGGGGCTATACCAAAATGTGGACCCATAATTACAATGACTCGCCACACGAACTAGGACCCATTATGACCCACAAATACCAATTTTTAGACAAATCAGTGAAAAATGTGGCAAAAACCATCAAAATACCGAATATCGGGAGGTACCGTTATATGGGGACTATACCAAAACGTGGACCTATACGTACATTGTTTTGCCACACGAACTAGGACCGATTATGACCTACAAATACCAATTTTTAGACAAATCAGTGAAAAATGTGGCAAAACCCATCAAAATACTGAATATCGGGAGGTACCGTTATATGGGGGCTATACCAAATCGTAGACCCATACATGCACTGTTTCGCTACCGGAGCTGGAACCCATTATGACCAACAAATACCAATTTTCAGACAAATCCGTGAAAAAATATTGCATAAATCATGAAAATACCGAATATCGGGAGGCACCGTTATATGGGGACTATACCAGAACGTGGACCGATATATCTCATTTTCAATACCAACCATCCTAGACACAATACAAATTGCTCTGCTAAATTTTGGCGCTCTACGTCAAATAATGTAGACTGTATCGTGATTTCAACAGACAGATAGACAGACAGACGGACAGACAGACAGACAGACAGACGGACAGACAGACAGACAGACGGACAGACAGACAGACAGACAGACAGACGTACAGACAGACTGACATCGTTAAATCGACTTAGAATTTTATGCTGATTATGAATATATATACTTTATGGGGTCTACGACAAACGGAATGACAAAGTTAATATACCCTCCTTTACAAGGTGGTGGGTATAAAATTGTAAAAATAATGGCCTTTGACTTTATTGCAGTGTTTTTTATCTCACCCTGTATAATTGTATAAAATGATTATTTCGATGTTTTACAAATGGAACGACAAACAAACCTGCAAAGGGTCAAGTTTTGACAACGCATTCCAAACACAAGGCTAACCAAAGGTTCAATAGACAGTTAAGCCTTTTTAATGCCTCATTTTTTATGAACGCATCAAAGTAGAGGCAAAAGTATTCGGTATTGCAATTAACAAATATTAATTTAAATATACATTTTTTTTTTCAAATTGTGTTTGTGTTTTTGTGTATGTTTATTATTTTTTGTTTAATTACAAATCCCTCTATGAAATATGAGTTCAGGTAATTGATTGTCGCGTGTTAATAATTCAAAATTTAACAAAGGTTGTAAAAATGTGAATAAAAAATATCAGGCGGTATAGTCGACAGTTATATACCCTCAGTCTGTAACAAGATATCTAAATTAATAAAAGAGTGAAGTAATTGAGTGACTGACTTAGCGGTGAATCTAGAATTTTGAAATTATGGGTGAGGGTCACTCTTGCTCAAAAGGTGTTAGAAAAGGCTGGGTTTTTGGAAATTTGTACAATAACGGTTCGAAAAGTACTAAATATGATATCCTATGTGTTTGACGAAACATTAGAACTAGAACTCCTAAATTTGGAATGAGGGTCACTGATGGAGTGTATGATGAATGTATCAAAGGGTTTTTGGAAATGCGCACTAAAGTGTACCAAAAGGTACTACATTTTGTAAAATTTCGTACGGTTAGAGCTAAAAACTTGTAATTTGTAATGACAATCTAGATTGAGAAGTGGGGTGGATTTGAGGAGGTAGTTTTTGAAGTGTATATTCATGGATACGAAAATTACTTAGCGGCAATAAGTTCGGTACAATGTGAATTTGGAAGAACAAATTGAACTGAAATCCTGAAACTTGAAATTAGGATTATTGGGGAAGTGTAGGATTGTGATATGGGAGGTAGTTTTCGAAATTTGTACTTATGTGCACGAGAAGTACTTAATGGTACTAAATTTGGTACAATTTCTATTTGGGTGAACCAATGGAGCTGAATGCTGAAATTTGGAAATAATATTTCTAGTATGATGTAGGTAGTTTTGGAAATTTGTACTTATGTGTATTAAATGGTACTAAATTTGGTACAATATCGATTTGAGTCAACCGTTAGAGCTGGAAATCCAAATATTATTACTCTTGGAGTGTAGGATTGGAGTGTGTAAGAAGGTTTGGAAATTCTTACTTATGTGTACTAAATTTGGTACAATTTGGATTTGTGTGAATCGATAGTGCTGGAATCCTAAAATTTTGAAACCAGATTTATACTGGATTGTATGATGCAGGTTGTTGCAGAAATGTGTACTTATGTATACTAAATTTGGTACAAAGTGTTATTAAAGTGAGCCAATAAAGCTTGTATCCTGAAATGTGGATATATAATTACTGTATGTGTAGGATTGGGATATGGAGGTAGTTTTGGAAATTTGTTCTTATACTTAGGTCCTAAATTTGGTAAAATTTGGATTTCGATACAGCTGGTATCCTGCAATTTCGAAATAAGATCACTGTCGGAATGGAGGTAGTTTTGGAAATGTGTACTTATATGCACTTAAATGCACTAAATTTGGTACAATTTGGATATGGATGAACCGATAGAAGAGGTGATATCCCAAAAATTTAAATTAAGATTACTGTTGGAGTGTAGGATTAGGAAGTTTTGGAATTTCGTACTCATGCGTGGTGCTAATTTTGGTAAAATTTGGATTTGAGTGAACAGATAGAACTGGATATCTAAAATTTTTAAAATATGATTACTGTGGGAGTGTAGGATTGGGACATGGGGTAGTTTTAAAAATTTGTACTTTTATGTACTAAATTTGGTACAATTTGGAAACCGGTGGGGTCGGAATCCTGAAATTTGGAAATAAGATTTATATTGGATTGTATGATTCAGGTTGTTGCGGAAACTTATGTGTACTAAATGGTACTAAATTTGGTACAAATAGGAATTGTGGTGAACCGATAAGGGTAGAAATTTAAAATTTTGGAAATAAGATTTGTATGTGGCATTGTATGATTGAGATTTGGAGGTAGTGTTGGAAATTTGGAATGTGGCATTGGGAGATGCAGGAAGTTTTGGTACAATTTGGATTTGTGTGAAACAATGAAATGTGGAATGAGGACTACTGTTGAAGTGTAGGATTGGGTATGTACTAGATCTATATACAAGGTGATGCAAAAGTAAAATTCCGACGTTTTTTCGCTGCAATTAAAAAAAAAATGAAAAACTCACGAATATGATGTCATATAAATTGAGTCTTTTGATGGCATTTTCTATCACTTGGGCCAAAATTTCCGGTCCTCACATTCTTCACGGGTATCGTTTTTAAGAGCTGAAAGAGTCTGATGCCTCTTGAAATAAACCCGCGCCTTCAAAAAGCCGAAATCGCCGAAAGGGTAAATAGGCGCCGGGGAAATGTATCCTTCAGCATATCGATTGTGGCACGTGTAGTGTGTGCCGTTGTACCGTATTGTCGGAACCACATGTTTTCCAATCCCAAATCATCAAGTTGCGGCGAAAAAAATTTCTTTGTAGCGCTCACCATTCACAGTAACCGTGTCTGCGAAGAAAAAAGGTTCAATGACTCCTCCAGCGAAAACAGCACACAGTGCAGTGACTTTGAGCAGGTGTAATGGCTCTTCGTGGCTTACACGCGTATTCAGAAGGTAAATTTTGCTGATTTACGTACCTGTTAAGATGGAATTGGGCCTCATCACTCGTGATTATTTTGAATGAAAATTCATTTTCTTCTTGGTGGTGATAAATGATGGCTTGAGAGGGTGTTGGACGCGATTGGCGGTCAGCAGCTAACAGCTGATGCACCATCTGGACTTTGTACGGTAACATCTTCAAATTATGTATAAAAATTCGCTGTAAAGACCGTCGACTGATACCTATTTACGTGACACGTCGTCTATTCGATGTCCACGGCGCTTCCATGACATCTTCGGCTAAAGCAGCAATAGCGTGTGTTAGACGCGATTGACGATCAGCAGCTGACAGCTGATGCACCATCTGGACTTTGTACCGACACATCTTCAAATCTTGTATAAACATTCGGTGTAAAGACCGTCGACTGATACCCATTCGCTTGGCACGTCGTCTATCCGATGTCCAAGGCGCTTCCATGACATCATCGGCTAAAGCAGCAATATTCTCTGCAGAACGGATACTCCGGGGTCTGCCACGCCTGGCAGCATCTTTTGTTGTGCCAGTCTCTTCAAGACGAGAGGCTAAACGTCGCAGTGTTTCACCCGGTAGGCGTTGGACGACCAGGAAATCTGCGACAAAATTCACGTTGTGACAAAGTCACCGACCACTTATAGTCACCAATATTCCGCGTTCTGGAGCAGTGTGTTTGCTACAAAAAAGTCTAAACAGAACAGATATTAGGGGCCAATCATAAAATGTATACCATTTTCTGATAGGAGGATTACTTTTTCGCCACCTTGTATGTATATAAAGGAGTAACTAATGAGCGAGTGTCCGACTAACTGATTTATCAACGCCCAGGCGAAACGGCTAAAGCTAGAATTTTAAAATTATGCGTGTGGGTCAATGTTGGTGGGTAGGGGTGAGAAATGGTTTAGTTTTTGAAAATTCGGGCTAGTAGTACATTTGGCATGAAAATTTAGTTTGGAAAGTAGTGTTTGAAAATGCGTAACTACTGTACCAAATGGTACTGAATTGGTACAATTTGGTTTTGATCTGGAAAAATATTGGTATTGAGGTACCTGCTGGTGGGAAGGGTTAAGATAAAGGCTTGAGGTTTGAAATGCATTCAGCAAGCGTAAGAAAGGTACAAAATGGTACTAAATTTGGTATTGTATAAACGGAGACTACTTGAAATCTGAAATTTGTTGGTGTGTAGGGTTGACATTTGGAGTTGGTTTCGGAGGAGGCATTTGGAAATACGTACTAAAAATAGTACGAAGAGTACTGAATGATATTAACTTCGGTATTTAAGGAAGAAAAGAAGCTGGAAATCTGATATGCTGTTGTTCTTGATGTTGTTCTGGATAGGCAAACTAAAGTTTTGTTTCGAAATTCGAACAATATATGTACTAAAAGTACTGAAATGTACTAAATTTTGTACAATTTGGAATATTTTGAAATGTTGTATGGATATAACGAAATAGTTTTGGAAACATGTGCTAAGTACAAGAACTTTACTATATGGTACTAAATTTGGTACAATGTGCTTTTGGGCGAATGGATAAAGGAGGAATGTTGAAATTTAGAAAGAGTTTGATCTAAAAAGTGGACAATATTTGAACGAAAAGTAAAGAACGACACTATATTTGGTATGTAGGGTAGAACATAAGTTGGAATTGTACATTTCGGTATTAAGACCGCTGTGAAACATAGTTATTTTTTTCCGAATAAAGAAAGATACAAATTGAAGCGCATTTTATCCGGATAAATCCTTTCGTAAGGCCCTGTCTGTAGCAGACATTTTACTAGTCTTCTACCAAATAAACTTAAAATTCTGCTAGGCCTCTACTGGTCTTCTATTGGCAACAGGCTTTTTGAAGGTCTTCTAAATTCCTTTTATAGATAAAACTAGCTGAACCTGGCGCGCTTCGCTACTCCTTCGCTTTTATACGCATTCAAAATTTTATATATGAATATTTGTTGGTTAAAAAATATAAATAAAACAAATTCAAAAATTTTAAAAACGTTATTATTGTAATGCGTAAACAAACAAATAGCTCGGTCATTCAACGCGTGAACATTCCAGGAAAAAAGCTTGAGAAAAGCAGGAACATGCTAAATTTAGTCCGCATACACGAAAGGGTTGTCCTTCGGATTTATTAATTTCATAGCAAATGCCAAGCGTGCTGGAAACTGTAATCTTTTGAAGTTGAATTTAGAGAATTCGAGGTATTAACATATTTCCAATAATAATCATACCCTTATTAAGTTTGTCATTCCGTTTGTAACACCTCGAAATATACATTTTAGACCCCACAAAGTATATGTATTCTTGATCAGTATAAAATTCTATGCTGACTTAGCGATGTCCATCCGTCTGTCAGTCTGTTGAAATCACTCTAGCTTCCGAACGAAATAAAGTAGGTTGAGAAAATTTCACTCAAATGTATATTATGTCTGCAGGACATTTGGTATTGAAAATGGACCATGTAGGATAATAATGTCTCTTTGGTAATTTTAGAGACATTATTCACCGGAATTGGTTCAAATTTTGTATTTGAAGTTCGAAATGTATACTACAGCCTATGACAGAAGATTATCTATGCAGTTCCACGTCTTCGTATACATTCGGTACTTTTAAGATTTTAAAACAATTGTTAACGGATTTTATTTCTTTGAAAATTGCAAAATTCGTTCCAAATGGTGGAGGGCATTCAAAGTTCGGCCCGCCCGAACTTTCAGCTTTTTTACTTGTTTACTGTTAGCCTTATACCATTGCAAAGGCGTTGTGAGTCATTGCATCCTAATAAAATCATATTCCAATCTGTCACATGCCATATTTCATTGAAATTGGAGGTACATACCGTGTTTGGTGCATAAAATATGTGAAATCGGCCGAGAATATATATGGGAGCTATATCCAAATTTTAACCGATTTCAAATTTGTTATTGTATCCAAATTCCGCCACACATTCTGGATTTCATTGGAATATGACATACATATGGTGTTTGGTACATAACATTCATAAGACCGACCGAAAAGTATATATATGAGAGATGTATCCAAACCTCATCCGATTTCAATTTAATTTGGCAAATTTATTTTTGTACCAAATTTGGTCACTCATGCCGAATTTCATTGGAATCGGATATACGTATCATGTTTGGTGCATCAAATATGTGAAATCGGACGAAAATATATATAGGAGCTACATCCAAATCTGAACCGATTTAAATATAATTTGACAAATTTATTTTTGTACCAAATTAAGTCACTCATGCCGAATTTAATTGGAATCGGATATACGTATCGTGTTTGGTGCATCAAATACATGAAATCGGCAGAAAATATATATGGGAGCTATATCCAAATCTGAACCGATTTCCATAAAAAATGGCAAATATATTTTCTAATCAAATCCCGTCATTTATTCCAAATTTGCAGAATCTATCTGTAATCGACCAATAGATATGTGCATATAAAATCCAAATTTTTGGAAAGTACCTCCGATTCTGACGCTATATCTCCGGTCCCGAGAGGAATTTCAAAAATATATAAAGCCTATGTTACTTTCAGGCGATGTTGTAGTATACTTGGAAATTTTTAGGAAAATCTGTTCAGCGGGTTTCGAGTCCATAAATTACAAACAAACAAACAAACGTACAAACATTTTCCTCTTTTATAGATATAGAGACCTTTAAAAATTAGGTTGGTCATATGACCATCTCATATGTAGGGTAACCGCAACAAACACACAGATACACATAAATTCATACGCAAATTCCAACAACCGTTTATTTTTTGCCTAAACAGCAACAAAAAAAAGCAAATTGAAAAGTATTTAACGAAAGCGAAAATTAATAAGCGTTTAATAGCTCGGTCGCTCGCTTTACCGCTAATTAACGCGCCCAGTTCGTTTAAAAAGCGCAAATGACGTTTTGTTTGAATGTCTAGCCCCCCCAGCTCCTCCTACCCTCTCCACAATCCCAACATTGCCGTCCAGCAGCCGCCATCCAGTTAGTCAACCACCAAAACGACATGTTAATGACGTCCTCAATCACTCATTGGCTGGCTGACTGACTGACTACCTGCCTGGTCATTCAGATCTATTGGTTATCATGTTTTTTGTATATACGAGTATTTCGATTTTTTGCACAAGTGAATTGTTTAATAAAAAAATCATAAACACTGCTATATAAACATATTTTCTCAATCAATTTGCATAATGGCTAGAAGTCGGGACACGACCCATAGCAGGTGGCAAAAAGACTGACAGAAGACTGGAAGAGTTTGAAACAAAAAAAATAACTACGACAACGATGGCTGGTTTCATTCAAGCGAGGTGGCAAAGGTTTCATTTACGTCAAATGCAAAACAATGGGCAGTGAGAAAGTGACAGAGTGACGACGAACAGTGGGCAAAACAACACTGTAATTCTTTGTGGAACCCTTACCCCCAAAAAGTTTGGTAAGCAAATAATTTTGCCGCAGGTCTCTTTGGACGAACTTTGCTTGAGAATATTTGGAGTCGATCTGGGTATGTCGGTGCGATTTCTCTAAATTTGGTACTTTGTAATATTTTTACCAAACTAAGATCGAATTCGCTGGTGAATAATGTCGGTCCAATACTTCTAATACCACCCCACAAACGCTCAAAAATTTGCTGCTGCCGTTCAAACTTGGAACATCATAATATTTGAATAAGACTTGGGTTAGGTGCAAGGGGACAAATTTGGCCCAATCCTTTTTGTACCTCCACCACAAAAGTTCAAAAATTTCTAGAAAAAAATCACATATAACGCACACCAGTCACTGCATCAATGCCCAGGCGAAACGGATGAAGGTAGAATCTAGAAATTGTGCTTGTGGGACAATGTTTGTATGTAGGGTGAGATAAGGGTGAGTTCTTAAAAATTCGGATGACCGTTCGTGCGTCCGTCTGTGGAAATCACTCTAGCTTCCGAACTAATTGAAGAAGGTTGACAACATTTTACTCAAATGTGTGTTTCGTCTGCAGGACTTTTCATATTGAAATGGGCTATATAGGTCCACGTTTAGTTATAGCCTCTATATAACTGTACCTCCATATATTCGTTATTTTGATGATTTTAGCGACATTTTTCTCCGGAATTGTTTCAAATTTCGTACTAAAAGTTCGTAGTGGGTACTACAGCCTGTGACGGAAAATTGACTATGCAGGTCCAGGTCTTCGTATCACCTCCATATATCAGTACCTCCCCATATTTGGTATTTCGATGGTTTTAGCTACATTTTTCACCGGAACTGCTTCAAATGTAACTGAAAATTGCCTATGGCCAACGTCTTCGTATATTTTGATGATTTTGTCGACATTATCCACCTGAATTGTTTCAAAATTTGTATTTGAAGTTCCTAATGGGTACTACAACCTACCACTGAAAATTGTTTTTTGCAGGTCCACGCCTTCGTATAGCCCCCATATAACGATAACTCGCTATATTCTTAAGAGAATTGTTAACGGTTTTTTTTTTTAATTTTCAAATTTGTTCTTAATTGTAGAGGGTATTCACGGCACGACCGAACTTATTGCTTTTTTACTCGTTTAGCTATTATCTCTTTGGGAACACTGGCTTAAACCGTAATAGACGGTGCCACGCGTAACAATGAACTTATTGAATGTACATTTTATTTTACATTCGGGACTGGTCAATCCGAAAGGCCGCCTAGATCGCCTTTAGACTAATTTTGTGGTTCTATGTTAAAGCTCAGGTCCATACATTCGAGCTGCCTTCATACATTCGAGCTGCCTTCCTTCCGCATTGATGCATTTATTCGGCCGTAATGTTGGAAAGAGTATGCTAAACTTAAGTTGCGGTCAATTCAACATTTGTAAGAAATAATCTTCAAATATTAAATTAAGTGGACCCTACTATCAATTCATATAAGGATTTCATGATTTTTTTTTCGGAATAATTCGAGATTAATAACAACTCTTCGATTTTTTCGAAATTTTTTTCCAGAGCTCGCCCTGATTCCGGGAAAATATATATTTTTTTTTTTGGGGGGGGGGGCGGACATGGGACCCCCGAAAGTCTGGGTTAAAGACCGGGGCTAGACCCTTTATATGTTTACTAAAAGTACTAAAAATGTTATCCATTATATTGGGGAAATGGATAAAGCTAGAAACCTGAAATTTGAAATAAGGATCGCTGATGAAGTGTAAGATAGTTGTATTAAAGAAACTTCTATCTACACTTAGTATACTAAAAGTACTAAAATTCACTAAATGTGGCACTATTTCGAATTATGTGAGCGGATAGATTTAAAATGTTGGAATTTTTCCTAAGAATTAGGTTTGGGAAGAAGGGGCGAAATTATAAGGCGGTTTTGGAATTGGTACTGTATAGTGTACGAAAAGTATTAAATTGTAGTAAATTTGGTGTGTGAAAGGTTCAGATTTTTAGGCATTTTTGGAAATGCGTACTAAAAAGAGCGAAAAGTACTACATGATCTTAAATTTGGTATTTGGGGAAGGAATAGAGTTGGAAATGTAAAATTTGATATCAGGACCTCTTTTGTGCGGCGGGTTTGATTAAACATCCATCTATTAACATTGGTATTACGCACTAAAAAAAAGCACGAAAAGTACTAAATGTTACTGAATTTTGTTTTGAAGAGGACATTTATGTTTTGAAGAGGACATTTTTCATTTCACTCCTTTCGGAAATAGATTTTAAAAAAGCTACGAACGGTACTAATTGCTATTAAATTTGGTATTTGGAAAATTTGGGAATTTAAAATTTGGAATTTGAAATTTCGATCTTTCATGTTGTGTACACTAAATGTATGATAATAATAATCTTGGGAAAGGTACGAGAAGAAATGGTCCGATCTCTCCCATCTTTATAACAGACAATGTGTTGATGGCAATATTAAGATGTACCAAGTCTGAATGGAATCAGATCTTAATTTCGCGTTTTATGAGCTTTATGGGCATTCAAAATTTTGAACCAGCGGAAATGGACCGATATATGCCATTTTCACAGCAGAGCTCGTATAAGTACCAGCGGAAATGGACCGATATATCCCATTTTCACAGCAGAGCTCGTATTAGTAGAAATAATGGGATGTGTGAAATATGAAGAGAACCAGATGTTTTTTTTTTTGAGATTTATGATTGTTTTGGCTATTCACAATTTTGACCCTTTGTGAGGATGATACCAGAAGGGGTGGACCGATATATTTCATCTTCACAGCAGACCTTGGATTAATGAAAATATTGTGATGTGTGTAACTTGAAGACAATCGGTCTTTTACATCACATTTCTTAAGAGTTATAATTATTCAAAATGTTGACCCTTTGTGGGGAAGGTACTTGATGGAGTGGTTCGATATTGTCCATTATCGCTCCTGACCTAGCACTGATGCAAATATTAGGATTTACAAAGTTGGAGCAAAATCGGATTATCCTTTCTTATTCTGTTCAGCAAAATTTTTTTGAAAATTTTGTACTTTTTGTGGGGGGTACCAGAAGGAGTGGGCCGATATTGTGCATCTCCGAACTCGATCTTTGTGGTGGAAGTACTTGATGGAGTGGATCGATATTGTCCATTTTCGCAACTGATGCAAATATTAGGATTTGCAAAGTTGGAGCAAAATCGGATTATCCTTTATCTTTCTGTGCAATAAAATATTTTTTTTGGAAAATTTTTACTTTTTGTGGGGGATACCAGAAGGAGTGGGCCGATATTGTACATCTCCGAACTCTACCTAAGTTTGATAATAATATTACGGAGTTTTAAGTTTGGACCAAATCGGATACTCCATTCGAGAATTTTCGTGCGCACCAGCCAGACAGACAGACGTACGGACGGATGGACATCGCTAGATCGACTCCAAAGAAACCTAGGGTCTAAAACCGTTATCTTGATGAGGCACGTTTTGACCGTATCAAATGATTTATACCCTCTGTGGCCATATGGCTGATGGTATAAAAATCAATTTTGGAAGTAGGTTGTTTTGGAAATATGTGTATATAAATCGGATAAGTAGTTGGTTGTGGGATACTGTGGTTGTGTAGCTTTAGAAAATGAGGGTTTTTTAGACATGCGTTCAGCATATTGTACGAAGTACTAAATTTCGTAAAGAGTGTAGGAAAATGTATGGAGTATGGATGTATGGAGTTTAACCTATTTTTTTTTTTTAAATAGGCTAATTTTGAAATTCGCTACGTTGATCACTGTGATTGTGTGGGTCTAGGTAAGAGGGAATAATTTAATGTAGCTTGGATTTGTGGAGAAAGAAAATAAACCCTTTGTTATTAGGTGTGCTGGAAGAGCTAGATTTGTAAATTTTTTGATGAATTCCAATGATGGACTGAATTTGCCAAAACTTGGATTGGCATGCCCATATTTCGTACAAATATAACCCAGGGGCCTGCATCAAATATAAAAGCTTTATCTTAAATTTTGCGAAGTATAAAGGCAAAATTTAAGGCCTTTTGTGCATGTTTGAAATTATATATGTATATAATGGACCATAAAAAAGTTTGGCCTCGGAACCCAAAAGCCTTTTGAGATTCAGATCTACTAACGAAATGCTATCTCCTCCACTTGGAATTTCCCACGCCCCAGACCATGATCCGATATTTGTCGCGCAGTGTTATCTATCAGACTCTTATAACTTTTTTTGTGTAGAGATACTCTTTCAAAGTTGTTTTCGAATTCTATCCTAAATTCCAAAAATATTGCCATTGTAAATGTTTTGCAAATCATCATCTGTTACCTTTCGCATTTTTTTTTAATTTTTAATCGGCTTTGGAATTTCTAGAATTTTCAACTTGCCATTATTCGAAATGAGACAAAAACAGCACAACCAACCACTGTGCACCCTGGCATGGCATACGCGAATGCCAAACAAGGTGCTAACTACGATGTGCTAATTTTTAATGGATTTTCTGTGGTCAGGTTGGTATTGCAGGCCAGTCAGCCAACCAGCCAGCAACCAAGCAAGCATTTTGTGACGTTCCTTTCATTTGTTGTCTGTTTATCTGTTGGTATGTCTGTCTGCCAGTCTGTTTGTTTGCCAAATGTGTGATTGTTGTAATTGCCAGCAAACCGCTTTTATATCTCTCTTTTGTCAATGACTTTGAAGCAGAAAGTAATGGACCTTTTAGCATATTTTTGTTAAGACACACAAAAAAACTTTTATTCAATGATAAATTATCGAATTGTGGCTGTTATTTTTTGATTGAGTATTTGTTTTTTGCTGAAAACAGGGGGAGATTCCAAAGAAATTTAAAAATTTCCTTAACGTCGAAGAGGAAAAAAAATGATGGGGAAATATTTCCGTCAGAGAGTGATTCATCTTCAAAAAAATCGGAACGATTTTTGCGGAATTTCAAGTAAAAATTAAAAGAATTTTAATTTTTGAAAAATATCTCACATTTGGTGGTCTTTCCAGCGTCATTTGGGCGTTGAGTTTACATGATCGCAACAATGTTTGTAATCCTACACGAATTGCGCCTTATTAGACTTTAAATGACTTCTTTGAGAATTCTGTGAGATTGTTAATAAAATCAGCGGCCTACATTTGATCTAAATAGTTCATGTATGAGAATTTAGTTTTACTGGGAAAAACCCCAATTCTTTTCGTTACAGATTTGTTATTTTTATTTGGAATTACTAATAAGTGCCCACTATTTTATTAGCGAAAATAGAAAAAAAAATATAGATGTCCAAACATACGTTAGATGTCAAGATGAATTTAAAACAAATAAAGGATCCGCAAAATATTTTTTTTGAGAAAATTGAGTGTAGTTTCGGCCGCGTGGGACATAGCGCCGTCCTGCCAATACCCTCTTTTTCAATTATTGTGAACAAAAATTTTACGATAACGTAACGGCCACTCCTTGCTTATTTAACTTTGGTGTCTGGTATTGGGATATAGTATATTTTGAGGGAAGTAGTAATACATACAGGGTGATATAAAAAAACTGCAACAAAGGCAAATGCCATAATTCTTACATTTTTTTTAAATTTCATTGAATAAAAGCAAAAAATGTCGGAAATAGCATCACATTTTAGAATAAATTTAGATTTTTTCGAATTGGTCTCCTTTGGCACGAATTATGGCCTTCAAACGGCCAATGAAACCGTTGTTCTGCGGTATTTTGGCCCATTCCCGGCGAAGCGCTTGCTTGAGGTGATCGACACTTTGTTATTTTTTAGTGCCAACCTTGCTTTCCAAAATACTCCAGACACCACAGTTTAACGGATTGGTATCAGGAGATTTTGGTGCCCATTGTGCGCTGGAAACGAAGCGAGGAGCCTCATTTTGTAACCATTCATGGGTGGCGCGTGCTGAGTGCGACGGTGCTGAGTTCTGTTGGAATGTCCAAGGTCTGCGGCCAAAATGCTTTAATACATCCTCCTACGGCATTTATTCTGATTTATTGACATTTAAATGCCGGAGTACCCTAACGATAGATACCTGTGATTTTCCAGTCCCAGCTAGCTTTGGCCTTTTCCTGGTCTTTCTAATGTTCTGATAAAATGACAAAGAAGAGTTTTTAAGATGTCGGCAAGTCATTGTCATTTCGTCGAAAAATTTACAACTCTGGCTCTTCCTATACACCTATTACCAATGTTATTTAATATGGCACTATGTTGCTCTCTCAAAACTCAAGCTTCATCCCATTCCACCACGTATCAAAACCCTCACAATCACAGTGATCATAGTGAATTCAGAATTAAAGATCTAACAGAATACTGTATTAAGTACGCATTGTAAAAATATCGTCATTGTCACAAATTTCACAATTCCTGTTTTCTTCCCACGCTCTATATCATTTAGTACTTTTCGTACACGTTATAGATAGTACGCATTTCCAAGTTCATATCCTTACCTAAATGCCGTACACTCACAGTGTAATCCTAACACAAGAATGCACAATCCCTACCTCTTTCCCAAATTTTAGTACCATTTAGTATTTTTCATACTCTATTTCCAAAGACATCCCATTGTCCAAACCTTTCACACTCTAATAGAACCTGTATACCAAAATTCAGAATTCCGCCTCTTCTCCTGCATTCCATACTAAGTTTAGTACCATTTAGCACATTTCATATCATTTAATCATTTAAAAATTCATGTCATTATCTAAACGACGTACACTTACAGTGATCCCAATACCAAAACTCAAATTTAGTACAATTGGCGCTTTTCGTAAAGTAATCCAAATTGACCCTCGTAATACGAAAATTCCTAATTCCAGCTCTTTTCCTACATTCTATGTCCAATTTAGTACTGTCTAGTAGTTTTCGTACAAATCATCTCCTTATCTTAGACTACAAAATACCAGACTTCGTTTCATTTGTTACATTTGGTACACTTCCAGGCATACTTCCCAACATTGATAATTTTTCATTAAAAAAGACATCATGAAACCAAATTAGTAAAAAAAACCTCTATTCCAAATTTCAGAATTCCAGCTCTATCCCTTCGTCCAATTAAAATTGTGTCATAATTAGTAATTTTTAGTATTTTTCGAACTCTTCTAATTTTTAACAAGTTAAAAATATGTCGATTTTACCGACAGATATATACTCTCAGACAATGTTAGATTATTTAAATATATTTTGACTTTTCTTATGATTATTCAATTTGTTGACCCTCCATGGAGTAAGTTCCGAAGTAATATAAAACAATCGAGAATTAAGAATATAAAAAGTAGCTCGGTCTACCACCTAACATACCTGGTACAGCTGACCGTGAGAAAAGCAGGAACATGCCAAATTTAGTTCGCATACCCAAAGAATTTGTTCATGAGATTTATTAAATTTCTTAGCAAATGCTAAGCGTACAGGAAACTGCATTCTTTAAGGGTTGGACGGCATTTTTGTTGCTATTATAGGGATTCGAGGTAGCACTACAATTGAACCCATATAATCGTAATCTCAATTATATTGTTGTGCTAACTTTTTTACTGTTAACCTAATAAAAATGGCGAAATTATTATTGTACCTAAGTCCATTCTAAATTTAAATTTGATTGTATCTACAGCCGATCAATAGATATGTGTATACAAAATCTACATTTGTTGGTGGTACCTCCGTTTCTAATGCCATATCTCCAGTTCCAAGTGGAATTTTAACAAGTTAAAAAGTATCAGTCGGTTTTGCCGACACATGTATACCCTGTATATAGGATTATTCAAATTGTTGAGCCTGTACGGAGTAAGTTCCGAAGAAATGGGTCAATATTGTCTATTCCGTATCGGACTTAAAAATATGATATAAATGTTGTGACGTGCCAGGTTTGGACTATATCGACTACTTCCTTCACTTTATATGAGATATGTGATACATTTTTAAGTCTGTGGTATGCGTGAATTTCCAGATATAGTCGACGGAAGTATTCCCTACTTCTTACTTCATCTAATACAGATAAAAATTTTGGTATGGGTAAAATTACAAGAAGATCGAACACTTATATTCAATTTTATGCCAAATCATAAAATTCCACATTCATCTTAGGTATCTGGCTGAGTTAAATATTTAGATATCGTAAGTTGTAAAGAATAGCTGGCTTCTTTCGAAAGTTACGACAGATAAAAGTATTGAAAATTCTGACTCCTTGTGGTTGAGGTGCTAGAAAGAGGTGCGCAGATATAAATGATTTTCTTCTCTACAGATTTTGTTTTAGCAAAAATGTATGTATGTGTGAAATTTGAAGAATTGTTTTTGTAAATTTTGAACCCTATGTGGAGGACGTACCAGAAGAAATGGTTTGATCTCTACCATCTTTATAACAGATATTGTGTTGATGTAAATATTGAGATATACCAAGTCTAAATGGAATCGGATGTAAAATTCGCGTTTTATGAGCTTCATGGATATTCAAAATGTTGACCCTTTGTGGGTCGGTACCAGAAGGATTGGATCGATACATTCCAACTTTACAGCAGATCTTGTATTAGTATAAATAATGCAATGTGTGAAATATAAAGAGAACCGAATGCTTATTTCGGATTTTATAATCGTTTTGGTTATTCAAAACCTTTGTGGGGAAGGTAGCAGAAGGAATGGTCCGGTCTCTACCATCTTTATAAATATTGAGCTGTGCCAAGTCTGAATTGCATCGGATGTTAATTTCGAGTTTTATAAGCTTCATGTGTTATATACTCTCTATATGTTATAAAATTCAATTACCGGAAATTGCCTTAGATCTCAAGGTAATCGCACCAAAAATATATCTTGTGATGAGATAAAAAGTGACAACCGATTACCGATGAGTAATCTGAAAACAAATTTAAATCACTCTGAAAAATTGCATATAATTTCAATTATCACGCAATTTGGAACATTCTCTAACGCGCTCACAAAAAAAAAAAAAAAAAAACAAAGAGGCGAATCATTCAATTATCGGTGACTAATGGCACAAATATGTTTCGAAAATTGTGGCGAGAGAGTGATGGCATGTTAAAAAGGTGTTCGATTCGCTCATCCTCCCACCTGTTTCCCCCACAAACTTGAATTTATTATTCGAATTGCTGCTATTCACCTAATAGGCTAATCCGCTAGAAAGCCAACTAAAATGTAAAACATGAAATTTATTGCAGCTGTGCTGCATCATCTGCTCACCCGCCAACAGGCAGCGGTATTTTAATTTTGCGAAAATATAGAAATTAGAATTGAAAATCTCAAAATGTGAACATCGCATCGAAGTGGTTGAGGAAATAATCAACAATAAATAATTGGCGATTTCCCTTTTTTTGCTGGGATTGTTGACACACGGGCGTCGATGATGATGGCGTCATTCAACGTCATGGTATTTGCATTTTCCACACGTTCATTTTCCGGTGATTGACGGCGGCGATCCCAAAGCCCGACAGGCAAATAATAAAAATCGATTGACACTAACGCCGCCTACTATGCGCAGAAAAGTGATCTAGAAGGCACGTCTTGTTTGCTATTGAAGTGTTGTTACAGAGATTCTCATTGGGAGACTTTTTAACGAGAGGAAAAGAGAGATGATGGAGAGGGCCAATTAGGGAATAATTTATTATGGATATTATTACAAATACAATTGAAATTGTCTCCTGCCTCCAAAATCCCTTTCTATTTTGAACATCATCACGTTCGCTTCTGTTTGTTGTAATTTAATTATTGTTGTTCGGTTCTACTGCAAGTGTCATAATATGACGTAAAAATTAAAAATACAAATTCCATAAATTATGAAAATGAAGTTTTATTTGCAACTGTTTTTCTTGCTGTAACATTCTAAATGCATTAACAAAAAATTTTTTGAAAAATATTTAAAATTCTATTTGACAAAAAAAAGGACGAGTGGAACATTGGCACGTGTACACTGGAAAAAAATTGGCATTTTTGAACAATACGGGGTGAGATGAAAAAAAACTACAACCCACTTCAGGCTGCTGTCTAAGCCACTCGTTCGACAGCTGTTAAAATTATTCTAGTGACGGCTCATTATATTGTTTACAAGCGTACAAAAGCATTTTGGTGAGAATTTTCCAGATAAAAGTTATTCGTGATGGAATTCGAGCGTGATAGTGTGGTTTCCTTGTATTTGGCTGGAAAACCACAAGTGGCTATCGTTACAGCACTTCAGCATTTAAATGTGAATAAATCTTTTGTGTCTCGTACCATCGCATCGCTCGTTACCGTGATACTTGTAGCTTAGCCCGATGCCAAGGAAGTGGACGGCAACATCAACAGAAATGGTACGAAAAGTAAAGAAGCGACTTGATCGAAACCCGCGTCGCAGTGGCCGAAAAATGGCTCGTGAGCTGAACACCTTGCAATATTCCATTCGGAAAATATTGAAAAATGAGCTCGGGGTAAAGTCATTGAAATTCCATAAAGTTCAAGAACTTATACCGCAACATTAAAAAAATAGACTCAAAGAGCTAAAGAGCTTGGCCGAAAATTGTGAACTGCCGAATTTGGTTTTCTCCGATGAGAAAACATTCGTTGTCTAGCAGTTTGTAAAAAAACAAAATGATCGTCTTTACTTGCCAAAGAGGTCAACTGAAAATGTGCACCTTCGGCTGACCACCAGAACTCAAGCGCTGGCCATGGCGATGATGTGGGCCGCCATAACAACCGATGGTTGCCCTCCGCTCGTATTAATCGACCGTGGCATCAGAATAAATGCCGAATATTATCTCGAAAATATTCTGGGGGTGTATTAAAGCCCTTGGAACCAAACATTTTGGCCACAGACCTTGGACATTCCAACAGGAATCAGCACTATCGCACTCAGCGCGACATCTAAGAATGGTTACGAAATGAGGTTTCTCGTTTCATTTCCAGCGCACAATGACCACCAAAATCTCCGGATAACAATCCGAAACAATCTGTTAGACTATTGTATCTAAAGTATTTTGGAAAGCAAGGTTGGCACTAAAAAAAATACCAAAGTGTCGATGACCTCAAGCAAGCGCTTCGCCGGGAATGGGCCAAAATACCGCAGAACAACATTCGGGCAGCGTGTGACGATTTCATTGGCCGTTTAAAGGCCATAATTTGTGCCAAAGGTGACCAATTCGAACAAATCTAAACTTATTCTAAAATTTGATGCTATTTCCAACATATTTTGCTTTCATTCAATAAAATTAAAAAAAAACAAGTAAAAAAGCAGTAAGTTCGGCCGGGCCGAACTTTGAATACCCTCCGTCATTTAGAACAAATTTGATAATTTTCAAAAAGGTAACATTCGCAAAAAATTCATTTTAAAAATATCGAATATAGCCGTTATATTAGGGCCTGTACGACGTGCACCTACATAGGCATTGTTTGTCACAAGCCATTACTATATTCAAATTCGAAACTTGACATAAACGGCGAAGAATGTAGCCAAAATCATCAAAATACCGTACATAGGGAGGTACCGTTATATAGGAGCTATACGTAGACTTGGACCTATATAGACAATTTTCTGTACAGGCTGTAGCCTTCATTACGAACTTCAAATACGACATCTCAAACAATTTCGGTGAGTATTGTACCTAAAATCGTCAAAATACCGAACATAAGGAGGTACTGATATATAGGGCCTATACGAAGACCTGGATTTGCAAAGACAATTTCCTGTCTCAGGCTGTAGTGCACATTTCGAACTTCAAACACCAAATTTGAAACAATTCCGGAGAATAATGTCGCTTGAATCATCAAAATGCCGAATATCGGGAGGTACCGTTATATGGGGGCTATACGAAGACGTGGACCTGTATAGACAATTTTCTGCCTCAGGCTCTAGTATCCATTTCGAACTTCAAAAACCAAATTTGAAACAATTCCGAGAATAATGTCGCTAAAATCATCAAAATACTGAATAAAGGGAGGTACCGTTATATGGGGGCTATACGAAGACATTGACTTACACAGGAAATTTTCTGGCATAGACTGTAGTACACATTTCGAACTTCAAATGCCATATTTGAAACAATTCCGATCAATAATATCGCTAAAATCATCTAAATACCGAATATGGGGAGGTACCGTTATATGGGGGCTATATGAAGACGTGGACCAGCACAGACAATTTTCTGTCTTAAGCTGTAGTATCCATTTCGAACTTCAAATACCAAATATGAAACAACTCCGTTAAAAAATGTCGCTAAAATCATCAAAATACGGAATATCAGGAGGTACCGTTATATGGGGACTATATGAAAACGTGGACCTACATGACCAATTTAACCTACTGGCCAAATTAATCTGTGTGCAAAATTTTAGCCTTCTATCTCAATTCGTTCGAAAGATAGCGTGATTAGAACAGACAGACACACAGACGGACATGGCTATTTAACCATTTGGTGCACAATGAACCCGAAATCGATTGAAAATATATGGGAGCTATATTTAAATTTGTACCGATTCTTTCCAATTTCAATAGGGTTCATCCTGAGGCCAAACAAATATTTTTTTGGAAAATTTCATCTCAATCGGATAATAAATGAGACCTGCATTTTGTTCACAAAAATACATGGACAGACGGACGGGCATACATAAATCGACTCTATCAATATCCTTAAAAGTAACTAGCGAGATGGTTGAATGTGTTTATAGAAGTGGAGCCGTACCTGTTGGTTTGTCCCATTACAGGGCTGCCCATATTCGACGGACCTATGATTTTTTTTAAAAATCAAAGAAAAAAATAAAAATTTGGCGGTTGGCAATGTCAATCTATTAATTTGTTCCAAGTAGATTTGTTTACATCAATTTTTGAATATGATATCTCTCAAATGGCCGCCTCTGGCGTTGATGACGTATTGTGCCCTTTTTGCTGCATTTTCCATCGTTTTTGCCAACATTTCGGCCGGAATAGCGGCTATTTCTTCACGAATGTTGTTCTTGAGCTCTTCTACGGTTCTTGGCTTGTTAACGTCAACATTTGACTTCAAATATCCCCACAAGAAGAAGTCAGGCGGCGTCAAATCGGGCGAACGCGGTGGCCAGTCCAAATCACCACTTTTCGACATCAAACGGCCCGGAAACAAATTCTTCAGAAAATCGATTGTTATGCGACTTGTGTGCGGTGGAGTGCCGTCTTGTTGAAACCAGAACTGCATCATACGCTTTCGACGAATAATAGGCATCACAAAATTGGTCATCATGTCGCGATAACGCTCCTGATTGATGGTAACAGCATGGCCATTTTCATTTTGGAAGAAAAACATCGGCCCAATGACTTTTTCGTCATGAAGAGGCACTTCTTGAATCTCCTGAGGATTTTCAGTGGCGTAAAAACGGCAATTTTGCTTATTTGCGGTCCCATTCGATTTGAAATGGGCTTCATCGGACATGATAATTTTGTTCCAAAATTGCTCGTCATCTTCGGCCATTTCGATGACTCTTTGGGCCCATTCCAATCGACGAGGCTTGTCCGCAGGCAACATTCTTCGCGTCAATTGAATTTTGTACGGGAACAAATGCAAATCAATGCGAATAATCCGTTGTAAAGTGGACCGAGCCATACCCAACTGCTGAGAACGGTGTTTTTGGGATGTTCTTGGGAACCTCTCAACACTGGCTCGTACGGCAGCGATATTTTCGGCCGATCGCCTTGGTCGACTTTTATATGGCCTCTTCGGATTACCACTATGTGCTGTAGGATATAAAAAGCTAAGCCAACAATTTAATTGAGGTTACGATTATTACGGAGAAGTATGTGGGTTCAGTTGTAATGCTACCTCGAAACCTTATAATAGCAACAAAAATTACTTCCAACATTAAAATAAAGTAGTTTTCTGTCCGCTTGGTATTTGATATGACATTTAATAAATCCCAAGGACAAGCTCTTTAGGTAGGCGAACAAAATTTTGCATGGTCCAGCTTTTTTTGGTAGACCGAGCGATTTTTTTGTTTACGCTCCTGAAAGAAAATCAATTTTTTTTTTTAGTTTTAAATTTGTTTTATTTTAATTTAAACCCAACAAAAATATTCGTATATAAACGAAGTGCACGGGGTTTATTTAGTCTCATATAAAGCGAGTCGATATAGTACAAGCCTGTTCAGACTTAGGTCAGGATTGAACATGAAAATAACTGCCCAAAGTTTGTCGTTCCTCCCCAAATCAGCGATAGTTGAGATATGTAGAACCAATCTTTATGGTAAGCCCCTCACAAAAGGTCGGTCGGAATACCTGCCAACGTTCTTACATATTTTTATTATCAAACCTTTTTTTTTTTGCAGTGTCGAGGTATTACACAATGCTTTAAAATTTCGAAATGTAAATTTGTTGTTGTTATTGTTGTTGCAGTTGAAAATTTATTTGAAACGTAATAAAAACGAATAATTACATTTTAACGGATTTATGGGAATTGCAGTCACAGCAGCAGCGGCATTATTGTAACACTCAACACTTGTTGCTGTTAATTTTTATGAAAATAAATTTCGACGACAGCATCTGCTGGATGAGATGGAAATAATTGCATAAATTAGAAGCGGCAACAGCAACAACAACATCAACAACAAAGAATGCAACGGAAATATTTACATATTATCATGCAACATAAAAAATCAATTTTGAATTAAATTTATTAGAAGTGGAAAGGTATTTATCTATGTTCTTACTTATTTTTATAGTAAAGTAGTTATTTATTTATAAATTAAATTATTCATTTATTACTGAGTTTTTTATTTATTTTATTAGAACGTAAATAATGTGTAGAATGCAGATCCATCACAAATTTAAAAATCCAACAGCTTTTGAAAGTAAACGTCTATAATACCTTAGAACAATTGAAACTGAAATTTTCGGAACATTTAATAAGCATTTCTCAGGAACCATTGCCTACAAGGTGAGATAAAAAACTGCAACAAAGTTAAAGGCCATAATTTTTAATTTTTTTTTTAATTTTATTAAATGAAGGAAAAATGTAGGTAATAGCATCAAATTTTAGAATAAGTTTAGATTTGTTTGAATTGGTCACCTTTGGTACGAATTATGCCCTTCAAACGGCAAATGAAACCGTCAAACGCTGCCCGAATTTTGTTCTACGGTATTTTGGCCCATTCCTGGCGAAGCGCTTTCTTGAGGTGATCGACACTTTGGTATTTTTTAGTGCCAACCTTTCTTTCCAAAATACTCCAGACATAATAGTCCAACGGATTGGTATCCGTAGTTTTTGGAGGCCAAAGTCTGCTAGAAATTAAGCGAGGAACCTCATTTTATAACCATTCTTGGGTAGCGCGTGCTGAGTGCGATGGAATGTCCAATGTCTTCGGCCAAAATGTTTGAGTGCCCAAGGCTTTAATACACCCTCCAGAATATTTTCGCGATAATATTTGACATTTATTCTGATGTAACGGTCGATTAATACGAACGGAGAGCGACCATCGGCTGTTATGGCGGGCCACACCATCTCCATGACCGGCGCTTGAGTTCTGGTGGCCAACCGAAGGTGCACATTTTTAACTGACCTCTTTGGCAAGTAAACACGATCATATTGTTTGTGGTCAACGACTGTTTTCTCATCGGAGAAAACCAAATTCGGGCGTTACCACTTTCGGCCAGGCGAAGCAACTTTTTAGCTCTTTTGAGTCTATTTTCTCTCTACGGCGGTGTAAGTTCAGGCAATTTTGTCTCCATCTAGGCCGATGATGTCCTTTAGTCTTTCCCCCGTCTCTTCCATAGGTCGATTTATATGCGCGTCAACGATTATCTCGTTGTCCCCCATCGGTACTTCGTTAGATGGCGCCCAATGTTGAACGTAGCGAAATGTTGGGCTATGGCCTTGCTTGGTCCGCCAGGCATAGTATACCCTAATTTTCGTCGAATCTTGAGGATGAGTGGTGGTCTTTCCCACCATATAAGGCTCTTGATCCACCGGCAGTTGATCAGATCTATCATCGCCTATTCTTTTACAGTATGAGCTGTCACTGGAATAATTTTATCAACTCTCGGACAAGTGGCTTAGAAATGACATCTGTCCCTCCCCCAGCCATCCGGAAGCTTACAACTCACTTCGCGAAATATTGAAGAGTCCAAGTCGTTTGGGGCCGATATAGAACTGGTACAGCAAGAGTTGACCAAGGAGTATGAGGACGGCATGAAAAAAAATCAAATTTTCTAGATCGAATCCAAGTGTCTTGAAACGATTCTTTTCCAAAGAGACAATATTTGCTCGACCTTTGCAATCCCCATACTTGCATCAGTGCTGGTGGTCAGGTGTGAAAATGGACAATATCGATCAGCTTCATCAAGTACCTCCTCCACAAGGGGTCAAAATTTAAAATAATTATAACTCTAATAAATTTTGACATAAGATTCCGATTATCTTCAATTTTTCACACATAACGGTCCAAAGGGTCAAAATTTTGAATATCCATGAAGCTCCCAAAACGCGAAATTAACATTCGATTCCATTCAGACTTGGTACATCTCAATATTTCCATCAACAAAAGATCTTCTAGAAAAATGGTAGAGACATCCCCCACAAATGATCAAAGTTTTTAATAATCAAAACGATTATATAATCCAAAATCCGGTTCTCTTCATATTTCACACATCCCATTATTTCTACTAACACAAGATTTTCCATAAAGATGGGATATATCGGTCCACTGTATCTGTTACCTCCCCCACAAAGGGTCAACATTTTTTATACCCATGAAGCTCATAAAACACGAAATTAACATCCGATTCTATTCAGACTTGGTATATCTCAATATTTCCATCAACACAAGGTCTGTTATAAAGATGGTAGAGATCGAAGCTTTTCTTCTGCTATATCCCCCGCATAGGGTTCAAGATTTTGACAAACGAAACGCTCAAAGAAGCGAAATAAGCATCCAACTCTCTTCAAATTTCACGCATACAAAAATTGTTTCTAACACGTGATCTGTTGTGAAGATGATATTTATCCGCGAACCAGCCTTGTGATACCTCACCCACAAAGGGTCACAATTTACAATACTTTTATCTGTCATAACTTGCGATTCTTTACAACTTGCTGTGTCTAAATAATACTCTCAATCAGAAACCTGAGATGAATATGGAATTTATGATTTCGCATAAAATTGGATATAAATGTACAATTTTCTTGTCCTTTTGCCCATTCCAATATTTTTATCTGTATTAGAGGAATTATGAAAATGGAATGATTCGATCGACTATATCTGGTACCTAACGGACATTTAAACATTTTCTAACAGTTTTCACATATCTCATATAAAGTGAAGGAAGTAACCATTATAGTCCAAACCTGGCACGTTGCCATATTTATATCATGTTAACTTAGGTCCGATATGAACCTACACCATAGAGGGTCAACAATTTGAATAATCATAACAGAAGTCAAAATATATTTAAATATTCGGACATAGGCTGAGGTTATACATTCGGCTCATAAAGTTTTTTCCTTTATCAAGCTATACAAAAATATCTCTTCCATCATTTCCTACTTATTTGGTTATTACATTTCTAATGTTTTTGTTTTGTATCTATTTTGTATTGTATCAGTTTTTTTTTTCTTCAGTTCCACATTGTTTTTCTTTATCATAAACATTTTGTAATTTATCTAAAGATGTATTGCATGCTTGGAAATAATTTAAATTGCCAAGCAATTGGAATACCTTTAACGAACGTTTTAACTCCAAAAAGTATTCGGATCAGATGAGAAGTAATAGTTTTTTTTTTGTTGTTCTTCCTCTTATTGTTTTTATAATCATGATGGTATCTAACGCTAATGAGCATTCTCAATGTGGTTGCTCATTTCAAATGATGCTCATTTGATTATTTTAATGTGATACATTTTTTGGTAGTACGCACTAATTGTGGAAGAATATAAAATCTGTGTAATTATGTACATAAAACTATGATTTGAAATAGCATAGATAGAGATATTGAAATTTGAAAATTTGATTTTTTTTTTAAGATTTTGGAATGCTAGAATCGAGAAGGTCATGTATCCTTGGCACCGTTTCCAAACGACCGTTTTTACTACAGATGTTGTAATTCTACTTGGTGGTAGGAAATAATTTCTATCAAAAAGTAATTATACACTTAAGAGAAAAAGATTGCAACAATTTTTCTACTCGCAACGTCTGTCCATTTTAAAGTATGCTATTTTTCCTCTTTAGAAAACTGACCACAAATAATAGCTAAAAACCCCGAAATGTCAGTATTTAAGGAGTTATGGCCATTTTAAAGTATGCTATTTTTCCTCTTTAAAATCGGTTGTTTGGAGTTCTAAGGGTCCCGGCCTTTTTCCAATAAAACTTTACTATTTCAAATTAATAAATGCTATCAATTTTCCAAATAACTGAAAAAACACAAGTTAAAATTATCAGTCGGATTTGCCGACAGGTGTATACCGTCAGCCAATGTTCGATTGATTAAATATACAGGGTGGGATAAAAAAACTGCCACCAAGTCAAACGCCATAAATTTTACATTTTTTTTTTTTAATTTTATTGAATGAAAGCAAAAAATGTCGGAAATAGCATCAATTTTTAGAATAAGTTTAGATTTGTTTGAATTGGTCACCTTTGGCACGAATTATGGCCTTCAAACGGCCCATGAAACCACACGCTGTCCAAATGTTGCTCTGCGGTATTTTTGACCATTTCCGACTTTGCTTTTCAAAATACTCCAGACACAATAGTCCAACGGATTGGTATCAGGAGATTTTGGTGGCCATTGTGTGCTGGAAATGAAGCGAGGAGAACCTCATTTTGTAACCATTCTCGGGTGGCGCGTGCTGCGTGCGATGGTGCTGTTTCCTTTTGGAATGTCCTAGGTCTGCGGCCAAAATGTTTGAGTGACCAAGGCTTTAATACACCATCCAAAATATTTTCGCGATAATATTCGGCATTTATTCTGATGCCACGGTCGATTAATATGAGCGACCATCGGTTGTTATGGCGGCCCACACCATCACCATTGCCGGCGCTTGAGTTCTGGTGGCCAAACGAAGGTGCACATTTTCAGCTGACCTTTTTTGCAAGTAAACACGATCATTTTGTTTGTTTACAATCGGCTGGACAACGAATGTTTTTTCATCGGAGAAAAGCAAATTTGGCAGTTCACCACCTTCGGCCAAACGAAGCAACTCTTTAGCTCTTTTGAGTCTATTTTCTTTCTGTTGCGGTGTAAGTTATTGCACATTTTGGAATTTCAATGGCTTTACCCGGAGCTCATTTTTCAATATTAGCCGAATGGAATATTGTGATATGTTCAGCTCACTAGCCATTTTTCGGCCACTGCGACGCGGGTTTGGATCAAGTCGCTTTTTTACTTTTCAAGAAGTAAAAGTATTGAAAATTGTGTCCCTTTGAGGGTGAGGTACCAGTAGAGGTTCGTTGATATATATCATCTTCACAATGGATCTTGTGTTAGCAAAAATATTTTGATGTGGAAATTTGAAGAGATTTCATTGCTATTTTGATTTCTTTGAGCGTTTTGTTTTTCAAAATCTTGAACCCTTTGTGGAGGAGGTACCACAAGAAATTACCCGATATCTACTTTCTTTATTACAGATCTTGTGTTATTGGAAATATTGAGATGTACCAAGTCTGATTGGAATCGGATGTTAATTTCGCGTTTTAAGAGCTTTATGGATATACAAAATTTTGACCCTTTGTGGGGTACCAGAAGGAGTGGACCAATATATTCCATCTTCACAGCAGATCTTATGTTATGGGAAATAATGGGATGTGCGAAACATGAAGAGAACCGGCTGCTTATTTCGGATTTTTTTTAATCGTTTTGATTATTCAAAAATTTGACCCTTTGTGGGGGAGGGAATCACCCGAAGGAATGGTCCGATCTCTACCACCTTTAAAAGATTTCTTGTGTTGATAGAAATATTGGGATGTGCCAAGTCTGAATAGAATCGGATGTTAATTTCGCGTTTTAGGAGCTTGATGGATATTCAACATTATGACCCTTTGTGGGGGAGGTACCAGATGGAGTGGAGCGATATATTCCAGCTTCACGCCAGACCTTGGGTTAATAAAAATGTTGTGATGTGTGTAATTTGAAGACAATCGGACTCTTACATCACATTTAATACGAGTTATAATTATTCAAAAATTTGACTATTTGTGGGGGGGGGGGGGGGAGATGTACTTGATGGAGTGAACCCAAATTGTCCATTTTCGCATCTGACCTAACACTGATGCAAATAGTAGGATTTGCAAAGTTGTATCAAAATCGGATTATTTTTTCTCTTTCTGTGCAATAAAATATTTTTTTTGAAAGTTTTGACACTTTGCGGATTAGTTACCAGCAGGAGTGGACCGATATTGTCCATCTCCGAGTTCGATCTAAGTTTTATAATGATATTACGATGCACCAAGTTTTGACCAAATCGAATACTTCCGTCGAGAGTTATCGTGCGCAACAACCAGACAGACGGACGAACGCACGGACATCGCTAGATCGACTCCAAATGTCCTGAAACTAATTTGATCCAAAGAGACCTTTGGTCTAAAACCATTATTTCGATAAGGCACGTTTTGGCCCTACCAAGTGATATGTACCCTCTCTAACCATATGACTGAGGGTATAAAACACCCCACAAATCACAACCAATTTAGCCTAGCTTTCGTGATGAATTAAATATATTGACAAATAGCAAAAATCGACAAACTAAATTACCCACCATTACAACTATCAAATAAATCGGATCACGTGTGTCAAACATGTCGTTCAAGCCAACCTAAACAAACTAAAAAAAAAAAAATAATAATAATTCAGCAAATCAAAATAAAATGCCATACAACGATAACAATAACAACCACCCAATATTTGTAACAAAAACCTAAATATTTGATTGACCATAAATAGTCGCAACAAAATATTGTGGATTAAAAAATGCCACAACAAAAACACCACCCCCATAAATATTGGTAAACTAATATAAAAAGTAGTAACGTGTTATAAAAGCTCCACACCTCCTCCTCCGCCATGCCTCTGCCTAATGGGGATGGACTTACTCCCACCAACCACGCGAAGTGCTAGAAATTACCGTTGTTTGTAAACAATAACAATATGATCGGCATTTCTAAAAAAAAAATAAATAAAAACCAACAGCTACTGGCAAATTAGTGCGTGATTCAACTTTGTAATTTTCAGCGATTTATTCGAATCGCAACTCCAATAAACAAAACCGTTAAATAATCACAATGTATTCAAAAATTCAAATAAACAAATCACAGGGCATTGTATTTTAAATTCGTTCAATTCTTAGAAAGAAAGTTTGGAAATAGTTTGCAAATATTTATAACCTAGATCACAACGCGTGGAGGGGAATTTTTGACACCACAGCACATTAGTTTTAAAACCAATAAATTTTTATATCTTAAGTCATGGATTTTTGGAAACTCATACTAAAAGGGTAGGAAAAAGGTCTGAAATGTAGTGAAAATGCAACACTTTGTAGTGGGCAAACGGTAGCTCATTCCGAAGGGTTTCGGAAATTTGAACTTTAGTGTTACGAAAAGTTCTAAAATAGAACTTAACTTCTAAAACGGTACCACTTGGTATTATGTGAATGAATAGAGCTTAAAACTTAAAATTGGGTATGAGAACCGAGGTTGGAAAGTGGATTGTTATATGAAGGTAGTTTTGGAAATGTGTACAAATTATGCGAACTAGATTTGGAACAGTTTGATTTAGTGTGAACGGGTGAAGCTAGATTTTTGAAATTTCGCATTGTTGCCGCTGTTGGTGGTAGATTTGTTAAAAAGATAGGTTTGGTTTTGAAAATGTATATCATAATTATAGAAAAGTACCGGATTTTACCAAATTTGGTATTGAGTGAAGGGAAAGAGATAAAATTCTGAATTTAGATTAATGATAGTATCTGTATTTGAGATTTGCCGTTTTTTTTTCGGAAATGCATCCCATATTTGCACGAGAAGTACTTAATGGTACTAAATTTGGTAAAAGAGATACGGCTGGAATACTGAGGGCTAAGGTCTCTGTTTGTATTTGGAATTTAGTTATGGAGGTGGTACAAATTGTGCGAACTATACTAAATGGCACTTAGTTTGGTATAGTTTAGTATAAACGGAAGAAACTGGATTTTTGAAATGTTGCATAGTGCTGGAAATCTGAAATTTGGAATTAGGGTCGCTGTGTAGCCTGAACATATGAGGGTGCTTTCGCAAATATGTACTATAATTTTACGAAAAGTACTAAAATTGGTATCGGGTATAAGGAAAAGATACAAGTCTGAAATTTAATGTTTAGATTACTGATGGTATTCGTATTTGTGATTTGGCGGTTTGTTGGAAATACGTTCTATATTTGTATGAAAATTACTAAATCGTACTATAATTGTTCGAAAATTACTAAATGGTACTAAATTTGGTATCGGGTAAAAGGATAAGATTAAATCGGAAATTTGATATTAAAATTACTGATGGTATCCGTGTTTGAGATTTGGCTTATTTTGTAAGTACATTCTCTTTTTGTACGAAAAGTGGTAAATAGTACTAAATTTGGGACTGGCTGAAGGTGGTGGTGGTTTTCCAAATGTGTACTATAATTGTTCGAAAAGTACTAAATGCTACCAATTTTGTATTACTGTTGGTGTCTAGGATGGAGAGATGTAGATGTTTCTGGATATGCGTACTAATTTTAACTAAATTTTATATGGGGTTATGGAATAGAAATGAAATTTGATATTGAAGTCACTGTTAGTTTTTTTGGGTTTACACCTTGGTAAATTTCAAAAAGATTTGAAAGACTTTTTGGTGTAAAAACTGGATATTTTGCTATTATTCATTCCGAAAAAGGAAAAACTTGAATAATATAAAAACCTTGAAAGTCTGAAAATATAGTACGATGTACCAAGAATTTATTAAAAAATTTCAAAACTGAAAAAATTGCGCATTTTAAGTACTTAAAAATGGTGACACGAACTCTTGGAACGAATCTAACTATTTAAGGTAGAATTTTCGCTGGCGAAGTTGCGGGCACTTGCTAGTAAATCGACATTTCTTTTAACTTCAAACAATGCTATTCTTTTAGATCCAGTGTGCATATGGGACGGATCGGCCTACGGATTGTGATACCTTTCCCACAAAGGGTTTATATTTTCAAAAGTTTTAAACATAATAAACTACATAATTTGTTCTCTTCATGATTCACACGTTGCAATATTTGGGTTCAATCTTTATGATACGCCCCATATATGGTATAGATAAATGAAATATCAAATGCTGAGAGCATATATCTGTGACAAATCGGCTGATACCGTTTTAACTTGTTTTTATATAACAAGAGGATATATATATCATTTGATACGGCCAGAACGTACCTCATATAAATAACGGTTATAGGTATCTTTGAACCAAATCCGTTTCAGAACATTTGGGATCGATCTAGCGATGTCCCTCCGCCCGTCCTTCTGTCTGTCTCCAGGCTGGTCCGCCCAATAACTCTCGAAGGGAGTATCCTATTTGATCCAAATTTGGCACATGGTAATATTATTGTTAAACTTAGATCGGGTTTGGAGATGGGCAATATCGGTCCACTCCTTCTGGTACCTTCCACACAAAATGTCAACATTTACAAAGAAAGTAATTTACTGCACAGAAAGAGAATAGATAATCCGATTTTACTCCAACTTTGCGAATCCTAATATTTGCATCAGTGCTAGGTCAGCTGCGAAAATGGACAGTGTCGTTCAACTCCACCAAGTACCTCCCCACAAAGATTCAACATTTTGAATAATTATAACTCTTATAAAATTTGATGTAAGTGTCCGATAACCTTCAAATTACACATATCGCAATATTATTATTACACACATATCAATCCAAGGTCTGGTGTGAAGATGGAATGTATCGGTCCACTCCATTTGGTACCTCTCCCACAAAGGTTCACAATTTTGAGTATTCATAAACGTTATAAAGCACGAAATTAACATCCGATTTCATTCAGATTTGTCACATCTCAATATTTCTATCAATGCAGGATATGCTATAAAAATGGTAGAGATCGGACTATTCCTTCTGGAAACTCCCTCACAAATAGTCAAAATTTTGAATAACCAAAACGGTTATAAAATGCGAAATTACCATCCGATTTTATTCAGACTTGGTACATCTCAGTATTTCCATCAACACAAGATCTGTCATATACCATACCTCCCACATAAAATATCAAAATTTTGAATAACCAAAGACATAAAATAATTAATTAAAAAATAAGCGTTCGGTTCTATTCATAAAAGCTCATAAAACGCGAAATTAACATTCGACTTCATTCAGATTTGGCACATCTTAATATTTCTATCAAAACAGGATATTCTATAAAGATGGTAGAAATCGAGCCATTTCTTCTGGTACCACCCCCACATAGGTTTCAAGATTTTGAAAAACCAAACGCTCAAAGAAAGCGAAATAAGCATCCAACTCTTTTCAAATTTCATACATACAAACATTTTTGCTAACACAATATCTGTTGTGAAGATGATATATATCTGCGAACCTCTTCTGGTATCTCACCCACAAAGGGTCACAATTGTCAATAGTTTTATCTGTCATAACTTGCGAAAAAAGTCAGCGATTCTTTACAACTTTCTATATCTAAATATTTAACTTAACGAGAAACCTGAGATAAATATGGAATTTATTATTTCGCATATAATTGAATATACATATTCAATTTTCTTGTAATTTTGCCCATACTAATATTTTATAGAAAAAGAAAGTGAAGGAAGTTATCAATATGGTCCAAACCCGGCACATCGCAATATTTATATCATATTTATTTAGGTCCGATACGATATGAACAATATTGGCCCATTCCTTCGGAACCTACTCCATAGAGGGTCAACAATTTGAATAATCATAACAGAAGTCAAAATATTTTTAAATAACTGAACATTGGCTAAGTGTATACATCTGTCGGCAAAACCGGCGTTTTAATTTGTTTTATTTTTCTTTTGAGACGATAGCCGTTAATCCATGTTGTGCTCTCCCTGTGTTCTGATTTGCCTTTCAAATGCAGGCAGATCGGGTCCACATCTCGGAACTGTATTACTTAATCCCAGATTAGTAATTATTTTACTGCACATAGAATAGCACATAGTTTCCGATAATTGTTTCGGAAAGGCCTCTGAAAAGTTCTTTAAATCGAGGAATTTTATAATTCCATAAAAATAGAATGGAGTTTATAATTCTTTGTAAACGGTTGATTTTTTGTAAACATTTCACTAAATCTGATTCATAAAGAAATGTTCCCATTCTACCCGAGTCCATTCATTCATTGCTTTCTATTCTACTTTCCCTCCATTTGGCAGGTATTTCATTTGCATTCGAAATATGTCAAGGTGACGGGAGGAGGGATAACATTCGTCTCTTTTTTTTCTATTCTCAAATTGACACAGATTAGAAAGCTAAGAATTTCTGTTGTGCGGGGAAAAACCCCACCAACGGATAATTACATAAACGATTTCTTTCGATTATGACACGGCACTTGAAGTACGGTGGTACCCACTTTCCTCTGCACGTGTGGTAAACAAACAAACAAAAATGACAGTTCCATTCTCTTTCATAATCGCTTAGCCAAACAGATGTCATTAAGGTAGAAGCTGCGACAGCACCAGCGACGTCAGTAACAAAATAATCGATAATTATCAATTATCGTGAGAAATTCCAAATTAATTACAAAAACAGAAAAAAAAAACACAAAAACGATTGTGTTGGAAAATACCATAACATCACCTTCTGTTGGCTCTCAAAGTCGGTGGCGATGGCATGGCTGGGTAAACATTGTCGTGTGCCTCTCACTCTCCGAGTCGTTCGTTGCTCGCCACCGGTCATCTGTCATTCTAAAATAGATTTTCTTGTAATTGATTTGTTATGCATTCGATCCGAGATGAGTGATCGGTCACTAAACTTTCACGATAGGTAGGTTATGTGTTATTTTGTTGTTGTTCTTCTTCGTTGTCTTTACAACTGACATTTGAAATGTCATATGTAATTCATAACAGTTGTATCTGTCCGTCTGTCTTTCGTTCGTTGGACGATATGATGCAATAAATTAAAAGAATTCGTGATTTGGTCACGGATAAGCTTTTGATTAACCAGCCAGCCAGCCAGTACCTGATGGCAGTAGGGAATAATAAATCATTAAACGGAGTCCGTCTGTCGTTTTGTTCGACTTAATTGTTGTGAATGCTGAAAATCTAAACGAAGAAAGACCAAAAGACAGAATTAATTTATTCTTCTAATTTGCAATTCACAAAAGCGCTTAGCAAGTGTCGCGTACACAGCTACACGATAGCTCGGAAAAGGGGGGGTGGGCAATCAACGTAATAATAATCGTGTCTCTAAATAGCTTTCGAAGTAAACGTGTCGTATCGTGTTCAACTCGGCTAATCTTACGCTATAATTCGTCCGTCCGTCGAGTTACTTTTCCATCATAGCTCGCTCGCTCGCTCGATCACTCGCAAACGTCTTTCCATTTGTTGCTGTGATTCGGTCTTTTTTATGATCCATGAGTGGCTCAGTCTGTCTGTCTGTCGGTATGTGGTCATACCGAAATGACACGATTAATTAAGTTAAAAGAAGTGGAGGAAGCTTGTATTTAAATCCAAACATGGAATGTCTGTCATAAATTTGAAATATTCAAACATCAATAAAAAAAGCTCTTTGAAGAAATGGTATTGAAAATATGTCTTCGATATCAGGTTATATCTGCCAAATTATATTAGTTTGTGGGAGGGTAACATTAGCATACCATACTTTGAGACTATTTAGACTTTGCACTATAGGAGCCATGATGACTTAGCATAAATTCCAATTTGCCTGTCCATTTGCCATTTTAGCGTCTACATATATAACCTCTAAAAATCAACAGGGACCTAAGTATGAAATTTCAGAATTTCCGTACGAAAACGTACATCGCACACATTTCCAAAACCACCTCCATATCTTCACCACAGACACCAACATTGACATCCATATCAAATTTAGGGCTCTATTCCTACACCCAATATCGAATTTAGTACTATTTGGTACTTTTGTACAATTATAGTACACATTTCCAAACCCACCTTCATATCTCAATCCCAGATACCAACAGGGGCCTTAGTTCTATTCCTTCATCCAATTTCGTACCCCTTAATACTTTTCAAATAATTATAGTACACATTTCCAAAACCCCCTACATATCTTCATCACAGACACCAATAGTGACATCTACACAAAGTTTCAGGATTTCAGCCCTATTCCTTCAACCAACACCAAATTTAGTATTATTAAATACTTACTGTACAGGGTCCATATTCAACGGACCCATCTGGCAACGCCATAACTTTTGACAGGGATGTCACATTGCTTAATCACATACCGCGTTTGAAGCATCAGTCCAAGCAGATTTTTACCATGAACCAATACACGCCACGCGAGCGCCCTGAAATAGTTGTCAACAGAAGAAGTCAATTGTGAAAACTCAACGTGCTTTTAAAACATTAAAAAATGTGAGTAGTGCGCCTTCTAAGAACACCATTAAGCGTTTATACGAAAAATTTTCGACTGGTAAGGCTCTTTCTAATCCGAAGAGGCCATGGTCCACTTTACAACGGATTATTTGCATTGATTTGCATTTGTTCCCGTACAAAATTCAATTTACGCAAAATCCAATTGCCTGCGGACAAACCTTCGCCGATTGGAATGGGCCCAAAGGTCCGTCGAATATGGGCAACCCTGTACAATTATAGTGTACACGTTTCCAAAAACACCTCCATATTTCAATTCCAGATAACAACAAAGACTTCAATATCATTTTTGATAATTTCAGCCCAATCCCTTCACCCAATAGTAAATTTAATATCATTTAGTAATATTCCTACAAAAATAGATCAAACACAGATACCATCGGTAATCTTAATATCAAATTTCAGAATTTTATCTCTATTTCTTCACCCAATACCAAATATAATATGAACAGCCATCCTAATACCAAATTTCAGTTTTCAAGCATTATATGTTCACACAATACCAAATTGTAGCAAATACAGAGTGAGATGAAAAAAAAAACTGCAACCAACTTCAGACTGCTGTCATTTCTAAGCCACTCGTCCGACAGCTATTAAACTATTCCAGTGACAACTCATTAAATTGTTTACAAGCATACAAAAGCATTTTGGTGAGAATTTTCCAGAAAAAGAGTTATTCGTGAAAGAATTCAAGCGTGATAGTGTGAATTCTTTATATTTGGCTGGAAAACCACAAGGGGCTATCGTTGGAGTACATCTGCATTTAAATGTGAATAAATCTTTTGTTTCTCGTACCATCGCTCGTTACCGTGACTCTTAGCGTAGCCCGACGTCAAGGAAGTGGACGGAAGAAAACAGCAACATCAGCAGAAATGGTTCGAAAAGTAAAGAAGCGACTTGATCGAAACCCGCATCGCAGTGGCCGATAAAATGATTCGTGTGCGGAACATATCGCAATATTCCATTCGGCAAATATTGAAAAATGAGCTCGGGGTAAAGCCATTGAAATTCCAAAAAGTGCAAGAACTTACATCGCAAAAGAAAGAAAATAGACTCAAAAGAGCTAAAGAATTGCTTCGCTTGGCCGAAAGTGGCGAACTGTCGAATTTGGTTTTCTCCGATCAGAAAACATTCGTTGTCCAGCGGTTTGTAAACAAACAAAATGATCGTGTTTAATTGCCAAAGAGGTCAGCTGAAAATGTGAACCTTCGGTTGACCACCAGAACTCAAGCGCCGGTCATGGTGATGGTGTGGGCCGCAATAACAGCCGGTGGTCGCTCTCAGGTTGTATTAATCGACCGTGGCATCAGAAAAAATGTCGAATATTATCGCGAAAATATTCTGGAGGGTGTATTAAAGCCTTGGGCACGCAAACATTTTGGCCGCAGACCTTGGACATTCCAACAGGACATCGCATTCAGCACGCGCCACCCAAGAATGGTTACAAAATGAGGTTCCTCGCTTCATTTCCAGTGCACAATGGCCACCAGAATCTCCGGATACCAATCCGTTGGACTATTGTGTCTGGAGTATTTTAGAATGCAAGGTTGGCACTAGAAAATACCAAAGTGTCGATCACCTGAAGCAAGCGCTTCGCCAGGAATGGTCCAAAATTCCGCAGTGCAGCCTTCGGGCAGCTTGTGACGGTTTCATTGGCCGGTTTCATTCGTGCCAAAGGTGACCTATTAGAACAAATCTAAACTTATTCTAAAATATTATGCTATTTCCGATATTTGCTTACTTGTTTTTAAATATTTCACTGATGTTTTTATAACCTCCTCAGTTGGGAATTCTGAAATCATAGCCACATTAGTTGGGAATTCTGAAATCATACCCACATTATTTGGGATAAGGCTTCCAAAATAACAAAATTGGATCATATCCATACACAATTCAGCCTGGAAGAAAGTGTATTAAATTTGGCGAAAAAGGCCCCATATTTATGTTTCATAATTTGTACCGAGCTCCGTTCAGATATGGATATAGCTCTACATCCGATTTCACGTTTATTTTGTCTAAAAAGAGTAATTTCAGCTCAAATTGGATGAATTTTGATGAAAATCAATTCAACTCGTTGTATGGATGCTATACGAAGACGAGGACCTGAATACAATTTTTTTTATCATAGGCTGTAGTGTCTATTATATCCTTCAAATACGAACTTTAAAACAATTTCGTTGAATAATGCCTCTAAAATAATCTGAATTCCGAATATCGGGAGGTATCATTATATTTTTGTCATAGATTTGAAAACAATTCTGGTCTGTAATGTCGCTAAAATCATCAAAATACCGAATATTGAGAGGTACAGTTAAATGGGGGGGATATACGAAAATGTGGGCCGACATGACCCAAACTATCCTGCCTACTGGCAAAATACACATGTGTGCAAATTTTTAGCTCTTTATCTTAATTCGTTCAAAAGATATCGTGATTACAACCGACAGGCAAATAGACACACAGGCAAGCAGACGGACATCGCTAAATTGTTTAGAACTTTACGCTGATCAAGAATATATATTCATTGTTGGGTCTGACATGAGTATTACGAAGATAAAGATAATACCCTCAATAGTATGGTGGGGAAAATACAAATACCAAATATTCAGAGGTATCTAAGTTACCTAAGAAAAAATAAGCCTATTTCAGCAGTCTTCTGCAACAGAAAACATAACTCTCATGAGGATACCGAATATCGGGACCTACGTAGACAGTAATCTGCAACAAAAGGTAAAGCCCCTTACCAACTCTGAGTACCGAATTTTTGACAATTCGGTTTGAAAATATGGCTTAGATCGTATAAATACAGAATATCGGGAGTTATTGTTATATGGGAATAATACGAAAACGTGGACCGACATGGCCCTGTCTGTCTGTGGACACTATAACTCTTAAAAAGACTATCCGATTTGGTCCAAACATGTTATATCCTTATATTTTTTTTACCAAACTTAGATCGAGTTGGGTGAGGTGCAACCTCTGTTCAGTCTTTTTGGTATCTCCCTCGCAAAGCTAAAATATTTTGTAAACAATAATAAAAACCATATATTAGGCTAAGGGGTTCTTCGATTTATTTCGAACATAGCAAATCGTAATATTTGTCCGAAAAAAAACGCTGGTAGATTCGCCAAATGGGATGGTTATATCGACATTGAATTTAATATTTTTCGATAACCTTCTTCCCAAAACTTTCGCTTCCTTAGTTCTATAAGAATCTCCATTTAAACTCATGTAATTTGCACAAATAACTATCTTGAGTTAAATGATATTTCTTTTGTTTCGGTAGTCGCAAACACCCAGACACTCATAATTAAAATAAAATTAACAAATACTTCAAGAGGTAAATTATTTTTAAATCACAACCAAAATAAGTCATTTTATAATTGTACCAAAATCACATTTTAATGATGGGAAGAATGTGAAATGTCAACGCAAGCGACGGCACTTACTTTCCTTTCAATCTTGAAAGAACGAACACACCTCCTTCTTAATGCGATTTGTTAGTTTTTGTTTTTATCTCGAATTGAAGGTAATCATAATTTAAAAATGAAAAAAAAAAAAAAACAAATATTTATATTTTTGGGTAGCCAAAGTTATCTTGATGGCAATGATGATGATGATCATCATCATCATCAAGGCGATTTGCTTGCTTAAAATGTGAGCAAACACACTGACGGCGTCACCATAAATCGTGACTGCAATAATTTAAGCTTTCATTTTAATTTATTTTTAACATTTAAAATAAAAATATTAATTATAATTATTATCTTCATAATCAATTCATTTTTAATGATATTTATATAAGAGCAGACAGCACGAGAGATAGACATTTTAATTGGAATTGTCAATTGTCTTAAACGATGCAAATTGAGATTATCTTTTTGGAAAAAAATGTAAAAAAAAAAAAACATTTTTTTTAAATTAATTTTTAATGAAATGTCACAAATTATATTTGAATTAAGCATGTGCTCATTAATGCCGCACGTGATTCGGAAATTTTATTTTAATGATAACGGTATGTCCTCTGATTTTAATTTTGAATGATAAACAAATAAAAAAGGTTTTGAAATTAAAAAAATATTATTGATAATAATGTCGGATTAGATAAGGATACAAACTTTGGGAGGCTTCCGAAAAAGTTGACTGAAATGTTATATGTCATCCAAAAAGATGAGAAGTTTAAAATCTTAATTCCAATAAAATACATTCCTGAATTATATCCGATATGAATGTCTTATACGAGAGTAATTATTATTGCACTGTGCAACATAAACAATATTTGCAGGAAGAAATTCAGTATATTATGAAAGTAGAGTTAAAAATAGAAGACACGTGTAACGGCGTTCTGAAAGTTTACAACCCAAAGTAAGATGTACGAAAATCGCTGACATGTTTCGCACGTTATGACAGATATAATTATTAATTAAAATGGGAACCATTTTTCTCATTTTATTAGTTATTCAAAATTTAGCCCCCTTTGGTGGAGGAGGTAACAGAAGGAGAGGGTAGATATATCACCGATCTTGTGTTTGCAATTAAAATGTTTGAAATTTGTTTTCAAATCGTATGCTTATCTCGATTTTTATAAGCGAGCGGCTCCATGAAGTACCTATATATAGGTTGATAAATTTTACTCAAATGTGTATTATGTCTGCAGGACTTTTGGTATTGAAAATGGTACATGGCCAATCGTATAGCCCCCATATAACGCAACCCCCAACATTCGGTATTTTAATGACTTTAGCGACATTATTTACCGGAATCGTTTTAAATTTGGTATTTGAATTTCGTAATGGATATTACAGCCTATGCCAGAAAATTGTCTGTGCAGGAATTTAAGCGTGATTCCTTTATATTTGGCTGGAAAACCACAAGTTGCTATCGCTAGAGCACTCCAGCATTTAAATGTGAATAAGTCTTTTGTGTCTCGTACCATCGCTCGTTACCGTGATACTGGTAGCATAGCCCGACATCAAGGAAGAGGACGGAAGAAAACAGCAACATCAGTTTAAAATGTAAACAAGTAAAAAAGCTCTAAGTTTGGCCGGACCGAACTTTGAATACCCTCCACCATTTGGAACGAATTTGGCAATTCTCAAAAACAATAAAATCCGTTAAAACTTCTGTTAGAATCAAAAAAAATACCGAATGTAGATATTATATTAGGGTCCATCTATCTGTTTATAATGTAGCTAAAATCATCAAAATACGGAATATAGGGAGGTACCATGGTGGTTATAAAACGTGGATCTGCACAGACAATTTTATGTTATAGGCTGTAATATCCATTTCGAACTTCAAATGCGAAATTTGAAACAATTCCGGTAAATAATGTCGATAAAATCACCAAAATACCGAATATCGGGGGGTACCGTTATATGGGGGCTATACGAAGACGTTGACCTGCACAGACAATTTTCTGTCATAGTAGTATTCATTACGAACTTCATGTGCGAAATTTGAAACAATTCCGGTAAATAATGTCACTAAAATCATGAAAATACCGAATATAGGGGGTACCGTTATATGGGGTTATACGAAGGCGTGGACCTGCACAGACAATTTTCTGTCATAGTATTCATTACGAACTTCAAATACCAAAATTGAAACAATTCCGGTTAATAATGTCGCTAAAATCATCAAAATACCGAATATCGGGGGGTACCGTTACATGGGGCTATACGAAGACGTGGACCTACATGGCCATTTTCAATACCAAAAGTCCTGCAGACATAGTACACATTTGAGTAAAATTTTGTCAACCTACTTCATTTCGTTCGGAAGCTAGAGTTATTTCCACAGACGCACAGACGAATAGACGGACGGACATTTATAAATCGGCACAGAATTTTATGCTGATCAATAATATATATACTTTGTGGGGTCTAAAATGTATATTTCGAGGTGTTACAAACGGAATAACAAACTTAATATACCCTCCATACTATGGTGGAGGGTATAAAAAGCGACTTGATCGAAACCCTCGTCGCAGTGGCCGAAAAATGGCTTGTGAGCGAAACATATCGCAATATTTCATTTGGCAAATATTGAAAAATGAGCGCGAGGTAAAGCCATTGAATTCCAAAAAGTGCAAGAACTTACACCGCAACAGAAAGAAAATAGACTCAAAAGAGCTAAAGAGTTGCTTCGCTTGGCCGAAAGTGGTGAACTGCCGAATTTGGTTTTCTCCGATGAGAAAAACATTTGTTGTGCAGCGTTTGTAAAAAAAAACAAAATGATCGTGTTTACTTGCCAAAGAGGTCAGCTGAAAATGTGCACCTTCGGTTGGCCACCAGAACTCAAGCGCCGGCCATAGTGATGGTGTGGGCCGCCATAACAGCCGATGGTCGCTCTCCGAATATTTTTGCGAAAATATTCTGGAGTGTGTATTAAAGCCTTTTCCAACAGGTCTCAGCACGCGCCACCCAAGAATGGTTGCAAAATGAGGCTCCTCGCTTCAATTCCAGCGCACAGTGGCCACCAAAATCTCCGGATAACAATCCGTTGGACTATTGTGTCTTGAGTATTTTGGAAAGCAAGGTTGGCACTAAGAAATACCAAAGTGTCGATCACCTCAAACAAGCGCTGCGCCGGGAATGGGTCAAAATACCTCAGATCAACATTCGGGCAGCGTGTGACGGTTTCATTGGCCGTTTGAAGGCCACAATTCGTGCCAAGGGTGACCAAGTCGAACAAATCTAAACTTATTCTAAAATTTGATGCTATTTCCGACATTTTTGCTCTCATTCAGTTGAATTAAAAAACCAAAAATTATGGTGTTTGACTTTGTTGCAGTTTTTTTTATCTAACCCTGTATGTATTATGAAAGTAGAGCTACAAAAGAAGACACTTTTATTGGCGTTTTGAAAGTTTGCATTGCAAAGTAATCTTAATAAGGGATTCCCAAGTTCCTACCTCTTCCACACTTTTGGAAAATTCCCGATTTAGAGCATTTTGGGTATATAGTGTGTTCAGTTCTCAACAATAGAGTAATTTTGATTAAAATTTAACCCTAAAGCGAGTCAACAAATGGGTCTTTTTTTTTAAATATTCAATAAAATTATTTGTCATAAAATTCTGCTATGGGTCCTAAAAGTTGATCTATCTACGAATCTAAATTTTACCCAAATGCCAGGAATTCATATTTATTAAAAAAAAAAACACATATTCTTTCAATTGTGGGCTAAGGCAGTAGCCGTAGGAAAACAGGAAAACTAGGATACAGGCGATAGTTTGGTTGGGATGACTGATTCATTTCCAACCGCTTCTTAGTGCTTGATCTGTCGTTCAGTAACAACTCTGGGGGCGCTGTGTCATAATCCGCATTACAATTATGGAGATTATGACCTTTTTTTCAGTCATAACCCCCATAATGGAAAGATGATTATGTGCAAGAAGAAATCGGTCATAATCCCCAGGAGGTAGCGGACATAATCCCCATAATATTGCGAAAAATTGATATTTTCTCCTCTTGATAGGTCCGGCACCGGCTCTCGTGAACCAAAATTTTCTGAATTTTAAACTTTATGTAAGTAGCTAACCTTCGGCCGGGGCTGGAAATTTTCTCCTCTGGGTATGACCGGTTAACGCGAACCTAAATTTTAAACTTTTTTCTCGGTCATAATCCCCACAAGGAAAAGTGGATTATGTCCTAGAAGAAATCGGTCATAATCCCCAGGAGGTAGCGGACATAATCCCCATAATAATGGGTATGTCCCAACGGAATGCAGATGTGCGAAAAATATTGATATTTTCTCCTCTTGATATGTCCGCCACCGGCTCTCGTGAACCAAAGTTTTCTGAATTTTAAACTTTTTGTAAGTAGCAGGCCTTCGGCGGGGGCTTGAAAATTTCTCCTCTGGGTATGGCCGGCTAACGCGAACCTAAATTTAAACTTTTTTTCTCGGTCATAACCCCCATAAGGGAAAGTGGATTATGTCCTAGAAGAAATCGGTCATATTCCCCAGGAGGTAGCGGACATAATCCCCAGAATAATGGGTATGTCCCAACAGAATGCGGATGTGCGAAAAATATTGATATTTTCTCCTCTTGATATGTCTGCCACCGGCTCTCGTGAACCAAAGTTTTTCTGAACTTTATAGTTTTTGTAAGTAGCAAGCCTCCGGTCGGGGCTGGAAATTTTCTCCTCTGGATATGTCCGGCACCGGCTAACGCGAACCTAAATTTGGTAAATTTTAAACTTTTTTCTCTTCTGGATACGTCCGGCTTATCCGAACCAAAGTTTTCTAAATTGTAAACTTTTTGTAAGTGTACAACCTTTGGCCAGGGTTTGAGATTTTCTCCTCTGGGTATGTCCGGCTTGGGCTAACGTCAAACAAAGTTTTCTAAATTTTATATATTTTTTTTTTTGTAAGTAGGTGACTTTCGGTTGCGGCTTGATATTTTCTACTCTGAGTATGTTCAACAGCGGCTAACGCGAACCAAAGTTTTTTTTAAATTTTATTCATTTTGTAAGAAGTCGGCTACGTACATATTTGACCGTCCTCCTTTAAGGTATTGTTCTCATCAATTTAAAGGCCATTAAGTGAAGGTTTGAATTTTCGTCACCAAATATTTTGTCACAAAGCAAAACAAGTACAAGTTAGCCACGTGATGTTGATGATTAAATGCCTTTTTTTGTTTAATAAAATTAATCTTTTTTTTTATTTTTCTGTCTGAGGGTAGGGTTATTTTCATTTTTTATTGTAACAAGTTCATGGCTTGTCATTGGGGTTTTCATCTTAAATGAGATCTCAAACTAGGTTAATACGGAAATACCCATAAACTATTCTTCCCAAAATTGTTAGACAATGACGTGATTGACCGATAAAAAAAATTAACAAAAAACAACAAACTATCCATCTTCCTTCTTCAAATCCAAATTGGTCAAACCAAGTTAGACGATACGGTGAAGAGGTGATGTTGCATGGAAAATTACTGAATGTTTTGTTATTGTTTTTTTTTTTTTTGTTCCACGCGAATTTGCCATAAATGAATAATGGCCAATGGAAACACACTGAAAAAATCAGCCAAGAATAATAACAACAACAAATGGCAATTCAGATATCAGTGACTTGTCACATGAACACTGTGCAGATTTCACGCTCTCTTCACATGTCATGGAGATCGAATTGATTTTCTTAACTACTTTACTTATCCATAGATGTTGGGGTTCCCCCACATGAGCAGACAGTGTGTCGATGTCTGTAGGTCCACCCTAACCGCAACAACAAAATTCAAAACAAAACTAATGATGTACCGGTTCTGAAATACAATTATTTTTTTTTTTGCCGGCATCGTCTGGTATTTTGAAGATGTTAGGAAATGTTTGGAATTTAAGAAAAAATAATAATAATATTGAAATCTATAATTCATTTATCAAAGGCTTTTGGGGAGGTGCTAACTTGTTTTGAAAGTAAATCGAAATTGCGGGTGCCTGTCTGTTGTAACCCAGCAAACAAAGCAAAATAATATAAGAAGGATTTTCTACAGGCCTGTTGCTCTATGACTATATTACAATGAGTTTTTATACCATCAGCCATATGGCTAGAGAGGGTATATATCATTTAATACGGTCAAAACGTGCCTAGTCGAAATAACTGTTTTAGACTCTAGGTCTCTTTGGACCTTTTTAGGATATTTGGAGTCGTTCTAGCGATGTCCGTCCGTCTGTCTGTATATCTGGCTGGTGCGCACGATAACTCTTGAAGGGAGTATCCGATTTGGACATCGTAATATTCGGAGATGGGCAATATCCACTATCCACTACTTCTAGAACCACACTCCCTCCCCCGAAAAGGTCGAAATATTCAAAAATATATTTTACTGCACAGTAGGAGAAAGGATAATCCGATTTCCGATCCGATTCTCCAACTAAAATCCTAAATTTTGCATCAGTGTTAGGTCTAGTGCGAAAATGGGCAATATCGGTCCACTCCATCAAGTACCTCCCCCACAAAGGGTCAATATTTTGAATAATTATAACTCTTAAATATGTGATGTAACAGTACAATTGCCTTTAAATTTCACACAATATTTTTATTAACCCAGGGTCTAGTATGAAGATGGAATATATCGGTCCACTCCTTCTGATACCTCCCCCACAAAGGGTCAAAATTTTGAATATCCATGAAGCTCACAAAACGCGAACTTGCTACACCTCAATGTTTCCATCAACACAATGATATGATAGAGATCGGACCATTCCTTCTGGTACCTTCCCCACATCCCATTATTTCTACTAACTAAAGATCTGCTGTAAAGATGGGATATATCGGTCTACCTCTTCTGGCAACTCCTCGAAATTTTAACCCTTTGCTAACAAAGGGTTAAAATTTCGAATATCCATTAAGCTCATAAAACGCGGAATTAACATACGATTCCATTCAGACTTGGCACATCTCAATATTTCCATCAACACAAGATCTTTTATAAAGATGGTAGAGATCGTACCATTCCTTCTGGTCCTTCCCCAAAAAGGGTTAAACGTTTGAAAAACAAAACGCTCAAAGCCAACTCTCTTCATATTTAGCACATACAGGGTGGCATAAAAAACTGCAACAAAGTCAAACGCCATTATTTTTACATTTTTTTAAACTTTTATTGAATGAAACCAAAAAATGTCGGAAATAACATCAAATTTTAAAATTAGTTTAGATTTGTTTCAATTGGTGACCTTTGGCACGAATTATGGCCTTCAAACGCCCAATGAAACCGTCACACGCTGCCCGAATGTTGCTCTGCGGTATTTTGGCCAATTCCCGGCGAAGCGCTTGCTTAAGGTGATTGACACTTTGGTATTTTTTAGTGCCAACCTTGCTTTCCAAAATACTCCATACACAATAGTCCAAAGGATTGGTATCCGGAGATTTTGGTGGCCTTTGTACGCTGGAAATGAAGCGATGAACCTCATTTCGTAACCTCATTCTTGGGTGGCGGGTGCAGAGTTCGATGTTGCTGAGTCCTGTTGGAATGTCCAATGTCTACGGCCAACAAGTTTGCTTGCCCAAACCTTTAAGACATCCTCCAGAATATATTCGCGGTAATATTCGGCATTCGATTAATACGAGCGGAGAGCGACCATCGGCGCTTGAGTTCTGGTGGCCAACTGAAGGTTCACATTTTGGCAAGTAAACATGACCATTTTGTTTGTTTACAAACTGCTGGACGAATCGGAGAAAACTAAATTCGGAAGTTCACCACGAAGCAAAGGGTTGCCAGCTCTTTTGTGTAAGTTCTTTCACTTTTTGGAATTTCAATGGCTTTACCCTGAGATAAATTTCCAATATTTGCCGAATAGAATATTGTGATATGTTCAGCTCACTAGCCATTTTTCGGCCACTGCGACGTGGGTTTTGATCAAGTCGCTTCTTTACCTTTCGAACCATTTCTGCTGATGTCGCTGTTTTCTTCCGTCCACTTCCTTGACGTCGGGCTACGCTACCAGTATCACGGTAACGAGCGAAGATACGAGGCACTAAAAGATTTATTCACATTTTAATGCTAGAGTGCTCTAACGATAGCCACTTGTGGTTTTCCGACCAAATATAAAGAAATGACACTATCACGCTTGAATTCAATCACGAATAACTTTTTTTCTGGAAAATTCTCACCAAAATGCCTTTGTATGCTTGAAAACAATATGATGAGCTGTCACTGAAATAATTTTAACAGCTGTCGGACAAGTGGCTTAGAAATGATAGCAGTCTGAGATTGCTTGCACTTTTTTTTGTTCATTTTATCCGTACTCAAACATGCCACAAGCCCTATGGGGGCTATAGGAAGACGTGGACGTACATACGAAATTTTTAGGCATAGGCTGTAGTACCCATATATATATATATATATATATATATATATATATATATATATATATATATATATATATATATATATATATATATATATATATGTTGGTACCTCCTGCTATTCTGTATTTTGATAATTTTAAAGACATCATTCAACCGAATTTTTTAAAATTTCTTATTCGAAGTATGTATATATATATATATATATATATATATATATATATATATATATATATATATATATATATATATATATATATATATATATATATATATATATATATATATATATATATATATATATATATATATATATATATATATATATATATATATATATATATATACATATATATATATATATATATACATATATATATATGTGTGTGTGTTGGTACCCCCTGCTATTCTGTATTTTGATAACACCATTATATGTGTGCAAAATGTGAAGTTCTATCTCAGTCCGTTCGCCAGGCACACAGACAGACAGATAGTCGGACATCGCACAATTTTACGCTGCTATATACATATAAGGATCTATCTTGAATATTTCAAGGAGTTACAAACGGAATGACAAAGCTAACATATTCTCCATAGAATGGTAGAGTGTATAAAAATTGGATTTTGTAAGAAGAAAATCTTTGATCTTTGCTACTTTTCCCGCATAGGTGTAATAGTGTAGGGCATCACGACTGTGTTATATTGTTTTTAATTTATAAATACCTACACTACCGGTTAACTGACCTTAACCCAATTCCAGTTTGGTATTTAGAAGCAAATAAGCAATTTACGGCTGTTCTGACTTTGACTTTGCCTTGTTTGATGCTGGTCATGGATTTTGCCATGAATTCTGCTCCAAACTTGGGCTAATGCTTGTCACACTCAGATGTGACCATATAAGGTTCGGAATTATTATTCTTATAGATTTATCTTTTCTTTAGTAATAAATTTGTTTAGCTTGCCTTCAAATTTACATGAACGCTGACGTATGCGCCAGCCAACTCCTCCATGTATAGAGAATGTGAATAATTTTTAGAGATCAGTAAAGTTATGTGTGACAAAAACTAATATTTTGGTCAGTTGCTCATGAAATTTTCCACTGTTTATAATAACAAGAAATCGTATTAAAACAATGGTATTCCTAATTATCTACCCAAGGGGATCTTTAAAAGTATTTTCTCCGTGGAAGATCTGTAGACTAAATGCAATCGATTAAAGGCCTCTTCTGGAGGCATTTTGTCTATAGAAGACCTGTATAAGGTTTACTACTCATAGAAGACCTATAGACGGTCTACTACCCATAGGAGAGCTATAGAAAATTTTGAGTCCATAGATAACCTGTAGAAGATCTTTGACGCACCCCACACCTGTGAATAATTTTTATTTTTATACCCTCGTCTAAGTAATTTAAGTATCTAAGCACTTTACAAGGTCATCTCTCTACCTCTGACCTTTTTCAATTGTTCTTCATCTTCCACAAAAATTCTCAAATTCAAAGCTAGTGGGATTTCCGTTAAATTTTCTAGTTTTTATTTCGTCTCAAAATTCGAAATAATTCTGAAAATCTCGCTTCACGTTTTTAAAGGCCTCTTCTGGAGGCATTTTGTCTATAGAAGGCATGTATAAGGTCTTCTGTTAATAGGAGCACTGTAGACGGTTTACTACTCATAGAAGACCTATAGACGGTCTACTACCCATAGGAGAGCTATAGAAGTTTTTGAGTCCATAGATAACCTGTAGAAGATCATTGACGTACCCCACACCTGTGAATAATTTTTATTTTTATACCCTCGTCTAAGTAATCTAAGTATCTAAGCACTTTACAAGGTCATCTCTCTACCTCTGACCTTTTTCAATTGTTCTTCATCTTCCATAATAATTCTCATTTAAAAAATAGTGGGATTTCCGTTAAATTTTCTTGTTTTTATTTCGTCTCAAAATTCGAAAAATAATTCTGGAAATCTCGCTTGACGTTTTTAAAGGCCTCTTCTGGAGGCATTTTGTCTATAGAAGGCCTGTATAAGGTCTTCTGTTAATAGGAGCACTGTAGACGGTTTACTACTCATAGAAGACCTATAGACGGTCTACTATCCATAGGAGAGCTATATCAGTTTTTGAGTCCATAGATAACCTGTAGAAGATCTTTGACGCACCCCACACCTGTGAATAATTTTTATTTTTATACCCTCGTCTAAGTAATCTAAGTATCTAAGCACTTTACAAGGTCATCTCTCTACCTCTGACCTTTTGCAATTGTTCTTCATCTTCCACAAAAAATCTCAAATTCAAAACTAGTGGGATTTCCGTTAAATTTTCTTGTTTTTATTTCGTCTCAAAATTCGAAATAATTCTGAAAATCTCGCTTCACGTTTTTGGAAATGTCATTAAACTCAGCCTTAGGAAAAGCCAAATGGCCGGCTGACTTGAAATCGTGTTTTTTTTTTCTTTTTAATTCTCTTTTTTTGTCTCATTTCTAAATAAATAACTGGATCGAACCGGTCTCTGCCAATAATTGAAACATAAATACGTTTTTATTGGTGTGTTCAATATCTCATAATATTTCCCACTTTAGAATTTATGAAATTGTTAAATTATGCAAATTTATTTAGTTTGTGATTTTTTTTCTTCGCCAATGTTTAATTATTTATTTCATCGCCACACCACTTAGTTGAATGAATTACCATGCCGTGATGCCGAAAAAAATTTAAATCGTCGAGACGATTTTAAAACAGACAGATGACAGACGTTTCACACTTTTTATGCAAATAATTCTCGACGTCGTCTTATGAATGAATCCACCAACACCTTGCGGAAGCTCAAAAGATAATCATTCTTTGAACCATTAAAATTATAGCTGTCTCTACCTCTCTCTATTCTTATGGATACCTAGTTCTTTCTTAATTATATGTTTATTTACAGTCATTAATGGGATAATTAAAGAAATTTATGATTTAGAGACACAAAAGTCGGGGAATAAATCGCATAGTCAAGATATTTAAGCGCCACTCATAAATTATAATTATAGGGTTGATTTTTAGAAGAGAAAACGAACTGGTCCTCTATGGGAGAAGGCCAACTGACCTTCAATGAGAACGTCCTCATCTAAGAAGACCATCTGGTCTTATTTTAAGAATACCTTCTGATCCTCTTTACAGAAGACCCTCTAGTCTTCTATGAAGTAGACCTTTGGGTCCTCTATAAAGACATTCTCTTCTTTAAAAAATACCTTCTGCTTTTCTCCAAAGAAGACCTTCTGGTCTTCTATAAAGAAGATTATCTTCTTATAGAAGACCAGAAGGTTTTCTTTATAGAAGACCAGAAAGTCTTCTTAATTGAAGACCATAAGGGTCTTCTTCACCTTCTAGTTTTCTATAAATAAGACCTTCTTGTCTTTTATAAGGAAGACGTTCTGGTCTTATTTAAAGAAGACCTTCTAGTCTTCTTTAAAGAAGAACTTCTGGTCTTCTATAAAAGGCCCTTCAGGTCTTCTACAACAGGGCCTTCTGGTCTTCTATAAGAAGACCTTCTAGTCTTCTATGGAAGGATACCTTCTGGTCTTTTATAGAAGAAGACCTTCTAGTCTTCTATGGAAGGATACCTTCTGGTCTTTTATAGAAGAAGACCTTCTGGTCATTTATACAAGAATATCTTCTGGTCTTCTATAAAAGAAGACCTTCTGGTCTTCTATAGAAGAAGACCTTCTGGTCTTCTATAGAAGAAGACCTTCTGGTCTTCTATAGAAGAAGACCTTCTGGTCTTCTATAGAAGAATACCTTCTGGTCTTCTATAGAAGAAGATCTTCTGGTGTTCTATAAAAGAAGATCTTCTGGTGTTCTACAAAAGAAGATCCTTTGGTCTTCTATAAAAGAAGGCCATCTGGTCTTCTATAAGAAGACCTCCCGGCCTTCTATAAGACAACCTTCTGGTCTTCTCCTAGGAAGACCTTCTGTTCTTCTATAAAGGTCCTCTTTAAAGAAGACCTTCCGGTCTTCCATAAAGTAGAGTAGTAAAAAGACCTCCTGGTATTCCATTACGAGACCTCCTGGTCTTCTATAAGAAGACCCTCTAGTCTTCTATAGAGGAAGACCCTCTGGTGTTCTATAGAGAAAGACTTTTTTGTCTTCTCTGAATAAGACCTTCTGATCTTCTCTAAAGAAGACCATCTTGTCTTCTCTAAAGAAGGCCTCATGGTCATCTATAGAAGAAGACCTTCTGGTCTCTTCTATAAGGAAGACCTTCTTCTAAAATGAAAACCTTCTGGTCTTCTATAAAGAAGACCTTCTGGTCTTCTATGAGAAGAAGACCTTCTGGTCTTCTATGAGAAGAAGACCTTCTGGTCTTCTATGAGAAGAAGACCTTCTGGTCTTCTATGAGAAGAAGACCTTGTGGTCTTCTATAGAAGAAGGCCTTGTAATCTTCTATAGAAGAAGGCCTTGTAATTTTCTATAGAAGAAGACCTTGTGGCCTTCTATAGAAGAAGGCCTTGTAATCTTCTATAGAATAAGACCTTGTGGTCTTCTACAGAAGAAGGCCTTGTGGTCTCCTATAGAAGAAGACCTTGCGATCTTCTACAGAAGAAGACCTTGTGGTCTTCTATAGAAGAAGATCTTGTGGTCTTCTGTAGAAGAAGACCTTGTGGTCTTCTATAGAAGAAGACCTTGTGATCTTCTATAGAAGAAGACCTTGTGGTGTTCTGTAGAAGAAGACCTTGTGGTCTTCTGTAGAAGAAGACCTTGTGGTCTTCTGTAGAAGAAGACCTTGTGGTATTCTGTAGAAGAAGACCTTGTGGTCTTCTAAAAGAAGAAGACCTTGTGGTCTTCTATGAAAAGAAGACCTTGTGGTCTTCTAAGAGAAGAAGACCTTCTGGTCTTCTATGAGAGGAAGACCTTCTGGTCTTCTATAAGAAGACGACCTTCTGGTCTTATATAGAAGAATACCTTCTGGTCTTCTATAGAAGAAGATCTTCTGGTGTTCTATAAAAGAAGATCTTCTGGTCTTATATAGAAGAATACCTTCTGGTCTTCTATAGAAGAAGACCTTCTGGTCTTCTATGAGAAGAAGACCTTCTGGTCTTCTATGAGAAGGAGACCTTGTGGTCTTCTATAGAAGAAGGCCTTGTAATCTTCTATAGAAGAAGACCTTGTGGCCTTCTATAGAAGAAGGCCTTGTAATCTTCTATAGAATAAGACCTTGTGGTCTTCTACAGAAGAAGACCTTGTGGTCTCCTATAGAAGAAGACCATATGGTCTCCTATAGAGAAAGACCTTGCGATCTTCTACAGAAGAAGACCTTGTGATCTTCTATAGAAGAAGATCTTGTGGTCTTCTGTATAAGAAGACCTTGTGGTCTTCTATAGAAGAAGACCTTGTGATCTTCTATAGAAGAAGACCCTGTGGTGTTCTGTAGAAGAAGACCTTGTGGTCTTCTGTAGAAGAAGACCTTGTGGTCTTCTGTAGAAGAAGACCTTGTGGTCTTCTGTAGAAGAAGACCTTGTGGTCTTCTAAAAGAAGAAGACCTTGTGGTCTTCTATGAGAAGAAGACCTTCTGGTCTTCTATGAGAGGAAGACCTTCTGGTCTTCTATAAGAAGACGACCTTCTGGTCTTATATAAGAACACCTCCTGGGTTTCTATAAGAAAGCCTTCTGGTCTTTTTCTTAAGAAGTCCTTCTGGTATTCTATAAGAACTCCTCCTGGGCTTCCATAAGAAGACCTTCTGGTCTCATCTATAGAAGACTTTTTGGTATTCTCTAAAGAAGACCTTCTGGTCTTCTATAGTAGAAAACCTTTTATTCTTCTCTAGTAGAAGACCTTCCCGTTTTCTCTAGTAGAAGTCCTTTTGGTATTCTCTAGTAGAAGACTCTGTGATCTTCTATAGAGGAAGGCTAGGAGGTCTTCTACAATTAGACGACTTTCTTCTCTTCTGTAAAAATAACTTCTGGTCTTCTATCAGAGAAGAAGAAGAAAGACCCATTGGTCTTCTATCAAAGAAGACTGATTGGTCTGTTATGAGAAGAGCTATTGGTCTACTGTGATATAAGACCTTCGGTTCTTCTTTGGGGGAAGACCTTCAGGTCTTCTATGAGAGAACACCTTTGGGTTTCTTTGAGAGAAGAAACCCTTCTGGTCTTCCAACTGAGAAGAAGAAGGGAAGACTCACTGGTCTACTATGCGAGAAGACCTGCTCTGGTCCTGTTTTTTTATGAGATGACTCTTTGCCGTCTGGTCTTTTATAAAAAGGCCTTAAGCTTTTTTTTTAATATGGAGGTTTTCTGATGTGCTGTGGGCCATCCCGAGAAACCTTTAAGAATTTTCTTTTAAATTTGTTGTTTTTCCCTTTCCTTCCCTTTTCGTTCAATACAAAAATCGAACACTGGATGTCAAAACCCATTAAACATTTCGATTAGTTGATGTCATATAAAAATAAAACCTATCTGTCATAGCACATTATGTTTTGTTTCAGAAATATATTTATGGTCATTCTTATGTTAATATCTATGCTAATTTGACAAGATATAAATTTTAGCGCCATTTACTGGTTTTATAAAAAAAAAAAAACTGTAGTTTTTTTTTGCGAAAAAAATACGCATCAATGAAAAAAAAAACTCAACATAACCATAAAAAATTGAAAACTATTTTTTCCTCAAAACTTGGACTACGTGACCAAATTGCAACAGATTTGAGAACACAAAGCCAACAAAGTTGCTGAAAGTGAAGCCTTGATGCAGATTTTCAAATTTATTTATTTACTTTATATTTATTAATTTGTTTTGTTTTTGTTGTTGTTGCGAATCTAGAAATAAAAGAGGTTATAAAAATCGAACACCTTGGGGGGTCTTGGGGCGTAGGCGTAACATGTGCCATAACTTAAATGCCAATGTGACCTAGACAGAGAAGAGCAGTGCGAAGAAGCGACATGGAAAAATGTCATAAAACTAAAATTAATCGATCTAATCGAAGAAGCTGATAGTTGTTTTAATTGGGGTAATGTTGATAACTTAGTGGTCGTCCAGTTGTAGACATTGAACGAAGTCACCTTTCTAGGAAATCATAATTTTGACTGAACGTAAGCGACCCTCATTCACCAACGACGTGAGGAAATATATTTATCTTCTTTGGATATTTTTAGATTATATTACGCAATGATGCTAAAAGTGTGAAGAGAGATAAAGATAGAAGAAAAAATCGGGGTTCAAAGAACTTGGACCTTCTGGTCTTTCTCTAAAGAAGTCCTTCTGGTATTCTATAAGAAAACCTCCTGGGCTTCTATAAGAAGACCTTCTGGTCTTTCTCTAAAGAAGTCCTTCTGGTCTTCTATAAGAAGACCTCCTGGTATTCTATGAGACCTTCCGGTCTTCTCTAAAGAAGACCTTCTGGTCTCCTCTATAGAAGACTTTTTGGTCTTCTCTAAAGAAGACCTTCTGGTACATACAATTCTTTCTTAAACAGCGTTTGTACACAATAAAAACTTAAATTGCCAGAATTTGGCGAAATCAAAAGAAACATGAAAAAATGACCAATGCGTAACAATTAATTGAATGAAAGCAAAATATTTCGGAAATAGCATCAAATTTTAGAATAAGTTTAGATTTGTTCGAATTGGTCACCTTTGATACGAATTATGGCCTTCAAACGGGCAATGAAACCGTCACACACTGCCCGAATGTTGCTCTGTGGTATTTTGGCCCGTTCCCGGCAAAGCGCTTGCTTGAGGTGATCGACACTTTGGTATTTTTTAGTGTCAACCTTGCTTTCCAAAATACTCCAAACACAATGGTCCAACGGATTGGTATCCGGAGATTTTTGTGGCCATTTTGCGCTGCAAATTAAGCGAGAAACCTCATTTTGTAACCATTCTTGGGTGGCGCGTGCTGGGTGCGATGGTGCTGAGTCCTGTTGGAATGTCCAAGGTCTGCGGCCAAAATGTTTGCGTGCCAAAGGCTTTAAAACACCCTACAGAATATTTTCACGATAATATTCGGTATTTATTCTGATGCCATGGTCGATCAATACAAGCGGAGTGCGACCATCGGTTCTTATGGTGGTCCACACCATCACCCTGGCCGGCGCTTGAGTTCTGGTTGCCAACCGAAGGTGCACATTTTTAGCTGACCTCTTTGCCAAGACAACACGATGATTTGGTTTGTTTACAAACTGCTGGACAATGAATGTTTTTCATCGTAGAAAACCAAATTCGGCAGTTCACCACTTTCGACCAAGCAAAGCAACTCCTGCTGATGTTGCTTTTTTCTTCCGTGAGAAGTGCGCCTTCTAAGAACACCATTAAGCGTTTATACGAACAATTTTCGACTGGTAAGGCTCTTTCTAATCCGAAGACGCCATATAAAAGTCGACCAAGGCAATCGGCCGAGAATATCGCTGCCGTACGAGCCAGTGTTGAGAGGTTCCCAAGAACATCCCAAAAACGCCGTTCTCAGCAGTTGGGCATGGCTCGGTCCACTTTACAACGGATTATTCGCATTGATTGGCATTTGTTCCCGTACAAAATTCAATTGACGCAAAGAATGTTGCCTGCGGACAAGCCTCGCCGATTGAAATGGGCCCAAAGGGCCCCAAGGGCCGGCGAATATGGGCAACCCTGTATATCATTTGCTACGGCCAAAACGTGCCTCATCGAAATAACGGTTTTAGATCCTAGGTCTCTTTGGATCAAATCCGTTTCAGGATATTTGGAGTCAATCTAGCGATGTCCGTCCGTCCGTCTGTCTGACTGCTGGCTGATGCGCATGATTACTCTCGGAGGGAGCATCAGATTTTGTCCAAACTTTGTACATCGTAATATTATTATCAAACTTAGATGGAGTTCGGAGATGGGTAATATCGGTCTACTCTTTCTGGTACCTCTCCCACAAAAGGTCGACATTAAAAAAAATAATGCACTTCAACTTTGAAATCCTATTATTTGTATCAGTGCTAGGTCAAGTGCAAAAAAGTATAATATCGGTTTACTCCATCAAGTACCTGCCCAACAAAGGGTCAATATTTTGAATAATGATAACTCTCTTAAAAAATTCCAATTGTCTTCAAATTACGCACATCGCAATATTTTTATTAACCCAAGGTCTGGTGTGAAGATGGAATATATCGGTCCACTCCTGCTGGTACCTTCCCCACAAAAGGATCAACATTTTCGGTGTCCATGGAGCTTACAAAACGCTTAACTAACATCCGATTACATTTTCAATATTTCCATCAACAAAAGATCAACAAAGATGGCAGAGATCGGACCATTTACGCTGGTAACTCCCCCATAAAGGGGGGATTATAAAATCCGAAATACGCATCCGGTTCACTTCATATTTCACACATCCCATTATTTTTACTAACTCAAGATCTTCTGTGAATATGGGATATATCGGTCCACTCCTCCTCCCAAAAGGGTCAAAATTTTGAATATCTATGAAACTCATAAGACGCGAAATTAATATGCGATTCCATCAGACTTGGTACATCTCAATATTTCCATCAACACAAGATCTGTTATAAAAATGGTACAGATCGAACCATTTCTTCTGATAACTCCCCAATACTTTTATCTGTCATAACTTGCGAAACAAGTCAACGATTCTTTATAAATATCTAATTTTTTCTCGCAACCAGAAATCTGATATAAAGATGGAGTTTATCGAAATTTAAGTTTTCATATGAAATTGGATATAACTTTTCTATTTTCTTGTAATTTTGCCCATACTTATATTTCTATCTGTTTTAGATTAAGTATGAAAATGGAATACTTCGGGCGACTTTGTCTTGTGTCTCACCTGAAAGAAGTAACCAATATATAGTTCAAAACTGGTATGTCACAATATTTTTATCATATTTATTTAGGTCTGATACGAAATGGACAATATTGGCCCATTTCTTTGGAACCAACTCCATAGAGGGTCAAGAATTTGAATAATGATAACAGAAATCAAAATATATTTAAATGGTCGAACATTGGCGAGGGTACATATATGTCGGCAAAACCGACTGATACTTTTTAACTTGTTTTTTTTTTTCTTATTTTTTCTTGTTTGCGAGCTTGTTAATTCGAACCAGTGATATGCAAAGTTTGGGCCAAATAATGGCCATTGAAAATTGAGTTCTTATTCGATACCGAAAAAATATTTGATCCAAATTAATTCAGTGTGACTAATTAGTTTTTTCTTTCATAGAGATCATTTTGTAGGAGTTCTATATGTTTTGAAGATTTTCTGGCAAAAAATCGTACACTTGTGTGTAAAAACCAAGAAAATTGAGATTTTTTCACATACGATTTTTATACCCTACAACACTTTGTGTTGGGGGAATTATAAGTTTGATTGGGCCAAAAATTGTGTAACACCACGAAATATTGATTTCCCACATAGGTAAGTATATATGGATCTTCCTATCTCGCCAAGTTGAGTCGATCTAGCTATGTCTGTCCGTCCGTCCGCCTGTCCGTCTGTCCATGTTAATTTGTAATCACTCTACAGGTCGCAATTATGGTCCGATCTTCACGAAATTTAGAATGGAGGTGGGGCTAGGGTCAGAATAGAAACCTATTTCTTTTGGAGATGATCGCATAATATTTAAGGGTCGAAATGGACCAAAAACTGAAAAAATGTCGGATTTTGCAGTAGCTATACAGGTCGCAATTATAGACCAATCGACGCGGAACTTCGCATGTAGCTAGAGTTTAGGGCGGGGAAGAAGCCTACCAGTTTTGGTGGTCATCGGATAATACTTAGCGGGTAAAATAGACCATATCTTTTGTGTTGAAAAAATTCAAAATTTTTTATTAAACCGCGAATATTTTAAATCCCGGCGAAATCACAAAGCCATGACAAGGTTACTCCTGATCTTTACATTGATGTTAACATCCAACAAAACGGATATATAGCAAAATATGTGCGATATATATGTCTATCAAAGAAGATGTCGAGAACGGCTGAACTAATTTCGACAGTTCTCATTAATTCAGAATGGCCTCTTGGCAGGAAAGAAACAACGTCTAAAAAATCGCATAAAATAACTCTCTAAAGATGAAAATATTGATTTTGTAACATTTTCACAATTTTTTTCAATTTTGTCACATTTTTGGCATATTTTCATTTTGAATTAAACATTTGGTAATATTTCTACAGCTAACAAAACTAAGTAGTTAGGATATCAGGATATCATATACAGATCGCATTTATGGCCCGATCCTTACGAAATTTTGCATGGGGATCAGATGAGGGTCAGAATAGAAGCCTACTCTTTTTGGAGATGATCGCCATAAAAATTGTCAGCAGGTCGTAATTATTGCCCGATCCTCACGCACTTTTGAATGGGGGTTACGGGCATTGCAAAAAGCCAAGCAGTTTTGAATAGCCATCCAAAAATATTCAGTGTGATAAATAGTTTGCCAACTTTTGTAGACAAAATACGAAGTGGTCCATTCCAGTGACTTTTTGGAGAATTCACAAATACAGGAAAGAGACACTTCTGACTATTTCGTTAACGCTTATTTCGTTGAAGAATATAGTCAAATGTCTATATCTGATATAGATGCGTTTCAGTCAAAAACCAATAATAAAAGTTAATATTTTGCCACTTCTGAGAGATCATAGGTCTTTGGGAAATATTGGTTCCAGATCTAGGAAGACCATTTACGTGCAACATCTACCAATAAATTGAAATGAGCAAATTAGTTTAAGTTGCTATTATTCGAAAATTAGAGAACGAATGGTGGTGATGGTTTTCTTTTATTATTTGTCACAATATCTTGTGGAATTCTTTCGAGTATCTCGCCTATATAAACTGTATCGTTTATTATAGTGACTATAGCCTTTGCTTACTTGTTTGTTAATACATTTTCGACCCCACCTAGTGTGCATATTTTTTGTCATTTGTTTTATTTATTTATTTATTTTTTGTTAATTCAAAATTATCTGTAAACAAAGAACAAAACTGCATTTGCTCTGAAATAAGAGCCTGAAAATAAAACCCTTCGCAGCTGTGTTGGTTGGCTCACGAATGCAGGGTGAATTGATGACAACTCATAAAATTGACAAAAATATTTTGAATTTTTCCTGTTTAAAGAAAAACACAAATCAAACCTTGTAAACGTCATCACGTGATCCCTAGTCACATGAATGCGTATTTGAATTAAAGTAATAAAGTAAGTTAAAATTTGCAAATTCCAATTGTTTACTAATGTCACGTGAATCGCTGTGGTTTTTTGGGCTATAATTCATTCAGGTTGTCAATGGATTTTTGGGTAAGAAAGTTGAATGGACTCATTTTGAATTATGTCGGTCTTAGAACAACCAAAATATTATTATACCCTCCACCATATATATTATTGATCAGAGTAAAATGTTAAGTCGTCTGTCTGTCGATCCGATGTAATCACGCTACCTTTAGAACGAATTGAGATAGAAGGCTAAAATTTTGCACACATGTATATTTTGCCAGTAAGAATGAAAAATTCATAAATGGGTCATGTAGGTCCACGTTTTCATATAGCCCCCAATATGACGGAACCTCCTAATATTCGGTATACTGATGATTTTAGCGATATTTTTTCCGGAATTATTTCAAACTTCGTATTTTAAGTTCGTTATATATAGTATAAGTATGTTCGTAGGTACTACAGCCTATCGCGTATGCAGATCAACATCTTCGTATGCCCCCATATAACGATATCTACCGATATTCGATATTTTGATGATTTCAGCGATATTATTAACCGGAATTGTTTCAAATTTCGTAGTTAAGTTCGTAATGGGTACTACAATGTATGACAAAAAAATGTCCATGCAGGTCCATGTCTACGTATAGCCCCCATTTAACGGTAACTCCCAAGATTCGGTATTTTGACGATTTTAGCAACATTTTTACCAGAATTGTTTCAAAGTTTGTATTTACAGTTATCAAGAAAGAGGTCTTCGTGTAGCCCCATATATGGGTATTCATTTGATACGTATTTCCCTACGGATTTTTTTTTTTTTGAAATTTTTCAAGTACAGCAATGATGCACTTTTTTTACTTTTTTATAAGCCTTGGATTTTGTAAACTAAAAACAAAACTGAATTTGCCCTGAAATAAGAGCCTGAAAGTAATATTTTGAATTTTTCCTGTTTAAAGAAAAAAGGCAAACCAAGCCTTTTAAACGTCATCACGTGATCCCCAGTCACATGAATGCGTGTTTGAATTAAAGTAATAAAGTTTAAATTTGCAAATTCCAATTGTTTACAAATGTCATGTGAATTGCTGTGGTTTTTTGGGCTAGAATTCATTCAGGTTGTCAATGGATTTTGGATAAGAAAGTTGAATGGACTTGTTTTAAATTATTTCGGTTTTAGAAAAAACCCATTTTTTTAAAAATTTGGATTTTTTGTTGCAATAAAACACATTTTTTCATATTTTATAAGCCCTGGATTTCCAGGCGAGTGACATTCCTTCGTCTTAAAAATCCTCCAAGCTACCGATTTTCGATCGATTTCGGTATTAAATTACGAGCCTAATACTCGCGTAAATCATTAAAACCTAATGATTTCCTAAGGAATCCACAATCCTACACCTGACAGCTTTCACACTTGTTCTGTCATAACTATTGATACAATGTAACAATATGTATTAAGAAAGTGTAATTTCAAATTAACGTCAGTACTACCGAAGTTCGCAACGCCACCGTCTATAATAAATCACCTGTCGGTGGCGTCTTTAAACATTGATGCCGTCGCCGCCACTGCTGTTGTTCCCACTAAGATAATTAATGGTTTCCACTTAGCAATGCTACACATGTGGGCCAAAGACTAGCTCGTTGTCTACTTAACGGCGCTGACAAAAATCTTGCGATAGCAGGAGGGTGTAGCGGGAGAGTGATTTCCGGAAACGATTATTCCAACTCCAACACCTCTCCAAATAATCAATGATTAATGGCATTTTAAGTTTTAAGAGATCTATGAATGAACTGAATTAATGACAAATTGCTAAAAACAAAAACTAAGAATAATTAATAAAATTGTTGCTGTTTTTTTTTTTTCTTTGTTGTATTTTAAATTTTACATACATCCCATTCATATGAAGACTTTTTTCTTTAAATATTTTTTCAATTTAAATTTCACGACCTAGACATTGAAGTTTTGTGTAACAAAACCTGAGGTTAATGTTTGGCGTGTGTTCCTCTCAGGTCAGATATTTTTCAAAGCTATAAAAATTGCGGAATTTTTTTAAAATATATTTTAATTTTTGAGAGTTGTGGATTTTTAAAAATATTTGTCTGTGATTTATAACAATTGTGGATTTTTTAATAAAACAGGGATCGTCATGTAACGTTTTAATACCCTCAGCCATATGACTTGAGGGGGAATACATCCATGGTACAATGATATCAAGGTAGGGCTATGATACCATATGATTTCAATATTTTTTATTTTCTTGGCTTAATATGTCATCTTTATTTGTGTTTTCTTTTCAATAACAAAAAAATTGTTCAGAAAACATTCAAATTCGGATGTTTTCAAAATGTTTATTTCATCGTATGCATCGACAAAATCTAGAGTTTTTGTAGCGAAATAATCCTTTAGAGATATATAGAACCTGGTTTTGAAAAGAAGTGTTGACCTTTCATTCAGTTTTCGCGGTTTTCAATTATTTATTCAAAAGAAATGCAACAAGTTGTTTGAGTTTGTTATTGTTTTGATACTATTTCTGACATTACAAGCCAAACAGGTAGACCTTTATACTTGGAATTTTTTTAAAGTTTACCTACCTTCTCTTCACTGTACCATGAATACATCATTTGATACGATCAAAACGCACCTCAGCGAAATAATGGTTTTAGACCATATATCTCTTTGGACCAAATCCGTTTCAGGACATTTGGCGTCGATCTAGCGATGTCCGTCCGTCTGTCTGGCTTGTGCGAAAGATAACTCTCGATTTGATCCAATCTTGGTACATCGTAATATTATTATAAAACTTAGCTCGAGTTCGGAGATGGTCGGTCCACTCCTTCTGGTAACTCCAACAAAACATTTCCAAAAAAAATAGTTTACTACATAGAATGAGAAAGCATAATCTAATTTTCTACAACTTTGCAAATCCTAATATTTGCATAAGTGCTAAGTCAGGTGCGAAAATGGGCTATATCGGCTCAATTTCTCAAGTAAAAATGGTAAGAGTCCGATTATCCTCAAACTACACACAGCACTATATTTTTAATAACCCATGGTCTGGTGTGAAGACCTTTCACTTCTTTTGATATCTTCCCCACAAAGGGTCAAAATTTTGAATATCCATGAAGCTCATAAATCGCGAAATAAGCATCCGATTCCATTTAGACTTGGTATATCTCAATATTTCCATCAGCAAAGGATATATTATAAATATGGTAGAGATCGGACAATGTCTTCTGGTACCTCTCCCATGTAGGGGTCAAGATTTGAAAAACAAAAAGCTCAAAGAAATCGAAATAACCATCAAACTAACCAATATAATCCAAGCCTGACACGTCACAATATTTATATCATATTTATTTAGGTCCGATGCGAAATGGACAATATTGGCCCAATCCTACTCCGACTTAATCGAAACCCTCGTCGCCGAGGCTGAAAATGGCTTGTGAGCTGAACATATCACAATATTCCATTCGGCAAATATTTAAAAAATGAGCTGGGGGAAAGCCATACAAATTCCAAAAAGTACAAAAACTTATACCACAACAGAATGAAAATAGACTCAAAAGAGCTAAAAAGTTGCTTCACTTGGCTGAAAGTGGTGAACTGCCGAATTTGGTTTTCTCTCTCTCCGATGAGAAAACATTCGTTGTCCAGCAGTTTGTAAACAAATAAAATGATCGTGTTTACTTGCCGAAGAGGTCAACTGAAAATGTGCTCCTTCGGTTGGCCACCAGAACTCAAGCGCCGGCCATGGTGATGGTGTGGTTCGCCATAACAGCCGATGGTCACTCTCCGCTTGTATAAATCGACCGTGGCATCAGAATAAATGCCGAATATTATCGCGAAAATATTCTGGAGGATGTATTAAAGCATTGGGCACGCAAATATTTTGGCCGCAGACCTTGGAGATTTCAACAGGACTCAGTACCATCGCACTCAGCACCCGTTACCCAAGAATGGTTACAAAATGAGGTTCCTCGGTTCATTTCCAGCGCACAATTACCACCAAAATCTCCGGATACCAATTCGTTGGACTATTGTGTCTGGAGTATTTTTGAAAGCAAGGTTGGCACTAAAAAATACCAAAGTGTCGATCACCTCAATCAAGCGCTCCGCCGGGAATGGGCCAAAATACCGCAAGCAACATTCGGGCAGCATGTGACGGTTTCATTAGCCGTTTGAAGGCCATAATTCGTGCCAAAATTGATCAATTCGAACAAATCTAATCATATTCTAAAATTTGATTCTATTTCCGACATTTTTTGCTTTCATTCAATAAAATTAAAAAAAAAAATAAAAATTATGGCGTTTGACTTTGTTGCAGTCTTCTTCTCACTCTATATATCTACTAAAAGCAATTATCTTCCCATTCACTTTGGTTCAAAGTCCCTTTCACCTGTGTACAAAATGAGAAGGATTCCCTCCTCGCTCTTCATTCATTTTTCAATTCTATTTATTCGGCTCGGTTGGATTGAATGTAGCAAAGCGAGGAAATACAGAACTACTTATTCTGCATGTTCTTTCATTCAAGTTGACTTGCGTGCCCTCTGAGCGCATCCATATCTTGCACATTTTCGTATGCGGCAGCGCATAAGATCACTTAATTGTACATATGCTATATTTTATGACAGCCGAATAATTGATCATTTGGGAATATTTATTTTTTAGTGTTAGATTTTCACAGCGCCTCACTCTCACCCAAGGGTACGAGTATGTACAAAGTAATTTGTACACCAGAGTTTATGGTTGAGAAATGGGGAAGTGTGATATAAATATTCCGCATCATATGTCTCATAAAGTGACTTTCTGCTATGTTCTATTGGATCAGATTTAATTGCGTTTTTCATTTCATGTTCTTTGTAGCGTATAATTATTATCATAACGTATACGCAAGCGGGTTCCATTTATATTTGAAATTGTCTCAACTATGGATATTAAGATTATTTAGATAATTATACATTACATAGATAATTTTCCAAGAATATGTAATTTTTCAGATATGTCAGAAATATTCTGACTTAAGATATCATCGAATATTTATTTGAGAAAGTAGAATCCATATCGATTTCTAATTTGGCAGTAAAGAAAATATTTGAAAAATTTAAACCACTTTTAAGGTATGTATCTCAAACAAACTTTCAATTTTGCATATTGTCCGCATATCATCGCCAAAAAAATCTCCAAAAATCAATGGAATTTTTTTGCAAATATCTCCCATTTGCTTTGGTTCAAAGCACTTTGCACCGGAGTTTAGTGTCGAGAAATGGGGAAGTATGTTGAATGCTATTAAATTAATTATAATTCCGTTTATCTCTCTAAACATCTTCGTAGCACACAAAGTGTGTAAACAATTCCCCATCGTTTGATGACCACAACAAAAGCTGTAAAGAATTTCAAATTGTTATCTTTTTCTTAAAATCAGAACACCGGCCAACAGCAGCAGCAACAGACCTTCGGTGGCCATGCAAATCACGTTTGTTTTGATTTTTTTCACTGTGCAAATCTTTTTAAAATCTTAATGTTTAGATCAATGGCTGGAAGACGTCACAACAAATGATCAAACAACAAAAAATTGACAAAAGATGATGATCGTCCAATTTATTTTGGCGAACAACGGAAAAACCCAGCCCAAGAAACCACAAATGGACATTTCTCCCAAAACCCCCAGAACAACGGAGATAAAATTACAAGTGGTCGCAACTACGCAAATGAGCGTTTGAATGAAATTCTAATAACCCGGCTCAAATGAAGTGGAACCCGAGAGCTGCGAAAACAAAAAAAGAAACGCACAAAACCAAATAAAGCGAATGCAACCAAAAAAATGTTCAAATATGCCCCACCACGTGAACGCAGAATGATAACCACCTATTTGACTATATTTGAGAATGTTCGATCGAACCAGCGAGAACGACAAGAAAAAATGTAGAGACATTTATTTTTTGGCCAGCAAATGACTCCGGAAATGCTTCGTGGGTTCTAGTGACGCTTTGTGAAAGACAGGCCAAAGTCAGAGGACAAATGTTGCCATATCTTGTTATTTGGTAAATAGGGAGGATTTTTTGGATTAAGGGCCAGCTATAGGTCTTCAATAGCCCCGAAAAAAATTGTATAATAGTGTAATATCGCACAATATGAACCCACACAATTGGCCTCCCGAACATGAAATAAAATGTGTACCGAACTCGCCGACTCAAATGAAGTAGAACCCGAGTGCTGCAAAAAAAGAGAAACGCATGAAAAAAAAAAACAAATGCAACCAAAAAAATGTTCAAATATGCCACACCACGTGAACGCGGAATGACAACCACCTATTTGACTATATTTGAGAATGTTCGATCGAACCAGCGAGAACGACAAGAAAAATGTAGAGACATTTATTTTTTGGCCAGCAAATGACTCCGGAAATGCTTCGTGGGTTCTAGTGACGCTTTGTGAAAGACAGGCCGAAGTAAGAGCCGAAATGTTGCCATATCTTGTTATTTGGTAAATATGAAGGATTTTTGGATACTGGGCCAGCCGCTAGTCCTCGATAGCCCCATAAAAAATGTAAGAAAGCGTTATATCGCACAATCTGACCCTCCACCAAATTGTTCTCCCGAACGTGAAATAAAACGTGCACCGAACTCGCGTTTTAATAAGTCCATTCTTACATGTATTGTGTGGCAATAGACAGAAGACCTTCCACATGTCTTCTATGGATGGAATACCTTCCACAGGTTTTTTTTTATAGAATGAAGACCTTCACAGATCTTCAATAGATATACGATCATCTTCAGGTCTTCTATAGATGGAAAGAAGACTTTATGGAGAGAAGACTTTCCACTGGTCTTCTATGGAAAGAAGACTTTTCACAGGTCTTCTATTGATAGAAGATCTTCCCCAGGCATTTTGTGGATAGAAGATCGTCCACAGGTCTTCTATAGATAGAAGACCTTTCTATAGGTCGGAGACCTTCCACAGGTCTTTTATGTATATAAGGTACTGCGCAGGTCTTATATAAAGAGAAAAGATCTTCCACAGGTCTTCTATAAATAGAGTACCTTCCACAGGTATTTTATAGATAGAAGACCTTTCACAGGTCTTCTATGGAAAGAAGACTTTCACAGGTCTTCTATGGCAAGAAGACTTTTCATAGGTCTTCTATGGAAATAAGACTTTTTACAGGTCTTCTATGGAAAGAAGACTTTCCACAGATCTTCTATGGAAAGAAGATCTTCTCCAGGTATTTTGTGGATAGAAGACCATCCACAGGTTTTCTATGGATAAAAGATCTTCCACAGGTCTCCTATAGATGGAAGACCTTCCACAGAACTTTTATAGATAAAACCTCCAAAGGTCTTCACAGGTCTTCTATGGCAAGAAGTCTTTTTACAGGTATTCTATGAAAAGAAGATCTTCCCCAGGTATTTTGTGGATAGAAGACCATCCACAGGATTTCTATGGATAGAAGATCTTCCACAGGTCTTCCATAGATAGATGACCTTCCACAGATCTTTTATAGATAAAAACTCCAAAGGTCTTCTATATATAAAAGATCTTTCACAGGTCTTCCATAAATGGGAGACCTTCCAGAGGTCTTTTATGTATAGAAGGTATTGCGCAGGTCCTACATAAATAGGAGACCTTCCACAGGTTTTCTATGGATTGAAGATCTTTCCTAGATCTTCTATAGATAGAAGGCTTCTCACAAGTCTTCCATAGATAGGTGATCTTTTGCAGGTCTCTTGTAGATGGAATACATTCCACAGGTCTTTAAAAGATTAAATACATTCCACAAGTCTTTTAAAAATAGAAGATCTTCACAGGTCTTCCATAGATAGAAACTCCTCCTTAAGTCTTCTATAGATAGAAGTCCTTCCACAGTTTTTCTATAGATGGAACATATTCCACAGGCTTCCCATAGATAGAAGACCTTCCACTGATCTTTTATGATCCACTTATGTATGGATACAAGACATTCCACAGGTTTTTTGCAGATAGAAGACTTTCCAAATTTCTTCTAAGGATAGAAGACCTTCCACACGTCTTCTATATATCATTTTTTTGGATCTTCTTTACATAAATGACCTCTCGGTAGTCTTCTTTAAGGCTTTCCAGACCGCAGATCTTCCACAGATATTCCCAAGATTAAATGCCTTCCATTTTGATAATACTTAAAAGACCTCGTGGTGTGAGATTGCAAACGCAGTCATTTTCCCCATTTCTCTTAGCACATCTGGCAACGCCAACGAACACACAGAGAGCCCGCGTAAGCCCAGTTGAAGGAAAAAAAAGTTTGCTACACTTCTCTCGAACAACGGGAAAAAAAATTAAAGAGAAGTGCCGCAGTGTCTGTCGTCGGCGTGTCTGTTCGAAATAATAAAACAAATACTCGATTTTCAAATCGGGTTTTAGCGAAGGCACACAAAACCAAAGCAATTCAAAAGGTTCAAAAGCGGTGGGGGAAAGAGTGTGGTGGGTATGTTTGGACTAGACGGCGACTACTGCTACGAACAAGTAGAGTAGAGTAGCCAACAGAGAGCGCAATGATTGATTGATCGTGGCAAATACGAGTAGCTGAAATGAGAGGCGGGAGTTTTATTATTAATTCGCGGTATTATTGTTGTTGTTGTTGTTGTGGATGTTGTTTGAATGTACAACAACAACAAGAAAAGCCGACCAACCGAACGTTGGTTAAAATGAAATTTTTCGCTTTGATTTTATAAAAGACAAGGTTTGAGCCATAAACGAAAACAGTCACAACTCAAACTTGGACGAAGTAACAAAGTGTGGAAATCAAATAAAATAAAATTGCAATAAAATAAATTTAAAAAAAAAAATCAAAACAAAAATACAAAATAAAATTCAAAACAGAGCAAAAATTGTGAAACAAAAGAGAGAAAAAAATAATAATAATAATTATAGTAAAAAAATAAAACAAAAGAAAAGAAAATAATATAAATTACTTATATAAAAATATACCCACCATTATTGGAAAAATTAACCACAACTCAGTTTTCCGCGGCAAAGTGAATCAAAAAAGGCAGTTGCAGTGTGAAAAAGTAATTACCATAAATTATGAAATTAAATTATTTAACTAAAAAAAATAAACGTAATTAAGTTAAGACAAAGATTGATGAGAACGGTTTCGTAATAATATCCAAATTTATAAAAACAAACAACCTTTTCGAAATAAAAACAAATGCATAAAAATAAAATATTAAAAACGAAAACGTTTAATCATCTTCAGAAACATGTATTTTTGTGAACGAGAAAAAAAAATACCAAAAATGGAATTTATTTATAAAACATTTAGTTTTTGGAAAAAAAATGTTTGGCTAAAAAAAATGAAAATCAAAATAAAAATTTTGAAACATTTTTTTTTTTTTTTTTTTTTTTTTGAATTTCAAATGTTTATAATTTTAATAGATAATGTCAATTTTTTAGACGAACTTCATAAAATTAGCAGTGAAAAGGAAAAAAATTAAATAAAAAATATCCAAAATTTTGATCATCAAAAGTCAAAATATTTTTTTTTTCAATGCCTTGATGTTATTAGATACCTACCATGTGTTGCAATAAAATAACTCTGTTTTTGGTTATAAACAATTTTGCTTGTGGGTTAATATTTTACCGGCGGTTTTGCGAGTTTTCTTATTTTATCTCAGTTTTAGTGTAACCTCAATATTCAAAAATTCAGTTCTTCAAAATATATTGCAATTATAAACAATTAATATTAAATGAAGGGTACATTTGCAAAAGCAATTTGGAAATAGATTTATAACGGCAATGGCAATATTCTCTTTGAAAATCTAAATAATGCCCACTCTCATGGAGTTTTAATTTATAAATAGTTCGGGATATGTTATTCACGTTTCGAAATTTAAAAATTGCAAAAAAAATAGAATGTTTTGAATATTGAGACAAACTAAAATTCAAAAAAAAAAGTCACGTTTTTAATACCAGGCAGTAAGCTGTGATACCAATAGAAAAAATTTCAGAAAAATATGATTTTTTAACTGAAACCATATCACCGGTTGCTAATACCGTTTAGTTTCGATTTCCTCCATTTTCAAAGTAAAAGGCGAGCTCAAAGAAAATTTTCAACAATAACTCTCGAAGGGAGTATCCGATTTGGCCCATACTTGGTCCATCGCAATATTATTATCAAACTTAGATCACGTTCGGAAATGGTCAATATCGGTCCATCCCTTCTAGTACCACCACCGCAAAGGTTAACATTTTCCAAAAATGTATTTTACTGCACAAAAAGGGAAAGGATAATCCGTTTTCGCTCCAACTTTGCAAATCCTAGTATTTGCATGAATGCTAGGCCAGGTGAAAAAAATGGAAAATATCGGTCCACTCCATCAAGTACCTCCTCCACAAAGGGTCACAATTTTGAATAATTATAACTCTTATAAAAAGTGATGTAAGAGTCCGGTTATCTTCAAATTACAAACATCACTATATTTTTATTAAACCAAGGTCTGGTGTGAAGATTGAATATATCGGTTCACTCCTTCTGTTACCTCAATTTATGAAGCTCCTAAAATTAATACCCGATTCCATTCAGACTTAACACATCTCCATATTTCCATCAACACAAGATCTGATATAAAGATGGTAGAGATCGGCCCACACATAGGGTCAAAGTTTTAAATAACCAAAACGACTACAAAATCCAAAATAAGCATCCGGTTCTCTTCATGTTACACACATCCCATAATTTCTACTAACACAGTATCTGCTGTAAATATGGGATACATCAGACCACTCCTTCTGGTACTTCACCCAAAATGGGTCAAAATTTTTAATATCCATAAAGCTCCTAAAACGCGAAATTAATATCCGATTCCATTAAGACTTGGTACATCTAAATATTTCTATCAACACAAGATCTGTTATAAGGATTACCATCTTATTACCAACAGATCGGACCATTCCTTCTGGTACCTCCCACACAAAGGGTCAAAGTGTTGAATAACCAAAACCATTACAAAATCCGAAATAAGCGTCCGGTTCTATTCATATCTCACATATCCCATTATTTCTACTACCCCAAGATCTGCTGCGATCGGTCCATTGGCTCTGGTATCTCCCCCACAAAGGGTCGACATTGAATATCCATGAAGCTCACAATACGCGAAATTAACATCCGATTCCATTAAGACTTGGTACATCTCGATTTTTCTATCAACATATCTGCTGGTACCTCCCCCACGGAGGACTCAACATTTTGATAAACAAAACGCGAAATAAGCATCCAACTCCCATCAAATTTACACATACAAACATTTTTGCTAACACAAGATCTGTTGTGTGAAGATGATATATATCTGTCAACCCCTTCTGGGACCTCACCCATAAATGGTAACAATTTTCCAGACTCCTATCTGTCATAACTTGCGAAACAATTTAGTGACTCTTTACAACTTGATATATCTAAATATTTCTCTCAACCAGAAACCTGAGATGAATATGGAATTTATGATTTCACATAAAATTGGATAAAAATGTTCGATTTTCTTGTCATTTTACACATAGTCGAACATTGGCTGAGGGTATACATCTTTCGGCAAAACCGACTGCTACTTTTTAACTTGTTCTGTTAAGGATTTGCTTTACCTTTGCATCAGTGTTGAGTACACATACCAAATACTCGTTCTAATATGTAATTATTTCACTTATTTTAATTAAATTGTTAAACAAATTAGATTTCCGCAATGTTTTTGTCATTGTTGTTATTTAAAGTGTTAAACAAAAATTTGAAAAAAAAAAAAACAAATTTTTTCAATTGAATTTTCTTGAACCGGTAGGTCATTAAACTTGAATTTAATGTAACATAAATTTAACAAAGTTGTCATAATTATTTTGCCGTGTTGTTGTTGTTGTTGTTTTGTGCTCAAACCCTGATGATGTTTATTAAAACAAATGTTTTGATGATTAACTGGAGCAAAAGGGTTTTGTTGTAATTCGTAATTTGACAGCCGTTTTGCCCGACTCCAGCTGTGAGAGGTAAAACACAAGTGGAATTTCCATTGGCTTAAAATCGACTTAGGGTTTTGTTTTTGCCATGAAGGTTAATATTTCTGTAATGTTAGAGCTTTTAGTTCCATTAAAGCATTAAATTATTTTTCGTGTTTACTTCTAAGCATTTCGTGTTTGTTGTGTTCATTCGCTGTTTCTTGAGCGAACCAGTGAAGCGTGAAATCTGACTAATTAATAGTGACATTGAAAAAATGTTTTTTCGGTAGCCTACAATAAATTGGGGATTTAGGAACAAAGAATTCGAGAAGAATAATTGTTTGGTTTAAATACAAAATTTCAAAATAAATTTGAAAAATAGATGACAAGCGACAACTTTGTATTCGATAGTTTCCCTAAAATTGGCCAGTCTAGTAACAAGATACTATAAATTTTAGGAAATGTAATGGTTATTATACAGGGTGAAATAAAAAACTGAAACAAAATCAAACGCAATAACTTTTAAATATTATTTTTAAATTTTATTGAATGAAAGCAAAAAATGTCGGAAATAGCATAAAATTTTAGAATAAGTTTAGATTTGTTCGAATTTGTCACATTTTGCACGAATTATAGCCTTCAAACGGCCAATGAAACCGTCATTCGCTGACCGAATGTTGCTCTGCGGCGAAGCGCTTGCTTGAGGTGATCGACACTTTGGTATTTTTTAGTGCCAACCTTACTTTTCAAAATACTCCAGACACAATAGTCCAACGGATTGGTATCCGAAGATTTTGGTGGCCATTGTGCGCTGGAAATGAAGCCCAAGGCTTTAATACACCCTCCAGAATATTTTCGCGATAATATTCGGCATTTATTCTAATGCCACGGCGATTAATACAAGCGGAGAGCGACTATCGGCTGTTATGGCGGCCCACACCATCATCATGGTCGGCGCTTCCGTTCTGGTGGCCAACCGAAGGTGCACATTTTCAGCTAACCTCTTTGGCAAGTAAACACGTTCATTTTGTTCGTTTACAAACTGCTAGACAACGAATGTTTTCTCATCGGAGAAAACCAAATTCGGCAGTTCGCCACTTTCGGCCAAGTGAAGCAACTCTTTAGCCCTTTTGAGTCTATTTTCTTTCTGTTGCGGTGTAAGGAATTTCAATATCTTTACCACGAGCCCATTTTTCAATATTTGCCGAATGGAATATAGCGATATGTTCAGCTCACGAGCCACTGCGACGCGGGTTTCGATCAAGTCGCTTCTTTACTTTTCGAACCCTTTCTGCTGATGTTGCTGTTTTCTTCCGTCCACTTCCTTGACGTTGAGCTACGCTACCAGTATCACGGTAACGAGCGATGGTACGAGACACAAAAGATTTATTCACATTTAAATACTGGAGTGCTCTAACGATAGCCAATTGTGGTTTTCCAGCCAAATATAAAAAAAACCAAACTATCACGCTTGAATTCCATCAAGAATAACTTTTTGTGCTTGTAAAAAATATAATGAGCTGTCACTGGAATAATTTTAACAGCTGTCGGACCAGTGTCTTAGAAATGACAGCAGTCTGAAGTTGGATGCAGTTTTTTCATCTCACCCGGTATTCTAAGGTTCAATGTATCACATTTTAAAATTTTGGATATCTGTGTATACCTAAAAAATTGTGTTTTTGTTTTCTGCCCATTAATTTTATTCGAATATACATAAGCAAGCCGGTAAGCAAGCAAAGGTTTACAATTTTGAAAATTTTAATTAAAGCATTTTTTCACAATTTTGATAAATTTTAGGTTTAAAATTGAAGCCTTTTTCATGCCTAATTCAAATTAAAAATCGTAAAATTTCAAAGAATTTAATTGAGACATTTAATGATTTCGGGATTTTTGTGCGAAAATATATTTGTATTTGAGTAATGACCTAGTTTTACCAACAATGTAATCCCCTCTTGCATAAAGCCAAACCCACACCATTTATGTGTGTAGGGTATAATTAGCCAAGGCATTAGTCATAGAAATACAACTACATATTAAAAAAAACGACAAAATAAAACAAATTAAACAAAAACAATCTCTATAATAAATTCCTTTTAATAATAAACATTTTGTTTATTTAAATTGTAGCAGTGGAATTTGCAACAACAACAACCGTAGCAGTAGCAGTCAAAACATAGCGAAAGAATCATTCATCCCCTACAACCAAAAAAATAAAGCCAACATCTAAAGCAGTATCGTCAACTCAAGTCCACAAATTTAATAAAAACTTGTATTTTTTGTGAGTGATTTTAAGTACTTAGTATTATAACAACAACGAGTGTGAACCAAATATATATATAGTACACAACAGCAACAAAAAGAATATTATCCGCTTAGAAGAAAACCCAATATTATTTTTTTTATAAAATTTGTTTGTGTTGTGTTTTTGTGCAAAAAGCAAAAATAAAAAATATTGTCTATTCGTTCGTTATACTGGCTACGATAAAAGAATTCGAAAAATTCCAAAATGAAATTGAATCCGGCCTCGGATCACGTCTACTTCAACGATGGCTTTAAATGCTCTTCGATCAGTATTAATACAAATCTTAATGAATCGTCGAATGCCGATGTAAATGGCGCTGATAGCGGCAATGGATCGCAGGGCTCGAATGAGTTTATATGTAAGTACATATTATAAAATTTTACAAAAATAAATATTTTTTTATTCTATTTATTTATAACAAAAAAATTGTAATGTAGAGATTGTGTTCTGTGTCTTTACAAAATTAAATGCAAATGAACAGCACAATTTTAAATGTATTTTTCAAAATGTTGGTTTTTACTCAAAATATTTGGAATGATATATTGATATTTTTCGCATTCAAATTTTGCGTCGTCATAAAGAAACAGGAACACAATTTTGAAAAAAAAAAAACATTTGGTCTAAAATTGATTCCCAAAATCCTTATCTTAAACGTAGTAATTTGTTTAAAAAAATGTATGGAAATCCTCTTTCAGCTAACAAACGTGCTTTTTATATATATTCTGGATCAGCGTAAAATTCTAAGACGATCTAGCGATGACCCTCTGTCTGTCGTAATCACTCTTTCGAACGAATTGAAATAGAATGCCAAAATGTACATGCATAGTTTACCAGTGGGTAAATTATGTTCGTAAATGGGCCATATCGGTCCACGTTTTCGTAAAGCCCCCATTTTACGGTACCTCCCGATATTCGGTACTTTCATGATTTTAGCGACATTATTTACCGGAATTATTTCAAATTTCGTATTTGAAGTTTGTAATGGGTGCTAGAGCCTATGACAAAAATGTTTGTATTCAGGTCCACGTCTTCTTATAGCCCCCATAAGACGGTACCTCCTGATACTCGGCATTTTTATGATTTGTGCGACATTATCACCGGAACTATTTCAAATTTGATATTTGAAGTTCGTAATGGGTACTACAGCCTATGACAAAAAAAAATCGTAAGTAGGTCCACGTCTTCGTTTAGTCTCCATATAACAGTTTTCACTTAAATGGTAATTTCCGGAAGATTTAAAAAAAATTAAGTTCCTTTTAAATAGTAGAGGGTAAAAAGGTTCGGCCCGGCAAAGTTTCCTGCTTTTATACTTGTTTCCTGCTTTTTTACCACCGCCAGATCTCCACACCAAAGACCTCAGTATCACATACCGGAATTCCAGCTACATACATTCTCTCAATACCAAATTTAGTACTTTTCGTATAATTTTGGTATACATTTCCAAAACCACTTCCATATCTTAACCAAAGACATCAACAGTGACATCCATATCAAATTTCAAGGTTCAGACCTATCCCTTGACCCAATAATAAATTTAGTACAATTTAATACTTTTGGTATAATTTTAGGACACATTTCCAAAACTACCACAAGATCTCCACACCAGAGACCTCAGAATCTCATGTCGGGATTCCAGCTTCATACATTCACTCAACCCCAAATTTTAGTACACATTTCCAAAAAAAAAATCTTAACCAGAATTTAAGCTCTATACATTCACTCAATTCCAAATTTAGTACTTTTCGTACAATTATGGTACACATTTCCAAAACTACCTCCATATCTTAACCAGAGACGCCAACAGTGACATACATATCAAATTTTAGAATTCCAGCTCTATATCTTAACCCAATACCAAATTTTGTACTATTTAGTACTTTTCTAAGAACTACAAATTTCGACCTTAGATACCTACAGTAATCTGAAATATCAAATTGCAGAATTTTATATATCCCCTTAGCCAAGCACTATCTGTCCAACCAGTACCAAGTTGTACCAAATATACACTTGTGCACTTGTAGTACTCATTTCCAAAACCACCTATTTATCTCAAAACTACCACCAACCAGCTTCATCCAATCGCCCTAAACCAAACCGTTCAAAATTTAGTACCAATTAGTACAGATCGCACACTTAGTACACATTTCCGAAAACCATCTCCATATATTAAACTTACCTGCATCTCATACCACATTTCAAATTTATAGCTCCATCGGTTCACATAGTACCAAAAGGCTTTTTAATATTTTAGAACTTTTCGTAACCACAAAGTTCGAATTTCCAAACCCCTTTGGTACATCTATCCTGCACTCCATCAGCTGATTCCGTTAGTCCAATACAGATTTTTCAATTTTTAGTACGAATTTTCACACCTCCCACTAAGCCTGACCCCTGAGCAAAATTTCAATATTCTAGCTGCCGCCGTTTCGTCTGGGCGTTGATTCGCAGTCAGTCAGTAATATTATTCTTTTATATATAGATAAATATATTCTGTAGATCCAATTTTGTATTTATCGCTGTTCCACTGTGCTGCACCAGATATCGATATCAAAATATTGGTTTTGTGTTCAAATCTAATTTATTATTCACGAATAAAAATTACTGTCATTCCAATTAAAACTAAATTTTAAGTTTTTTTTTTGTGGTCTCAAAACCTTTCTCAAAAGAAAAAAAATCAAATCAAAACTGGAATTTTTGTTATGCTTTCAAAACAAAACCCACAAATGATGCGCCCCCATAAATTAGTTACACTGGATGAATTTCGTTTTGAAACCCGAAAAAAGAAATTTATGGAATTAGTTAAAAAAACAAACAAAATATTTATGACGTAGTTAATGGAGTCAAAATAAATGTAGCGTTGGAGAAAGACAGTGGATGCTTAAAGAAAAAAAAAATGGGAAATATTTTTATTATAAAAAATTGTAAAAAATCGTATTTTCCACTATGAATTTTTTACAATCCAATTTCAAATAATTACTTATTTACTTACTAAAATTCGAAACGTTTCGATTGCTGTGATTTCCATAACTTTTATTTCATATTTTTCTCTTCAAAACAATGCTTTGAAATATTTGAATATTTTCCCATAAAACTAATTTGAAAAAGTCGGAAATGCCTTTATTTTCCAATGCGAAGCGACAAAAAATAAGCTTGCAAATTTATTATAATTATGTGAACCATAAAAATTGAATGCTGGCTGAGAAATTATCGGCAACAAAAAAAAACGCTTCATAGAGGCCGCCGCCTCACCTGTTGAACACGGCTGCTGCTCTAGAGAATCACCCTCCAGACATCTCAATTGTGACGTCTGTCTTAGATTTGCTGTTTTTTGTTTTACATTTTTTTATCCGGGATAAAATCACATTCCGGTTAGTTATAAATCAAATTGTTTTTTTAATAAACCGAGACAATAAAGAATTAAACTTCAATTGCAAACAAAAAATTATCAATAATGGAATTTTAAGTGATTTGGAATGCGTTTTTTTTTTGTACGGTTGTTTGGTCGTTAATAATAAGCCCCTCTTAATTAATTGGATCCGGGTGAATAGCTTAACCGCAAAAATATTGTTTCGTCAAAACATTCCATTCATCCGGCATGTGGCATTGGGTATCTGGTTTTTTGGGGGATCTCTTGGTATTTTTAAAATAAATAAATTTTGCCTTGAGCATTAAAAGAAAAAAATTAAATATTTTCAGAAGGAATTTCGAAAAATGAATGGAAATAAACCAAATTGTGGGATAATTAATTTATATGTGATTTTTCTTGGAACTAGCAAACAATTACTGGTTCTATTAAAATACACTAATTATTTTCGGAATTGATGCAATTTTGATCGATGAAACATGCTTCTAGAGAACCCCTCGAGGGATAACATAAATAGTCCATTGTGGAAATCTCTAACACCGTTCGGGGAATCTGTCAACAACTTTCTAGGAACCCTCTATGGGATCCAGAATAGCTCTTTCTAAAGTCTGTAAAGACTCCATAAATACCCCTATAAAGTCAATAGTCTATAACAAATGTATAGAGAGCTCCATTTTGAAATATATAGCATATCCCGCCCAGAATCATATTTAAGCTCTTTCCTGCTAGCCCATAGATACCATAAGTTCATAAAGGCTTCCTTTGGAACTTTTTCTAGGAGGCTATAAAGACTACCTAATGGAACTCTATAATTACTGCACAATAGGAATCTATAATGACTAATTTATGGTTGTCTACAAAGACCCCCTTGTGAGAACCAGTAAAGACTCGCATTGTCCGAAGACCCCATTGTGTGAATCATGGTGGGTCTAAAAAGAGACCCCTTTGAGAGTCTATAAAGACCATTGTTTTAAAGTCTTCCTTTTAAAAAAAATTTAAAGACCACTTTTAACTTAAGAAGAACTCTCTTATGGGAGTCTATAAGGGCTTACAAATGAAGGTCTGGAACGGCTTCCGTCAGGCAATCAATAGAAGCTACCTTATGGAATTTTGAGATTCCAGCCGGTTAGAAGTTTGTAAAAACCCTGTTTCGGCATCTGCTTCATTCTGGTATTTTAATTAAAATCTCTTTTGGGATTTTATTGAGGAGACTCCCCTAACCAGATATATTAAGATTAATTCGGTTCCTTTTCAGAAACCTTTTAATACGATTCCATTTGGGGTATCTAGTAAGAATCTCTCCGGCAGTCTGAATATGCTCCCATATGGGATTCTATAAACACTCTCTTTGCATTCTACAAAGATTCTCTTACTGGAGTCTGTAAAGGCATCCTTCATGGAGTCGATAAAATACTACATTTTTGATGCCTTTCGGGAGCCTAAATATGTGTTATTCTGGTACTAGTATTATATTGAGACTCTCTTTTGTAGCTTAATTAAAATGTAAACTATTGGCTGTCCAGGAACTTATGGGAGTTTATAAAGATCAATAATGTTTCCATTGCAGGAGTCCATAAACCCTACTTTCTGCGGTCTAAAATAGCTTTTTCTATATAGATATTCCCATTCTGGTAGTCTATGATGGTCCTCTTCAGGAAGTCTACCCACTGACCTCCTTTTTATAAAGCACAAAGTATCCCAGAAAGTTAGCAATTTCTTACTTCTTAGAGTCTGTAACTCCTTTCTTCTAGGTGTCTTTAAGACTTCCTTCCTTTTTGTCCGAGGTCCAAGAACCTTCCACAATGGAGATTTTATATCTTGTACAAGTCTATTAAGACCACCTTCTAGCATTCTTTAAGGAAAATATTTGTAAATCTTTTAAATCTGCCTTTCGTAAAAAGTTTATCTTCAGTTGTTTTATTAAAACGCCTCCAAGTGCGCTCTTAAGGCTATTTTTGGTTTTTTTAAGATTTCCTTTTGTCTTCCAGACTTGCAAAGATGTTGATGCCCATTTTTCTTTATTACTTTATTGAAAATTAAATTATTTAACTTTTATCTTTATTTTATAAGAGGAGAAACATTACTAAAAAAGTAGGATATCCACTTCCGGCAGCATGTGAAATTATCCTTTATAAATACTTTTTTTTCCAAAACTTGGTTCCATATTTTTTTCTCTTAAAGATTTAAAAAATATTCGAATATTTTCAAATCATTTCCAAGTCTACTTTTTATACCCTACAACACTATGTGTTCGGGGTATTATAAGTTTACTTGGGCCAAAATTTATGTAACACCTCGAAATATTGGTTTCCCGCATAGGAAAGTATAGCTCTAACTCTAGCTATGTATGTCCGTCCGTCCGTCCGTCCGTCTGTCCATGTTAATTTGTAATCACTTTACAGGTCACAATTATGCCCCGGGCTTCACAAAATTGAGAATGGAGGTCAGAATAGAAGCCTTTTGGATATGATCGCATAATATTTAGGGATTGAAATGGACCAAAAACTTAAAAATTTCCTGATTTTACAGTTGCTCTACAAGTCGCAATTTTAGACCAATCGACGCGGAAAGCAGGGTGATAGAGCTTAGGGCCTGGCATGAGCCTTCCAATTTTGATGGGCATCGGGTAATATTTAGTGGGTGAAATAGACATAACATTTGTGTTAAATAAAAGTCAAATTTTCCATTAAACCGCAAATATGTGTTTCTCCTTCTTTGTTTCCACAAATTGTTTATTGGACAAAGTTGAACAAACTTTCTGTGGTCCAAAAATAAGTTACCTTCGCAGTCATCCAGTCAAGTTTTATTTTTATATTGTTTAAAATATCCCGTTAATATGTTCAAATTGGGTCAACTTCCGCCAAGTTAATCCAAAATTAATTAGCACAATTAAAGCTGTGTTTCATGTAACTAATTAAGAGTATAGTCATAAATAAAATAATGAATTATTGTTTAAATTGTATGGTAAAGATAGACATCATGTTGTATTGGAATCAATTCGCATGGGGAATCCCAAACCAGACGTTTAAAATATATTTTTTTCATAATATTTTCTCTATATATTATAACAAGTGGTAATTTTTTCACAAATAGTAAAGGCTAGTTTGCACATCATATTAAAATTATGTATAAAGTGTCTTTTTCACATTTATTTTTGAAATTTTTATAGCATACTTCTAGGCGCTCACAAAAATACGTAAAGTAAAAAAGGATGCTTTTCACCAAAGTCGTCAGATCAAAAATCTGAAAAAGCCAAGTGACCATTCCCTTGGTCATGATGAAATCATGATACTGGTGGTAATCAGCTAAAATTGCAAAACTAAAAGTTTAGTTTTGAAACGTATTACTTAGATAGAGACTAATATGATGTTAGTCTGGTTTAAGTCAGATATTCTTATACTATATTCAGACCATATGTTTACTGTACGTATATTAATTTATACTTCACTATAAAGCATTTTTTATTTGAAAATTTCTTAAGGGCGCCAAAAAGTATGCTATATATTTTTATAGTTATATATTATAAAAGTGGAAAACTTTCTTTATAAACGATATATAGCCTTACCGATACAAAATTATTCAATTTTTATTATCTTTCAAGCGACATATATTGTCTTTCCTTTCGAAAATAAGGCCAATGACACATAGATTAACCCCACATACCATCTGTTTTATCAAAGAAAAAAAAAAAACAGAAAACAACAAATCATTCCCAATATTTGTTTTTGAAATTTTTTTCCAAAATTGTCTCACCCTGGCCAAATTTTGAATACCTCAGGTGGAACATACATGCATCCATGCAGTTTGTTTATTGCGGTGCAATATCCTCCATAAAATTTGATAAAATAAGAAAATTGGGTCAATCTCCTTCGGGTTTGTTTGCAAATGGAAATTATCTGTAAATTCTTAAAAAAAATAAAAATTTACAGGTTTAAAAACATCTGTTTCCAGTCCATCACTGAATATAATTACATGCATATGACGTTATACGGAGATATCCCCCACAGGTATTAATACACACAGTTCCACGCACACATACTCAATTGAGATTGGATCAATTATATATGTATTTATATTGTAATGAGATAAGATAACTCCAAGAATAAATGCTGCCAATAGTGGGGAGTCTTGAAAGACACACTTCTCCACGTCACGGATAAATAAATTACACGGTGCAACAAAATTATTTTTTTAATAATAAGAGATCTAAAATTAAAGATCTAGAGAGCTAAAAATAAAAGACACTTGTATCGGCGTTTGAAAATGTACATTGCAAAGTAACCTAAATATGTAGAGGCGACAAGTTTGCCTCTCTTCCACATTTTTTAATTTTTATAGCCTACACCACATCACACTGTGGTCAGGGTATTCTGTAGAAGAAAGAAGCGTGTTGGACCCATAGTTCCTTTTGATGATCTGCATAGAATTATATTCTGAGTCAATTTATGCATGTCCGTCCGGCCGTCCGTCCATGTATTTTTGTACACAGGTCGCATTTATTGCCCGATCGGGATGATATTTTGCATAAATCGTTTGTTTGGCCTAATGGCGATCCCTATTGAAATTGGAGATAATCGGTCAAAATTTAGATATATCTCCCATACATATCATCGCCCGATTTGCGTTTGGTAAAATAAATTTGACTCATATAACCAAATTGAGCCTAGAAATAAGTGTGTCAAATTTGGTGGAAATCAGTTCAGATATACCTATAGCTCTCATATATATTCTTCATCCGATATACGTAACAACGATATTTCGAGAAATATATGAAATACATCACAAAAATATTTTACCAAATTTAACTCAGATCGTTTCAGATTTGTATGTAGCTCCCATATATATCTTTACTCGATTTCAAGATTATTGTGTACCATAATATGCAGGATGAGATAAAAAAACTGCAACAAAGTCAAACGCCATAATTTTTACATTTTTTTAATGTTATTGAATGAAAGCAAAAATTGTCGGAAATGAATCAAGTTTTAGAATAAGTTTAGATTAGTTCGAATTGGTCACCTTTAGCACGAATTATGGCCTTCAAACGGGCATTGAAACCGTCACACGCTGCCTGAATGTTGCTCAGCGGTATTATGGCCCATTCCCGGCGAAGCGCTTGTTTGAAGTGATCGACACTTTGGTATTTTTTAGTGCCAACCTTGCTTTCCAAAATACTCCGGACACAATAGTCCAACGGATTTGTATCCGGAGATTTTGGTAACCATTGTGCACTGGAAATGAAGCGAGGAACATCATTTTGTAATTGCGATGGTGCTGAGTCCTGTTGGAATGTCCAAGGTCTGCGGCCAAAATGTTTGCGTGCCCAAGGTTTTAATACACCCTCCAGAATATTTTCGCGATTATATTCGGTATTTATTCTGATGCCACGGTTGATTAGTACGAGCCGAGAACGGCCATCGGCTGTTATGGCGGCCCACACCATCACCATGGCCGGCGCTTTAGTTCTGCTGGCCAACCGAAGGTGTACATTTTCAGCTGACCTCTTTGGCAAGTAAACCCGATCAATTTGTTTGTTTACAACTTCTGGGCAGCGAATGTTTTCTCATCGGAGAAAACCAAATTCGGCAGTTCATCACTTTCGGCCAAGCTAAGCAACTCTTGAGCTCTTTTGAGTCTATTATCTTTCTGTGGCGGTGTAAGTTCTTGCACTTTTTGGAATTTCAATGGTTTTACCCAGAGCTCATTTGTCAATATTTGCCGAATAGAATATTTGGATATGTTCAGCTCACGAGCCATTTTCGGCCACTGCGACGCGGGTTTCGAAAAAGTCGCTTCTTTACTTTTCAAACCATTTCTGCTGATGTTGGTGTTTTCTTCCGTCCCCACGGTAACGAGCTATGGTAGGAGACACAAAAGATTTATTCACATTGAAATGCTGGAGTGTTCTAACGATAGCCACTTGTGATTTTCCAGCCAAATATAAAGAAATCACACTATCACGCTTGAATTCAATCCATCACGAATAACACTTTCCTGAAAAAATCTCACCAAAATGGTTTTGCACGCTTTTAAACAATATAGTGAGCTATCACTGGAATAATTTTAACAGCTGTCGGGCGAGTGGCTCAGAAATGACAGCAGTCTGAATTTTGTTGCAGTTTCTTTCATCTCAACCTGCATATGTATATTAAAAGTGAGTTTAATCAAAAAATATATTTTTTATGAAATGTCACCATAAGTCCTCACTAAAAACAGGTCTTTCTTATCTATGGCATATCAAGAAACTATTTCCAAAAAAATGCGAAAATAATTCCTAATTTTTGTAAATCAATTTTTCTTTTTGCGCCTGCCCCTGAAAGTAACATAAAATTTCTTTTTAGGAAAAAAAGTTTTAAAAGAAGAAATATTCTACACAACATTTCATTATAATTCTCAGAATAAGCTATATATCTAGGTCCTACAGTTTTTAAGAAAATTACATTCGAAATGTATGTATATGTGAAAATTGTGTGTTTCCTTTTTTAAAGTAAATTTAACACGTTTCCAATTCAAGACAAAAGCTATCCTTATACTTCATTTTTTCGGGAAAGTGTCAAAGGAAGAAATATTCTAAATCGAATTTCATTGGGAGTCTCTGAAATAAAGAAATAGATATGCCTTATATATTTCTTAAAAAATATATATTATCAATTTTGGAAAAAAAACATTCTTATTTTTCTCACTTTCTCTCCTCATTTTCTATAATCCATCTCCCCTTCCAAAATATTTTATAAATTTCTAGATTATTTTTTTTTTTCATTTAGGTATGCAAAATAAAAATTTGCAAACGTAATATTAAACCATTAGCAGATACATTCTAATCCAGACTCTTAAATAATTCCATAATGATTGCAAAAAAAAGCTGAGAGAAAAAAAAACAATGAACAAATCTGTGCCAGACACCCAAATCAATCATCCATGACGAATGTGTTTTTTTTTTCTGTTTCAAAACATTTTCAATAGAATTATAAAAGTCACCAAAACAGATTTCAATTGTTGTTTTATAATGTGAATGCAACAACAAAAGCAAAAATACCTCTCTACGAAAATAAAACTAATTTTGCGTAGTAAAACTCAACTCAGCGACGCGCAAAGCAAATGCCCTGGGACGTTTCTAATTCTTAAATAACGGTTTTCAAATATTGCACGTCCGATAATTACATACACGACAGACGGACGGACCGACCGACCGCCCACCCGCCGCCACCTGATCGTTTTCTTTTTGTAGAGATTTTTTTCGGCACCCGCCTCAATCCGGTAGCTGTTACGGCTAGGCAATCAAGCAACCAACGTTGTCAGCCGCCACCTCAGCTTTACGCTTGTTATGGCCAACATGAATTCGTATTTTTTTGTTGTTGTTGGTGTTTTTTTTTAATTTCATTGTTGCGGAATAATTACCTGACAGTTTTTATTGAAGAGTTTTAATTGTTAGTATTTTTTTTTTTGTTAAAATTTGGTTTGATTTCCTTTGTGCTTAGCTAAATTCGTCAGTTTAGTAAGTTGCGAATTTTTTATTTAACCATTTAAATATTGAAATTATTAGCCCGGCAATGAATAATAAATGATTGGGAGAATATCTGCGAGAAAAATAACACAGGGCGACAAAATTTAATTTTTTTAATAATTAAAGAAAAATCCAGCAGATTTGGTTTATAAACAAATAAAAAAGCTGTAAGTTCGGCCGGGCCGATCTTTGAACACCCTTCACCATTTGGAACTTTTTTGGCAATTCTCAAAAACAATAAAACTTGTTAAAAATTCCGTTATATTAGGGTCTATACGACGACGTGGTCCTGCATAGGCATCTTTTGTCATAAACCATTTCAATATTCAGATGCGAATCTTGAATAAGAAATTCCTTGAATAATGTCGCTAAAATCATCAAAATTATATTTGCACAGACAATTTTCTGCCATAGGCTGTAGTACCCATTACGAACTGCAAATGCCAAATTTGAAACTCCCTTTAGCTGGTCTATAGGGGAGACTCCCTTTAGCTGGTCTATAGGGGAGACTCCCTTCAGCTCGTCTATAGGGGAGACTCCCTTCAGCTCGTCTATAGGGGAGACTCCCTTCAGCTCGTCTATAGGGGAGACTCCCTTCAGCTCGTCTATAGGGGAGACTCCCTTCAGTTCGTCTATAGGGAGGACTCTCTCAGCTCGTCTATAGGGGAGACTCCCTTCAGCTCGTCTATAGGGGAGACTCCCTTCAGCTCGTCTATAGGGGAGACTCCCTTCAGCTCGTCTATAGGGGAGACTCCCTTCAGCACGTCTATAGGGGAGACTCTCTTTAGCTCGTCTACAGTGGTAACTCCCTTCAGCTCGTATGTGGATACCTCCTTCTACTCGTTTATAGAGAATCCCTTTAGCTCGTCTCTCTTTTCTTTTCTTTTTTTGTTTTTTTTTTTTTTTTTTCAATTTTTGAAAATCAATTTTAAACTTCAAACTTTAGCTTGACTTTAGATACTCTCTTTTACTCTCTGATTGTCTATAAGGCCTACCGTGTTTGTGAAGAATTATCTTTTTGAAATCCATTTTATTACCCTACATCTGTTTTACATTCCATGGAAAATTTTGTGTGTCCTATATTTTAATATATTTATTTAAAAAATAAATAAATAAATAAAAGAAACCCAAAGTGCAATATGCCTAGTAGTCAATCATTCTGGAATTTCCGTGAGGAAGTTTAAATAAATATCGCCGTGGAATTTGCATAACTGAAATATTTGGCATACCACACAAAAAAATTGAGTTCAAATGTGTTTTTGCAAAATTTCTCAATAGAAGTTGAATGAAACATTTGGTATTTTGCTAAGCGTCCCAATACCCTACCCATCCAATGGATTAACAAACAAAACAACGTTAAATGTCATTAGACTCAATATTACCATAATTGAATAATAAATGGAAATCGATATCGAATTGAGATTATGCTGTCAACGAATAATAGCCAAAAAGATATATTGACATTTCCTTAAATTTTTGACAATTAGAACATGTCATATAATGCCAAAAAAAAAGATTTGCAATTTAGTTAATCTATGGCATTACGTGTTGTGAATATTTTATTACTTTTTATGAAACATCATAGATACATACATGTATATATACATACATGCTATATTATATGGAGTACTCCATAACACAGCATGATTTTAAATTTTCGTTTAATGTTTGTACGGTAAAAGAGAAAATATTTTTTTTCATACTCCAACAAAGAGTCTCCAACGATGGTCAAAAAAAGAGGTTCTATGGATCGCGAGAAAATAGTCTTTAAAGATGGCTAGATTTTAAATTTTAAATAAACAAAACTAGGACTTCACTATAAAGCCAAGATTAGCCTCTGAAACAAAATTAAGTCTCTATAGTCGACAAAAAGAGGGTCTCTATAGTCAGGAAAAAGAGGATCAATTGAGAGTCACCATAGGGAGCGAGTATGGAATTTTTATAGACGAGTACAAGAGAGTTTCAATAGACGACCAGAAAGAAGTCTCTATATGCGACCAGAATGTTTTCTCCATAAACGAACAGAAGGGAGCCTCCTCTATAGACGATCTGAATGAAGTCTCCTCTATAGACGATCTGCATGGAGTCTCCTCTGTAGGACGACCAGAAGGGAGTCTCTATACGCGCCATGTAGGAAGTTTCCACAGACGACCAGAAGGAAGTCTCCACAAACGACCAGAAGGGAGCCTCTATTGACGACCAATAGAGTCCTTAGAGACTCTATAGAAGTCTAGACTAAAGTCCCAATAATGACCAGAAAGGAGTCTCCAAAAAGAAGGAACTTTCCACAGACGACCAGAAGGGAGCCTCTATTGACGACCAATAGAGTCCTTAGAGACTATAGAAGTCCAGACTAAAGTCCCAACAATGACCAGAAAGGATTGGAGAAAGATTGGAAAGAAGGCTGTCACTATAAACGAGCTGACCAGAAGGGAGTCTCTATAGGCGCAATGTAGGAACTCTCCACAGACGACCAAAAGAGAGACTCTATAGACGACCAGAAGAGAGCCTCTATAGACGACCAATAGACAGTCCTTAGAGACTCTTTAGAAGTCCAGACTAAAGTCCCAATAACAAGTCTGCAAAAAGAAGAACGAGCTGAAGGGAGTCTCCTCTATAGACGATCTGAATGGAGTCTCGTCTGTAGGACGACCAGAAGGAAGTCTCTATACGCGCCATGTAGGAAGTCTCCACAGACGACCAGAAGGGAACCTCTATAGACGACCAATAGAGAGTCCTTGGAGACTCTATAGAAATCCAGACTAAAGTTTCAACAACGACCAGAAAGGAGTCTCCTCTGTAGGGCGACCAGAAGGGAGTCTCTATAGGCGCCAAGTAGGAAGTCTCCAGAAACAACCAGAAAGAAGTCTCCACAGACGACCAGAAAAGAGTCTCTATAGACGACCAATAGGGAGTCCTTAGAGACTCTATAGAAGTCCAGACTAAAATTCCAAAAACGACCAGAAAGGAGTCTCCAAAAAGGGGGTTGTATCAATCGACAAGCTGAAGGGAGCCTCTTCTGTAGGACGACCAGAAGGGAGCCTCTATAGGCGCCAAGTAGGAAGTCTCCAGAGATGACCAGAAGGAAATCTCCACAGAAGACCAGAAGGAAGTATCCAGGGACGATCAGAAAGAAGTCTCCACAGACGACCAGAAGAGAGTACCTATAGACGACCAATAGAGAGTCCCTCGAGACTCTATAGAAGTCAAGACTAAAGTTTCAACAACGACCAGAAAGGGGTCTCCAAAAAGATCACAAGATAGTCGCTGTGGACGAGTAGAACGGAGTCTCTATAAACGACCAAAGAAAATATCTACAGACGACCAGAGGAGGGCTTCTATAGACAACTAGGAGGAGTCTCTATATAAGTTCAGAAGAAGATCTCTATAGATGATCAGGAAGGAATCTCTATAGACGTTCAGAGGAGACTTTTTTAGACGACCTGAAGAGAATCTGTGGTCTCTGTCGACGAGTGGAACGAAGTATCTACAAACGACCAAAGAAATATCTACAGACGACCAGAAGAGGGCTTCTATAGATGACAAAGAGGGAATCTCTATCTAAGTTCAGAAGAAAATCTCTATAGATGATCAGGAAGGAATCTCTATAGACGTTCAGAGGAGACTGTTTTAGACGACCTGAAGAGTATCTATATAGACAAGCAGAAGAGAATCTCCATAGAAAATGTGATATGAGTCTCATAGAAATATGATATAAGTCTCTTAAATCATATTCGACATTAGAATTTAGTTCTGTCCCAACCTCAAGATCAACAAGTCAGACATACCATGTTTTATACGTAAATAAACGTACCTTATATATTTATAAAGTGCGTGTGCAAACCACACGATATGTGCAGCCACAGAATCGAAAGATATCAAGATTATCTTGACATACGCCTTTCTTTATGGGCACGATATTCAATTGTTGATTATCACATTTGTTTATAAAAATAATATATTTTTTTTAATAACAGAATATATACTTATTTTTACATATATATCTGGAGTGAATGTCTGCCCTGCCAATTTATTTTTGTGGAAAATAAAAGAAAAAGGGATTAATAAAGGAAGCTATTATTATAAATTTGCTTCCACTCACTAAGCGACTCAAGGAGGGAGGTGTATGTTGTTTTGAAATTCAAAACTATTATTAATATATATATTTTTAATAAAATACCACATTTATGTGAGTGACAAAGAACTTTGGTTCTTGGATTCCACACCTTATCGTTCAAAGGCGTTTGTGGCAATGGTAATGATTTGAAATTGTTTTGAAAATGGTCACGAAATTTTTATTGAATTATCCGATCAAAAAAAGTTGCACAGGAGACACGAAAGTGAGATGCGGAGTTTATATTGAGGAATTGAAGAAGACTAAATCGAAATATTTTGACTATAATTCGAAAATCATATTTGTCATTTTAAACGTTTGATTCGAAAAATAATATTTAGATTTTTACATTTCTTTTGAACCTCGAATTATTTAAAATAACTCTAATTAAACAGTAGTACACGATCTAGGAATTTTGTGCATTTTCATCGCATTTGCCAACGATCTAGTCGTTATATGGGGTTTTTTAAGTTTACAACAGGTCCCCAACTTATTGGGAGCAAGTTTTACTAGCCTATATAAAGGAACCTCCGATTTTAATTATTTTAAACATCTCAGTTCATTTTTAATAGAATTACATTTAATCTGGTATTTTTTTGTATATAAAATGTTATCTACTTAAAATGTACCTTTTTGCGAAACCCCCAACCGCCCTTTCATTTAAAAGATTCATCAAATGCAATCGATCTCAAGTTTGACGAACGATATTAGACAATGCCATAGCATTATTTTTACGCTTGACTACACATTTTCAATTTTCATTTTCATTTCACAAACAAAACAATTTTCTATTCTCGCCATAACAAAAATGTATTTTTTTAGGGGGAGGAGAGAGCAGCGGATAGATCACAACCCTACCTATACTGTTGTTATTTAAGTCTTATTGTATTTAAAGCTGGCTTTTAGCCATTTAACAGATGAATGCTAGGGAGAGCGTGATTTTTGCTTTTCCCAGCACCTTAACAAAAAACGAATCAGTTTAAAGTGAAATTAAAGAAAATAAAAAAAAAACAAATTTGTTAATCAATGCTCTAATCAATGTTTGATGTGAGGAAGATGTTGTGAAAACTTTAGACTTGAAAATTTATTTTATTTTATTTATTTTTTTTTTTTTTTTTTTTTGGTTTGTTCCATAGAATTTATAAAAATTGTAGGATTTTTTTTATTGCCACAATTATGTTTTTCGTTAATTGCTTTTATATGGAAAATAAACCTTGAAGAATCCTGTTTTGTTTCTGGGTTAAGTTTAATGTTCGAATACACCTTGCTTGCTTATTTTTTGTTGTCATGTTGCTGCTGTCTGTAAAGGTCTAAACCTCGCCCAATTTAAGCAGAAGCGGCAGTTACATTTAACAACAGCAGTTAAGTGATGCCCTAAGTGCTATGCTTGTACGTGTTATTATGTGAGAGAATATATTGCTTAACAAAACATTAAGGTGGGTCAAGCTAAAAGTCTGTTTTTTTTTTAAATTAATAATATGACACTATTGATTCGGAAGGGTCTGCGTTTTAACATTCATGATATCCATTTCGCCATCTATTGATATAAAGCAATCGATTAATTGACAAGTCATACAAATTTTAGAGCATACTTTTAGGCGTGAAATGAATTTGGCTTTTTTTAAAGAATACATTCAAAGAGGACCTAAAACATGGGGTTTTTGAAGAATTTTTAATAGTTTCAAAGTAGCCCAAAACGTGGATTTTTTAACGAGTTTTTAATCAATTCAAAGAGCACCTAAAACGTGGATTTTTTAAAGAATTTTTAATTAATTCTAAAATGACATAAAACGAGGATTTTTAAAGAATTTTTAATTAATTCTAAAATTACCTAAAACGTGGGTTTTTTTTAAAGAATTTTTAATTAATTCTTAAATTACCTAAAACGTGGATTTTTTTAGAGAATTTTTAATTAATTCTTAAATTACCTAAAACGTGGATTTTTTTAGAGAATTTTTAATTAATTCTTAAATTACCTTAAACGTGAATTTTTTTAAAAACGTGGATTTTTTTTAAAGAAATTTTAATTAATTGTTAAATTACCTAAAACGTGGATTTTTTAAAGAATTTTTTATAAATTCCAAAATGACCTAAAACGTGGATTTTTTTTAAAGAATTTTTAATAAATTCTAAAACGACGTACAACGTGGATTTTTTTTTTCAATAAGTGGGAAATTGTACTGAAAATTGACTAGTGCCCTTTAACTTCAAACGATCGCAAATATCTCGGAATCTAAAAATGTTGGTCTGAAATAGTACACAAAGATGGATATTTCAAACGATTTTAAAAGAATTTTGAAAGAAATATTCATTTGGCAAAATTACTTTTTAAAAAAAATTTAATTGACCAAACGGCACTTGAAAATTGAGTTTTTAAATATTTTTTAATTGACCCAAATATAACATAACCAGTGAAACAACTGTAAGTTCCACCGTGCCGAACTTGGTATACCCTCCACCATTTGAAAGGAATTTGGCAATTCTTAAAAACAATAACATTCGTTAAAAATTCTGTTAAAATCTTAAAAATACAGAATATAGCTGTTATATTAGGGTCTATACGACGACATGGACCTGCATAGGCAACTTTTGACATAAGCCATTACAATATTCAAATGCGAAACTTAAAAAAATCGGTGAATAATATAGCTAAAATCATCAAAATACCGAACAACGGGGGCTACCGTTATATGGGGGCGTGGACCTGCACAGACAATTTTCTGTCTTAGGCTGTAGAACCCATTACGAACTTCAAATACTAAGTTTGAAACAATTCCGGTGAATAATGTGGCTAAAATCATCAAAAAACCGAATATCGGGAGGTACCGTTACATGGGGGCTATACGAAGACGTGGACCTACTTGCCCCATTTTCAATACCAAAAGTCCTTTAGACATGATATACATTTGAGTAAAATTTTACCAATCTATTTCATTTCGTTTGGAAGCTAGACTGATTTCCACAGATGGACAGACGGGCGGACATCGACATAGAATTTTATGATGATCAAGAATATATGTACATTTTCAATTAAAAAAAATTAAATCAATCCCATTAAGGCCCCCTAAAGGCCTTCGCTGAGACCGTTTATCCCTCTCTGTGTTTCATTGGTTGTAAATCTCCATTTCGATGCTTTAAAATCAACTAAATCTTTTACACATAGGTTATCTAATTGCTGCACCGTAACTGATCTTACAACGTCTCATCATCCCCCTATTACAACCGGCTTTAATCTCTTTTTTAAAAAGAACTGAAAAGATTTCTAGTACCTGCTTGCTAGGCACTTCCATTTTGAGTTTTCTTTAAATGACTTGAAGATGAAATCGTTTTCGTGAAAGTATAAAATTAATTTTGAGTGCACCGACCGACCAACCAATTTTGAAACACAAGATTTGTATTCTATTGTAGTTTTTGGTATTTTTCCTCTCGGTCGGTTGGTCGCGTCCGGTACCTGTTGTGTCAGCAGCACATCTGTGTTTCATATGCTGCTCTCCTCTTCTGGGCCATTAACAAGTTCTTAAAATGGTATTTAGAAAAAAAAAGGTCTTCAGTTAAGAATTAACAGCGAAACATAAAGGAGAGGACAGCCAGTGGGTCCTCTTAGAAGAATTTTGAAAATATTTTTTTATGTGTTACGGACAATTTTAAAATGATGAATTGCTGTGTGCAAACCAATGGTATTTTTGTTAATTTTTGTTAATTTTGCCTATTTTTTATTAATAAAATGTAATTTTTTTTTAATTTCTTGCAGTGACGGATGATGGCAAAAAGATCATACCTCCCACCAAACCAATGTCATGTGCCAAATCTTGGCTCCAAGAGAAAACGCGAAAAACATTCAAAAAGAAAAATCTGCACAAGCGAATACCCATCTTAAGGTGGCTACCCAAATATAATAGCGAGGATGCGGTTGGTGATTTAGTGGCTGGCATAACAGTTGGCTTAACTGTTATACCACAGGCCTTGGCCTACTCGGGCATAGCCGGTTTACCAGCAGCGGTAAGTTTCCAATGAAAAAAATTAATTACCTTAACAAAGAAGAAGACAGTGGAACAGGAATCCCCCTTTTTCATTGTATTCTAATTTGCATTAAATTCAATTTAAATATAAAATCTAATATTATTTTCATTTTGTATTTGCAGTACGGTCTCTATGGTTCCTTTTTGGGTTGTTTTGTCTACATCTTCCTGGGCAGTTGTAAAGATGTTCCCGTTGGCCCCTCGGCCATTGTTGCCCTTCTGACATTCCAAGTTGCCCATGGTTCATGGCAAAAATCTGTCCTACTCTGCTTAATGTGTGGCATTGTTGAAATGCTAATGGGTCTATTTGGTCTTGGATTTCTAATAGATTTTGTCTCTGGCCCCGTTTCGTCGGGTTTCACATCGGCTGTATCGCTTATCATTTTAACATCGCAAGTTAAAAATATTTTGGGCATATCAGCCAAGGGGACAACATTTGTCGAAATATGGACAGAAATAATACACAATATCAAAGATATCAGGGCATCGGATACGATTTTGGGCATAACATGCATTGTCGTCCTGCTGATCATGAGGGTGAGTAGAAATATTTATATAACATAGAGGGAGAGATAAAAAAAAACTGCAACAAAGTCAAACGCCATAATTTTTACATTTTTTTTAATTTTATTGAAAGAAAGCAAAAAATGTCGGAAATGGCATCAAATTTTAGAATAAGTTTAGATTTGTTCGAATTGGTCACCTTTGGCACGAATTATGGCTTCCAAACGGCCAATGAAACCGTCACACGCTGCCCGACTATTGCTCTGCGGTATTTTGGCCCATTCCCAGCGAAGCGCTTGCTTGACGTGATCGACACTTTGATATTTTTTAGTTTACAAACTGCTGGACAACGAATGTTTTCTCATCGGAGAGAGAGAAAACCAAATTCGGCAGTTCACCACCTTCGGCCAAGCGAAGCAACATTTTAGCTACTTTGAGTCTACTTTCTTTCTGTTGCGGTATAAGTTCTTGTACTTTTTGAAATTTCAATGGCTTTCCCCCGAGCTCATTTTTCAATATTTGCCGAATGGAATATTGCGATATGTTCAGCTCACGAGCCATTTTTCGGCCACTGTGACGGGGGTGTCGCTCACGTCGCTTCTTTACTTTTCGAACCATTTCCGCTGATGTTGCTGTTTTCTTCGGTCGGGCAACGAGACACAAAAGATTTATTCACATTTAAATGCTGGAGTGCTCTAACGATAGCCACTTATAGTTCTCCAGCCAATTATAAAGAAATCGCACTATCACGCTTGGATTCCATCACGAATAACTTTTTTTTCAGGAAAATTCCCACCAAAATGCTTTTGTACGCTTGTAGACAATATAATGAGCTGTCACTGGAATAATTTTAACACCTGTCGGACGAGTGGCTTAGAAATGTCAACAGTCTGAAATTGATTGCAGTTTTTTAATCTCACCCTGTAGTTTTAATACTCCACATATATTTGATCTACATTTATTTAATTAATTATTATCCTTACTTCCAGCTGTTGCCATCCTGTAAAATTGGCCCCAAAGAACCCCATTTACGCTCGAAGACCCAGAATGTCATAAACAAAATCATTTGGATTGTGGGAACGTCACGTAATGCCATTTTGGTTATATTATGTTGTATTATGGGTGTTCTTCTGCACTCCTATCACGAGGGTACCCCATTCAAAGTGATTGGCTATATACCACAAGGATTGCCCAGTTTCGCTTTGCCACCTACCCACTTAAGTGTAAACGAAACATTGACAGGAAAAGAAGAAACTTTCGTTGATATGATGCGTAGCATGGGCTCGGGATTAATTGTGATACCACTGATATCGCTCATGGAAAACATTGCCATATGCAAGGCTTTCGGTAAGCTTCAGATACTGGGAATATTGAAAGAAATTTGAAAATAATTAGCATTTGTTTTTTTTTTTAATTACAGCCAACGGCAAACCTGTTGATGCCTCCCAGGAGTTGATTGCCATAGGTGCTGCCAATATTGCCAATTCGTTTGTCCAAGGTTTCCCTGGCACAGGAGCCTTAAGTCGCGGTGCTGTCAACAATGCCAGTGGTGTGAGAACTCCTCTAAGCAATATCTATTCTGGGGCTTTGGTCATAATTTCCTTGATCTTTTTCACACCATATTTCTATTACATTCCCAATGCCACATTGGCTGCCATTATCATTGCAGCTGTGGTATTTATGGTGGAGGTTAAGGTTGTCAAACCCATGTGGAGGGCAAAAAGTAAGTTAAAATTTTCTCTTTTTAATCGAAATTCCATTTTATTAATCACTACATTACTTTCTCCCCATCCCTAGAAAGCGATTTGCTGCCCGGTTTGGTGACCTTTATTGCCTGCCTAGTTTTACCCCTGGAAATGGGCATTCTAATTGGCGTCGGTCTAAATGTCATATTCATACTCTACAGTGCTGCTCGGCCCAAGCTCTCAACGGAAATCCTAACAACTCCCGGTGGCACAGAATATCTTATGATCACCCCTGATCGTTGTATCATTTTCCCCTCCGTCGACTATGTACGGAATTTGGTGAATAAACAATCTCTGCGCAACAATGTGCCCGTTGTCATAGATGCCTCACATATTTATGGTGCTGATTTTACAGCAGCCACCGTCATTGAATCTCTTCTGCGAGATTTTGCCTCAAGACGTCAATTAATATTCTTTTATAACTTAAAGCCAAGTATTTGTGCCCTATTTGAAAGTTTATCGCCCACGGAATTTGTTGTCTACTATCAGGAACAACAATTGGATGAACTGCTCAAGGAAAGAGACTACTCTCAGGATAAACTGCAAACGGTGGGAGTTTAAGTGATAATAGTTTTTAAGGCTGTAGTGTTAAACACTAGATTAAGTGAAACAAAAGAAATGAATTTTCCCCAAAAAACCCAAACAGGTTATAATTTTCTCCCCTAAGGCCACCTTTTTTGAATTAGTTAAAATAATCTTCAATCTCCCTGAAAACTTGTGATGTATACATTTCAAAAAAATGTCTATTAGAAAACAATTATCCCAGCCAGGATTTCTTGTAGAACGTTTTGTTTTTCTTCTTTTTGTACACCAATCAACAAATTGTTGTTACGAATTGTATTGTTTGTATTAGTGATTAGTGACTCAGGTTACAACAACATAATTATAATTTACATAATAATAATAATAATAATATTTGTATGTATGATTGTTATTGTCCGGCTTTATTTATACACCGTTGACAATTCATTCTGTCCAAGAAGCTATTTTAGTGATATTTTGAAAAATGAGTTTTTTTCAGTGTCTTTTTTGTGTGTTAATTTACATAGAAAATATGACTTAATAAGAATTTCTGTTTGATTTTGACCTATAAAAACATATATAGTATTAATTTTATAATGTATATAATAAAGAGTATAAATTTGTATAGTTTTTAAGATCCTAGTTAGTATTATTAGTTGTACTGATGAACGTGAAAAGCTAAAAAAGACAATAAGTTAATCTTTTTAAAGGTAGTCTTTAAACGAGCAAAGAAAACAAAAAATAAACGAAATAGAACAATAAAATAAATAGAAATTTTAATAATAAAAAAATAATTTGTTTTAAAAGCTGTTTGGAAATTCAAAGTTTTATAAACTACACATTTTACACTTAATTTTGATAATCAAAATAATTTATTGGGCCTACATAGGCTCCTCCCACCTGGGGAATTTACCTCTAAACGTACAACCTAATTCCTTTGAAGTTGTTTGATTTTGTCGCATTTCTCTTTTTTGTTGTTTACCCCGGGACATACAAAAAGACTCAAAATTTGTATCTGAATTTCACAGCCATCCTTCGGACGTAGCAAATAAGATCCCCTCAAGCAAGCGCTTCGCCGGGAATGGGCCACAATACCGCAGAGCAAAAAAAAATGGCGTTTGACTTTGTTGCAGTTTTTTATCACACACTGTAAAAACAAAATTTATTAATTAATGGAGATAACTGGGAAGACCATCGTTAAACTATCAAAGTGGACGTAAAACCATCAAGAACAAAGCTCCTCCTCTTCAAGGGGGCCAGGAATCGTCCTGTACTCTCACCAGCAATGTTAGATGGAGTCACATTAACCCTCTCCTCTTTCAAATACCTAGGTACTTTCGATCACCATTTAAAACTGGAAACTGGAAAAATATTGTGGAACGTGCAAAGAGAGGCCTAGTTGCGGGTCAGCACGTCCCTGTCAAGTGGTTCGAAGTGTAACCGTGGTGATATATATAGTATTGATTTCTTCTCCAATTTATTTCACATAACTTAAGATCCCAGAGTATCCGAAAGATTGACTGCGCCATACCATTAAATATATGACAGTTTTGGAGCGAAAAGGAATGCTGGGATGTCCCACGGGATGTCCCAAGCTATGTTTCAGACCATTACAATATTCTAGGTAATAAGGTAGCTGAGATCGAAGTACAGAACTCGGTTATACCACCCATGTGCCACTTGTTAAGTGAGACACACGAACTCTACACCGGGAGATTTCAACAAAAATTTTTAGATGAAAGGGGATGAAATGTTCCTAAGATAATCTGGCCTATAATCTCCGAGAAGAGAGCAAGATCGCCCATCTCCATGGCGAAACCTGTCCTAAAACTTTCTGCTTTTCAAATTTTTTGCTTTTCAACCTCACTATGAAGACCGTAGTTACAGAAAGCCACCTATCTTCAACAATTCCATTAGTTTTTGTCCGAGGACAACTACTTGGGGTTGGATTTTTGTCATAAGAAAAAACGGTGTCTTCTGATTTTCAAAACCTGCCAGAATCTACTAGTTTTGCAATTTTCTTCGGTATCATGAAGGGAAAATCAGATTAACGTAGTTAAAATTTTTACATTCCTGCAGTTCTGGAACTGACCAATTTATATTGATGTTTTGTATTAAAAATTTAATATATGGCTTTGGATTAGACGATTTTTGTCTGATTTTCAGTATTTTTGAGGCATCTGCACCCTCTAGTTTCCAATCAAATCAAAATTCAGATTCCCTTTTGTTGGGTTTACTCCTCGCAAAATATATAGGTAAACTTTTAGATATAGACCCCATATTGCGCCAGCTACTTGAAGGTTTTGGCCCCAAGTTCCAACCGAAAAATATTTTTATTTCAAAAACTGAGCAGAAACTAAACAGAGGAACATGCTCTGTTCCAGTGCCTGCAAGAATCTACTAGGTTTGCAATTTTCTTCAATATCATAAAGGGAAAATCGGTTATTGTAGTGAAAACTTTTACATTCTCACAGTTCTGGAACACACCATGTATGATTCTACCAGTTTTGCAAATTTTTTCGATATCATTGAGGAAAAATCGGTTACTTTAATAATAATGTTAACAGTTCTGGAATAGGGCAATAGTTACATTTTTAGATTCTTGCAGGTTCTACAACAAAGTATTTGATTCTAGCATGAATACACCTCTTGCCTTTGGCCTTTAACAGAGTTTTTATTTATAAAAACTCTAATGTGCCAACTATAAACCCTATACGCCATAATTTTCAAATTACAACTGTTAAGCAGCTAACCGATTTATCGATAAATAACATTAATCGATAATTCAAAGTTAGACTTACCGAACCCTACTGCACGTGGCTGTCAAAAATAAAAACAATCTTGACATTTAATTCATTTGTTGCCTTTTGGTCGAACGCGTTTTTTTATTTCACTTGAAATTTATTGAAAAAATAAATTAAATCCCACCAATATTGCACATATTGTGCCTAAATTTCTAAAACAACAATACAATGAAGCGTTTAAGCGACGAAAGAGCAAAAATTCTATTTGAAAAGCTATCAAAATAGTAAGTAAAATCTATTGTTGTTTTTCTTCAAGTCAACTCATCGTGTTTTTTATACGTTCCTTCCACAGCATTGGCACCAATGTCAAACAGTTGATTGATCGTCCCGATGGCACATATTGTTTCCGTGAACATTTGGATCGTGTCTACTATGTTTCGGAGAAAATATTGAAACTTTCCGAATGTTTTGGTCATAAAAAACTCATCTCTGTCGGTACATGCTTTGGAAAATTCTCCAAAACGAACAAGCTGAAATTCCACATTACGGCCTTATATTATTTGGCACCCTATGCCCAGTACAAAGTGTGGGTAAAACAATCGTTTGAACAACAATTTCTCTATGGCAATCACATACCAAAGTCGGGATTGGGACGTATTACCGAAAATGCCGGTCAATATCAAGGTGTTATAGTTTATAATATGAATGATTTGCCATTGGGTTTTGGAGTGCTGGCCAGATCGACAATGGATTGCAAAACGGCTGATCCCTTGACAACGGTGTGTTTCCATCAGTCGGATATTGGTGAATATATTCGCGCAGAAGATACTTTGTTTTAGAAGAAATTACTGCTTAATTAGTTTTGTATTTTTTATGTAAAAGAAAAAATAAAGTAAGTTAAGATAAAATAAATTAATTCGTATGTTGATATATTTGAATGGTTTACACGACGAAGTCTAAAGGGGAATTTTAAATTATCATGTATCTACAAATGTATTGGGATAAAATATCTCGAATTGGAATGGAATAAATCCTTGCTGATATGTATAATTAAAATGATAATGCCATCCATGTTGGAGCAAATTAATTTATTGATGTCGGGACTTATAGCATCGAATATCAATTGGGAAGTGGATGGCCGGGTTTAGTTCACAGTTTAAAATATGTAGCTTATCTTGTGGCCGAGATAACTTTCTGAATATATATTAGCGACTAAATTGTCCTGATAATAGCAACAATTACACTAATAGGAGTCGTTTGGAGAATGAGTTTTTATATTTTTCGATTTACCGAAATACATTTACACTTCCAAACAACCTACTTGGCTCGTTGTTGGTCTTGTTATGATCATAATGGCGAAATAGAATTGAAAACCACGATGAAATTTATTCGAATACGGTTTCGATTTCCTTTCGATCTAAATAGCCGACGGCCGATTTGGGCTTCAGATTTTTAACCCTGAACAAAGAGAAATTCAGTCTCACAAGTTAAAGCTATTTTTGGCATTATGACGGTTGTTTGCGCTGTCGAAATTACCGGATCCTTTTCTTTCCAAACCTTACGAATAAACAGGATTAGCCTTGCTAGTAAAAAACGGCGTTGATTTCAGCCGGAAAAAATATTTTAAAATGAGGAATGGAGAAAGTTCGACGTGAGAATAATATATAACTAATCCTAGGTCGAATATTTCAGAATCTGGCAACAATAACATATTTCAACGTTGTTAATTCTTCTTTTTTTTTTTTATTTTAATTGTGTAGTCAGCAATAGTATAAAAGGTGCCGCAAAAGTAATTCTCCTACTTTTACATTTGCGTCACCTTGTATATGTATATTGTATATGTATTCTTCTTCTTCTTTCCATCCATTTAGTTTGTTATCAATTTACTGTGAAATGCCGCTTCTTCTTCATCTTCAAATTTGCTTTGCTGTGTTATTCTTGTCTTCTTATCATATTGTTGTTGTTTGAATGAATTTTTAGTTATTTTTGCGGATTTGTTTTCGTATAAAATTATTAAGAACAATTATAAAGAAGCTACAAAAGCTATACTGAAGACGTAGCCATGGAGCTACATGGGACTCAGGTTGTAAAATACGTTTTATTCGTATGCGTTTTGCTGGCATTGCTCTCAACAAGTGCAGGTGGGTGGATAGATGGATTGAAGATTGTGCATTGGCGTAGTATAGGAGGTTTCCCATGGAGATGTAGGCTACCCGATATTTGGCAAGGCAGATTAAAAACAAATCTCAAAATCTCTGGTCAAACTTTCTTTTCATAACCAAACTGCACGAGTGACTCATTTCCAAGTCTTGGCTTTGTTTACTTGTACCATTTACTGACCTTTTTAATCATTTTCATTTGTTGTTTTTTTTTTTCTTGGCACGTAAAGTTTGCGGCAAACGTCTTCATGAGAAGATCTACGAGTCATTCTTTGGAGGCTCTTGTTTCCGACGTCTTAACGGTACCCACCAAACTGGATGTTCCTGTAAGTAGAAAATGAAATTTGCCATGTAAAAAAGAAAATTATTTTACCATTAATTTCCTTTGTCTACAGCTGCTGAATCTGGCTCAGTGGGAGCTCTGCACTATGTTGACGATAATAATCAACTGGAATTCCTTTTGAACTCACCACCTGCTCCACCGTATGCTGCCATTTTAAAATCTGATTTCTTTACACGCCCAAACATGATGCGGCTCAAAAATGAAGGTGGCCGTAACATAACTGCAGTCATTGTTTTGAATGCCTTCAATAACTATACCGGAGACACCGTGAGTTTCTCACATGAACTGAAGTGTCCAAATCAATTTAGTGGCATTTTGAAGCCCAATAGTGTGGAGACATCCACCTGTTCCGCAATGCGTCCCGAAGACACCTGGAATCCATGGGGTTCTGGGTTGTTGCATGAAGATTTTCCTTTTCCCATCATAATTATACCGGATAATGAAACAGTTGTCAGACTCATAGAATGCTTTAAGAGATTTAACAGCTTCGATTATGAAAATCAACATTTGCGTAGCCTCTGTGCAGTGGAAATTAAAAGTTTTATGAGTGCTGCTGTCAGCACGGAAGTTTGTTGGAGACGTTCAAATTACATAAATAATTTGGCACAAACAAGATACTGTGATCCGCTGGAGGGTAAAAATATCTATGCTACTCTATTTCCGCGAAAAATTGTCGATGTCCAAGAAGAGGACGATAAGAGAGCAGCTCAAGTTGATCGTAATGAAAAATTCATAATTGTGACCACGCGAATGGATACAACTGGAATGTTTGAAGGTGTATACGGTGAGTAATGCATTTTTACATTTCAAAAAGGCCTTGTAGTATGGGATTACTTTTAATCTGCACTCAGTTTATCTAAATATGAACAAGATGTCCAAGTACGTGATCATAATTGAATTCATCGAATAACGTTTTGCAATTGTGATTCATTTGTTACATGAAATGTATACAATGTGTGTACTATTATAAAAATGCATAGACATTTTTTATATATGTTATACCAATAACAATATCAATTTTGTCTGGGAAATGTTATCTGTTATCTGTAACGCCCGAACGAAACTACTCTAGCTAGAATCTTGAGTGTCAGTCTTAGTTTGTAGTCGTGTAATGTGTCTGGGTCTTTGAAAATGCATACTAAAAGTACTAAAATTTGAATACTTTGTATTGGACAAACGGAGTGAGCTAGAATGAAATTTGGAATGAGAGTCACTGATGAAGTCCAGGATAGGTGTACCAAAGAGTTTTTAGAAATTCGATCTTTAAAGTTAAGAAATGTTTTAAAATGAAATTAAACTTTTTAAATGGTATCATTTGGTATTACGTAAACGGATAGATCTAAAAACTTGAAATTTGGTGTGAGAATCAAGGATGGAAAATAAGTTTGATATATTAATGTGGTTTTGAAAATGTGTACTAACTGTGCAAACAGTGCTAAATGGAACATTTGGGACAGTTTGGTTTAGGGTGAACGGTTGAAATTGGAGTTTTGAAAATTTGTATTGGGCTGTTGGTGGAAGGTCTGTGATAAAGCGGTAGTGTTAAAAATATGTACTACACGAAAAGCGCTACATTTGCTGTTGGGTGAACATAATGTTCTTGAAATCTTTGGTATTAGTGTCGCTGTCTTTGTGTAACACGGACATATGGAGGAGGTTTCGGAAATGTTCGAAAAGTACTAATAAGTAATACATTTGGTATTGGGTAAGGAAATAGAGCTGAAATCCTGAATTATGTATGATATGGAGAGATTTTGGAAATATGTTTTATATTTGTATGAAAAGTACTAAAAGGTACTAAATTTGGAATTCAAGAGTGATAGTGTGATTTCTTTATATTTGGCTGGAAAACCACAAGTGGCTATCGTTAGAGCACTCCAGCATTTTAATGTGAATAAATCTTTTGTGTCTCATATAATCGCTCGTTACCGTGATACTGGTAGCGTAGCACGACGTCGAGGAAGTGTACGGAAGAAAACAGCAACATCAGCAGAAATGGTTCGAAAAATAAAGAAGCGACTTGATTGAAACCCGCGTCGCAGTGGCCGAAAAATGGCTCGTGAGCCGAACATATCGCAATATTCCATTCGGCAAATCTTGACAAATGAGCTCGGGGTAAAGCCATTGATATTCCAAAAAGTTCTAGAACTTCAAACGCAACAGAAAGAAAATTGGACTCAACTGAGCTAAAGAGTTGCTTCGCTTGGCCGAAAGTGGTGAACTGCCGAATTCGGGTTTATCCTATGAGAAAACATTCGTTGCCCAACAGTTTGTAAACAAACAAAATGGTCGTGTATACTTGCCAAAGAGGTCAGCTGAAAATGTGCACCTTCGGTTGGCCATCAGAACTCAAACGCCGGCCATGGTGATGGTGTGGGTGTCGCTCTCCGCTCGTATCAATGGACTGTGGCATTAGAATGAATGCCGAATGTTATCGGGAAAATATTCTGGAGAGTGTATAAAAGCCTTGGGCACGTAAACAATTTGGCCGCAGACCTTGGACATTCCAACAGGACTCAGCACGCGCCACCCAAGAATAGTTACAAAATGAGGTTACTCGTTTCATTTCCAGCGCACAATGGCCACCAAAGTCTCCGGATACCAGGTTGGCACAAAAAATACCAAAGTGTCGATCACCTCAAGTAAGCGCTTCGCTGGGAATGGGCCAAAATACCGTAAAGCAACATTCGGGCAGCGTGTGACGGTTTCATTGGCCGTTTGAAGGTCATAATTCGTGCCAAAGGTGACCAATTCGAACAAATTTAAACTTATTCTAAAATGTGATGCTATTTTCGACATTTTTTGCTTCCATTCAATAATATTAAAAAAAATGTAAAAATTATGGCGTACCCGTATTTGTACGAATAGTATTATATGTAACTAAATTTGGCATTGGTGAGGAAATAGAGCTGAAATCCTGAAATTGTCACTGCTGGTATCTGTGGTTAAGATAGGGAGAGGTTTTGGAAATAGAACATATTGCTGGTATGAAATGTACAAAAAGGTACTAAATTTGATATTTGTTGAAGGATTAGGGTTGGAAACCACAAATTTGGTCTTCGATTCTCTGTTGGTATCTGAAATTGATATATGGAGGTGGTTTAGGAAATGTGTATAAATAAACCAGTTGGTCGTTATTTGGAAATATTTAAAATAATGAATAAATTGGTCATAAAATATAATGATAATTGGTCGTAAAATATGAATACATGTTCTAGCATGAAATATAATGCTGTAGCTAAAAAAAATAATAATGACAATATTTAGACCCCCAGACTCAACCCACCTACCAAGCTGAAGAACAGTTAAGCAAGGCAGAGGCGAAAAAGTAACAAGTATCAATACAACGAAGCGCTAATTATCACTCGCAAATCATATCTCGGGAAGTACACATATAAAAATTATATCGTTGGATTAAGTTGTTCTTGATAATTTATTCGATCCCAGATGTGCCTCTAAATCAGGGCCATGTCAAAATGGTTTTGGTTAGAATTTTTGAGCAGTCGATGAGGAAGGCTATCGTAAGAAATCTTAAAAATGAAATACATGTAGTTGAATTAATTGCTCAAAACTAACATCAAATTTTCCTGATCACTTCCTTAGCTTTAACGAACAAATTGCTATTAAACACAAATTGCTATTAAACTGAATGGCAAAAAAATTTCTTTTTTAAAAACACCTACAATCACAAAATTATTCAGACATTTTGTTCCTAGTCTTGCTGAAGGAAACTTGTTCCATTTTCCATTTTCTGTTCGCAATGTGTAAAAACTCCTTTGCAAAAATATCCAATGTTATCGGAAGTCGGAGTTAGGTATGAATATTGGTTATTCCTTAGTTTCCTTCATTCAAGTTTTCCCATTTATTCGTAATATGTATGCAATGCTTTTAGTGGATTATCTATTTTTGAAGAAGGTGTAGTAATTATTTGCAAATGAAAATTAGTACGTTATTCCTCAGAGTCCCAATAAAGCATTCCCGATCAACATAAAATTCTGATTTAAACTGATCTTTATTTTTTAATCTATAAAAAGGATACAGTAGTGAACTTTGAAATTCGAATTAAACATTTGTGTTGTTTAGTATGGCAATGAGTATTGAAATCAAGATAAATCGTTCGTTTAGTATTCTTAATGTTTCGGAGAGGTGTAGACATTTCAGGCTTTTAGTAGCCAGTGTTTTAAATCATAAACATTTGAATATTAATTAACATTAAAAATAGTTCGTCTATTAGTGGAACCCAATCTAACCCATTTTTTATGTCGAAGGTCTTATTTTAGGCAATTTTTCGGGCTAACAAGACTAAAGGGCTCTGTACAGATGACTAAGTCAATACAGGGTGAGATAAAAAACTGCAACAAAGTCAACGAAAGCAAACAATGTCGGAAATAGCATCAAATTTTAAAATAGGTTTAGATTTGTTCGAATTAGTCACCTTTGGCACGAATTATGGTCTTCAAACGGTCAATGAAACCGTCACACGCTGCCCGACTGTTGCTCTGCGGTACTTTGGCCCATTCCCGGCAAAGGGTTTGCTTGAGGTGATCGACACTTTGCTTTGCAAAATACTCCGGACACAATAGTCCAACGGATTCGGAGATTTTGGTGGACATTGTGCGCTGGAAATGAAGCGAGGAACATCATTTTGTAACCATTCTTGGGTGGTGCGTGCAGATTGCGATGGTGCTGAGTCCTATTGGAATGTCCAAGGTCTGCGGCCGGGGCTTGAGTTCTGGTGGTCAACCAAAGGTGCAAATTTTCAGCTGACCTCTTTGGCAAGTAAACACGATCATTTTGTTTGTTTACAAACTGCTGGACAACGAATGTTTTCTCATCGGAGAAAACCAAATTCGGCAGTTCACCACTTTCAGTCAAGCGAAGCAACTCTTTAGTTCTTTTGAGTCTATTTTCTTTCTGTTTCTTTACCTCGTGCTCATTTTTCTATATATGCCAAATGGAATATTGCGATATGTTCAGCTCACGAGACACAAAAGATTTATTCACATTTAAGTGCTGGAGTGCTCTAACGACAGCCACTTGTGGTTTTCCAGCCAAATATAAAGAAATCACACTATCACGCTTGAATTCCATCACGAATAACTTTTTTCTGGAAAATCACCTTCACCAAAATGCTTTTGTACGCTTGCAAACAGTATAATGAGCTGTCACTGGAATAATTTTAACAGATAAAATAACAGTTTTTCGTAGTATAAATTAAAAGTGATTTCGGAGTCGAGCGTGAGATGAATACCGGATCGGTGTCTGATAAAAAATGGCTCAACTCCGCAGCCATGATATTGCCAACGAAGCCTTAACCGTATATTTAAAGTCATTTGACGTGTTGATCACACCGTTCAAGGGATTTAGATATAATAAACATTTTTCGCGGATTTGAGGTTATAAATAGTTCGATCCAGTTTGTTAATATTGTTTATACCGTTTTTTATACTCTCCACTATTCTATGGAGGTTATATTAGCTTTGTCATTCCGTATGTAACTCAAAGTATATATATTCTGGATCAGCGTAAAATTCTAAGACGGTCTTGGGATGTCCGTCTGTCTTTCTGTTGTAATCTTTTGAACTAATTGAGATAGAAGTCTAACATTTTGCATATATGCTTAGTTTACCAGCAGGCAGGTTATGTTCGTAAATGGGCCATGTCAGTCTACGTTTTCGTATAGCTCCCATATAACGGTACCTCACTATATTCGGTATTTTCATGATTTAAGCGACATTATTTACCGGAAAGATTTCAACTTTCGTATTTGAAGTTCTTCAGCCAATGACAAAAATTGTTGTATGGATGTCCACGTTTTCGTATAGCCCCCATTTGATGGTACCTCCCGGTATTTTAATGATTTTGCGACATTATTCACCGGAATTCTTTCAAATTTCGTACTGAAAGGGCTTAATGGGTACTGCTAGCTATGGCAAAAAATTTTGTATGCAGGTCCAAGTCTTCGTAGAGCCCCTATATGATGGTACCTCCCGATACTCGGTATTTTAATGATTTTTGCGACATTATTCACCTGAATTGTAACCAAGTCTTCGTAGAGCCCCCATAGTATGGTACCACCCGATACTCGGTATTTTAATAATTTTTGTAACCAATTTCGTATTTAAAGTTCGTAATGGGTACTACAGCCTATGACAAAAAAATCGTATGCAGGTTCCCAATATTTGATATTTTAATGATTTTAGCGACGTTATTTACTGACACTGTTTTAAATTTCCTATTTGAAGTTCGTAATGGGTACTACAGCCTATGACCAAAAAATTCCTGAGCAGGTTCACGTTTTCGTATGGTCCCCATATAACGGTTTCCCTTGAAGTGGTAGTTTTCGATTTTTTTTAAGTTTTTCAAGTTTCTTCCGAATGGTGTGGAGGGTATTAAAAGTTCGGCCCGCCGAACTTAGCTGCTTTTTTACTTTTTTTTTTTAGATAAAAGAGGTAGCATATATTGCAATGTTATTGTTACGACTTTCCGTTTCTTCGTTTCTTTTGCACAATTACCTCTCTGTCTTGAGCTAATCCTCAACCAGGGAAAAGCTTGTTGTCCTAAACTTAGAAAATTTCAAAAACCGTCGCTTTAAGAATTTCAAAACACTTCGGATGTTCAGATATTAAAATATTTTGTGATATTGCTATTACTGGATATTTAGTTCTGATATCATCGCATTAGACACTGGATGAACGAGGGATTCGAGTATCTCTTCAAAGTCTTCAATCTGTCACACTAGCCAGACAATTTGTTCCAGTGGTCAATCAGAAACGTTAAAAGAAACGGGGATATCTGAAATGTGGGTGATATATTTTAAATTGTTTTACAAGATTTTAAATTAAAATGTTTGTTGTTACAATAACAAATGCAATTTTAACAACTTTTCAATTGATAAAATTTAGAGAATAGACTGCATATTACCTGTACCGTCCGTTTTAATGTATTTTTATATTATAACATTTTACGATAAATTTGCTGAGTTATGCATTAGAAGGCAATGTTTTAAATTATACTTTTTGGGAAAAATTAAACATTATAATTATTATAATTCTTTTTTATATGCTCATTAAGGACAACATTATAATATATTTAATATGTTTTAGAAAATTATTATTATTATTATTGATTAATAATAATTAATAATATTATTAAGAAAATTAAAACTATATCCACATAAATCGAGAGAAAAATCAGGTAAGTCAATAAACAACATATATAATATCTTATTGGAAATACATTCAAAAAGACCATCTACACTACGCAACTGTCGTGCACATTTACTTGTACATATGTACATGCAACGAATGTGGAAACAATAGCACGTGCTATTTTAACCGAAACATACCAGACTAATAGCAAGTGGTAACAAATAAACAAGTTAAAATGATCAAAGAATAACGCTCACCAATGGTTATGCTTCATCTGTGTGCATGCCTACCTGCAACTTGAAGTAGCAACCCCCTTTTTCCAGTGATAGCATAAGGTGCAAATACCGGAAATAACAATAGTTCCGTACACCATGCACCATACCATTTGTCGGTTTTTATTTAATGGCAAAACAATTAATGTTGGTACGACGAGGGTTGCTTTGAAAGGAAACTTCACAATGCATAGTTTGGCTACAAAATGTATCAGAGAATATTGAATATTTGAATTTTATTTGATTGATATTTAAGAATATTTCAACAAAATATATACCAAATCGAAGAACTGATTAACATATTTTTGTAAACTTATTATAATTATTCAATTTTGCATATGGAGGACTAACGGTTAAATTTTTGTACGTTCTTAAAAACCCCATATATCATGGGAGGAATGAGTTTTAAATTTTCAATTTTTGTATGTCTGTTTATGAGTGTCGAAAAACAGTGATTTTTATTACTTTTTTAAATTTTTTTTTATTAAATTAAACAAAACTTTGAAAATGCCGACAGCAGTGATATTTTTTTCGACTCATAAAACTGTGCACCTTCGGTTGGCCACCAGCCAGTGGCCGGTTGGTATGGGCAGCCATAACAGCCGATGATCGCTGTCCGCTCGTATTTATCGACCGTGGCATCAGAATAAATGCCGAATATTAAATCGAAAATATTTTGGAGGGTGTATTAAAGGCTTGGGCACGCAAACATTTTGGCCGCGCACTCAGAATTGTTACAAAATAAGGTTCCTCGCTTCATTTCCAGCGCACAATAGCCATTAAAATCTCCGGATACCAATCCATTGGACTATTGTATCTGGAGTATTTTGGAAAACAAGGTTGGCACTAAAAATACCAACGTGTCGATCAACTCAAGCAAGCGCTTCGCTGGAAATGGCCAAAATACCGCAGAGCAAAATTCGGGTAGCGTGTGACGGTTTTATTAGCCGTTTGGAGGCCATAATTTGTACCCAAGGTGACCAATTCGAACAAATCTAATTTATCTCTAAATAATTTATTTTAATTTAATTTAATAAAATTGAAAAAAAAAATGTAAATAATATTGTGTTCGACTTTGTTGCAGTTTTTTATCTCAACCTGCATTTTAAGAATCATCAAAAGGTGAATTCGGTCGAAAAGTCGATCCAAACATTATACAATGTGATATTGTTGTCGATAACTTTCTCTTAAATACCCATACCTTCAATCTCATGATCTTAGAGGCGTTATGCGAAGAAACCCCTATTTAATCGAAAATTTTGAAGTTAAGTCTTCAAATCCATCTGGCGATATCGATTTCATATTTGTGGTACCCACTGTAGCATTCGAAGGAAGTTTACATATTCAGACCCGAATTTACCACATAGTAATATGTCTGTCCATTTCTACCTCTGTCCGTTTTTGTTATGAGCTTTCTCAAAAAAAAAAAAAAAAAAAAAAAAAAAATAATAATAATCCAATACAGGTCCATTTTTGTCACAATTTTTAAACCAATTGTTTCGCAATAATTTGGTTTTTTTATACCCTCATTCCGTCTATATCACTTTCAAATAGTCATCCAAAACCCCATAACATGTATACAGGGTGAGATAAAAAAACTACAACAAAGTCAAACGCCATAATTTTTACATTTTTTTTAATTTTATTGAATGAAAGCAAAAAGTGTCGGAAATACCATTTTAGAATAAGTTTAGATTTGTTCGACCTTTGGTCAATGAAACCTTCATACGCTGCCCGAATGTTACTCTGCGGTATTTTGACCCATTCCCGGCGAAGCGATTGCTTGATGTGATCGACACTTTCATATAATAATAATATATACATAGGGTAAGTGAGCCTATGTTCGGCATGTCCCAGTAGTCGGCAGTTTTGAAATTTAATCTTAAATAACTAAGAATAGAATTGACCAAATAATGATATAATTGTAGAAAAACGTCAACAGTGTTCTCTGCTCTCTTTCTGTAAAAAAACAATGAGCTCCGATCATTTATTACGAGAGAATAACGGTTTTCGTCAGTGAGTGTCTTCCAACGCGTGCGATAGTGCTTGTTTGTAAAGAAAAAATTAGTGGTGGCGTCAACTTAATAATCAATTTAAGTACATTAAATTTAATACTTTTGGAATCAGAAATATTTTATAATAGTAAATAACAGTCTAAAGATCGTTTTATAACTTAAAAAAATACAATTCAAGCATTTCTCTGTTATATTATTAAATGCCGACATTAGGAACAGAAAAAAAAGAGATTTGCCAGTAGTCAGCAGGGGGTGTCGATTACTAGAAAAATATCATATTTGACCAATTTCACCAAAACTTGAGAAAAGTATTAAAAAATAATCCAAAAACTACTCAAATAAAAAAATAGTTTTGAGTCGGCGGTTGCTTTTATATGTGCTTTTCGACCAACTTTTCTAAATTAAGTAGGTTTTTTAAATCAGCTATTCGACATTTTTGAAAAAAAAATGTTGGCTATCTAAAGAATAAAGATCAATTCACAAATTCCAAATCTAAGAATGGTATTTTTTTTCTTTTTATTTATTTTAATTGAAAGTCCATACGTTACCATACTATTCTTGATTTTCTACCTATATTAGGTTTAGAATGATAATAAAAAACACTATTTAAAAACGAAATTAATTTCAAATTCTGTGAATTAGTAATACAGCATTATTTTATACTATTTGAAATAAAAAAATATACAAAATAATATTTTTTTACTGAAATACCATATGCCGACTACTGGCAAATAGACATGCCGAGCATTGGAAAATGATGCCGACTACTTGCAAAATACTACTATTTTGGTAAAATTGCAAATTTTGCCAATTTAAAAAAAAAAACAAATTCAATTTTTGTTTATTATTTCGAAAAGTAAACAAAATTTGGAATCTGAAAAACTTTATTTTTCTGCAATTGAAAGATTTCACTCAGAAAATTTAAAAGATTGAAAAATCAAAAATACTAAAATTGTCGACTACTGGTACACTTACCCTATACACCAGATTTTTAATTTCATAGCCTCGTATTTTAATGTCAAGTCTTAAATCAAAATCTCAATACTCCCTCCTATCCAATAAAATATTCAAATGAGTGGTGAACATTTTTGGAAAAACATAACAAATAAATAACAACATTAGCAGTAATACATCCACCACCACCACTACCAGCACTATCAGGACGGTTTTAATCGTCACCTTTATTACCACTGGTAATGGAAGAAAAACCGAACAGCAACAACACCAGCTAACAAAAATCGCCAACTGCAACACGCAATAGACTTGGCTAAAACACAACATAAACACCAAACGGAAAAAGGGATATTCTTCTCGAAAATAGGGGACAATATAAAAATACCAAATAAACAACTGCTGAAAACCCCGACCAACAACAAATGAAAATGAAAATTAGTTTTTTTTTTATTTGGGAATTATGTATAAAACGACAACAATAACAACAGAAGAGTAGGGAGTGGGGGAGGGAGAGAAAATAAACAATCACTCAAACCCAAGGAGAAAACAAAGCCGGGGGAGGGTTTTCGAGCTAGAAAACAAAAATTTTGCTTTGGTGAACACTTGTCGTTCGGCTTTTCACCATCTGGCTGTCTGTCTGTCTATCTGCCAGGTCGTTTGATCCTTGCTCAAAAACTAGCGGACAAGTGCATTTGATAATGCCATTGTTCGGTGTTGGCCAAACGACTGCGCGAATGAGCCAAGTTAAACGTAGCGTGGCCGCATAACCAACAAACAACCCCCGACTACGAGCGAGCAACAAAATTAGGAACGACTTCAATCGATTCACTTGCCCCGTATTTGCGACACAAGCTAGTTGTGTACCTGCTGCCTGCTAACCTGCACACTAATACAGTCAATTTATATAGTTATATTTGTTCAGTGGATATACTATATGCTATATAGCAACGGCCAGTATTTGAGTTGGTTACCTTGGTAGCACCCTCAATTTTTAGGGAAGTTAACAACGGTCGCAGCAGCAGCGGCAGCGATGGAACGAACAGTGACGGTGGAAAAACTCCAAACTCACATACATATATCCCAAGGAAAAACGTATCCTTAAAACGATTTGTAAACGTATACAGAACACCAAACGAATAACGTCATACTAGGATTTTCTTTCTCCTCAGTTTTGAGAATAATTAAAAAAAAGAAAAAAATATTCTGAAAAAATCGATTTTTTATTATTGCCAGGAAAAACCTTGGCCCATGTAGTTTCGGATTTTTTTTTGCACTTGGATTACGCGTTTTAAATTTTTTTCACCCGATTTCCAGACGAAATCGAACTCAACCATACTCTTGGATAATTAGCACGAAATTAATCACACTTTGCAAATATGACCACGAGATTAGCTGCGGCACCTAGAAATTTTGTATTAACAACGGCTGGCAATACAACAACGGCCGCAACGGGAATCATAGACACAACATCGTCGTCGTCTCCTACACTGACAGTGGTGTCAAGTGAAACAACAGCCGTGGATACTATAACAACCGATACAAATGTTTTGCCCATTATTAATGCCACAACAAACGATATAACAGCCGTGCCGATAGAAACCCTGGTAACTAGGGACTCGACATCGCTGTGCTTCAATGGCGAGGAGTATCAGTTTATTACCACCGAACAATTGCAAGATATTATGACGCAAAAAACGCTGGTTACAACGGCGGCAGTAACGACATCAGCAGCAGCTACCACAACGGATTTGCAACAACAACAGCCGGCCAACACCAGTCACCAACAACATAATCCTCATCATCAGCATCAGCATCACCTTCATCAGGAAATAAATGGCCAGCAGTCTCCGTTATCATTGACCACAACGGAGGCCGCCACCGGGCCGACTAGTGTCCATCAGGACGAGGTGGCCGTAATTAATGTGGTCCTACCCATGGATAACGCAGATGGCTCCAGCAACGAGGCACATCAGGCCACTATGGATACTTTGGCCGCCATTAAGGAGGGTGTGGTTGATTTGGCTGCCCATCATCACAATCATCACCACACAGACCCCGAAGAAGGCAATTGTCCTCAGTTTATAACCGTCACGGTTTCTGCCCAAGATGCAGGACAAAATTACCAGGTCCAATATGTAGATGCTGAACAGCTGTATCATGCCAACTCGACACAAACTCAAATCTCCTATCCATTTTGTCCGCTGCAGGAATATCAAACACATCATCAAACATTTTACACCACTGCGGGAGATTTCAATGGCATTGCCGACCTTTCCATTAATGGGAATGGTGAACACGGCACCGCCTCAATAATGCCCTATCTGGTGCCGGTGGAGGAGAATATGCTGCTAAACACCTCCTCCGAGGATGTACACAGCTCTCCACAAACACCCAATTCCACCTCCACCTCGGCCATGGGTTCGCAGTGCTTGAATTTGATAACGGATAACGACGAGAATTCCATGGAGAACAATGAACACAACCATTTAATGGGTGGTTCCAATAAAATTGCTTCGGCCACCGTGAAATGGCTCTCCCAGAACTATGAAACTGCGGAGGGTGTGAGTTTACCCCGTTCTACACTCTACAGCCACTATATGCAACATTGTCAGGAGTGCAACATTGAACCGGTGAATGCTGCCAGTTTTGGCAAGTTAATACGTTCCGTATTTGCTGGTCTACGGACCCGGCGTTTGGGAACCCGTGGTAACTCGAAATATCATTACTATGGCATACGCATCAAATCTGATTCTCTGCTCAAAAATCATGAGGAAGAGAAATCGCGCCAGTCTCAGAAAATTCTACAACATTCCAAACACTCAGCAGCCGGGGTGGTTAGCAGTTCCATGCACAATTCTCAGAGCACCACATCGCCGGGAAAATTACAAAAGTGGCAATACCAGTGATTCTTCACCAACATCTTCCTCATCCATCTCATCGCTGCACACTTCAAATCGAAAGTTGTCCAAGAAAATAATTTTCAAACCTGAAACCTTTGCCACCTGCTCACAGCTGTTGGGTGATGGCACAGGAGCTGTGCCCTGTTTTCCACTCATCGAATTGGATCACACCTTTCCACCGGAGATAAGCATTCAAGATGTGGATCTGTTTCGTGTGCGCTATCAGGAACATTGTGAGAAATTTTTGGAGGCCATATTAAATTTGGAATTCAATACCATTGAGTATTTGTGGCGTGATTTCTGGCAACAGGCCTCCGAACATCATCATTTGGACAAGTATTTGAGTAAACGGAAATGGGATTTCCTCTGTCTCTCGACGACAATACAAAAATTTGTCCAAGATATTGATTATCAGTTTTTCCAAAACATGGTTGATGTCATAATACCGGATGTCTTGAGATCCATGCCCAATGCCTTGACCCAGGCTATACGTAATTTTGCCTCCAACATGGAAATTTGGTTGAGTGACTGCATGTCCGGTGTGCCGGAGCAAATGATACAAATTAAAACCTCAACGGTATCGGCTTTTTGTCAAACCCTACGCCGCTACACATCGCTCAATCATTTGGCTCAAGCTGCCAAAGCGGTCTTGCAAAATAGCGCACAAATTTCACAAATGCTCAAGGATCTGTCGCGTGTTGATTTCCACAATGTCCAGGAGCAGGCCGCCTGGGTATGCCAATGTGATCCACAAATAGTGCAACAATTTGAAAATGATTTCAAAACAACGCTACAACAGAAAAGTTCACTCGAACAATGGGCTTCCTGGTTGCAAATGGTTGTGGACACAGCGCTACAGGAATATCAGGGTAAACCTACATATCCCAAAGCGGCCAGGCAATTTCTGCTGAAATGGTGTCTCTACAGTTCAATGGTAATACGGGATCTTACGCTACGTTCGGCACCAAGTTTTGGTAGTTTCCACTTGATTCGCCTGCTTTACGATGAGTATATGTTCTATTTGGTGGAGCACAAAATTGCCCAGGCACAACAGAAAACCACAATTGCTGTTATTTGTGATCGCAATGAGCGGAATTTGAATATTGAATTGGATTATCAATTGGAATTTATTAATTCAGCTGATACGTCATCTTCGTTGCACTCGGAGCCAGAGGCAAAACGTATGAAACACAATTGAAAATGTCAAAATGGGAGATAATTTGATTACTGAGTGAGAGAGAGAGTAAGGAATCCATGAAACGCAATTAAGAATACTATCTCTAAGAGTTAAGTTGATAACTGAGAGTTAGTGAGATATCCACAACAAAAACTCTTCGTGAAAGAAAATCAATGCTCATAATATTTGAATGAGATTCTCTCTAATGAGAATAACAATTAATAATTCTCTGTAACCGGAGAAAAATCAGTGCAGTGCCTAAAATAAGAGAACAAAATAAACGATAATAAAAATATATAAGAATATAAAAATCAGTGCATTATATAAAAAAAAATAATTCTTATGTAAAAACTTATATGATTAGTTTTATAAAAAACGAATTTCCTGATTTTAATATGGAAATATTTCTAATTAGAAGATCATGTAGAGAAAAATACAAAAAAAAAAATTTTGGGAATATGTTGGAGATTTTAATAAAATATTAAACAAGAAAATATGTGAATCTATAAAGGACATTAAAATGAAAAATTCAAATTAAAAAAAAAAAAAAAAAAATTAAAAAAGTGAATTTTTGTTGTTATTCTATTGTAAATGGAACTCTAATTATAGACATTTTTGCTATTGGTTGAGTTTGATGGAAAGATTTATAATTTTTAGATAGTTTGAAGTGTGTTTTTAAGTAAAAAGTGGTCTGAAAGTAAAATAGTCGCAACATTTATTTGTAACCCTCATCTTGTATTCAAAAGAAGAAAAAAATGCAAATCCTGTATGTCGTGGGAATCAAGTTTATTTTAGAATTAATTTCTGTAAATTTCTATCTGTAACTATGCGAAGATAAAAAACATTAGAAAAAAACTTTTACAAAATTTTCCTTGTTTTGTGCATTTCAGATAAAATGTCTGTGTTTCAAATGTGACCCGATAAAAGAAGTTTATCTAAGGTTTATATCTTCGCAATCAATTGGTAGTCTTTTTTATCACATTGATTTCTCTACAGAATACTCTAAGAAATAGTAAAACAAAAGAAAAATAATTTTCTCATTTATATCCTGCGAAAAAAAAAACTTCTTTTAAAGGGACAATTTCTCCTCAATTTTTAGTAAAAAACATATTTTTACACCCTTAGCCATGTGGCTGCGGATGGTACGTATAATTTGAAATTGCCACAGTGTGCCTCATAGAAATAACAATTTAAGATCCTGGGTCTCGTCGGGATATTTGTAGTCAATCGAGCGTTGTCCGTCCGCGTGTCTGGCTAACCATAACCCCCATAAAATATATGCGGTTTTTTCGAACTTCGCACCTCCCAATCGTTTTACCAATAGACCCCAGGTATCTTTGAACGAAAACCGTTTTAACACATGTTTTTTGAATTTTTGTTTGAATGTCCTTCAAATTAGTTTATTCCCATAACCGAAAACCACTAATCTATTCCCCAAATATTAGTCAACCAATAACAAAAAAATCTAAAATTAAATTTGAATCGATACAATAAAATCCAAACAACAACAAAATGTATGGCCTTTTAGTAATTCAAACATCGAGTGAGATTTGAATTTAATACATCTCATATTATTATTAGAGATCTTACATATATTTTTGAAATTTTTGTCAACTGAATATTTTTTTAATTGGCTGATATTCCAGCAACAAACAAAAACAAGCAATAATTATATTGAAGAAAAAATATTTATGTATTACCAAATAACATAACCTTAGGAATAGAAAATCTCATAGGGGATCGAATATTTAAAAATTAAATAACATTTCAAAGTAAATTATAAAACAAAAAAAAAAAAATGACATTTTTTAAAGTAATAAAAAATGTAGACAATTTTAACATTTTATTTAAAAAAAATTGAAAAAAAGAAACATAAGTGCTCAAAATAAAAAATATATAAACGATGAAAAGAAATATTAAAAAATATTTTAAATTATATTATGGTTGAAAAAAAATAAGAGTGATCATCATATAAAAAATTCGAAGGGATTTTCAATTAAAAATATAATAAAATATTGGCAACTTAAATCATCAAATATGATAATTTCATTTTGTTTTGTAATTTTTAAGCTATTTATTTATTTTGATATAAAATACAACAATCGAAAAAAAAATAATTCGATCCCAACCATATTTCTACAAAATCTATTATTGGTGGCCTTAAAGTGCAATACAATTATAATTACTACTATTACTCAAAATCGTAACAAATTTAAAGTGCCTTCAATATTTGTATTTTGCTCACAATAACATATATTCATGTTATTTTAGATAACAAAACGAAACAACCAAAATACTCAAATTTATAATGCGCTCAATATTATTACAAATATAGTTTAAGATAAACATGAATTTCATATAACCAACCAAAAATTCACAAAATGGAAACTTATTCTAGTCGAATATTTTATAAGCAACTTTTAATTGTATTAATAGAAAAAACACAATGTATGAAATTTTCATATTGCAGTTTAATAATAGTAATAAAAAAAAACAATTAGCAATACTATGCAATTTTTTGGAGTTTCTTTAAATTGGAAATGAGATTAGCGTAGATTATAAAGAGGAAGTACATACAGGGTGAGGTGAAAAAACGGCAACCAACTTCGTACTGCTGTCATTTTCAAGCCACTCTACCGACAGCTGTTAAAATTATTCCAGTGACAGCTTATTATATTGTTTACAAGCGTGAAAATTTTCCAGAAAAAAGTTATTCGTTATAGAATTCAAGCGTGAGAGTGTGATTTCTTTATATTTGGCTGAAAAACCACTAGTGGTTCTCGTTAGAGCACTCCAGCATTCAAATGTGAATAAATATTTGTGCCTCGTACAATCGCTCGTTACCGTGATACTGGTAGCGTAGCCCGACGTCAAGGAAGTGGACGGAAGAAAACAGCAACATCAGCAGAAATGGTGAGAAAAGAAAAGAAGAAAAGTGGCCGAAAAATGGCTCGTGAGCTGAACATTCGGCAAGAGCTAAAGAGTTGCTTCGCTTGGCCGAAAGTGGTGACCTGCCGAATTTGGTTTTGGTTTTCTCCGATGAGAAAACATTCGTTGTCCAGCAGTTTGTAAACAAACAAAATGATCGTGCTTACTTGCCAAAGAGGTCAGCTGAAAATGTGCATCTTCAGTTGGCCACCAGAACTTAAGCGCCGGCCATGGTGATTGTGTGGGCCGCCATAACAGCCGATGGCCGCTCTCCGCTCGTATTAATCGACCGTGTCATCAGAATAAATGCCAAATATTATCGGGAAAATATTCTGGAGGGTGTATTAAAGCCTTGGGCGCGCAAACATTTTGGCCGCGGACCTTGGACATTCCAATAGGACTCAGCACCATTGCACTCAGCACGCGCCACCCAAGAATGGTTAAAAAATTATGTTCCTCGCTTCATTTCCAGCGCACAATGGCCACCAAAATCTCCGGATACAAATCCGTTGGACTATTGTGTCTGGAATATTTTGGAAAGCAAGGTTGGCACTAAAAAATACAAAAGTGTCGATCACCTCAAGCAAGCGCTTCGCCGGAAATGAGCCAAAATACCGCAGAGCAACATTCGGGCAGCGTGTGACGGTTCCATTGACCGTTTTAAGGCCATATTTCGTGCCAAAGGTGAACAAATCTAAACTTGTTCTGAAATTTGATGCTATTTCCGACATTTTTTGCTGTCATTCAATAAAATTAAAAAAAATGTAAAAATTATGGGGTTTGACTTTGTTGCAGTATTTTTATCTCACCCTGTAAAATACCGATATAAATATTGGTATACGCAAAATTAAAAAAAGAAAATCTAACATTTATATCCAGTTTTATGGGAAATCATAAATTCCATATTCATCTCAGGTTTCTGGTTGAGAGACATTTATAGATATAGAAAGAATCGCTGACTTATTTCGCAAGTTATGACAGATAAAAGTATTGAAAATTGTGATCGTTTGTGGGTGAGGTATTAGAAGGGGGAGTTGATTCTTGAAAGTAATACAAAATTTGTCAGTTTTATTTTCGACATTTTTCCGAATTCTTTGCAAGATTTCTTATAATTTCCCTCTCCAGTAGACAGTCTGGTAATGAAAAATTCTAAGTGGATTTGGGTGTACTGAGTTTGTACATCAAAATCTCAAAAGAGTTTCGGGTTCTCAGGCCAAACTTTTTAAGGCCTTTGTATAGCTTTTTGGATATCCCACACCAAACGGATATTTTGAAAGTTCCAACCATATTTTTTACCTGAATGTGTCGCCAATTCATTATTTTTGTTTGAATTGACTTATGGCTAAAGTCCCAAAATTTAAAGACTTTTAGACATCTGAAACTTTTTTATACCCTATACCAACTCCCCGAAATACTCATGTCAGACCGTGTATAGTAGGAAGGTGCAGTTCCTTTATCGGAACATGGCCTATGTAGACATTATTATTACATTATTTTGTATTCGGAATTGTTGAGTTTGTAATGGGATAAATCTCCTGTGAAAGTTACAGAATACTGGTTTTGATATATTAACCATATAGTCGCAATCAGACAATCTTATTAAGTTACATAATAGGTCTACTGACCCTCACAATAGTCTAAGTTTTTGTATGCTTGAGTTTGTTAGAAGTTTGACAAAGCCGAAACTGAAAATGTTTTTTCTTCTATTTTCATAAATTTATTTTTTTTTTCGGTGCGCTACTGCCAATTATTACCTCACACTCTATTGTGTCACCATATGTTGACCAAATGACTCTACACCGATCCATGATGCAACCAACCTAAACAAAATTCCCATCGTATATCATCTCAAATGAATGACACCCCTAAATGCACTGTGAAAATGCTTCATTCAAATGTTCGATTTCAAACATGAAAATATAACTGCAACAATTTGCCATATGGTGGAAACACACGCACACACAATGAGTATTGGCTGGCTGACAGGTAATGACACTGGCTGGAGTTGCTGCTACCCACACAGGACACACACACCTGCCGCAAAAACTAAAAAAAAGAAACAATAAAACGGAACTAAATGTTATGATGCAGTTACAAGTTGCCCATTTGCTGATAGGGGAAATGTGTTTTAGATCGACCAACTCGAAAGAAAGAGAGAGAGAGAGAGCAGTTTTGTAAATGATGCATAATTACACACAAATTATTTGGCTAAAGAGGATCAAAGCATATATCGGGTGGTAGTTCTATTATCTTCTCATGTTTTTTTTAAATTTTAAAATGAGTGAGTTTTGGTGAGTATTTGAGCTGAAATTTGGTGCTGTTATCTTAAATGGGGTGTCATTTTTATCGTTTCATCTTCTTTGTTGCCATTTGATCGTGAGAACTTTTTGGTTTAAAATTTGGGTGGTTTTCATTTCATTTCCAAAAAATGCAAATGTATGGGAAAAAATTACAGTTTTTTTTTTTTGAATATTCGTTTATTGCGCGATATTTGAATATTAAAAAATTTTAAATATGTTGTAGAGATATAACGAATCGAACTGGAAACTTTTTCAATCTATATAAGATTTTGAAATGTTTTGAAGCCAACATTTCCTAGCATTAGGTATATTGTTTACAAGCGTACAAAAGCGTTTTGATGAGAATTTTTCAAAAAAAAAAAAAAAAAAAAATTCATATTTGGCTGGAAATCCACAAGTGGCTATCGTTAGCGCACTCCAGAATTTGTATGTGAATAAATCTCGTTACCGTGATACTGGTAGCGTAACCCGACGTCAAGGAAGTGGACTGAAGAAAACAGCAACATCAGCAGAAATGGTTCGAAAAGTAAAGAAGCGACTTGATCGAAACCCGCGTCGCAGTGGCCGAAAAATGGCTCGAGAGCTGAACATATCTCAATATTCCATTCCACAAATATTGAAAAATGAGCCCGGGGTAAAGCCACTGAAATTCCAAAAAGGGCAAGAACTTACACCGCATCAGAAAGAAAATAGACCTAAAAGAGCTAAAGAGTAGCTTCGCTTGGCCGAAAGTGGTGAACTGCCAAGTTTGGTTTTCTCCGATGAGAAAAAATTCGTTGTCCAGCAGTTTGTAAACAAACAAAATTATCGTGTTTACTTGCCAAAGAGGTCAGCTGAAAATGTGCACCTTCGGTTGGGCACCATAACTCAAGCGCCGGCCATGGTGATGGTGTGGGCCGCCATAACAGCCGATGATCGCTCCCCACTCGTATTAATCGACCGTGGCATCAGAATATATGCTAAATATTATCGCGAAAATATTCTGGAGGGTGGATTAAAGTCTTGGGTACGCAAACATTTTGGCCGTAGACTTTGGACATTCCAACAGGTCTCAGCACCATCGCACTCAGCACGCGCCACCCAAGAATGAGGTTCTCGCTTCATTTTAAGCACACAATGGCCACCAAAATCTCCGGATACCAATCCGTTGGACTATTGTGTCTGGAGTATTTAGGAAAGCAAGGTTGGCACTAAAAAATACCAAAATCACTTCAATCAAGCGCTTCGCCGGGAATTTGCCAAAATACCGCAGAGCAACATTCGGGAAGCGTGTGGTTTTGTTGCGTGTTTGAAGGTCATAATTCCTGCCAAAGGTGACCAATTCGAACAAATCTAAACTTATTCTAAAACTTGATGCTATTTCCGACATTTTTTGCTTTCATTCAAAAACAAAAAAAAAAAAATTAAAAATGTAAAAATTATGGCGTTTGACTTTGTTTGTAGTTTTTTTTATCTCATCGAATTGAGAAGAAGAAGAAAAAAAGAGAGAACTAGAATATGCAAACTCTTAGTAAAAGAGTGTAAAATTTCTATCTCCAACTGCTCTCCTTTTAGGACAACCGGACAAACGTATTATCTATGTTAAAAAGGATTTTTTTTTTGAAAATTTAAAATTTATTCAAAATTATTTTAATATGGATTTTTATAAACTTTCAATTATATGGACAATTATTTTAATATCATAAGTACTCATTTTCAATTTCTTCCAGGTGTTGGTGCAATGGACTCCCTAACCGGCTATACAATTCTCGTCAGTGTGGCCCACACCCTATCACGTCTGCTGAGCGACAAAAAACAATTACAAAATTCCAAATTGAATATTCTCTTTATGATATTCAATGGTGAATCCTATGACTATATTGGCTCGCAAAGATTCGTCTATGATTTGGAAAATTTATATTTCCCCAAACCGTCAACACATACGGCCCCCATTACATTTGATAATATTGAATTTATTTTAGATTTGGGTACATTCGATGATATCACAAATATTAAATTGCACACCCTCTCCGAATTCCCCCAGGCCAAAACATTGTTGACGAAACTGCAGAAATATGGCAATACCCCGAAATATGATTTCAATATCAATTTCCAAAGTTCAGTGGGCTATCAAATGCCACCAACATCGGCACAATCTTTCCTAAGGAAAAATCTCTCATTTCCTGCTGCAATTCTGAATGGCCCGCCGAAAAATCGTTTCTATCATTCCGTCTATGATGATGGGGCGAATTTAAAATATAATTATACAAATTCATCATTGGACTACACGAAGTTGATGGGACAAAATGATGCTTTGAAATATTTCCACCACGAAGATGTGCAAATGAAAATTCGCAATGTCTCCGCGGTCATTGCAATGTCTTTGTACGAAATGTTGGCGGGCAAGGAATACATTGGCGAAGAGCTACCCAGCCCGGTGTTGATTGATGAAATCCTATACTGTTTTATAAAATCACAAAATTGTCCCCTCTTTTATGCCGCCTCAAAGCCAAATAGTTTTACAAAGTTGCCTTTGATTGCACCAAATCGGTGAGTATTAAAACATTTTTATTTTTGAATAAAGGATTTCAATCAAATCAAAATTCTATATTGTTTTTGCAAAATGGTCTGGCTTTATCCCTTTATTGTTGTTTTTATAAAAACAACGTTTGTTTATTAGTGGAGAACGATGGTAATGTTTACCAGGGGGTAAGGCAGGGAATACCTAGGTTTCGGAAAGAGCCACCAATCCTCATCAGTTCCCTTGTTTTTGCCTGGGATATTCTCCCCAGAAGTTATTTTAAAAATAACTTCTATGACAAAAAACATTTTTTACCCAAGTGACGAGATCGTAAGCTCAATAGAAGAGGAACCAAAGAATTAAATAAAACTAAAATTCTCTTGGAAAGTCTTCTAAATCTTACAACCGCACTTATAAACATTTACATCATTCTCCACTTGATGTAAATGTTTATAAGTGCGGTTGTAAGATTTAGAAGACTTTCCAAGAGAATTTTAGTTTTATTTAATTCTTTGGTTCCTCTTCTATTGAGCTTACGATCTCGTCACTTGGGTAAAAAATGTTTTTTGTCATAGAAGTTATTTTTAAAATAACTTCTGGGGAGAATATCCCAGGCAAAAACAAGGGAACTGATGAGGATTGGTGGCTCTTTCCGAAACCTAGGTATTCCCTGCCTTACCCCCTGGTAAACATTACCATCGTTCTCCACTAATAAACAAACGTTGTTTTTATAAAAACAACAATAAAGGGATAAAGCCAGACCATTTTGCAAAAACAAAATACTACGGTATCCCGAACAAACAAGCCACAAAATTCTATATTTTCAGCTACATAAGTGTAAATAGAGATAGCCAGGAGGCCACCATTTGGACTTATCGCATCATGGGCTATTTGTTGTCCCAAAAAATACCCAATGCCAGCCAGGAGAATTGCACACAATTGCCAAAATATTGGTTTGCTGGCTATAACAAACAGGGAGAATGTGGTATAACCACACAAAACTTTTCTCTAGCCTTAAGTCCTGCATTTATCATAGAAAGTAAGTAATGATTACACCAAACAATTTGTGGTAAGTATTTTATGAAAATACATGTCGAGACTGTTGAGGAAAACATTAGTACTGTTGTGTCCCGTGGACACGTTTTTTTTTTTTTTTGTCAAAGTATTGCTCATTTTTTTGGATTTTTGCAAGCAGGATTCTATATTTAATTTAAATAATGCCTTTTAAAGAGTCGGTGGTGTAAATAAATAGTATTATGGACGTATTTACTGTCATAAAAGTATTGCTTCATTTTTTGCATTTTGGGAAGCCAAATTCTATCTTTTATTGAAGTAAGGTCTTGTTTGTGTAGCAGTCTTAAATTACTGCTTTATATAGAATGTATAAGTAAAAGTCTTAAATTAGAATAGCTTCTAAATACACTTTTTTAGGTAGAACTCCTTATAGCTCCTTTCTTTTGAGAGAGATAGAGAGATTAGGGTTATATTGATATATTTTTTATTTACAATCAACTTTACATTAATTCAAAGACATCAGGCCAAAAAAAACTTGATAAAATCACATTATATCGAATTATGTTATCACAAGTTTTAAGTTATCATTACTCTTCATTAAATCATCATAAATCATTAAGTCTTCTACAGGTATCTAATTTTTCTAACTATGGGTCTTCCATAAATAGAAGGCTCTCTTGAGATCTGTTGGTTTAAGCCATTTTCAGATCCTAGGGTAACATTTGAATGTCATCTAAACCATCATATGGTGAAAAAAACTCCCCCAAAATGGCGTGTCTCAGAGAACACACACGATCTAGACAGGAAGGTCCAATGCTATAAGATAGAGCCTCTTGATAGGGAAGCCTATCAGGCGTTCATACTGATGCAGCCACAGGTATTCATACTGATGCAACCTAGAACATCGTCTGCCTAGACAAACCATGGTAATTTTGGCACAATTACGTTTAGGATGGTGCTGTCGTCTCAATTCATATTGTTCACGATTTGATGAAGATGTATGAAATGTCTGCCAGTCGTATGACACAGACCCGCAAACCTACCCCACTCACTTTAGAGGATCTTTGGTTAGAGCCAGCTTAATCATCTTTGAAAACTATTCTTTAAAAATCCAGGATTAGGGACATGATGGTCTATGAAAAAATATTCTTTAAGAATCCACGTCTATGGACCTGATGGTCTTTGAAAAAAGATTCTTTAAAAATGCAGGTTTAAAGACCTGATGATCTTTGAAAGAATATTCTTTAAAAATATTTAAAGGCCTGATGATCCTTGAAAATATTCTTTAAAAATCCAAGTTTAAAGACCTGATGATTTTTGAAAAAATATTCTTTAAAAATCCGAGTTAAAGACCTGATGATCTTTGAAAAAATATTCTATAAAAATCCAATTTTAAAGACCTGATGATCTTTAAAAAAATTCTTTAAAAATCCTCGTTTAAAGACCTGATGATTTTTGAAAAAATATTCTTTAAAAATCCAAGTTTAAAGACCTGATGATCTTTAAAAAAATTCTTTAAAAATTCACGTTTAAAGACCTGATGATTTTTGAAAAAATATTCTTTAAAAATCCCAGTTTAAAGACCTGATGATCTTTGAAAAAAAAATTCTTTAAAAATCCACGTTTAAAGACCTGATAATTTTTGAAAAAATATTTCAAAAATCCACGTTTATGGACATGACGGCGTTCGAAAAAATATTCTTTAAGAATCCAAGTTTAAAGACCTGATGATCCTTGAAAAATATTCTTTAAAAATCCAGGTTTAAAGACCTGATGATCTTTGAAAAAAAATATTCTTTAAAAATCCGAGTTTAAAGACCTGATGATCTTTGAAAAAATATTCTTTAGAAATCAACGTTTATTTGCCTGAAGATAATTTAATGAATATTCCTTAAAAATCCACGTTTATAGACCTTATGGTCTTTGGAAAAATATTCTTTAATGTTTATTGAACAGATTCTCTTCAAAAAAGATCCTTTAAAACTCCACGTTTATAGTGAAGGTCTTTGAAAACATATTCTTACTTATATTCTTAATAGATCTACGTTTATAGCTCAGTGGTAGTGTTAAAAAAACTCTTAAAAGTAATACGATAGCTCACATGGCCGTTGATAAAATATTCATAAAAATCCGACTTTCTCAATGTAAAAAGTAATTATCAATTTTTCTTCTTCCTTCTAGACTACAACTGGAGCTCTGGTGAATATTCAACTTGGTCTGAGTCAACATGGAGTTCGTTGAGCTCTCGCCTATTCTTACGTCCGTCCCGCACCCATGAAATTATCACCTTAACCACCGGCATTGTGGTGTTTTTCATTTCGTTTTGTCTAATTTATATTATCAGCACAAGATCTGAAGTGTTATTTGAAGATCCTGGACCAAATGCTAGCACGGATGCGTAAGATATTATTTGAAACTTTTAATTTTCTCTTTTAATTTTTATTTTCATATTTAATATTTATATTCAATTGTTTTTATCTAGCGTATTTTGTTTAGGAACAAAATAATTATATATATTTTTTTATTTTCTTTCTTTTATGTGTTTCTGTGTGTGTGTGTTTGTCCCTTTTCCCCTCCTCCTTTGGATTATAGGTTAAACCCACCAACAGCTTGTTAATATGACCACCATCACAGTTTACTCCATATCACCAATTCTAAAGACACAGTTTTTAGCACTACCACAACAACTGTTCACACTGACAAACGGCAAACTGTAACAAATTTATTAAACAGCTATGCAGATTTTAGTATAGCCAAGTCTATAGTTTTGCTAAATATGTGTTGTGTTTAAACAATTGTATTAAGTTTTTAGATTTTTTTTATTAAAAAAAAAACATGATGATATATCTTTTCATTTCATGTTCATTAAATAGGTGTATAGAACATTTTGGGATTTAACAAAATTGGTTTCATTTTTAAATTGTTTTTTTTTTCATTATATTTATAATTTGTAAAATCAGGCTCTCGGATTAGTTCTCCGATTATTTCTTTGATAACTCTCTTTTTTGTATTTGTTTGGTTTGAAGTTATTAAAAAGTTAAATTGTTTCCAATTTTTTTTAACGTTCCGATATTGCGACTTTTTTCGTTAGCCATCATCAGGGATTGTTTCAATTTTTGGGTGACCTATTAAATAAATTCAATTTTGTGTAATCTAAAAGAAGTCATTGCGCCACCATAAACTATTCCATGACCTTTCATACATTTTTTCTTATTTTATAATTCTCTATGCTTTTCAAAAGCACCACTCATTTTGATATTTTTTTCACACATACAAATTTGTCCATTACTTCCAAATTCTAAAGAATATCTAATTATTTTTATGATCTACATATAATCATATCCATTATTTATATCTCTTAAAAACTTCTTAAAAAAAAGAAAATTACTAAAAACATTTGTAAACTGATAAAAGACGTTTATACATATATACAAAATATAACGGTAGTGACAAACCTTTTTTTTTCTAAAATTAGAATAAATGATAACTATAAAAAGAAATAAAAAAGATAAATTTATATTTTGTTAAAAACATTATTGTATTATAGTTAGCTTAACAACAAAACTAAATTTTATTATAATATATACATAAAGATATATTTATATACATTTCAAATTACATAAAAATGTATTCTTTTCCAGCTAGTTTGCTGTAAAACAAGCATAAATAATACATTCAACATCATTTTTTTATAATTGTATATAATTAAATATATATTTTAAAATACAAAAACTCATAACAAATAAAATACATCAGGATTTCTCAAACTGAATAAAATTAAAAAAAAAATATTTTAAGAAAAAACATCACGCTATTTCTTGAAGCAAATGTATTTAATTTATAACACATAGACATATAAAAATAACTAGACCTTGTTCAACTCAATACAATAATAAGAAAACAACAAAATATTAAAAAAAAAAACAACAACACTCTAAAGTTTGCCAAGGCAATAAGGACACACAAAGTGACTATAGTATATTTAATATTTTTCTTGATTTTTTTTTTACATTAAAACAAATACCAATAATAACTAAATTTTCAACTCTGTAACAATAATTTAGAAAAGCCAAATAAAAATATACGTAATATATAAAGCAAAACTGATTAGTTTTCAATTAAAATATTTTGGAGAAATTCTAGATAAAGATAATGATAAGAAAAAAAAAAAACAAGTAAAAAAGCTGTAAGTTCGGCCGTACTTTGAATACCCTCCACCATTTGGAACGAATTTGACATTTCTCAAAAACAATAAATTCCTTTAAAAATTCTATTAAAATCCTATACGACGACATGTACCTGCATAGGTAACTTTTTTCATAAGCCATTACAATATTCAAATGCGAAACTTAAAAAAAAATTGGAATATCTTGAGGTACCGTTATATGGGGGCTATACGAAGACGTAGACCTGCACAGACAATTTTCTGTCTTAGGCTGTAGTATCCATTTCGAACTTCAAATACCAAATTTGAAACAATTCCGGTGAATAATGTCGCTAAAATCATTAAAATTCCGAATATCGGGAGGTACAGTTATATGGGGGCTATACGAAGACGTGGACCTGCACAGACAATTTTCTGCCATAGACTGTAGTATCCATTTTGAACTTCAAATAAAAAATTTGAAACAATTCCGGTGAATAATGTCGCTAAAATCATTAAAATTCCGAATAGCGGGAGGTACAGTTATATGGGGGCTATACCAAAACGTGGAACTACATGTCCCATTTTCAATACCAAAATTCCTGCAGACATAATATACATTTGAGTAAAATTTTATCAATCTACTTCACGTCCGGGGTTTTACTACGCTAGATAGTTTGGATCATCTCTGAATTGTGGTACACACTGCCGTTAAATTGTGGAATTATTGTAAGCAATTTTAGGCTATAATCGGAAACAAGAACATGTTTAAAGAATAGACAATTTTATAGCAAAAAATCTACTTAATTTTTAGAGTTGTTTTTTCCCCACTCTGCACGTAGTCAATTGTGGTGAAGGCACTCGTGTATGAATTGCTAGTATAGTGGAACGTCAAGTGTTCATTATAACTACTCGGTTTGAAATTGAGTATTATAATACAGTATCCATATTTATTAAATACTAATATTATTAGCATTGACCCACTTTCTTTAATTATAATATTGATTACAATTAAAAATAAAGTCATTGCCGATCAGTGAATTTTGTTGATAATCTTGCCATTTGACACTTTAAAAGAATCCCGCCAAAATTGATGGCAATTCTCTTTCCGTTTATACTCTCTTCAATGAAAATAACAATTCTTTTGTTATTGCTGTTAAAATAATGTGTATTACACATAATTGTAGAATAAGAAGTCTCTTCCAACTAAGCTTCCAATTAGCTTCACAAAACTCCATCGCAATTAAATGTTGCTTTATTTCCGTTGCAAATTTGATATGACATTGCTTTATTACGCTTAACAACACTGTTTGTATTCCTTTCGTTTGATAAAATGCAAGTGGGTGAGTGAGGGTGTGTGTGTGTGTACATGTGCATAAACAAACATTTGGCTGTCATCCACTTGTTATCTTTGGCTTGTATTTCATCATGAAATTGCAATGGATTGTTATTGCAATGGGAATATTTTATTAAATAATGCAGAAATATACCGAAAAAGTTCACAGTGAAAGGGAAGAAGAGCCGGAAATTGTTTGGGTTAAAAGAACCGCTGGCGGTGAAAACAAGGAAACGGAAGAAACCACAGACAACAGCGAAAACAAACCAAAACTGCCCATTGTCTATAGTAAAAATTATGGAGTAAATTTTGCTAAATTGGAGAAATTACATCCATTCGATGCCCAAAAGGGAAAGAATATACAAGAGGTACGTTGATGAATATAACAAAAAGAATCAAATTTATTTATTTCATTGATTTTTTCAGCTACTTGTAAAATATCAATTGGTACAGGGTAAATTTTATGAGCCAACCGAAATAAGCAAAGATGAGCTGTTAAAGGTCCACAAGGAAAAATATTTACGTAGTCTAAAATGGAGCTTCAATGTGGCACAAATTGCCGAGATACCTGTCCTAGTGTTTGTGCCGAATTGTTTGGTTCAATGTGGCTATTTGCGGCCAATGCGTTTTCAAACCGCCGGCTCCATTATGGCTGGCAAATTGGCCTTGGAATATGGATGGGCCATTAATCTTGGTGGTGGTTTCCATCATTGTTGTTCCTATAAGGGTGGTGGTTTTTGTCCCTATGCCGATATAACACTTTTGATCCAACGCATCTTTGCCGAAGAAAGTCAGGTGTCCAATGTCATGATTGTCGATTTGGATGCCCATCAAGGAAATGGTCACGAACGGGATTTTATGGATAATCCATTTGTTTATATTTTTGATATGTACAATTTTTGCATTTATCCCAAGGATCATGAGGCAAAGCTGGCCATACGTTACGCAGTAGAGTTGAGACCGAAAACAGCTAATAAGGAATATTTGATAAAATTAAAAAGGTGGGTGAGAGGGTATTTCTAAACGTCATATGATATTTGAAGGTCTTACATATAAGAGTCACAGATTTTCGGCTCTAATGTCGAAAACTTCATTAGAGACCCTAAGGTCTTCTACAGATCAAAATGTAAAAGATATTTTGTAGAGTAAATATATACCCAATCACAAGGCCTGTTATAACCAATAGATATTGGTAAACCTAAGGGTCTTCTGATTCTGACTTAACGGTCTTCTATAACTCATAGAAGCCCTCAGTACATTAATTCCCTTATCATATCGTTTTTTGTCCTTTCTTTAGAGGTTTAAAATTTGCAATGAGGGAATTTAAGCCCCACCTGGTGGTTTATAATGCTGGCACGGATATTCTGGAGGGCGATCCATTAGGTTGTCTGTCAATAACACCAGAGGTCGGTTAAATCGTGTATTTTAAATTACTTTATTAATAGCCATATGTTTATTATCTTTACAGGGTATCATAGAACGTGATCAGTATGTTTTTGGTACGTTTCGTGCCCGTGGCATTCCAATTGTAATGCTTTTAAGCGGTGGCTATTTGAAAGCATCGGCTAAGGTTATAGCCGATTCAATAATGAATTTAAAACAAAAAGGATTGCTATTGACAATTCGTTAATTAACGACTATCGAATGGAATTTGTTGGGTGATATGGAAAAAATTGTTACCTTAGCATGTTTTAGGAAAACCATGGAGTAATTGTTAAGTCTGAGCTGGAATTGTAAAAAACCAACACATAAAATTATTTTATATTCTATGAATCTCATTAGAGATGGCATGAAGTCTTCTATTGAAATATATTTAAAACTATCTCATTTAATGCGGTTTTTATTGTAGGAAGTTGTGGGCTTATTTTGGCCAGCAGTTGGTCAACGTTTCTCGACCACAAAATTGCGTTATATTTAAGAAGATATTCAAAAGCAACTATAGATATATCTCACTTCCTTCAGCGTGTTACAGTGTATGCATGGTGTAGGGTATAGAAATGTCTTGGATTAATACGATCTTAGCACACCATTCTTAATTGAGTTGTTTGTTTTTGCCTTTTTATATAAATATTTTAAGAAAAACTTATGCAACTCCCATCGAATTAAGCTGAAATTAATATTTCCTTTCATTTATTACAAATTTAACTTTTCATTCATGCTTTTTAAAATTTTCTGATATGTTTGTATTAAATTAGGTCTCTAAAGACGCGAAATCGTACTCTACTTCATTTCGTTTACGTTTTTCGGTCCTACTTCATTTTTTATCGTTTACCAACACTGAAAAAGTTCCCTTCGAAAACAGCTGGAGCTTGCAAAATATTTGTTGTTTTTTTTTTTGCATTTACTTGACAGTTAAACAAAAGATAAACAAAACGACTCACTGTTATTTTTGTTGTCATTACTACTGGTGCTTGGCATACAAAAGAGCGCGCGTCGTTTTCAGAGCGAGAGAGAAAATAAAAAAACAACGTCACGGTACAAGAGCCAACGTTTGGCCAACAGTCACATTCGGTCATATTTACAAGCAAAACATAAACAACCACCAGCTCCAGTGCAAATATTTTTACTGAATTTCAAAATAAAAAAAGTTTTTTTTTATTAAAATCTCTTCAAATTCAACGGAAGCTACCTCTAACATGTCTTTTAAATAAATTCTAAAAAAGTAAATAAAAACGTAATAAACTAAGCGAGAACATAGGGTACCTATTGTGGTGCATTTAAAAACGAAGAGCAAACGGCAGACGACAAAAACAAAAACCATTATTAACTTGTGCCCAAATAGAGAATAGACCAACAAACAAACCAAAACATAGTGTCGTTAGCATTGTTTTTGATACCGCATACCACATACATACCTTCGTACATTCGAATACGTGTATATCTTGACCGCACCAATGTCAATTTCAAGGAGAATCTCTAAGAAAATCTTCAGGAAATCATTTGTAAACATTTGAAGGTAAGTGTGTGTGGTGCTCCCATTTGGCATTTTCGGTTTTTTGCTTCAATATCCCATTGGAATATATTTTTGTTAATGTGATTAAAAATTTGTAATCTATAGTATCGATAGAGTTCCAGTTAATCTAGTTAAATTGTGTTCGACTTAAAGCAGCAAATCAAATAATTCAATTTGTTTCGAATGAGTTAGCCATATGTCAGTGTACTTTGAAATGGTGAGTGTGTGTGTGCGTGTAAACGTGTGTTTGTGCATAACCGGTGGCAAATGATTGAGTGATAGACGCGAATGCAATTTATTAATAGTAATAAGAATATATTTACGATATTTTAAAACGATTCTGAATATACAGTTTGTCAAGTGAAGATTTTCAAAGTGATACTTTTTTGTAGTGTAGTACGGGGAAATGTACCCATGTGAGACAAATAGGCTCTTGGGTAATGAATGTGTGAATATGTATTATATATGTTCTCTAAAGAAATTTATGGTTTCTACACATATAAAAACATTGTAGACCCTTTTCGAAAATTATAAAATTTTTAAATATATATATATATATATATATATATATATATATATATATATATATATATATATATATATATATATATATATATATATATATATATATATATATATTTTTTTTTTTTTTTTTTTTTTTTTGAACACAGGGACACATTGAAGAGTGCAATTAGTGAGGCAACGTATGAGTAACATAATATTTATGATGACATGACATATGTTGCTCATACGCGACAAAATCCAAAAAGGATCCTAATGATATGAGATATGTCTGGCTACCTAATAATTTGAATAAATTGTTAACGGATGGTGGTTTATAGGTGTGTCTGTTTACCTTAATATTTAATAATTGTTGCTAGTTGCTGCTGTTGCAATTGTTGTCTGTTCACACAAAAGGTCAGCAAAAGAGAGCCATTTGAAAGAGAAACTTTTACAGTTCTTTCAATGAGAGCTTGCAAATTCATGCGACAAAATCCAAATAGGATCCTAATGACATGAGACATGTCTGGCAACTCAATAATTTGAATAAATTGTTAACGAATGGTGGTTAATAGGTGTATCAGTTTACCCGATTTTTTTTAACAATTGTTGTATATTGCTACTATTGCAATTGTTCTCTTGTCACACAAAAGGTCAGCAAAAGAGAGCGATTTGAAAGATTTCTTTTTGCAACTCTTCTGCAGGGATCCCATTTGTTTGCTTTTCACATATTTCTTGCAAAAGAGAATAATACTGCCTAACTCCCTCAGAACGAAGTTGGTGGACAATTCCTGCAGGAAAAGTAACCAGACATACCTAGTAACTCAAAAATTTAGTAAATGAGAGCCAGCTGAGAGAGAGAGGGAGGGTGTTGATAGTTCAGTTACTGAGAGTCTGCAAATTCTTATTGGGGAAATTTGCCCAATAAAAATGTTTAAACGTGATCAGCTGATTTTGAAGTGGAATTTCGTGGCTAAAGCATTGATGCACAAGGAGATAAATAGCTTATTTTTTTAAATATTTCAAAGAAGGAGTTTGATATGATTTTCTTATTTTTTTCAATGATAAGGCAGCATAAATTAATCAAATATAGTAAAAACTAATCATTAATTTCAATAATATAACAATGCGACTAATTCTTCGTTTATGGAGGCTTTAACTGGGAACGCAAGAGAACGAATGTCAGAGAAAGCACCACAAACGTACTGTCTTGTGCACCAATGGTCTAAAATAAAAAATGTATATGGGACAAGATCCCCAATCTCTCAAATTTTCTGAATTTTCGGATAAGGATTGGTTATTACCCTCTCTTCAAACGGGTTCGTAGAAAATTTTAATTCTTAATTTTGTCATAAAATTCTTCTAGGTCACAGACGACATCAAAAAATTTGAATAAATTAATATGTCATCTCAAATTCTTACTGGAAAAAATTTTTTCTACAAAAAAATATATTTATTTGAGAAATCGGTTGAATATGAAAAAAATTATTAAAATTGGGCTGATATTAAATATATGGTGAGCAATAACCGTAGAATCGGATGAAGATGTATATCGAAGCTATATTAAAATCTAAACATATCGCGATCAAATTTGGCAACAATAATTTTAGAACTATATCTCATGTCCGGTATCAAATATCATTGCTGAAACATATATATGGGAGCTATAGCTTTATCCGAACTGATTTTAACCAAAATTTGGAGCACCTGATTAAAGGATGAATTAAGTCGGAATTGCCAAAATGCAGTCCATTTGGGCTGATATTAGCCATTTGGTGCAGGAAAAACCTATAATCGGACGAAGATATATGGGAGCTATATCGAAATCTGAACCGATCATACAGGGTGAGATAAAAAAACTACAACAAATTCAATCACCATAATTTTTACATTTTTTTAATGTTATTGAATGAAAGCAAAAAATGTCGGAAATAGTATCAAATTTTAGTATAATTTTAAATTTGTTCGAATTGGTCATCTTTGGCACGAATTATGGACTTCAAAGGGCCGATGACACCGTCACACCTGCCCGAATTTTGCATTGAGGTATTGTGACCCATTCCCGACGAAGCGCTTGCTTGTGGTGATCGACACTTTGGTATTTTTTAGTGCCAACCTTGCTTTCCAAACTACTCCAGACACAATAGTCCAATGGATTGGTATCCGTAGAATTTGGTGGCCACTGTGCGCTGGAAATGAAGCGAGGAACCTCATTTTGTAACCATTCTTGGGCGGCGCGTGCTAGGTGCGATGGTGCTGAGTCCTGCTGGAATGTCCAAGGTCTGCTGCCAAAATGTTTGCGTGCCCAAGGCTTTAATACAGGGTTGCCTATATTCGACGGACCTTTGGGCCCTTTGAGCCCATTCCAATCGACGAGGCTTGTCCGCAGGCAACATTCTTTGCGTCAATTGTATTTTGTAAGGGAACAAATGCAAATCAATGCGAATAATCCGTTGTAAAGTGGACCGAGCAACGCCCAACTGCTGAGAACGGCGTTTTTGGAATGTTCATGGGGACCTCCCAACACTGGCTCGTACGGCAGCGATATTCTCGGCCGATCGCCTTGGTCGACTTTTATACGGCCTCTTCGAAAATTTTTCGTATAAGGCGCACTTCTCACATTTTTTAATGTTTTAAAAGCACGTTGAGTTTTCACAATTGACTTCTGGTAAATTTCAATTATTTCAGAGCGCTCGCGGGGCGTGTATTGGTTCATGGTAAAAATCTGCTTGGACTGACGCTTCAAACGCGGTATTTCATTAAGCGATGTGACATCTCTGTCAAAAGTTATGGCGTTGTCAGATGGGTCCGACGAATATGGGCAACCCTGTACACCCTCCAGAATATTTTCGCAATAATATTCGTCATTTATTCTGATACCATGGTCGATTAACTCGAGCGGAGAGCGACCATCGGTTGTTTCGGCGGCCCACAACATCACCATGGCCGACGCTTGAGTTCTGGTGGCTAACCGAAGGTGCATATTTTCAGCTGACCACTTTGGCAAGTAAACAGATCATTTTTCTTTGTTTACAAACTGCTGGACAACGAATGTTTTCACATCGGAGAAAACCAAATTCGGCAGTTCACCACTTTCGGCCAAGCGAAGCAACTCTTTAGCTCTTTTGAGTCTATTTTCTTTCTGCTGCGGTGCAAGTTCTTGCACTTTTTGGAATTCCAATGGCTCTACCCCGAGCTCATTTTTCAATATTTGTCGAATAGAATATTGCGATATGTTCAGCTCACGAGCCACGCGGTCACTGCAACGCGGGTTTCGATCAAGTCTATTATTTTTCGATCCATTTCTGCTGATGTTTCTGTTTTCTTCCGTCCACTTCCTTGACGTCGGGCTACTCTATCAGTACCAAGGTAACGAGCGATGGTACGAGACACAAAAGATTTATTCACACATAAATGCTGGAGTGCTCTAACGATAGCCACTTGTGGTCTTCTAGCCAAATATAAAGAAATCACACTATCACGCTTGAATTCCATCACGAATAACTTCTTTTCTGGAAAATTCTCATCAAAATGCTTTTGTACGCTAGGAAAAAATATAATGAGCTGCCACTGGAATAATTGTAGCAGCTGTCGGACGAGTGGCTTAGAAATGAAAGCAGTCTGAGGTTGGTTGCAGTTTTTCATCTCACCCTGTAAAGATATATTTTCCTTGGTGACTTAAAATGAAATTCAATGATGAAAATTGTTGTCTTTGACGTCATCCTTCTAAAGAATTGCTTTATACGACCATTTTGCATAGATTCACATAAAGTACGACTTTACTCCTAAAATGAGTTTTTAATATTTATAAATTTCTGGCGTTTAGATACGAATTGGACTGTTGATGTCTTCCGGCATAAATAGTAGAATCTTATGACTAATACTTTTGTAGTATATTTTGACTGGCTACAATCTTGTTCTAATCTAATCATATTTTGAAAAAAAAAAAAAACGGACGAAAAAGAACCCTTTAGTGGCCCGGGTGAGGGTTAAAATTTTAGACCAAAATATTTCTTGTATTGTTACCTGTAATATTGCTGAAGACATAGCATACCTAAAATAAACGGATTCCAAAGAATCTTAATCGAAAATTTTCATTAAATAATGGGAGAAGGTGGAATTTGCCTTCTCTAGTTAGATTACATTGCTGCGTAAACTTTCGAAACGCTGATACACGTGTTTTTTGTTTCTAGCTCTACTTTTTATACCCTCCACCATAGTATGGAGGGTAATATTAAGTTTTTCATTCCGTTTGTAACACCTCGAAATATACATTTTAGAACCCACAAAGTATATATTCTTGAACAGCATAAAATTTTATGTCCATATAGCGATGTCCGTCCGTCTATCCGTCTGTGAGAATTACTTAAGCTTCCGAACGAAATGAAGTAGGTTGATACACTTTAACTCAAATGTCTATTATGTCTGCAGGACTTTTGGTATTGAAAATGGTACGTGTAGGTCCACTTTTTTGTATAGCCCCCATATAATGGTACCTCCCTATTTTCGGTATTTTAGTGATTTAATCGACGTTATTCACCGGAAATGTTTCAAATTAAGTATATGAAGTTTGTAATGGATATTACAGCCTAAGACAGAAAATTATCTGTGCAGGTCGACGTCTTCGTATAGATCTCGCATGGCGGTACCTCCCGATATCCGGTATTTTGATGATTTTAACGACATTATTCAACGGAATTTGTTCAAATTTGGAATTTGAAGTTGGTAATAGATACTACAGCCTATGACAGAAAATTATCTGTGTAGGTACTCATCTTCGTATAGCCCCCCTATAACTGTACCTCCCGATATTCGGTATTTTGATTATTTTAACGACATTATTGAAATTAGTTTAAATTGGATATTTGAAGTTGGTAATGGATACTACAGTCTATGACAGAAGATTGTCTGTGCAGGTCCACATATTCGTATAGCCCCCATATAACTGTACCTCCCAATATTAGTTATTTTGATGAGTTTAGCGTCATTATTCACCGGAATTGTTTCAAATTTAATATTTGAAGTTCGTAATAGGTACTACAATCTATGACAGAAAATTGTCTGCGCAGGTCCACTTCTTCGTATAGCCCCCATACAACTGTACATACCGATATTCGTTACTTTGATGATTTTAGCGGCATTATTCACCGGAATTGTTTCAAATTTGGCATTTGAAGTTCGTAATGGATACTACAGCCTAAGACTGAAAATTGTCTATGCAGGTCCACATCTTCGTATAGTCCCCATATGCCTTTAGCTCCCTATATTCGCATTTTTTTCAAGTTTCGCCTTTTGCTTATGACAAAAGTTGCCTATGCAGGTCCACGACGTGGTATAGACCCTAATATAACGGCTACATTCGTTTTATTTTTTAATTTTTTATTTTTAAGATTTTAATAGAATTCTTTAAGGATTTAATTTTTTGAGAATTGTTAAATTCGTTCCAAATGGTGGAGGGTATTCAAAGTTCCAAAGCCCGGTTGAACTTACAGCTTTTTTACTTACGTAATGTACTGAATTTCTCTTGTAATTATTGTTATTGTTTGCATAGTGTAATTTGCAAAATGTTCTAACAACGTTCCGAATTGTACTCATGTATACGACCATAGGCTGTTATAAGAAATGTATTCAGTAGCAAATAAATAGATAAATTGCCAATTTATCAATGAGAAAAAAAACCAATGCAAAGATTTCGAAACTGATTATTAATAAATAAATCAATTTGATTTTGGACATATAACATGTTTTTTTTTTTTAATTAGAAATTAAATAATTTTGTTTTAAATGCGGCTGTCACATTTTCATCAGCATTTACGTTCTACACGAGACATTATTTAAGATTTGACCAAAAATTATTATCATTTTATTTTCAGTGAAACGCAGTACACGCTGATGGTTCAACGGAAATAGTACCGCGTTGGAAAACGTTTTTCCAATTTTCAAGAAAAAAAAAAAAAAAACCTAACAACAAACCAAATAATCCAACCCACCCACAAAAAAACTTTGGATTTAAAGTTAAATACTGGTAAGTAAAACAAATAATTATTTAATTATTTGTTATTATCTCTATTTTTTTTGAATAAATTAATTATTGGATATTAATTCTCATTTAGTTTGTTCTATGTGTGTGTATGTGTTTTTATGTGTCGACGTAAAACTATATAAATGTGTAAACATGTTTTAATTCATGTGTAAATATCGTTCCGGAAGATAATAAATTCTAACAATTAACAATAAAAAAGTAAATTATAACAATTGCAAACATGATTCTGGCTGGCAGAGTATTTGTAATAGTCTACATCAATACATGAATATATGAATGAAATTGTAAGAGATAAATGACTAATTCCTAGCAAGAATTTTGATTTTTTTATGTGCTTTATGGTTATTTATCCTTTGTGGGGGAGGTACCAGAAGAAGTGGACAGATATATTCCACCTTCACACCAGACCTTGGATTACTAAAAATATCGTGATGTGTTAATTTGAAGACAATCAGACTCTCACATCACATTTTATAAGAGTTGTAATTATTCAAAATTTTGACCCTTTGTGGGGGGAGGTATTTGATGCAGTGAAAAATTATTCGTCCAAATTCTATGACATTTTACTAAAAAAAACTCCATTACATTTGGCCAAAAAATTACGATTTTTAAAAATTTCGAAAAAATAAATTAAAAAGATGACTATTTCTTGTTTAAATTCAATATCCTCAGTAATTAGCTCTTTGAAAATGTTGCCTTAAAAATACAAGATTTTCGGAAAGGAAGTCCTTAAAAAGCAGCCCTTTAAAAATCAATGAATTTCGGTTTTTAATTTTTTTCCTTTTTAAAAATTCAAGATATTTGGTCGAAGGCCCTAGAAAAAAATCCTAAAATTCCACTGTTCTTGAAAATATTTTCTAAAATGTCCCCGAGTTGCCGTCAGGATGTCATTTAAAATTGTTTTCAAAAAATCCAACGTCTTAGGTTAGGAAGTCATCGAATTTTTTTTCTATTGAAATGTTTTGTTGAAAAATCACAAATTTTCGGCTTTGCCAGTCTTAACGGGCCTCCTTGACCATATTATCAATAAAAAATTCACATTATTATGGATATTCCACTATTGAAAACCTAAAAAATTCAATGATTGTTTTATATCAAAGTCCTTAAAAAATCCATTATTTTTTTTTAAAGACATTTGGTCTGTTCCTGAACTGCAAGAATGTACAACTTTTTACTGCGATAACCAATTTTCCCTTTATGATATAGAAAAAAATTTCAAAAATCGTAGATTCTTGCAAGTTTTGGAAAGCCTAAAAATCCGCGGTTCTTGAAAGTAATTGTTAAAATTTTCACGAGTTTCGGTCAGGATTTCCTTTAAAATTGTTTTACAAAAAAATCCAACGTCTTAGGCAAGAAAGTCATCGATTTTTTTTCTTAAATCCCATGAAATACTTTCTTAAAATATTACAAATTTTCGGGCTTGACAGATCTCCTTGACCAAATTGTCCATAAAAAAAATTCAAATTATAGTGGATATTCGACCATTATTCTAGGCCTGAAAACCTTAAAAAAATCAATTATTTTTTATCTCAAAGTCCTTGAAAAAATCCATTATTTTTTTTAAAAACATTTGGTTTATTCCAGAACTGCAAGAATGTAATGATAACCAATTTTGCCTTTATGACATCTAAAAAATTGCAAAAATAGTAGGTTCTTGCTGGTTTTGGAACCAAAATATTTGAAAAATTATTTCTTTTATTTTTAAAAATTCAAAATATCTAGTCAGAAGCCCTCTTGAAATTTTGTTTTAAACATTCAAGATTTTCGGTCTGGAGGTCCTACAAAAAAAGCCTAAAAATTCACGGTTCTTGAAAATATTTTTTAAAATGACCACGAGTTTCAGTATGTCCTTTAAAATTGTTTTCAAAAAATCCAACGTCTTAGGTAAGGAAGTCATCGAAATTTTTTCTCAAATCCCTTGAAATGTTTTCTTAAAAAATCACAAATTTTCGGCCTTGACGGACCTTCTTGACCAAATTGTCCATAAAAAATCAGGCCTGGAAACCTGAAAAATTAATTTTTTTCACAAAGTCCTTGAAAAACCGTTATTTCTTTTTAAGATAATTTTTTAAATATTTGAAAGCTTTGTCTTAAAAAATTTAGTATTCTTAAACAAAACAGTTCTTGAAAATATATTGGGGTCCTTGAAAATTGTTCTTAATTACTATGGTTATTCTATGCCTGCAAACCCTAAACATACCTTATTTTTTTAAAGACAATTCCTAAAATATTTGAAATTTTTTTTCTAAGAAATTCCTTAAAATAAAAAATTCCCCATAATATTCTTGTAAATCAACAGTTCTTGAAGTCATATTTGAGGTCCTTAAAAATAGTTCTTAAAAAATCCAAGATATAGGGTTAGGAGATATGGGAAAATGTTGTTATAAAAATCACCAGTTGACGATAAGGAGCTCCTTGAAAGAGCGTTCTTCAAAAATTTACGTTAATCATATTCCTTGACAAAGAGTTATTGGATATTTGGCCAGAAAACCCTTTTCAAAATTTCCTAAAAAAAATCATTATTTGTGGTCTTTAAAATTTTTTTTGAAACCCCAAGATTTCCGATCTACGGTTTTCGGTTAAAGGTCCTTTAAAAATGTTTTTAAAAATTTGACGATTTTTTTCTATTTTTTTCAGTCATCAGGTCTTTTAGAATTTTACCTTAAAAATCCAAGATTTGCAATCAGAAGAATTTTGTAAAAAAATTCTTAAAAATTTAAGAATTTTAAAATAAAAAAACGTAAAAATTTAATCGGTTCTTCCGATTGCAAATTTTGGATTTTTAAGTCAAAATTCTCAAAGTCCTGATGACTGAAAAATTTAGATTAAAAATTAAAAACCCCACCGAAAATAGGCGATTTAAAATTTTAAAAACAAATCAACGATTTTCGGTCAGGAAATAAAATGTTTTTCTTTTTTAATCCAAAAGATTTTGTCTTTGAATTTTTTTTTTCAAGATTTTTTGGTCTGGAGTTCACAAAAAAATCTTAAAATATTACTGATTTTTTTTAATCTTGACAAATGTTGGCCAGGAAGTCTTTGCAAAATATTCTTAAAAAATTGAACACCTAGTCAAATTCCAACCCTTACTTCTTCCCTTAAAATGGTAAAAATTTGAGTATAATGTACAGTCATAAACTGATACTGAACTTTGAACTTTGGGTGAAAATCATCAAAAACAATTGTTCGGAGACAGATTTCGTGCAAACGTTTGTGGGATCTAAGTCCATTATTACTATTATTCACATATTATACCATGGAAAGGAGGATGCCTACTTATGGTCTTGTCAATTTAATGATTCCTTTAAAGTCATTACTTTGCTTAAAATGTCTCACTTTAAGAAAAGCACAATTGCTTTTGCTTTTAAATAAATTGACTGATGCAGTCGGAGAGAATGCAAGTAAGCAGCCAGCCATCATCATAAACACCCATTCACTCATCCTCCCACCAGTCAACTGCAACATTCTGAGTATGCATTTTTGTTGTCGTGTGAAAAACAGGTACAGCAAACACTGTTTTATTTTTGTTGTTGTTGCTGTTGTCGTTATCATGATGGCAGACTGCATGTCTATGCGAATGCAACCAAACACCACCATCAGCCATCATTCGTTTGATTTGTGTTGTTGTAAAACCGAATGAGATTTCCCAGCAAAAACTTGGAAGATGTATGAGCCGAATAACCCATTATAATGGTAATGCAAAAAAACTACCTTTTAAGAAGATAACTTACTTTCTTTATTACCATGTAATGAGTAACGTCGCCACAGAGTGTGCGCCTACGTCTACAAAACAGAAGGTTGTGATTTCGAAACTTGACGTCGGCAAGTGAAGAAACAAAAAACAGTAAGGAAAGGCCAAAAGTCGGGCGGGGCCGACACTACGCGTATTTAGTAGAGCTCCTGTAACAAAAAAAGTTTATATTGGGCATTTTTGGTAGAGGTAGATCATACCAACTATGAAGTTTGTTTAAATGCGTATCACGACTTTAGAGTAATCACAATTTGGGAACTATATCCAACTCTGAAACGATTTTCAATAAATTTGACGGAGGCTTTTGTACCTCTAGTACCGAATAACATTGCTGTATAGGGCATGATATGACTTCGATAAGAATTATACAAAAAAATATTTATTGGAGCAATAGATATACCGGACCGAGTTTCCTAAAATGGAAAACTTCAGTTGAATTTGAAAAAATCTATTCAATTTGGGTTGAATTTACATACAGGGTGGACGGACAATAACCGTAAAATCAAGTGAAGATGCATATCGAAGGTATATAAAAATCTCCGATAAAAAAAAATTTACCAGGGGTATTTTTTTGGCTGTATCTGATATCCGGTATCAAATATCCTTGTTGTGGAGTGCATATTACGCGTGTGAGCGTTCTAACACATATGAAACATATCTATGGAAGCTATAGCTATATCTAAACCGATTTTCACCAAAAAATGAAGTGCTTGCTTCTGGTCTGAATTCCATTGGAAGTGCTAAAATGCAGTCCATTTGAGCTGATATTGCCAGTTTGGTGCACAATAAACCTGAAATCCGATAAAGATGTATATATGGGAGCTATATCCAAATCTGAACCGATCTTGTCAAAATTTCTTTTTGACAACATTTTAGGAACTTATCTGAGATGTATCGGATATCTGATATCAAATATCATTGTTGTGAAGTGCATATTTGTGGGAACTATAGCTATATCTAAACCGATCACCAAAAACTGAAACTGGGCTGAATTACGTCGGAAGTGCCAAAATTCATTCCATTTGAGCTGATATTAACAATTTGGTTCACAATAAAAGTCAAACGACATAATTTTTATTTTTTTTTTTAAATTTTATTGAATGAAAGCAAAAAATGTCGGAAATAGCAACAAATTTTAAAATAAGTTTAGATTTGTTCGAATTGGTCACCTTTGGTACGAATTATGGGCTTCAAGCGGCCAATGAAACCGTCACACACTGCCCGAATGTTGCTCTGCGGTATTTTGGCCAATTCCCGGCGAAGCGCTTGCTTGAGGTGATGGACACTTTGGTATTTTTTAGTGCCAACCTTGCTTTCCAAAATACTCCAGACACAATAGCCCAACGGATTGGTATAAGGAGATTTTGGAGGCCATTGTGTGCTGGAAATGAAGCGAGGAACCTCATTTTGTAACCAGTCTTGGGTTGCGCGTGCTGAGTGCGATGGTGCTGAATCCTGTTGGAGTGTTCAAGGTCTGCGGCCAAAATGTTTGCATGCCCAAGGTTTTAATACACCCTCCAGAATATTTTCGCGACAATATTTGGCCACGGTCGATTAATACGAGCGGAGAGCGATCATAGGCAGATATAGCGGCCAACACCATCACCATGGCCGGCGCTTGAGTTCTGCTGGCCAACCGAAGGGGCACATGTTCAGCTGACCTCTTTGGCAAGTAAACACGATAATTTTGGTTGTTTACAAACTGCTAAACAACGAATGTTTTCTCATCCGAGAAAACCAAATTCGGCAGTTCACCACTTTCGACCAAGCGAAGCAACTCTTTAGCTGTTTTGAGTCTATTTTTTTCTGTTGCGGTGTAAGTTTTTGCAGTTGTTTGAATTACAATGGTGTTACGCCGCGCTCAATATTTGCTGAATGGAATATTCGATCAAGTCGTTTTTTTACTTTTCGAACCATGTTGATGTTGCTGTTTTCTTCCGTCCACTTCCTTGAGGTCGGACTACGCTACCAGTATCACGGTAACGAGCGATGGTACGAGGCACAAAAGATTTATTCACATTTAAATGCTGGAGGGCTGTAACGATAGCCACTTGTGGTTTTCCAGTCAAATATAAAAAAATCACACTATCACGCTTGAATTCCATCACGAATAACTTTTTTTCTGGAAAAGTCTCACCAAAATGCTTTTGTATGCAAAATACTTATAAACAATATAATGAGCTGTCACTGGAATAATTTTAACAGCTGTCAGGCGAGTGGCTTAGAAATGACAGCAGTCTGAAGTTGGTTGCAGTATATGGGAGCTATAGCTAGCTATAGCCGATTTTCAGCAAATTTGAAGTACTTGTTTTTAGGATGAATCCAGTCGGAAGTACCAAAATTCAGGTCATTTCGACTGATATTGGCCATTTGGTGCACAATTAAACCGAAATCAGTTAAAGATTTTTGCAAGCTATATCTAAATTTGAACCGATTCTCTCCAATTTCAATAGGGTTCGTCCTTGGGCCAAACAAATATTGTTTGGAAAATTTCATTTTAATCGGATAATAAATGCGACCTGCATTAAAAATACATGGACAGATGAACTGACACACATAATCGACTTAGAAAGTGATTCTATGAAGATCCTCAAAAGTAGCTTTGAGTCTATCTCACTTCTTTCTCCATGTTACACCACTATGTGGTGTAGTGTGTAAAAAATATGAACGAAGAGTTATTGATATATATGTACCCAGTCTTATGATCTTCTATTTTACTGCGGATTCGGAATCTGGTTAATCTGGTTGCACGGAGAAATCAAAAATTGGAATTTTTAATTCAAAACAGGTTCCTCTGGTTCTTCAAAAAAAAAAAAAAAAAAAAAAAAACTGTCGGCCAGCCCGAACTTTGAATAACCTCCACCATTTGAAACGAGTTTGGCAATTTTCCAAAAATAAAAACCTTGAAAAATTCGACGCCTTGGATCTGCATAGTCAACTTTTATCATAATATTCAAATGCGAAACTTGAAAAAAAAAATCGGCAAATAATGTAGCTAAAATCATCAAAATATCGGATATAGGGAGGTACCATTAAGTGGGGGCTATACGAAGACGTAGACCTCCACTGACAATTTTCTTCTGTCTTAGGCTGTAGTATCCGTTACGAACTTCAAATACCATATTTGAAACTATTCCGGTGAATATTGTCGCTAAAATCATCAAAATACCGAATATCGGGAGATATCGTTATATGGGGGCTATACAGATATGTGGACCTGTACAGACAATTTTCTGTCACAGGCTGTAGTATCCGTTTCGAACTACAAATACCAAATTTGATATTAGCAATTTGGTAGATAATAAACCTGATATCGGATAAAGATATATGCGGGAGCTATATCGAAATCTGAAGCGATCTTGACAACATTTTTGGAACTTATTTCTGAGCTGCCAATTAATGTTCTGGAAAGTATATTACGAATGTGAGGGACTTAAATACCAAATCGGATGAAACATATATACAGGGTGAGATGAAAAAAACTGCAACCAACTTCAGAATGCTGTCATTTCTAAGCCACTCGTCCGACAGCTGTTAAAATTATTCCAGTGACGGTGAATAATGTCGCTAAAATCAACAAAATACCGAATATCGGGGCTATACAGATATGTGGACCTGTACAGACAATTTTCTGTCACAGGCTGTAGTATCCGTTTCGAACTTCAAATACCAAATTTGAAAATATTCCGGTGAATATTGTCTTTAAAATCTTCAAAATACCGAATTTTAGGAGACATCGTTATATGGCGGCTGTACCAAAACGTGCACCGGTATATCTCCTTTTCAATACCAACCATCCTAGACATAATAGAAATTGTTCTGCCAAATTTTGAAGCTCTACGTCAAATAATGAGGGCTGTATCGTGATATTAACAGACAGACTTAGAATTTTATACGGATCATGAATATATATACTTTATGGGGTCTACGGCGAATGTTTATGGATGCTACAAACGGAATGACAAAGTTAATATACCAAAAACGTTACACTTTTCGAACTAACAGACTATTTCATATGATTTTACCCGGTAGACCCCATACGGTATTCGGGTTTACCTGTATATGAAACCCATATACATCCTGCTTCACGACAATGCATCGCAGGGAAATGCATTCTGGAAAACAAAAAGATGCTCATGCTGCCACCATAATGTCTACGGGAAGCAGAATCACAGCAGTGGTGGCATGGCACGTAGCTAGAAGTAAAAGTAACTAGAAGTAAAAACAAAAAACATTTTATTGCATTCTGTTGCAGAATATTTCAATTGAAGCAGAAAACAAAAGAAAAGTGAAAGAGAGTAGCTAGAACCCCCACAACAACAATAATGTACATCGCCACATTACAATGCAAAAAGACAGATTCGCAGGCAGACAGATAGATATCTAGACACATATGTATGTACCTACGAACAACCAACCAACCTGTCATTACAACAAGTGTTAGCTACGAAGCAGAAAAAGTTCTCATGGCATTGAAGCAAAAGAGGAGGCGAATGTGTGAGTGATGAAGAGTACGCGTAAAGAAATGCAGCATATCTCAATGCTGCAACTGCAATTCTTCAACCCCATCAGAATGTTTGACGAGCAAGTTGTTGTCGCATCACGACTTTGCACCACAACTCGGTATACAGATAGCTAGCTAAATTGCAATCTGTTTATTTTTCTAAACACACTTCCATATATTCTCCCGTCGCTTCTGTGTACCACTCTTGTGGCCAATGATTTGTAGATTTTATCTCAATCGACTGATAGAAGAAAAATGCAAAAAACAAAAGAAATGTTTTCACAGCCAAGAGGTCACTGCGTGTATGAGGTTTGAAATGGAAGTTCCATTGTTTGGAAATTAAAAGAATGCCAAGTCGTGTCATAATTTTGAATTAAACATGTTTGCAATCCAAATTCTATCTGCCTTGCAGCTTTGTTTCAATTTTTATACCCTCAGCCGTATGGCTAGATCAAAACGTGCCTTGTCGAAATAACGGTTTCAAACCTTAGGTCTCTTTAGACCAAATCCATTTCAGGACACTTGGAGTCGATCTAGCGATGTCCATCCGTCCGTCTATCTGGTGATTGGTGCGCACGATAACTCTCGAAGGGAGTATCCGATTTTGTGCAAACTTGATACATCGTACTATTATTGTCAAACTTGGATCGAGTTCGGAGATGGGCAATATCGGCCCACTCCTTCTGGTACCTAACCAAAAAAAACGTCAAAATTCAAATTTATCAAAAAAATATTTGACTGCACAGAAAGAGAAAAGATAATCCGATTTTGATCCAACTTTGCAAATCCTAATATTTGCGCGAAATGGACAACATCGGTCGATCAAATACCTCCCCCACAAAGGGTCAAAATTTTGAGTAATTATAACTCATAGAAAATGTTATGTAAGAGTCCGATTCAAATTACACACATCACAATATTTTTATTATCCCATGGTTTGGTGTGAAGATGGAGTATATCGGTCCACTCCTTCTGGTACCTTCCCCAAAAAGGGTCAACATTTAGAATATCCATGAGGTACATAAAACCCGAATTAACATCCGATTCCATTCAGACTTGACACATCTGAATATTTCTATCAACACAAGATATGTTATGAAGATGGAAGAGGTCGGACCATTCCTTCTGGTACCTCTCCCACAAAGGGTCAAAGTTTTGAATAACTAATACGATTTTGAAATCTGAAATCATTAATGGGGGAGTTACCAAAAGGAGTGAATCCATTATCATCATTTTCTCATCTGGCCGTTAAGGATGTTTCCAATTCAATTAGGATGTACGGGCACACTTAGAAAAAAATTGTAATCATCTGGTAGCTCTACCTTACCTTTTTATTGTACCATGGGGTGTAAAAATTTAGAAAATTTTCAATTCAAAATTGTAAGGCTGCAAATACATAAAAAACTTGAAGTCGTGGCTAGGCATATTAATGCCAAATTATAATGAAAAACGACGGCAGGATTTTAGTGCGGCTCTGTAATTCCTTTGTGAAATGTCACAAAATAGGCCGCGCCATGACTTCAAGCTTCTTATGTACTTAGCCCTTAAGTCAAATTAAAAGAATCGCATGCGATAAAAAATGTGACAAAAATTGGAAAAATGTAACAAAAAAATATTGACTTTATATTGACATATTTTTACGCGATTTTCTTAGATTTTATACTTTTCTAGCGAGAGACTATTCCGAATTGATGATTGATTGATATAAGCAGAATAACTAAGATATATTTCTCTTACACATATATTGTGCATATTTTGCTATATATCCGACATCTTGGCTATCAGCTCCACTGTAATGATCAGAAGCGACCTTTTAATGTATTTGCGACTGGGCTGGGATTAAAAATATTCACGGTTTAGTGGAAATTTTCGTATTTTCTTACACAAAAGTTAGGGTCTATTTTAACCGCTAAATATTGCCGAGATCCATATATAACTTTCCTATGTGGGAAACCAATATTTTGAGGTGTTACATAATTTTTGGCCCATTCAAACTTATAATACCCCCAACACATAGTGTTGTAGGATATAAAGATTGATATTTTCATAAACTACTGCGCGTACTTTTATGAAACTCTAATGGAAAGGTAGCTTAAGATTGTATCTGTCCAAAAAAATAAAAAAAAGTAAGAAAGCAGTAAGTTCGGCCGGGCCGAACTTCGAATACCCTCCACCATTTAGAACGAATTTGAAAATTTTCGAAAAAGATAACATTCGCCAAAAATTTAAAGAAAACCGAATAGAGCCGTTATTTTAGGGTCTGTACGACGTGCACCTACATAGGCATTGTTTGTCACAAGCCATTACCATATTCAAATTCGAAACCTGATATAAACGGTGATAAATATAGCCAAAATCATCAAAATACCGTACATAGGGAGGTACCGTTATATAGGAGCTATACCAAGACCTGGACCTGTGTAGAAAATTTTCTGTCACAGACTGTAGCTTCCATTACGAACTTCAAATACGACATCTCAAATAAATTCGGTGAGTATTGTACCTAAAATCGTCAAAATACCGAATATAAGGAGGTACTGATATATGGGACCTATACGAAGACCTGGACCTGCATAGGCAATTTTCTGTCACAGACTGTAGTTTCCATTACAAACTCTAAATGCGTAATTTGAAACTTCTACGGTGAATAATGACGCTAAAATCATCAAAATACCGAATATTGGGAGGTACCGTTATATGGGGACTATACGAAGACGTGGACTTGCTCAGACAATTTTCTGTCTCAGGCTGTAGTATCCATTTCGAACTTCAAATGCCAAATATGAAACAATTCCGTTGAATAATGTCACTAAAATCATCAAAATACCGAATATCGGGAGGTACCGTCATATGGGGGCTATGCGAAGACGTGGACTTGCACAGACAATTTTCTGTATCAGGCTGTAGTATCCATTTCGAACTTCAAATGCCAAATATGAAACAATTCCGTTGAATAATGTCGCTAAAATCATCAAAATACCGAATATCGGGAGGTACCGTTATATGGGGGCTATACGAAGACGTGGACCTGCACAGACAATTTTCTGTCTCAGACTGTAGTATCCATTTCGAACTTCAAATGCCAAATATGAAACAATTCCGGTGAATAATGTCGCTAAAATTATCAAAATACCGAATATCGGGAGGTACCGTTATATGGAGGCTACATGAAAACGTGAACCTACATGGCCCATTTACGAACTTAACCTGCCTACTGGAAAAATAAACATGTGTGCAAAATTTTAGCCTTCTATCTCAATTCTTTCGAAAGATAGCGTGATTACAACAGACAGACGGACAGGCAGACGGACAGACAGACAGGCGGACAGACGGACATGGCTAAATCGTCTTCGAATTTTACGCCGGTCAAGAATATATATACTTTGTTGGGTCAAAGATCATTATTTCGATGAGTTACAAACGGAATGATAAAATGAATATACCCTCCATAGTATGGTGCATGGTACAATAAGGAGGTAGAACAGCTTCGTAAAACTACAGAAATACAGCCCGCTTCCTGTCAGAATTATTCATAATTATATCCAACAAGTTGTTTTCATTTATTTGATATTTTTGTTCATTTTTAAAATGAGTCAGATAGCGTGAAAGATAAATGAAATGACTGGTTGTTCTCTCAAAAATATGATCCTTAGTGTTCAATCTTTCAATTCCGCTGCAAAAATGGTTAATATCATAAATGCGCGCCCCGCAATTTAAGTTTCTTCCAATAAATGATTTTGAAAATATTTTGTTTTTATTTTTCAAAACAATAAATACATACATAAAATTAGCAGAAGTCGGGCACATTTAGAAAAAAAAAAATAATCAGCTGGTAGCTGTACCTTACCTTTTTATTGTACCATGGTATGGTGGAGGGTATAAAAATTAAACTGTTACCTTCCATTCGTCACCACTAACTTTTCTCTCATTCCTCGTACAAATCACAACATTAGGTGTCATTAGTTTCAATATATGTAGACACATACGTACATATGAACACAATATCTATTTGTTTGCAGTCGATATCAACACACGTATCGACATACATATGCACAAATGCATTGTTGGTGTTGTTTGCAATTTTCAATTATTTTTTTTCCCATTTTCACACATATGCACACTTGGAAAATTTTCTTTGCCTGCTTTGTTTTGTTTTCAACGTTTTGTTTTTCTTTCATATTTTTTTTTTGAAATTAACGTTCTTTTCTCGTTGATGTCTTTCAGTTTTCAAACGGTTACCACAACTGTCAGTACAACAAAACCAAAAAAAAAAAAAAAGAAGCAAAAAAAATCTGTAACTCCAACAAAAGTAACCAAAGTACAATTCCAACAATAAAATACATCCATTTGTTTTATCTGTCTTGACCAATTGTCCGAGTCATCAATCGGAAGTGTAATCAAGTAATTTTACAAAAAGCAACAGCAACATCAACGCCAACAACAATGAAAACAAATAAAGTGGTGATTTTACGCCATGGCGAAAGTGAATTCAACAAATTGAATCTATTCTGCGGCTGGCATGATGCTCCACTGACGGATAAAGGTAAGAGAGAACATGGTGAAGGGGTGAAAGGGAAAAATTAGTTATGATTATATTCAAGACTTAAAGATACAAGGAACCGTTGATTCGCACAAATAATCTGAAGGGATTGATATTTGACCCAAAAGGCCTATAAAGTAATAGAATATACAAGGGTTCCCCACATACCTTAACATGCAAATACTCTCTTCTTCAGTCTCATGCGTTTTTTTATACCATCCACCATAGTATGGAGGCTATATTAAGTTTGTCATTCCGTTTGTAACACCTCGAAATATACATTTTAGACCCCACAAAGTATATATATTCTTGATCAGCATAAAATTCTATGTCGATTTAGCAATGTCCGTTCGTCTGTCCGTCTGTGGAAATCACTCTCGCTTTCGAACGAAATGAAGTAGGTTCATAAAATTTCAATCAAATGTGTATTATGTCTGCAGGATTTTTGGTATTGAAAATGGGCCATGTAGGTCCACGTCTTCGTATAGCCCCCATATAACGGTACCTCCCGATATTCGGTATTTTGATGATTTTAGAGACATTATTTGCCGGAACTATTTCAAATTTAGTATTTAAAGTTCGTAATGAATACTACATCCTAAGACTGAAAATGGGCCATGTAGGTCCACGTCTTCGTATAGCTCCCATATAACGGTACCTCCCGATATTCGGAATTTAGATGATTTTAGAGACATTATTTACCGGAACTATTTCAAACTTAGTATTTAAAGTTCGTAATGAATACTACAGCCTATGATAAAAACTTGTCTGTGCAGGTCCAAGTCTTCGTATAGCCCCCATATAACGGTACCTCCCGATATTCGGTATTTTGATGATTTTAGCGACATTATTTACCGGAATTGTTTCAAATTTAGTATTTAAAGTTCGTAATAGATGCTACAGCATAAAACAGAAAATGGGCCATGTAGGTCCACGTCTTCGTATAGCTCCCATATAACGGTACCTCCCGATATTCGGAATTTAGATGATTTTAGAGACATTATTTACCGGAACTATTTCAAACTTAGTATTTAAAGTTCGTAATGAATACTACAGCCTATGATAAAAACTTGTCTGTGCAGGTCCAAGTCTTCGTATAGCCCCCATATAACGGTACCTCCCGATATTCGGTATTTTGATGATTTTAGCGACATTATTTTCCGGAATTGTTTCAAAATTGGTATTTGAAGTTCGTAATAGATACTATAGCATGAAACAGAAAATGGGCTATGAAGGTCCACGTCTTCGTATCGCTCCCATATAAAGGTACCTCCCGATATTCGGTATTTTGATGATTTTAGCGACATTATTTACCGGAATTGTTCAAAATTTGGTATTTGAAGTTCGTAATAGATACTACAGCATGAAACAGAAAATGGGCCATGTAGGTCCACGTCTTCGTATAGCCCCCATATAACGGTACCTCCCGATATTCGGTATTTTGATGATTTTAGCGAAGTTATTTACCGGAATTGTTCAAAATTTGGTATTTGAAGTTCGTAATAGATACTACAGCATGAAACAGAAAATGGGCCATGTAGGTCCACGTCTTCGTATAGCCCGCATATAACGGTACCTCCCTATATTCGGTATTTTGATGATTTTAGAGACGTTATTTACCGGAACTATTTCAAATTTAGTATTTAAAGTTCGTAATGAATACTACAGCCTATGACAAAAAATTGTCTGTGCAGGTCCAAGTCTTCGTATAGCCCCCATATAACGGTACCGCCCGATATTTGGTATTTAGATGATTTTAGCGACATTATTTACCGGTATTGTTCAAAATTTGGTATTTAAAGTTCGTAATAGATACTACAGCATAAAACAGAAAATGTGTAGAAAACATGTAGGTCCACGTCTTCGTATAGCCCCCATATAACGGTACCCCCCGATATTCGGTATTTAGATGATTTTAGCGATATTATTTAGCGGAATTGTTTCAAATTTGGTATTCGAACTTCGTAATGGATACTACATCCTAAGACAGAAAATGAGCCATGTAGGTCCACGTCTTCGTATCGCTCCCATATAACGGTACCTCCCGATATTCGGTATTTTGATGATTTAAGCGACATTATATACCGGAATTGTTCAAAATTTGGTATTTTAAGTTCGTAATAGATACTACAGCAAGAAACAGAAAATGGACCATGTAGGTCCACGTCTTCGTATAGCTCCCATATAACGGTACCCCCAATATTCGGTATTTTGATGATTTTAGCGACATTATTTACCGGAAGTGTTTCAAATTTGGTATTTGAAGTTCGTAATGGATACTACAGCCTGTGACAGAAAATGGTCTATACAGATCCATATTTTATAACCCCCATGGTACCTCCTTATATTCGGTATTTTTATGATTTTAGCTACATTATAAAGAGATTTTTTTCAAGTTTCGCATTTGAATATAGCTTGTGACAAAACTCGCCTATGCAGGTCCACGTCGTCGTATAGACTTTAAGAGAATTTTTAACGGATTTTATTTATTTGAAAATTGCGAAATTTGTATCAAATGGTGGATGGTATTCAAAATTCGGCCCGGAACTTACAGCGTTTTTACTTGTTTATTCTCTTTTTGGTCACCAAAGGATATATCAAGTCCCCTGACCCGACTGCATTTTAAAAAACCATGCCTTAATTTTCTTTAATTTTCCTTAATTTAATTTAATTTTTAACGGATTTTATTTTTTTGAAAATTGCGAAATTTGTATCAAATGGTGGAGGGTATTCAAAGTTCGGCCCGGCCTAAGCTTTTTTACTTGTTTATTCTCTTTCTGGTCACCAAGGGGGATACCAAGTCCCCTAACCCGACTGAATTTTATAAATCCATATCTTAATTTTAATTTAACTCCCTTCCTCTTTTAGGTCTCGAAGATGCCTCGAAAATAGCTGTAGCTGGTCTACGCCAACATCAGATGCAGTTCGATGTCATTTACACATCATTACTGCAGCGGGCCCATCAAACCGTCGATGTGATAAGAGAGAACCTCAAATACCACGATGTTCCAGTGATCTATGACTGGCGTCTAAATGAACGACACTATGGCAATTTGACAGGGTTCAATAAACGTCAGGTGGCCAACAAATATGGCGAGGAAAAAGTAAGTGGAACTCAATACAAAATGCCTTTTAATTATATCCTACACCACAAAGGGGTAAGGGTGTTATGTCTTTGTGTACTTTTTTTGTAACATGGCGAAGGGAGCGAGATATAGTTGCTTTTGAGGATCTTCATAGAATCACTTTCTGAGTTGATTTATGCATGTCATTCCTTCCGTCCGTTCGTCTGTACATGTATTTTTATGAATAAATGCCGATCGCATTTAAATAGCGATTGAGATAAAATTTTCCAAACAATATTTGTTTGACCCAAGGATGAGCCCTATTGAAATCAGTGAGAATCGGTTCAAATTTAAATATAGCTCCCATATATTTCTTCATTCGATTTCCAGTCAATTGTGCACCAAATGGCCAACATCAGTCCAAATGACCTGAATTTTGGCACATCCCCGTATTCAGACAAGAAGCAAGTACATCAAATTTGGCATTTAAGTCTCTCACATGCGTAATACGGACACCACCAGAATAATATTTGGTACCACATATCTGATACAGCCCAGAAGTACCTCTGTTAAATATTATTGAGATCAGATCAGATTTGGATATATGGGAGCTATAGAGGGTAAGATAAAAAAAACTGCAACAAAGTCAAACGCCATATTTTTTTGTTGAACGAAAGCAAAAAATGTCGGAAATGCATCAAATTTTCGAATACGTTTAGATCGGTATGAATTGGTCACCTTTGGCACAAATTATGGCCTTCAAACGGCCAATGAAACCGTCACATTCCCGGCGAAGCGCTTGCTTGAGATGATCAACACTATGGTATTTTTTAGTGCCGACCTTGCTTCCCAAAATACTCCAGACACAATAGTCCAACGGATTGATATCCGGAGATTTTGGTGGCTATTGTGCGCTGGAAATAAAGGGAGGCACCTTATCTTTTAACCAGTCTTGGGTGGCGCGTGCTAAGTGCGATGGTGCTGAGTCCTGTTGGAATGTCCAAGGTAAAAATGTTTGCGTGCCCAAGGCTTTAATATACCCTCCAGAATATTTTCTCGATAATATTCAGAATTTATTTTGATGCCACGGTCGAACAATACAAACAAAAAGCCACCATAGGCTGTTATGGCGGCCACACCATGACCATGGCCGGCGCTTGAGTTCTGGTGGCTAACCGAAGGCGCACATTTTTAGCTGACCTCTTTGGCAAAAAAACACGATCATTTTGTTTGTCCACAAATTGCTGGACAACGAATGTTTTCTCATCGAAGAAAACCAAATTCTTCGGTGACGCGGGTTTCGATCAAGTGGCTTCTTTACATTTCAAACCAATTCTGCTGATGTTGCTGTTTTCTATCGACCACTTCCTTGACGTCGGGCTACGCTACCAGACGAGACACAAAAGATTTATTCACATTTAAATGCTGGAGTGCTGTAGCGATCGCCCCTTGTGGTTTTCCAGCCAAATATGAGGAAATTACACTATCACGCTAGAATTCCGTCCCAAATAACTTTTTTCTGGAAAATTCTCACCAAAGTGATTTTGTACGCTTATAAACAATATAATGAGCTGTTACTGGAATAATTTTAACAGCTGTCGGACGAGTGCGTTAGAAATGACAGCAGTCTGAAGTTAGTTGTAGTTTTTTCATCTCATCCTGTATATGTTTCATCCGATTCGGAATTTTAAGTCCTTCACATGTGTAATATGCCCTTCAGAACAAGTATATTTGATACTGGACATCAGATACAGTTCGAAAATACTTCAGCCAAATTTTATCAAGATCGGTTCTGATTTTTATATACCTTCGGCTATTGTCCGTTCACCCTGTATGTAATATCAGCCCAAATTGATTAGATTTTTTCAAGTTCAACCAAAGTTTTTCATTTGGTGAAACTAGGTCCGGTATATCTATTGCTCCAATAAATATTTTTGAATATAATTCTTATCGAAGTCATATCAGCTATATTATACGGTACTAGAGGTACAAAATTCGCGATATAAACTTGTTTATTACGTGAGCTCTACTAAATACGCATAGTGGTGTAGGGTGTCATATAGTCGGCCCAGTCCGACTTTTGACCTTTCCTTACTGTTTTTTTTGTAAATTAATTATTTTCTTGATATTCCCCAGGTACAAATATGGCGTCGATCATTCGATGTCCTGCCACCCGAGATAACCCCCGATAATCCCTACTATGCCAAGATACGTAACAATCCGAAATTTAAAGATATACCAAAGGATAAATTTCCCGATACGGAATCGTTGAAAACGCTCATGTTGCGGGCCATACCACTGTGGGAGCAGGAGATAATGCCAAAAGTTCTGGACGGCCAAAGGGTTTTAGTTGTGGCCCATGGTACTGTGGTGCGGGCCCTTATGAAATATATTGAAAGTAAGCGAACATTTTTCAAATATGATTTTTAAGCGATTTATTGTAATTTTGTGTTTTAGATATCTCCGATGACGACATCATGAAAGTCAACATACCCAACAGTGTCCCCTGCGTCTTCGAATATGATCTGTCGAGTGGCCAGCGTGTGGGCAATATTCAGTATTTGGCCGATGCCGATTATGTGAAAAAGGAAACGGAAAAAGTAGCCGCTATTGGAAATTAAAATGACTCTATGACTGATTTACCACATTAATTAATATTGTTTTTTGTTTTATTGTTTTTTGTTTTTTTTTTTTATTGTACTTATATAAATCTTTTTGCAATAAATACTACTGATTTACATCAGTAAAATGTTGGTTTGGAATTTTATTGGAGATGTATAACCTGACGAGAAAAAATTTAAATTAAACAATCAGTTCATCGACAGATATATATTTAGGAAGTCTTATTCATTAAAAGGACTGACTTTTTAAAAAGAAAGTCCTCGAAAAATAACGATTTTCTTTTAAAGAACGATTTTTGACCAAAAAAGAAAGTCTTAAAGTCGGGCGGCCGACACCACATTGCTAATTTAGTAGAGCTCCACATAACAATTAAAAGTTTTTATGGGAGAATTAAATCATGCACGCTATTATAATAATTATTATTTAAAGTTCAAAAGACTAAAATGCCGAAGCATTTGTATCTTTTAAATTCGGACTTGTATTGCTAATTTTATATATATGGGAGCTATATCCAAATCTGAACAGATCTTGATAAAATTTGGCAAAGATATTTCTGAGCTGTATTTCATAAATTTCCCTGAATGTCGTTGTTACGGAGCGCATATTACGGCTGTGGGTAACAAATACAACAAATCGGATGAACAATATATGTGAGAACTATAGCTATATCTAAACCGATCTTCACCAAATTTGACATACTAGCTTCTAGACTCAATTCGGTCGTAAGTGCCAAATTTCATTACCTTTCGCCAAATATTAGACATTTGGTGCACAATAAAACGTAAATCGGACGAAGTTATATATGGGAGATATATCCAAATCCGAACCGATCTCGATAAAATTTAGCAAATGTATTTCTGAGCTGTATTTGATATATTTGCCCAAATATTGTTGTTACAGAGTGCATATTACGGCTGCGGAGGACAAAAATAACAAATCGGATGAACAATATATATGGGAGCTATAGCTATATCTGAACCGATTTCGATCAAATTTGTCATACTTATTTTCAGGCCTAATTTGGTTGTATGTGAAAAAATTCCATACTATTCGGGCTGATATTACACGTTGGCGCACAATAAAAGGCAAATCGGACGAAGATATATATGGGAGCTATATCTAAATTTTTACCGATTCCAATAGGGTTCAATTTCAATAGGGTTCGTCCTTGGGCCAATCAAATGATTTGTGCAAAATTTCATCTGGATCGGGTAATAAATGCGAACTGTACTTTGTTCACAAAAATACATGGACAGACGGACGAACGGACATGCATAAATCGACTCAGAATGTGATTTTATGCAGATCATCAAAAGGAACTATGGGTCTATCTCGTTTCCTTTTGCCTGTTACAAACAAATGCACAAAGACATAGTACCCTTGTGGTGTAGGGTATAAAAATCCTGAATTAAGGACCTCATTCAAAAATTGTTCTTTAATAATTTGATATTTTAGAAAACTGTTCTTAGAAATCAACATTTCGTAAATATAATTCACGGTATTTAAAAATATTTTTGTAAAAATTCGCGATACCTTAAATAAGATCCAAGAACTTTGAGAAATAGGCTTTAAAATATTCTATATATTAAAAAAAAAATAAATAAATGCTCCGTTCCAGAACCTATAAGAATCTACTAGTTTTGCATTTTTTTGATATCATAAAAGAAAAATCCGAAGACGTTGTAAAAACGTTTAGGAGCACATCAATAAAAATAAAAAAATCATGCTTTTTTAATCCTTTATACCTCAAATATATCTAAAAATCAAGATTTATATGTGCTCTTTTTTTTTTGAACCACAAGTTTTGGCTAGGACGTTCTCAAAGTTATTTTAGAAAAATCTACAATGAGGTCTTTGAAAACTATTTAAAAATTTCACAGTTTACCATTCTTAACGCGGAAGTCTTTTAACAAAGTTCACGGTTTGTTTATTGTTCAAAACACGATTTCTCCATACAAAAATATTTCGTAAAATATTTTTAAAATAATCCACGATAAAATCCTTGTAGCTATGTTTTATAATCCGCAAGTATTGTACGGGAGGTCCTCGAAAACTAATTTTATAAAGGGCAACAATTGTTAGCCAGAAAGACCTTGAACATTTTTTAAAAAAAAATTTACGATTTAAAAAAAATAATCAACGATTCTTAAAAAAATAAAAACTCGAGGAAGTCCTTGAAAACTTCTTAATAGAAATCCGAGAGGAAGTCATTAAAAAGTAGTTAAACAAGTTAAAAAGTTTCAGTCGGTTTTGCCGACAGACGTATACTTTCAGCCAATGTTCAATTATTTAAATACATTTTGACTTCTGTTGTGATTATTCAAACTCTTGACACTATATAGAGTTGGTTCTGAAGGAATATATTATTATATAAATATAAAAAACCAGGTTTGACATTCTATCTAAAAATCAATATTTATATGTCCTCTTTTCTTTTGAATCACATGTTTTGGCCATTATTTTTGAAAAATCTAAAAGAAACACCTTGAAAACTTTTTAAAAATTTCACAGCTTTTGACCAGGAAGTCCTTAAACAATACCTTTGAAAAATTTAACCTTCAAAAAAGTTCAAGTTTTTTTATTGTTCAAAACACGATTTCTCGACCAAAAAGTCTTCGTAAAATATTTAATAAAACCCTTGTAGCTATGTTTTATAATCCACTGGTTTTGCACAGGAAGTCCTTGAAAACTAATATTATAAAGATCCACAATTCTTGGCCAAAAAGTCCTTGCAAAATTCCACGATTCTTGGAAAAAACTCAGAAAGTACTCCTAAACTACTTTAAATAAATCCGAGGGGAAGTCTTCAAAAAGTATTAAAACAAATTATGGGGTAGTCTTGAACGATATTTTTGAAGAACCTAAAATTTTGACCGGGAAAAGCTAGGCTTGAAAAAACTGAAAACTATTTTTAAAAAATATTATTTATGGTCATTTCATATTTAAAAAATCCACGATATTTATAATCATTTAATATTTATATGTTATATATGTTATACTAGCTGGCCCGGTCCGCGTTGCCGGCCCGTAGTTTTAGTCTTTAATGCAAATTTTGCATAGCATAATATTTCACAAATCTAGCTCATAAAGGTGAACAAATTTTAATATAAATATTGATCGACTAAATAGAAATAAATAACTATGGAAGGAGGGCAAAATAATTTCTGAATAGTCAAAGTTAATTACGCTTTTACACCCATTACCATAGCACCTCAAATTGCGCATTAGAGTCCCCAAAAAGTCTATGTTCTTGTTCATGGTAAAATTCAATAACGATTAAACAATACCCGCGTTGTTATCCGCCAATCGGTAAACATCACTATAGATCGGCGGGCCTGGGGACTATATGGTGACTGTACCAAAATATTTACGTATGTTGACACTTTTTCTGTAAGATGGTTCTCTACTCACAAAGTAGCCTAAATACAGCAAATAATGGCCAAATCAGTTGAAAAACGTGGCCAAGACCACGGTCACAGCTGTCAGGTCAGGGATACATTTATATAAGGGTTATACCAAAACGTGGCCCAACCAATATTCTCTTGGGGGTTACAAATTCAATAGAAAACAACATTTTTTTTCTGACCACCAATTAGATGTGAAAGTGGACTTGGGAATACGCCAATGTGGGGACTTTACTTAAATAAATTCCTATGTGGCAATTATCTGTATGATGGTTCCCTGCCCCAGAGTAGCATAAATACAACCTTTAGCCAAGTCAATTAATGAATGTGGTCAAGACCAAAATGGGCCCTACTCTGAAAATTTCAAATTTTATGCGAAGAGGTTATCTACCCCCTTAGAAACAAAAATGTCAAATAAGGGCCAAAAAATGAAAAAAAGTGGCCGGCCAAGACCCCAAAAATAACTTAAATCATAGATGGTTATATAAAAATGAAATCGGGTTGTTCCCTTATCCGTGAGTTATGATCGATATAAAGACCTGCAAAAGTGATTTTAGGTATTTTGAATGTTTGGGAAGAATTTCTGGAAGGATATAAAAACTTTTCTTACTAAAAGTCCCATTCGCTCTACTATTTTGCACCTTTTATTTCAATATTGGTATATTACTTATTATTCTCCCAAAGAATTTTGCATTTTGAGCTCTCATTGGACGGATCATTGTCACGCTTTGAAATGAAACGCTTTGTTTGTTTAAATGTGTTCGCATCTTCCAGCTAACCCACGATGTAGGCCCTGGAGTTGAAAGGTAGATGTCAGTTAACATCCTATTTCGCACTTATTTAATTTTTTAGTGAAAAATTATTGTTTATTTTGTTCACAAAAAATCCACTGAATTCAATATGATAATACAAATTGAAAAAAAAAATTGACAAAAAAAAGAATAACAAATTGAAAAAGTCTTCAACTTTTTCGCTGATTTTTTACAGCAAAAGTTTTAGTTTGTCAATAGAATGTACTATTACTTTAAAATTCGATTCCATTGAAAATGTTTTTTTGATTTTTGCAATGAGATCTCTTTTTCATGATTTTTCAGCGATTTAGAAAAAGTAATTATCTTTTAACTTTGGTGTGACCGCGTTAAATTATTTCGATATCATCTATTCCGTTTCGCCACCACATAATTCGCTACTACACTTCCATGTAACCCGCCATCAATTTCAGTTCTCAAGAAATCAAGTCAATTAAATAAATTGGTATAAATATTCGAATTCAAAAATAAAATATAAAAAAACACTACAAATGTACATTAGAAAAAAGTAAGTCAAAATGGAAAAAAAATCATGCAAAATAAAACATTACTATTGTACATTTGAAAAGTCAAAATGAAAATGTTAATATATCACATTTTTACGCGATTTTTTTGGATATTATCCTTTTCGGAGAGTAGACAACTCCGAATTTGTGTGAATCGTTAAAATTAATCCAGCGGTTCTCAAGTTATAAGCGTAGTAACTAACACAACTTACATTTATATATATAGATTCCAAAAATCCAAGATTTCTGGCAAAGAAGTGCTAAAAAAGTAAAATAAAAAAAGTTTTAAAAACAAGATTTTTGAAAAGGAAGTTCGTAACAAAAATATCATAAAACAACACTAGGAACATTAAATTTATTTAAAAATCCGCGATGCCTGTCATTGAAAAATATATCAACAAGTTAAAAAGTATCAGTCGGTTTTGCCGATAGATGTATACCCGCAACCAATATTCGATTATTTAAATATGTTTTGACTTCTGTTATGATTATTCAAATTGTTGATCCTGGGCCAATATTGTCCATTTCGTCCTATACGAAATAAATGTGATATAAATATTGACAGGTATGTGTGAAATTTGAAGAGAGTTGGATGCTTACCCTATGTGAGAGGAGGTACCAGAAGTGTGGAATTTGAAGACAATCAGACTCTTACATAACATTTTATAAAAGTTCTAATTATTCAAAATGTTGACCCTTATGGGGGAGGTACTTGATGGAGTGGACCGGTATTGTCCGCACCTGACATAGCACTGACGCAAGTATTAGGATTCGCAAAGTTGGAGCAAAATCGGACTATCCTTTCTCTTTCTGTACAAAAAAAATATTTTTTGAAAATCTCGACCAGAAGGAGTGGACCGATATAGCCCATCTCCGAATTTGATTTAAGTTTGACAAAAATATTACGATGTACCAAGTTTGGACCAAATCGGATACACCCTTCGTGAGTTATCGTGCGTACCAGCCGGACAGACAGCCGGACGGACATCGCTACATCGACTCCAAATGTCCTGAAACGGATTTGGCCCAAAGAGACATAGGGCCTAAAACTGTTATTTCGACTAGGCACGTTTTGACCGTATCAAATTATATATATCCTCTATAGCCATATGGCTGAGGGTATAAAAATTTCGATAATTGACCAGGGAGTCCTTAAAAAAATTTTTTGGCCGAAAATATTTTTTGATAAAAAGTCATTGTAAGTACTCCAAAAAAATTCTCCTGGCCACAAGGTCATTAAAAATAACTTTTCAAAAATCCACGATTCCCGACCAGGAAATCTTAGAAGAATCTTTTGAAAAACTCCACTATTTTTGACCAAGATGTCTTTTCTTTAATTCACGATTCTTGGATTCCAGGACGTATTTTTATTGTTCTTATTTTTAATTCGTGATTTTCAGCAATTTCGTTCTTTGAAATAATTTTATCCTAAAAAAATCTGCGATTTTTGTTTGAGAAGTACTTCTGTCATCTAAAAATAATTTTTCAAAAATCCACCATTCCTGACAAGCCTTCGATGAATGTTTTGAAAAACTCCACAATTGTTGACCAAGATGGCCTTTTTTAATTCACGTCTCTTGGCCAGGACATCCAAAAATAATTTTTCAAAAATCCACCATTCCTGACAAGCTTTCGATGAATATTTTGAAAAATTCCACAATTGTTGACCAAGATGGCCTTTTTTAATTCACGTTTCTTGGCCAGGACATATTTTAATTGTTCTTATTTTTTAACTTAAATTAAATTAAAAATTTAAATTAAAAAATTAACAAACCTTGGTTGGTAAGACCTTGAATAATATTTTTAAACATCGACGTTTCTTGGTTGGGAAGTACTTGAAAAATATTTTTTTTAATAAACCACGATTTATGGCCAGTAGGTTTTTGAAATATTTTTTTTTAATCTTGGGAAGAAGTCCATAAGAAATTATGTTTTAAAAAATTTGTGATTTTTTGCCAGCAAATATATTTAAAATATTTTCTTTACGGGTATTCTTTATTAACACCTTTTGAAGGATTTTGAGGATATATTTTTCCCTAAGCATAAATAGCGCAGACGACCTTCAAAACTGGAATCATCGACAATTATTGATGTTTTCCAAATGCCAGTTTTTTCGATATCCGCCATAGGAAGGACTGTGTACATGGCTTAAGAGAATATCTTCAGTGCATTGTTCATGGTGTCAGGGTCTCAGTTTGAAATCGTTTTCGTGTCTATCTATTAATGTTCGTCCGACTATCTATCTTACTGGATGGAAATATCCGACTTTTTACATCAATTGACACTGTTAAAAACGTTACATGCAGCAGTCACACAACACTAAACAGAGTTGCAATGCCCAACAGTAACAACAGTGTAAGTTACCGTTACGCCTAATAACATTTTGAATTTCATTAATAAAAATCCAACAATTGAAATTCATTCATAAAATGTTCGGAATTAATTAGCTAGCAAAGAAATAATGCTTCCCCAATGGTTGTTAAAGCAAGCCACTTGACCAGATAGACAGGCACCCCATGACATGGGGAGGCGGCAGGCATTCCAGCTGGATGAATTTTTATCCGCTCTGTCAACAGATAAACTTCAAAGTGGCGTTTCGAAAACAAAAACAAAAGTCACAATTAACATGTGTCATAAAATTAATGAGAAGCTCAAAGAGAGTTAGAGAGAGAACATCAAGACTTTCTCACAGCAACCAAGCAACCACCAGTGAAATGTCACTTCAAAATTAATTTTTAAAAACAAAAATTAACCGAGACGTTTTGTACTTTTTATGGGGATGTTTGGATGTTCTTGTGCCATGTTACACATCGAAGAACATGAATTTCAAAACAAAAAGAATTGAAGCACTCTCGGAGAGAAAAATAGATAATTTTGCGAGTAGATTGAGAGATACATTTTAGTTGAATCAATGGGAGAGCATGTGCTAATAGGGGAGCAAACAAATGCAACATGAGTTTGCGCGTTTAGCGCATAGTGTGTTGTGTTTCATTAATGAAAAAAGGCAGACAGTGTTGCCATTTCTATTGTTATTTGATTAAAAAAAAAAAAAAAACAAATAACTAACATAAAATCCAAATATTGCTAAAAACCAACGATTTTTACTCTATTAGTGATTTAAAGAAAAGCTAGGAAATCCTCAAAATTTAGATCTCCAAAAATTATTTTAAAATTATATTAAAAAATATGATTACAGAAATGGTATCTCAAAAGAATGTTCTTAAAAATTCAAGTATTAGGTTCCATAAAATATATTTAAAATGTTTTGAAAAATCCTCTAGTTTGGGACAGGAGTCCTTGAAAAATATTCTTAATTAATAATCAGTTCATTATCTTAAAAATATATATATTTTTGGCCAGGAGGTCGTTAAATACATTTAGCATAGAAAATACGCAAATTTTAATCAGGAGGTCATTAAAAAAGTTTTTTTTTTTTTTTTTAATTCTTAAAAATCAACGAACTTAAGTCAGGTACTCGTATAAATATGTTTCTTTGAAAAATTCCTTAAAAAACTAGGTTTTTGAGAATTCATTGTGTTTTTAAAAATCATTATTTTAAAAAATGTTCCATAATTCTTTGTATTAGGTCCTTTAAACAAATTTTTTTAAAAATATCGGAAAACAATTTTTTTGGAGATAATTAAATGAGTTTTTTTTAATTCCCATTAAAATTACAATAGAATTGGTCTTTACAATAGAATTGAAAATTAAGATATTTAAAAAATCCACGTTTCTGGCCCTGACGGTCATCGTAAAAAAATTCTTTAAAAATCCAAGTTTCTGGCCCTGAAGGTCTTCCAAACAATATTCTTTAAAAATCCGCATTTCTGGCCTGTATTCGAAAAAATATTTAAAAATCCGCATTTCTGGTCCCGATGATCTTCGAAAAAATATTACATCCACGTTTCTGGACCTGACGGTCTTCCAAACAATATTCTTTAAAATTTCACGTTTCTGGCTTTGATGGTCCCTTAAAAATATTCTTTAAAAATCCACGTTTCTGGCTTTGATGGTCCCTAAAAAATATTCTTTAAAAATCCACGTTTCTGGCTTTGATGGTCTTCAAAAAAATATTCTTTAAAAATCCACGTTTCTGGCTTTGATGATCTTCGAAAAAAATATTCTTTAAAAATCCACGTTTCTGGCTTTGATGGTCTTCGAAAAAATATTCTTTAAAAATCCACGTTTCTGGCTTTGATGGTCTTCGAAAAAATATTCTTTAAAAATCCACGTTTCTGGCTTTGATGGTCTTCGAAAAAATATTCTTTAAAAATCCACGTTTCTGGCTTTGATGGTCTTCGAAAAAATATTCTTTAAAAATCCACGTTTCTGGCTTTGATGGTCTTCGAAAAAATATTCTTTAAAAATTCACGTTTCTGGCTTTGATGGTCTTTGAAAAAATATTCTTTAAAAATCTTCGTTTCTGGACCTGACAGTCTTCCAAACAATATTCTTTAAAATTTCACGTTTCTGGCTTTGATGGTCTTCGAAAAAATATTCCTTAAAAATCCACGTTTCTGGCTTTGATGGTATTCGAAAAAATATTCTTTAAAAATCCACGTTTCTGGCTTTGATGGTATTCGAAAAAATATTCTTTAAAAATCCACGTTTCTGGCTTTGATGGTATTCGAAACAATATTCTTTAAAAATCCACGTTTCTGGCCCTGAGGGACTCTCAAAAACTGTTCTTTAAAAATGAATAAATGAAAAAAAATTCTTTCAAAATCCAAGTTTTGGCCTTCGAAAAAATATCTTTGCAAATCCACGTTTCTTGTCCTGACGGCCTCTCCAAAAAATATTCGTTAAAAATCCACGTTTCTGGCTTTGATGATCTTCGAAAAAGTTTTCTTTGAAAATCCACATTTCTGGCTTTGATGATCTTCGAAAAAATATTCTTTAAAAATCCACGCTTCTGGTGCTGACGGTTTGGCTTTAATGGTTTTTGATAAAATGTTCTGGACGTTTATAGCCATGATTATCCCCCAAAAAATATTCTTCTAAAATCCACGCTTTTGGCCCTAAAGGTCCCTCAAAAATATTATTTAAAAATATAGGTTTCTGGTCTAGAGGGTCCTTCAAAAAATATTCTTTAAAAATCCACGTCTCTAGCTCTGATGATATTTGAATCTTTCTTTAAATCTATGTTTCTTGCCCTGACGGTCTTCGAAATATAAATCTTTAAAAAATACAACGATTATGGCAACCCTTAAAAAATATGCAGCTACTTGCTCCAATGAGAAATATTACTTAACTTATGCCCTCCACTGTATTATTGTAATGTGAGCGTGGTCGTTGTCAATCAATTCATGTGCAAGCAAAAGGCGGCGTATGAGTATTTCTATTTGTTTTGCTTTGAATTTCGCATAAACGAAACGAAATGAAACGAGCCGAAATCGAGACAGAGAGGCCGAAACAACAACAAACAGTCAACCAACCAACAACAACCAAACAGCAGAAGAAAGAAAGGTGCACAGACACAAAATGTATCTGGCAGATACATTCATTTTTTGAGTCAGTCGGTTTAGTTAAGTCAGACACAGCGAAACGGTTGTTTGGTCCAATAAGAAAGTGCGGCAGCGTTAACGGCGGACAACAACAAGCAATTTTAGTCACAAAAAAAAAAAAAATAATAAATAATAACAACAAAACGGGCGAACAGACAAATCGACTAAAAGCGAATTCAAACAAATAAACACTCCGTGAAATAACAAACAAACACCACTCACGAATGACAATCATCACAGCGTGTTAGTTGGGTCGGCTGCTCCTCAACTCTCCACTCACTCTGGAGTTCGAACACGTCTTTCTCGACACAATTTCTTTCGTATACAAAAAAATTAAACATCTTGGTCGATTTGTTGTTGGCGAATCGTTTTTTTTTTTACTTCTTTAAATTTTTTCGCTTGCGACCCAAAAGAAAACGTCTCTGACAAGTCATTTCCCAATTTAAAGAAAAATTTTGGTCTATGTTTTTTTGATACATATTTCGGGATAGTGCAAATAAGCAAGCCTACCGTCACCTCAACCCACACACAAAATGTTCGGAAGTGTCTACAACAACAAAAATGGAAAATACCTATAAATCAAAAATAAAATCTTAAAGAAATAAAAAAGAAGAAGAAAGAAAAAAGTCTTGTGAAAATTGTGTGTGACAACATTTCGGTTTTTCCTGCACATGGTGTCTGTCGGTGCATGTGCGTGTGTCGGGGCCGTTCTATGGCAAAGTATTTAGAAATGTAGGTATGTGCGTGTACGTGTGTTTGTGTACAAACATATAAGAAAAAAAATATATATATGTAAAAGCATCTTATAGATACCCGAAAAAGTGTGTGTTTCGTTTAAAGAAAATTTGCCAAGAAAAACAGCTTAAATTTCGTAGACCCAAAATTTTGCTATGGCCCTCCCAATTTTCCCCCATTAAAATAAATGGAAGAAAATTATCTTAAATGTGCTGCAACAAAAACAAATAATCTTGTGTATTTTGAAAAAAAAAATACCGACCGACCGACCGAGAGAGCTAACATCCATTCAACACGATCTCATCACACTCCTTCGTTTCAAACTTTCAGCAACACCACCGGAAACTTAATAGCATAACCCGGAAGTTCCGCTACCCAAGAAGAATAAGAAAAATCCTCAATTGCAGTGAAAGAAAATTAGTGAAGAAAATCACTTTGTGTGTATAGAAAGAGGTGAAGGAGGTGTTTTTTTTTTGGTGCCTTACATATGTTCTAGTTTTGTTGCACCAACCAAATATTACGTGTACTGAAATATCTATGTACTGCCTATATATATACATACGCATGTATGTAGATATGTATGTACGTATGTACGTCGATATATAAAATTATAATAAATATTAAAATATTGTAGGTAATAAAAGTCTACTTAGCAGGACATTTTTATTTTAGATATTGAAGAAGGAAAAATATATTGAACTTATACATTCGTACAGTGTTCCGAAATAGAGAAACGGGAATTATTAGTGGATTTTCAAAGAATATTTTTTTAAGACCCTTCCAAGCTAGAAAAGTGGATTTTTAAAGAATATTTTTTGAAGGACCTTCCAACCTAGGAGTGTGGATGTTTAAAGAATATTTTTTGCAGAACCTTTCAAGCTAGAAACGTGGATTTTCAAAGAATGTTTTTTGAGGGACCATCCATAAACGTGGACTTTCAAAGAAGGGCCTTCCAAGGTAGAAACTTGGATTTTTAAAGAATATTTTTTGAAGGATCTTCTAAGCTAGAAATGTGGAATTTTAAAGAATATTTTTTGCAGGACCTTTCAAGCCAGGAACGAGGATTTTTAAAGAATATTTTTTGCAGGACCTTCCCAGCAAGAAACATGGATTTTTAAAGAATAGTTTTTAAAGGACCTTCCAAGCTAGAAACTTGATTTTTTAAGAATATTTTTGAGGGACCTTCCAAGCTAGAAAAGTGGATTTTCAAAGAATATTTTTTCCAAGCTAGAAACGAGGATTTTTAAAGAATATTTTTTGAAGGACCTTCCAAGCTAGAAACGTGGATTTTTAAAAAATATTTTTTGCAGGACCTTCTAAGCTAGAAATGTGGATTTTTAAAAAATATTTTTTGCAGGACCTTCCAAGCTAGAAATGCGGATTTTTATTTTTTAAAGGACCTTCAAGGCTAGAAACGTGGATTTTTAAAGAATATTTTTTGCAGGCCCTTCCAAGCTAGAAATGTGGACTTTTAAAGAATATTTTTTGAAGGACCTTCCAACCTTGAGTGTGGATGTTTAAAGAATATTTTTTGAAGGACCATCGGAGCTAGAAGAGTGGATTTTCAAAGAATATTTTTTGAAGGTCCTTCCAAGCTAGAAACGTGGATTTTTAAAGAATATTTTTTGAAACCCCCCGGGAGCTAGAAATGCGTATTTTTAAAGAATATTCTTGAGGGACCATCGGAGCTAGAAACGTGGATTTTCAAAGAATGTTTTTTAAGGGTCATAAGGACCATGAGGGACTATCAGGACCATAAACGTGATATTTAGAGATTATTTTTTGAGGGACAATCAGGGCTATAAACGTGGCTAAAACATAAACCGTCAGGGATATACACGTTTTAAAGAATATTTTTCCAAAAACCCTAAGGCCGGAAACGTGGATTTTTTAAAGAATATTTTTCCAAATACCCTCAGGGCTGGAAACGTGGATTTTTTAAAGAATATTTTTCCAAATACCCTCAGGGCTGGAAACGTGGATTTTTTAAAGAATATTTTTCCAAATACCCTCAGGGCTGGAAACGTGGATTTTTTAAAGAATATTTTTCCAAATACCCTCAGGGCTGGAAACGTGGATTTTTTAAAGAATATTTTTCCAAATACCCTCAGGGCTGGAAACGTGGATTTTTTAAAGAATATTTTTCCAAATACCCTCAGGGCTGGAAACGTGGATTTTTTAAAGAATATTTTTCCAAATACCCTCAGGGCTGGAAACGTGGATTTTTTAAAGAATATTTTTCCAAATACCCTCAGGGCTGGAAACGTGGATTTTTTAAAGAATATTTTTCCAAATACCCTCAGGGCTGGAAACGTGGATTTTTTAAAGAATATTTTTCCAAATACCCTCAGGGCTGGAAACGTGGATTTTTTAAAGAATATTTTTCCAAATACCCTCAGGGCTGGAAACGTGGATTTTTTAAAGAATATTTTTCCAAATACCCTCAGGGCTGGAAACGTGGATTTTTTAAAGAATATTTTTCCAAATACCCTCAGGGCTGGAAACGTGGATTTTTTAAAGAATATTTTTCCAAATACCCTCAGGGCTGGAAACGTGGATTTTTTAAAGAATATTTTTCCAAATACCCTCAGGGCTGGAAACGTGGATTTTTCAAAGAATATTTTTCAAATACCCTCAGGGCTGGAAACGTGGATTTTTTAAAGAATATCTTTCCAAATACCCTCAGGGCTGGAAACGTGGATTTTTTAAAGAATATTTTTCCAAATACCCTCAGGGCTGGAAACGTGGATTTTTTAAAGAATATTTTTCCGAATACCCTCAGGGCTGGAAAGGTGGATTTTTTAAAGAATATTTTTCCAAATACCCTCAGGGCTGGAAACGTGGATTTTTTAAAGAATATTTTTCCGAATACCCTCAGGGCTGGAAACGTGGATTTTTTAAAGAATATTTTTCCAAATACCCTCAGGGCTGGAAACGTGGATTTTTGAAAAATATTTTTTGAGGGTCTAAACGTGGATTTTTGAAAAATATTTTTTGAGGGTCTAAACGTGGATTTTTGAAATATATTTTTTGAGGGTCTATACGTGGATTTTGAGGATATCAGGGATTTTGAAAGAATATTTTTAAGGGATCGTGAGGGCTATAAACGTGGATTTTTGAAATATATTTTTTGAGGGTCTATACGTGGATTTTGAGGATATCAGGGATTTTGAAAGAATATTTTTAAGGGATCGTGAGGGCTATAAACGTGGATTTTTGAAATATATTTTTTGAGGGTCTATACGTGGATTTTGAGGATATCAGGGATTTTGAAAGAATATTTTTAAGGGATCGTGAGGGCTATAAACGTGGATTTTTGAAAAATATTTTTTGAGGGTCTAAACGTGGATTTTTGAAAAATATTTTTTGAGGGTCTAAACGTGGATTTTTGAAATATATTTTTTGAGGGTCTATACGTGGATTTTGAGGATATCAGGGATTTTGAAAGAATATTTTTAAGGGATCGTGAGGGCTATAAACGTGGATTTTTGAAATATATTTTTTGAGGGTCTATACGTGGATTTTGAGGATATCAGGGATTTTGAAAGAATATTTTTAAGGGATCGTGAGGGCTATAAACGTGGATTTTGAAAGAATATTTTGTGAGGGAGTGAATTTTCAAGGAATATTTTTGAGGGACCAGAAACTTTGATTTTGAAAGAATATTTTGTGAGGGAATGGATTTTCAAAGAATATTTTTTAAGGGACCATCAGGGCTATAAACGTGGATTGTAAAGAATATTTTCAATGAATATATTTGAGGAAATTTGTGGCTACATAGAAAATCCAAAATTTCACAAAAGATCCATACTCAAACTTCTTATCGTCACTGTTTAGGAGAATGTGTTACAATTCAACAGCTCAAGCAGGCCAGGCTCTAATCAAATTTAATTAAATTCAATTAAATCAAGAAATAAAAATAGTACACACACATTGTAATTCAGATTGTTGCTTAACGGTGAAAAGAGAAAGAAAAATAAACGCCAACGCTGGAAACGCGTACACGTCAAACAAGTCTTTTGGAAAAAGTCAAAAGAAAAACGGCGTCGTTTAACAAATTCTAAAAATAACAACAATAGAAAAAAAATCAAAATATAAATCAAAAAATAACAACACGGAGCCGAAAAACAAATCGAAAAAGGACTACTAAGAAGAAGAGTGTGTTAACAACGATGGTAGTTGTGTAGATTGTTGGTCACACACACACACAGCGAAACACACGTGTGGGCAAATACCAAATGTGAAAAATCGATTTTGTGTGCTGTGTCCTTTTGCTGTTTTCGGTTGCGCCTTGTGACCATGTGTGTGTATCATTGACGTCTATAAAACCTTAAAGCTGTCTTCTCTCTTCCCTCAACAGAAAAGCAAAACAAAATAAGAAAATAACTCTCAAATTAATATAGAAATACAAACCCACGCTCCCCACTCACGCATATTTCGTGCTCCATCCTTCCTTCCGGTATTTTAATTTCAATCCCCCCACCCAGGAACTGGGATAATAACAGCTACAATATCCCTTAACGTCATAAGGATAGCAAGGAGTCGAACAGGAGTAGAAAGTTCAAAATTTGCCACAAGGTGCAGCCCAACGTTGCCGTTCAAAATGAAAATGTTGTTAGCTTTTCCACACTGGTGTCCTTGTTGTTGTTGCTACTGTTGGTTTTCCAGTGAAAAACATTCATAAGAAACTCATCATCATCAGCAGCAGTAGGAGCAGCAGGAGCAGCGTCATCAACAACACCAGAGGATATAAGGACGACAAGTAGAAGAACCACAACAACAACGAGTTTCCTTCCCCAAAACATACGATTCCTGCAAAGACACCATCAAACCAGGCCCAGCCCAGCCAAGCAACGCAACGCACTACTCATTGCTGCCACATCCAAAGCCACAGCAATATCCAGGTAATTATTTTCTGTTGTTGTTTTCTTTCTGTTTAAGTAAATCACAGCTACCACAGCTCCCAGGCAGCTGAAGCTGAAGAATGATAGGCCGTTATAATGATTGGTTGCTTGGGTGGCTGGTTGGTTGGTCTTAATACCCACCTAGCCAACCTCCAGACCATTAGTCTTCATTAAAATAAAAGAGCTTGGGCGGTTTCTGGCTTAGTTTTAGAGCTTAGCTGGGCTGCTGGGGTTGGCACCAGCGCGATTGCCAATGTTTTGCAATATTGAAAGCAAACATAAAACGCAACTGCTGCTGCTGCTGCCGCCGCTGCAATCAACTACCTACGAGCAGATACACATTTCAAATAGATATGAATTATCGCAACATTCGGAGCATAACTAATGGATATTGACCCCATTCACAAGTGTTTGACAAGTGACGGTTGGTGAACAGCAAATGCAATTAGGGAAGTTTGTACGGCGATAATGACAAGGCTGCAAGTTATATTTGGAGAATGGAAATGCGGGTCACTTATTGAGATGTTTGGAATAGTAATTGTACTACATACCAGGACTAAGCATACTTCTGCCTAAAGTCAAAATAATTACCCAAATCATTCAAGCCAACAAGGGCTTGAAATGATGATATTTTAAGAAGGTACATTAGAGCCATGTGCCTAAAATTTTAAGGTTATTATGCATATTTTTCGAGGGCTCTAAAAAAAGTTTTAAAGAATATATTTGGAGGGACCATCAGCGCTACAAATGCGATTTTTTCAAAGAATAGTTTTAAAAGAGCCGTCGGATTTTTTATAGAATATGTTAAGGGGGAACATCAGAACTGTATGTCTGCATTTTTTTAAAGACCATCAAAGCTAGAAACAAAGATTTTTAAGTATATTTTTCAAAGGCCATCATAGCTAGAAACGTCGATTTTTAAAGAATATTTTTCAAAGAGCATCAGAGCTGGAAACGTGGATTTTTTCAAAGAGCATCAGAGCTTAGAAACTTGAATTTCCATAGAATATTTAAAAAAAAAAATCTAAGCTAAAATGGTTTTAAAAGGGCCGTCAGATTTTTTAGAGAATAAACTAAGGAGGACCATCAGAGCTGTAAGTCTGCATTAAAAAAATCAGGGTCCATTTGGGCTATAACTATGGGTTTTTAAAAAGTATTTAAAGAAAGGCTATCAAGGCTATAAACGTGAAGTTTTAAAGAAAAACGTCTTAAGGACCATGACGGCTATAACCCCGAACTTTTAAATTATATTTTAAGATGGACCATAAGGATCATAAACGTGTATTTTAAAGTAATATTTTTTCTGGATAAAATGGACGTGGATCTTTGAAGAATATTTTAAGAAGCAACATCATTGTCAGGTCTCATTTTTCGAGAATTGTTTTTGCAGGGCCATATAGACCCTAAATCTGGATTTTTAAGAAGGACCATCTTGGATATCTTAAGAATATTTTTCAACTACCATCAGTGCTTTGAACGTGGATTTTCATAGAATATTTTTTGAGGGACAATCCAAGCTAGAAACGTGGATTTTTAAAGAATTTTTTTAAAGGCCATCATAGCTAGAAATGTGGATTTTTAAAGAATATTTTTTGAAGGACCATCTGAGCTAAAAACGTGAAATTTTTCAAAGAGCATCAGAGCTTAAAAACTTGAATTTCCATAGAATATTTTTTTCAAAAACCATCGAAGCTAGAAACTTGAATTTTTAAAGAATATTTTTTCAAAGACCATCGGAGTTTGAAACGTGGATTTTTAAAGAAATTTTCTTTGAAAGATTATCAAAGCTAGAAACTAGGATTTGTAAAGAAAATTTTTTGAGGACCGTCAGGGCCAGAAACGTGAATTTCAAATAACATATTTTGAGGTACCATCCTCATCAAGTGGATTATCAGGGCTAGAAACGTGGATTTTTAAAGAATATTTTTTGACGGACCATCAGGTTTAGAAATGTGGATTTAAAAAAAAAATCGAAGATCGTCAGGTCCAGAAACGTGGATTTTTAAAGAAAATTTTTTGTCGGACCATCAGGGCTAGAAATTTGGATTTTTAAAGAAAATTTTTTGTCGGACCATCGGGCTAGAAATTTGGATTTTTAAAGAACATTTTTTCGAAGTTTGTTAGGACCAGAAACGTGGATTTTTAAAGAAAATTTTTTCGAAGATTGCCATATTTTTTGACGGACCATCAGGTCTAGAAATGTGGATTTAAAAAAAAAAAATATCGAAGATCGTCAGCTACAGAAACGTGGATTTTTAAAGAAAATTTTTTGTCGGACCATCAGGGTTAGAAATTTGGATTTTTAAAGAATATTTTTTTCGAACATCGTCAGGATCAAAACGTGGATTTAAAGAAAATTTTTTGACGGACCATCAGGACTAGAACATTTTTTGTCGGACCATCAGGGCTAGAAATTTTGATTTTTAAAGAACATTTTTGTCGGACCATCAGGGTTAGAAATTTGGATTTTTAAAGAATATTTTTTTCGAACATCGTCAGGATCAAAACGTGGATTTAAAAAAAATTGACGGACCATCAGGGCTAGAAATTTGGACTTTTAAAGAATATTTATTCGAAGTTCGTCCGGACCAAAAACGTTGATTTATGGGCCGGAAACTTGTATTTTTAAAGATTTTTTTTTAAGTCCGTCAGGTCGAGAAACGTGTATTTTTAATAAATTATTTTGAAGACCGCCAGGCCCAGAAACGTGGATTTTTAAAGAATACTTTTTGAGGGATAATCAGAGATAGAATCCTGGATATTTAAAGAATATTTTATCAACGACCATCAAAGCCAGAAACGTGGATATTTTAAGCATATTTTTTGAGGACCATCAAGGCTATAAACGTGCATTTTCAAATAACATATTTTGAGGTACCATCCAATTTGAAATAGTGGATTATCAGGGCTAGAAACGTTGATTTTTAAGCTATATTTTTTCAAAGACCATCAGGGCTATAAATTTGAATTTTAAAAAAAATAAATAGGTAAAAAATAGGTAGGTTCGAGAGTATATAAACTTTGTCATTCCGCTTGCAACTCCTCGAAATATTCATAATAGACCCTACAAAGTATATTTATTCTCGATCAGCGTAAAATTTTAAGATCATCTAGCGATGTCCGCCCGTCTGTCTGTCTGTTGTAATCACGCTATCACGAATTAGGATACAAGGCTAAAATTTGAACACATACATAGTTTACCAGTAGGCAGGTTAAGTTCGTAAATGGGTCGTGTCGGTCCACGTTTTTGTAGGACCCTCATGTAACGGTACCTCCCGCTATTCAGTATTTTCTTGATTTCAGCGACATTATTTACCGGAATTATTTAAAATTTCATATTTAAAGTTCGTAATGGGTATTACAGCCTATGATAAAAAATTTTGTATGCAGGTCTACGTTTTCGAATAGCCCCCATATAACGGTACCTCCCCATATTCAGTATTTTGATGATATCAGCAACATTTTTCATCGGAATCGTTTAAAACTTCGTATTGGGAGATCTTAAAGGTTACTACAACCTATGGAAAAAAAATACGTATGCAGGTCCACTTCGTATAGCTCCTATTAAAACGGTACCTCCCGATATTCGGTATTTTCATGATTTTAGCGACATTATTTATCACAATTATTTCAATATTTCGTATTTGAAGTTCGTAATGAGTGCTATGACAACAATTTTTGTATCCATGTCCACGTCTTCGTATAGCCCCCATATGACGGTACATCCCGATACTCGGTATTTTAATGATTACAGCGACATTATTCATCGGAATTGTAACAAATTTCGTATTTGAAGTTCGTAATGGGTACTACAACAAAAAATTTCGTAAGCAGGTATAAAATTCTTCATATACAGGGTTGTCACAGAAACCATGTCGGTTTTGCTTATTGTCGTTTTTGTAAACCAATGTTGGTTTCATTTGGTGTCATGAAACCAAGTTGGTTTTGTCAATTTCGAATGTAAATAAAACCAATGGTCGAAACAGCTGTTGTTGTTTACATGTGTTGTTTGTTTATTTGTCATTGATATATCAGTAAAAGTAAAGTAAATAAAAAAAGGAATAAGTCCCTATAAATAAAGTAAGATGGCATCAGTAGTGGTAGTTTTTGTGTTGTTGGACGAAGAACGCTCAGAAAAGGTCACGAGAAAAGCTCTTAGAGATTTCAGCAACCCACTGGAGTTGCCGGAGATAGCATAAGTACACTTTTTTATTGTGAACTTACTCATAAAGCTGCTTTGCAGATTTATGGTTTATGGTCCTTTAAAAATTCTTTAAAAAATCCTTAAAAAATCCACATTTATAGTCCTTTAAAAAATCTTAAAAAAATCCACGTTTATAGTCCTTTAAAAACCATTAAAAAAATCCACGTTTATAGTCCTTTAAAAACCATTAAAAAATTCCACGTTTATAGTCCTTTAAAAAATCTTAAAAAAATCCACGTTTATAGTCCTTTAAAAAATCTTAAAAAAATCCACGTTTATAGTCCTTTAAAAAATCCACGTTTATAGTCCTTTAAAAAATCTTTAAAAAATCCACATTTATAGTCCTTTAAAGAATCTTAAAAAAATCCACGTTTATAGTCCTTTAAAAAATCTTTAAAAAATCCACATTTATAGTCCTTTAAAGAATCTTAAAAAAATCCACGTTTATAGTCCTTTAAAAAATCTTTAAAAAATCCACGTTTATAGTCCTTTAAAAAATCTTTAAAAAAATCCACGTTTATAGTCCTTTAAAAAATCCACGTTTATGGTCCTTTAAATATCCTTTAAAATATTTTTTAAAAAATCCAAATTTCTAGTCCTTTAAAAATTGTTTAAAAAATCCACATTTTTAGTCCTTTGAATATCCTTTAAAAATTGTTTAAAAATCCACATTTTTAGTCCTTTGAATATCCTTTAAAAATTGTTAAAAAAATCCAAAGCAAATGAAAAGTGACAGCTCTAAGCAACTTGGTTTATTTCCAATAACAAAACCAATAACATTGGCTTCTATGACAACCAAAACCGATAAAATTCGAATTCGAAAATAAAACCGATAACATTGATTTTCATGACACCAAATCATTTTTTCTTGTCGTTTTTAAAACCAATAGTGACAAAATTGGTTTCTATGACAGCCCTGATAGTCTCCATATAACAGTTTTCATTTTAGTGCTAGCTTCCGGAAGTTGTTTGAAAATTTTCAAGTTCCTTCAAAATGGTGGAGGATATTAAAAGTTCGGCCAGGCCCAACTTAGCTCCGTTTTTACTTGTTCTTTCATATGACTAAGGATATTTCCGTATGACTATGGATATGACATTGAATGGCATTTAAATGAATAATTCGATGGGAAAATTTAGGGAAATACGCAAGCCGTGAACTGAATAATTTATGCAAAAGAATGTCATGAAATATGTCAAAATTTGAAAGATTTAACATCCATTTTTATTGCATTATTCATTTCAAGCCACCATCCTTGGGTTTGTTATTTCTTTGAAACAATAAAAATTTGATTTTTTTTTGCATTGCCACAAATCCTTTGGGAATTAATTGTAATTGTATTTTTCGTTGCCTCTTCTTTGATCCTTTAATACATTTCTTTTTTTTTCGTTTTCTTTTATTTTCAAAGGATACACAAGGATATGTTTGTTGTCATTTATCTTTGATGTCAAATAAAAATATTTTATTAAGAAGCAGTAGCAAAAAACAAAAGCAAACATATTTTTTTATTTAAAATATTCCCGCTTTCTTTCTGTTTGATTTGTCTTTTTGAAAGCAGCTACTTAAGGCCCAAGCGATGACATCTTATCGTGATTACCATTGGGGGTATCGACACCCCCCCCCCCCTTCCAAGACGGCAATTGAAATAATCTAAATGTATTTATGTTTTTTGTTTTATCTTTTTCACACTGCCACTTGATATCATTAGTTGTTGTTGGTAGCCGGTCGCTAGATTTGTCCACCTGTCGTCTTCCAACCACCCCCCTCTACTTGCCATGTTTATTTATTTACATTTGTTTTTGTTTAATAAACAAACAGCAGCAGCAGCAACAACTAAAACAACAACAAATTGAAATTTTCGTTTGAAAAAAAGGCGTAACATTATCATAGCTAATTGCCGGCATTAAACATTTCAAAAGAAACAGCTTGAGGCTAATCAGACAACAATGAGCGGAATGAAATACTTGTTCCAATTATTAAAGATTTCAAATGTTTGTAAAATGTATTTTGGAGAAGCGGGAAGGGGCGGGGGTGGGTAAGTTAAATTTGTTTGGATTTTCGCTAGAATGAGGAGAACAACTGATAATATAAACACTTCAATTTGGGAATGAGATAATGTTGTTCGACCTTGACTATTGAGAGAGAGTTTTTTAGAATTTCTTTAATAATTGTTTGAAATTTGGTATTTTAAGTTCGTAGTGGATACTACAGCCTAGACAATATTTGTTTCGCCCAAGGACGAACCCTATTGAAATTGGTGAGCATCGGTCTAAAATGTAGATATAGCTCCCATATACATATTTCTTCAACCGATTTCGGGTTAATTGTACACCAAATGATCAATATCAATCCAAATGGACTACATTTTGGCACATCCGACCGAATTCATCCTAGAAACAAGTAATTCAAATTTGCTGAAAATCGGTTTTAAGTTCCTCACATGCGTAACATGCACTTCACAACAATGATTTTTGGTACCAGATGTCAAATACAGCTTAGAAATAAATCCCTAAATTTTTATCAAGATCGGTTCAGATTTGAATATATATCATATATGTATATCTTTATTCGATATCAGGATTATTGTACACCAAATGGAGTTCGAAAACCTGATGGAAACCCCAGTCGCAGTGGTTGGAAAAATGTCTCGTGAGCTGAACATATCGCTATATTCCATTCGGCAAATATTGAAAAACGAGCTTGGGGTAAAGCCATTGAAATTCCAAAAAGTTCAAGAACTTACACCGCAACAGAAAGAAAATAGACTCAAAAGAGCTAAAGAGTTGCTTCGCTTGGCCGAAAGTGGTAAACTGCCGAATTTGATTTTCTCCGATGAGAAAATATTCGTTGTCCGGCAGTTTGTATACAAACAAAATCATCGAGTTTACTTGCCAAAGAGGTCAGCTGAAAATGTGCACCTTCGGTTGGCCACCAGAACTCAAGTGCCGGCCATGGCGATGGTGTGGGCCGCCATAACAGCCGATGGTCGTTCTAAGCTCGTATTAATCGACCGTGGCATCAGAATAAATGCCGAATATTGACGCGAAAATATTCTGAAGGGTGTATTAAAGCCTTGGGCACGCAAACATTTTGGCAGGCAGACCTTGGACATTCCAAAAGGTACCAGCACGCGCCACCCAAGAATGAAATCCTCGCATCATTTCCAGCGCACAATGGCCACCAAAATCTCCGGATTCCAATTCGTTGGACTATTGCGTCTGGAGTGTTTTGGAAAGCAAGGTTGGCACTAAAAAATACCAAAGTGTCAGTCACCTCAAGAAAGCGCTTCGTTGGGAATGGTCCAAAATACCGCAGAGCAATATTTGGGCAGCGTGTAACGGTTTCATTGGCCGTTTGAAGACCATAATTCGTGCCAAAGGTGACCAATGCGAACAATCTAAACTTATTCTACAATTTGATGCTATTTCTGATATTTTTTGCTTTCATTCAATAAAATTTAAAAAAATATAAAAAAATTATGGCCTTTGACTTTGTTGCAGATTGGATAATTTTTTTCATATTCAAGCGAATTTTACCATTTGGTGAAACTCGGCCCAGTAAAGCTATTTCTCTTAGAGATATTTTTAAATGTAATCCTTATCGAAGTCATATCATGCACTATGCGGAACTTCTTTACATAAATGTCCAATATAATTTTTTTGTTACGGTAGCTCTACTAAATAAACATAGTGGTGTAGGGTACCGCCCGACCTTTCCTTACTGGTTTGTATTGAGTTCCACATAACAATTAAAAGTTTTTTATGGGAGAATTCAAACATACACCCTATGATTATAATTATAATTTAAAATTCAAAGGACTAAATATGCCGAAGCATTTGTATCTTTTAAATTGGGACTTGTACTGCCCATTTGGTGCAAAATTAATTTGAAATCAGATACAGATATATATGGGAGCTATATCCAAATCTGAACCGATCTCGTTAAAATTTGGCAAAGATATTTCTGAGCTATATTTGATATATTTCCCTAAATATCGTTGTTATGGAGCGCATATTACGGCTGTGGGTAACAAATAGAAAAAACCACCAAATTTGGCATACTACCTTCAAGACACAATTCGGTCGTAGGTGCCAACTTCCATGCCATTTGGGCAAATATTAGACGTTTGGTGCACAATAAAGGGTAAATCGGACGAAGTTATATATGGGAGCTATATCCAAATCTGAACCGATCTCGATAAAATTTAGCAAAAGTGTTTCTGAGCTGTATTTGATATATTTCCCTGAATATCGTTGTTACGGAGTGCATATTACAGCTGCGGGTAACAAATACAACAAATCGGATAAACAATATATATGGGAGCTATAGCTATATCTGAACCGATCTTCACCAAATTTGGCATACTACCTTCTAGACTAAATTCGGTCGTATGTGCCAAATTCCATGCCATTTGGATAAATATTAGACGTTTGGTGCACAATAAAGGGTAAATCGGACGAAGTTATATATGGGAGCTATATCCAAATCTGAAACGATCTCGATAAAATTTAGCAAAGATATTTCTGAGCTGCATTTGATATATTTCCCCAAATATTGTTGTTACAGTGTGCATATTACGGCTGCGGAGGACAAAAATAACAAATCGGATGAACAATATATATGGGAGCTATAGCTATATCTGAACCGATATCGATCAAATTTGGCATACTTATTTTCAGGCCTAATTTGGTTGTATATGCAAAATTCCATACTATTCGGGCTGATATTACACGTTTGGTGCACAATAAAAGACAAATCGGACGAAGATCTATATGGGAGCTATATCTAAATGTTTACCGAGTATCTCCAATTTCAATAGGGTTCGTCCTTGGACCAAACAAATATTGTTTGGAAAATTTCATCTCAATCGGATAATAAATGCGACCTGCATTTTGTTCACAGACGGACAGACGGACTGACATGCATAAATCAACTCAGAAAGTGATTCTATGCAGATCATCAAAGGGAAGTATGGGTCCTTGTGGTGTTATTTTATTTTCATAACTTAGTATTGAAACCTTTAAAGCGTAGGACCTACGGAATTTAGGCCTACACCCATACTCTTTGTTGTTGGCATATTGTCCAGTACCATTAACAACAACCTCGTAAAGAACATTGCGATTACTACTATTATTAACAATTAAAAACACCATCTAAAACCTGGACAATTATAATTACATTCTCACGCTATTTTCAATCTCCTAAATGTCTAGTTGTCTGGCAAATTTGTTGTGGTCATTGGAGTGGTTGTTGTAAGCGCTGAAACACAAAATTATCAGCTGGTTGACAATAGAACGAGCAAAACAAAAAAAAACTAAACAATTCTCTAATTACACTTTGGGCGTATGTTGTACGCAATTTGCGTAGTTGAGTTGTCTTTTGTTTACAGCTTTTTGTTGTTGTTGTTCTTTGGAAGAGGCGGAGGCGCTCAAATGGGCTGGACAGGTGTTTTTAATGAGACAATCTAAATTTAGACAGACTGACAGTTAACCCCCCCCAAAAAGAAAAAAAAAAAACAAATCGTAATTACCCCAGCTGACCTTTGCAAGGGCCTCCTGGTGTAATAAAATTCTAAAATCCAATTTCGCAGAAAACCCATAACCGAAGAATGAGAGAGTGCGAAAAAAGAAAATAATTTCATTGGAAAACATTTGTGTTGACAATTTCATTTCGAAATGAAAAAAAAAAAAAACTTGGTATCTGATTTGTTTGAAGTCAGCATTTAATGTGTAACGGCTTTTCGCACAGCTTTTTGCCACATTTTTGCCTTTGATTTGAGTTTTCGTTTTTCATTTTTGGGGGGCGTAATACGTTAATGTGTTTCTGTTTGTTTGTTTTTATACCCTACACCACAAGGTGGTCAGGGTATTATGTCTTTGTGCATTTGTTTGTAAGAGGCAAAAGGAAAGGAGATAGACCCATAGTTCCTTTGGATGATCTGCATAGAATCATATTCTGAGTCGATTTATGCATGTCCGTCCGTCTGTCCTCCTGTCCATGTATTTTTGTGAATAAAGTACAGTTCACATTTATTACCCGATCCAGATGAAATTTTGCACAAATCATTTCTTTGGCCCAAGGACGAACCCTATTGAAATTGGAGATAATCGGTGCAAATTTAGATATAGCCCCCATATATATCCTCGTCCGATTTGCCTTTTATAGTGCACCAAATGTGTAATATCAGTCCGAGTAGTATGGAATTTTCCACATACAACCAAATTACCAAACTAGGCCTGAAAATAAGTATGCCAAATTTGATCGATATCGGTTCAGATATAGCTATAGCTCCCATATATATTGTTCATCCGATTTGTTATTTTAGTCCTCCGCAGCCGTAATATGCACTCGGTAACAACAATATTTGGGGAAATATATCAAATACATCTCAGAAATACATTTGTTAAATTTTATCAAGATCGGTTCCGATTTGGATATAGCTCCCATATATAACTTCATCCGATTAACCTTTTATTGTGCACCAAACGTCTTATATTTGTCCAAATGGCATGGAATTTGGCACATGCGACCGAATTGAGTCTAGAAGCTAATATGCCAAATTCGGTGAAGATCGGTTCAGATATAGCTATAGCTCCCATATATATTGTTCATCCGATTTGTTATTTTTGTCCTCCGCAGCCGTAATATGCACTCTGTAACAACAATATTTGGGGAAATATATCAAATACAGCTCAGAAATATCTTTGCCAAATTTTATCGAGATCGGTTCCGATTTGGATATAGCTCTCATATATAACTTCGTCCGATTTACCTTTTATTGTGCACCAAACATCTAATATTTGTCCAAATGGCATGGAATTTGGCACATACGACCGAATTGAGGCTGGAAGCTAATATGCCAAATTTGGTGAAGATCGGTTCAGATATACCTATAGCTCCCATATATATTGTTCATCCGCAGCAGTAATATGCACTCTGCAACAACAATATTTGGGGGAATATATCAAATACAGCTCAGAAATACATTTGCTAAATTTTATCAAGATCGGTTCAGATTTGGATATAGCTTCCATATATAACTTCGTCCGATTTACATTTTATTGTGCACCAAACGTCTAATATTTGCCTAAATGGGATGGAATATGGCAAATACGACCGAATTGAGTCTAGAAGCTAATATGCCAAATTTGGTGATGATCGGTTCAGATATAGCTATAGCTCCCATACATATTGTTCATCCGATTTGTTATATTTGTTACCCACAGTCGTAATATGCACTCCGTAACAACGATATTCAGGGAAATATATGATATACAGCTCGAAAATATCTGTGCCAAATTTTATCAAGATCGGTTCAGATTTGGATATAGCTGCCATATATATCTTCATTCGATTTGAAATTAATTGTGCACCAAATGGGCAATACAAGTCCGAATTTAAAAGATACAAATGCTTCGGCATATTTAGTCCTTTGAACTTTAAATTATAATTATAATCATAGCGTCTATGATTGAATTCTCCCATAAAAACTTTTAATTGTTATGCGGAGCTCTACTAAATTAGCAAAGTGGTGTAGGGTATCATAAAGTCGGCCCCGCCCGACTTTAGAACTTTCTTTACTGGTTTTTGTTCTGTTTTCTGCATTAAGCGTGCAAACATTTTGCTTTATTTGTTCCATATGTCATTCTTTCTTTTTTTGGAGGGTAAATACGACATTGCTCCACAAAAAAACCCAAAAAAAAAAAAAACACAAAAGTACAGACACACCAGATACCCCCCCAAAAAAAAACACATGTTGTATTTTTATTCTTTGTATTCAGCATTAAAAAAGAAATAACATTTGTTTTTCTCTAAATGAATAACTCAAACAAATATGGATAAATACCAATTCTGCTTGAAAAACTATAGTTTAAATAGTTAAAATGTACACAAAAAACAATTGTGCATTAACTTTAATGTATTATCATCATATTGGCGATAAATATAATGCAATGGATGTAGCGGAAAAACAGCCGTTCGGAAATAAAGTCAATAATGGGTGAAAGAAAATAGTGGTACAAAGAAATAAACCGTCGCTTTTATATAAATATATATTCAGACCAAATGATTTTTCAGTTCTAAGTCGTGTCTCATTTTATAAAATTTAAAACAGACTATTCGGAATACATTGGAAAATACTTCGTATCAAGAATTTATTTTTTGCAAAAGTTTCTATCTTGAAATTAATATTGAAGGCAAATAAAAAAAATATTAAAATTAAGGTAATCAAAATAAGTTAAAAATATTTAAAAATGTAATAACGATTGATTGTTATTTTAGAAGAGATACTGTTGTTCATCAAAAACTATTTCTGGTAAGGGGTTACCCAGGTAGCATTTGGAAGATTGTTTGTGAATAAATCACTTTGGTGAGTGTTCTTCGAGTCCTTTTGGTGACCAAAAAATGATTAACTGACTCTCTCTAATGAGTAAAAAGAGATCAGTTTAATATACAACAACAAAATTTAGCGGAATCGCAAATCAATCATTGAATTGTGCAAAATGTGACTATTTTTCCGTTATTTATTATCATATAGCAATCATCTAGAGATTGAAAAATGATTAGTCTTAAACAGATCTTGCAGCTGTTTGAAAAGTGATCAAAATTGTGTATTTTTTTATCATATTTTGCACAGATAAGTGTATAAATGCTGCTTGTTTTGTTATGCAAGGATCATTTTGTTTCTGGACTGACTATCAAAAAGTTGAATTATTGTTCATTTATAAAAAGTGCGTGGAAGCGTCAACAGCAAAAGTGTATAATATTGAAAAGTGAAAAATATGAAAAAGTGCACGTTTATCTCTTTTTTATTAATTTTTATAAAGAAAATGTCAGCAAGTTAAATTACAGAAATAGAAAAGGCTAAAAAAAAAAACGATGGCAAATAAGAGGCAGAAAATTTAATTTGTCTACAAACGTGAATTGATGCAGCAAAATGAGACAGAACTTGATTTGTAAGTATAGAAAATTGTTTACTTTATAAACTATTAATACTTATATAATTTTTTGATAAAGTATTCCCAGGAAGGTTTTTTTTTCAGATAAATTAGCCTGTCAATACAGCTGAAAGGGGACAGGGTAAATCTGAGTGCAGAAAAGTGTTATTTAGTTACAGTAATCAAAAGTAAGTTGGTAAATGGACAGGCTTGTACATATATTATTTCAGATATTTGTCATCTCAAATACTCAAGCAACGACAAGGATATGAACACTATTCTACAAAAACATTTTGTTCACGCTAGAGACCGCGTTACAAAAAGAAAATGGTCCGATTGCAGTTCCTGCTTTTTAATTTTTTGATTTCATTTTTTTTATTTTCTTTTTTAATTTTGTACTATATTTTTTACAATAAAAGCTGAATTATTTTAAATAAATTTTTATATGAACATATATAATCAAATTCTTTTTTTTTTGCGATACATCTGAATATTTAGAAATCACGTACGTGATTCGTAGAATCGTAAACACTCATATAAGTCGAAATTAAGACAAAGGGGACTCAAAAAAGACCCCTAAATGAATATACATATGAGTAATATATGACACTTAAAAGACTAATAAATTACTCACTTAAGACTCGTAAATGATCAGAAAATGATTTAAAAAAGACTCGAAAAAGATTCAAAAATTAAGCGTTTTAGCGCAATAAATGATTAGAAAACGACTCGAAAAAGACTTGTAGAACGATCAGAAAATGTTCGAAAAGACTCTTAACTAATCTAGAGGAAGACTCATATGCGATTTATTTAGAAGAGTCGCGGGAGGTCACGTTTTTCTCCCGACAAATAAGTCTTTTATGATCAGAAAATGCGCTCATATTCCAGCCTTTAAATCGCGCAACCGGATCAAAAAAGACTCGAATATGATTGAAAATTTCAAAAAATGATGACTGGGTAATTACATGGAATTAGTTTCATTTCCTCAAAGAGGTGCATAGCTTTTAAGGTTCCAATTTATATTTTTTCTGCGAATTTTACTCTATGATTATATTAAATTTTAAGGTCGATATAAGGGTTGCCCATATTCGACGGACCGATGACTCTTTGGGCCCATTCCAATCGACGAGGCTTGTCCGCAGGCAACATTCTTAGCGTCAATTGAATTTTGTACGGGAACAAATGCATATCAATGCGAATAATCCGTTGTAAAGTGGACCGAGCCATGCCCAACTGCTGAGAACGGCGTTTTTGGGATGTTCTTGGGGACCTCTCAACACTGGCTCGTACGGCAGCGATATTCTCGGCCGATCGCCTTGGTCGACCTTTATATGGCCTCTTCGGATTAATAAGAGCCTTACCAGTCGAAATTTTTTCGTATAAACGCTTAATGCTGTTCTTAGAAGGCGCACTTCACATTTTTTAATGTTTTAAAAGCACGTTGAGTTTTAACAATTGACTTCTTGTAAATTTCAACTTTTGCAGAGCGCTCGCGTGGCCTGTATTGGTTCATGGTAAAAATCTGCTTGGACTGATGCTTTAAACGCGGTATGTCATTAAGCGATGTGACATCTCTGTCAAAAGTTATGGCGTTGCCAGATGGGTCCGTCGAATATGGGTCGTTGAGTTTCTCGTTGTGGGGGAGGTACCAGAAGGAATGGTGCGATCTCTGCCTCTTTTATAACAGATCCTGTGTAGATAGAAGTATTCAGATGTCCAAAATCTTGAATGGAACCGGATGCTAATTTCGCGTTTTATTAGCTTCATGGATATTTAAAATGTTGACCCTTTGTGGGGGAGGTACCAGAAGGGGTGGACCGATATATTCGACCTTAATACCAGAGCTTGAGTTAATAAAAATATTGGGATGTGTGAAATGTGATGACAATCGGAATCTTTCATCACTTTTTTAAGAGTTGTAATTATTCAATTATTTATATTATTCATTTTGACCCTTTGCGGAGGAGGTACTTGACCGTGTTGACCGATATTGTCCATTTCCGCACCTGACCTAGCACTGACGCAAATATTAGGATTTGGAAAGTTGGAGCAAAATCGAATTATCGCTTCTCTTTCTGTGTAGATAAGATTTTTTAGTTTTTTTTTTTTTTTTTTTTTTTTTTTTGAAAATTTCGACCTTTTGTGGCGAGGTACCAGAAGGAGTGGACTGATATATTCCATCTTAACACCAGATCTTAGGTTTATAAAAATATTGAGATGTGTGAAATTTTAAGACAATCGGTCTTTTACAGCACATTTTGTAAGAGTTAAATTTATTCAAAAATTATTGGGATATGTGACATTTGAAGGCAATCATAATCACATTTTATGAGAGTTGTAATTATTCAAAATTGTGACTCTTTGTGAGGGAGGTACTTGATGGAGTGGACCGATGTTTGCACATTTGTGCACCTAACCTAGCACTGATGCAAATATTACGTTTCACAAAGTTCGGATTACCCTTTCTCTTTCTGTGCAATAAATTATTTTCTTTGAAAATTTTGATAATTTACTTGGGAGATACCAGAAGGAGTGGAATGATGTATTCCATCTTAACACCAGATCTTCGGTTAATAAAATTATTGGGATATGTGAAATTTGAAGGCAATTGGCAATCATAATCACATTTTATGAGATTTGTAATTATTCAAAATTTTGACCATTTGTGGGGAAGGTACTTGATGATACTTGACCGATATTGTCCATTTTCGCACCTAACATAGCACTGACGCAAATATTTGAATTTGCACAGTTGGAGTAAAATCTGATTATAGTTTTTCTTTCTGTGCAGAAAATATAATTTTTGAAAATGTCAACCTTTTGTGGGGGAGGTACCAGAAGAAGTGGACCGATATTGCACATCTCCGAACACGATTTAAGTTTGATATAAAAATATTACGATGTACCAAGTTTGGACCAAATCGGATACTCCCTTCGAGAGTTATAGTGCGCACCAGCCAGCCAGCCAGACAGACAGGCAACGGAAGGACTTCGCTAGATCGACTCCAAATGTCCTGAAACGGATTTGATCCAAAGAGACGTAGGTTCTAAAATCGTTATTTCGATGAGGCACGTTTTGACCGTATCAAATGATATATACCCTCTGTAGCCATATGGCTGAGGGTATAAAAATACAGGGTGAGATAAAAAATCTGCAACAAAGTCAAACGCCATAAATTTTACATTTTTTTAATTTTGTTAAAAAGCAAAAAAAGGCGGAAATTGCATCAAATCTTGGCCAATGAAACCGTCACAAGCTTCCCGAATGTTGCTCTGCGGCATTTTGACCCATTCCCGGTGAAGAGCTTGCTTTAGGTGATCGACACTTTGGTATTTTTTAGTCCCAACCTTGCTTTCCAAAATACTCCAGAAACAATAGTCCAACGGATTGGTATCCGGAGTTTTTGGTGGCCATAGTGCGCTGGAAATGAAGCGAGGCACCTTATTTTGTAACCATTCATGGGTGGCGCGAGGTCTGCGGCCAAAATGTTTGCGTGCCCAAGGTTTTAATTCACCCTCCAGAATATTTTCGCGATAATCGGTATTTTTTCTGATGTCACAATCGATTAATACGAGCGGAGAGCGACCATCGGCTGTTATGGCGGTCCTCACCATCACCATGGCCGGCGCTTCAGTTCTGGTGGCCAACCGAAGGGGCACATTTTCAGCTGACCTCTATGGCAAGTAAACACGATCATTTTGATTGTTTACAAACTGCTGAACAACGAATGTTTTCTCATCGGAGAAAACCAAATTCGGCAGTTAACCACTTTCGGCCAACCGAAACAACTCGTTAGCTCTTTTCAGCCTATTTTCTTTCTGTTGCGGTGTAAGTTCTTGCACTTTTTGGAATTTCAATGGCTTTACCCCGAGTTCATTTTTCAATATTTGCCAAATGGAATATTGCGATATGTTCAGCTCACGAGCCATTTTTCGGCCACTGCGACGAGGGTTTCGATCAAGTTGCTTCTTTATTTTTCGAACCATTTCTGCTGATGTTCCTTTTTTGTTCCGTCCACTTCCACTTTTTGGAATTTCAATGGCTTTATCCCGAGCTCATTGTTCAATATTTACCGAATGGAATATTGCGATATGTTCAGCTCACTAGCCATCACGAATAACTTTTTTCTGGAATATTCTCACCAAAATGCTTTGGTACGCTTGTAAACAATATAATGAGCTGTCACTGGAATAATTTTAACAGCTGTTCGACAAGTGGCTTAGAAATGACAGCAGTCTGAAGTTGCTTGCAGTTTTTTCATCTTGCCCTGTATACCTCAAAATTTGAATAGTGGCCACATGCCTTCAGAGGAGAGATGCTATCAACTAGCATCTATAAAGACCGGCCATTGAGGTTTTCACCAATACTCCTTAAAAAATTTTGATTTTAAAAATGTGTATATCTGAGGGGTAGTCGTTAGGTTTTCCAAACTTTGTTTAGTCAAGGTCGTAAGAAATAGGGTTTTTGACCAGAAAATTGTGACCGACGGTAAAATTGTTTTCCTCGATAGATATTAATACAGTCCACAAAAATGCTTAAACTATTTCAACTGTAAATTCACTAAAATTGAGCTCGAGGTCTTTTTTTTAATAATATTTATATATTATTTTTCGATATTTCGTCCTCCGACAGAAGACATCAGGAACAATATTTAAACATATAACAAAAAATATACAAAATCTCGCCAAGTACCGACGTCCACCTTGTGTTGCTGTCATCTGTTTTGTCACGATGTCGAATAAAATAACTAAAAATCAAAAAATGTTTAAACTTGTTACTGACACTTGTTGGTATAGTTTTTTTTTCTACAACTCCTGTGGAAAGGTCGTGAGTTATTTTTAGAGCAACTTGTGACGCATATAGGCTCCTGGGCAGAAACCCGTCAACTTGGGTACTATATGCGTCACAATTTACGCTAAGAATAGTTCACGACTTTTCCAGAGGAGGTGTAGAAAAAAGAACAATACCAACAATAGCAAACACGTTTTATCCATAACCCATTCCATTAACTTACAAAAGTACGACACGTACAATAACTAGCTTCCAAGGTCATTATTATTACGCTCTAGAAATTCACTAGCTTTCTGTCAACCAAAAAAAAAAAAGTAACGCCTTTCATTTAACGTCAAGTGTAAAAATTTGATTTAGCCAAGCTTAGGAGAGTGGCAAACAACAACCAAACGTTAAGAATGGTAAACGATGTGAAAAAAAACCAATTGTGATGTAATCGCATACGACAACAACAAAAATATTAAAAAAATAATAACAACAACAAAATGAGTCAGTTGGACGCTGCTGGCATTTTGGTCTCCATTTTTAGGCAAGCAAGTCAGACGAGCCTGTTAAAACGTTAAACTTGCTCACCTGCAGTCAATGTGACTTGCATGACAAATTTAATTGAATATCAAACCAAGCCAAAGAAAACCGAACCCGAAACCCAAAAACAAAAACTTAAACAAAATTTAACGATTTATTTGAGCGATTAAAACTCGTAATTGGTGGTGGCTACAGATGTTCATTCAATGGCGGTTTAAGTGAAATGTTGCTGTTTTTTTTTTTTTGGCTTTTGTTGCTGTGACGACTAATGTCATTGCTGTTCATTTAAGATGTTCAGATAAAAAACGTCACACACACACACACACACACTTACAAACAAACATGGAAACAATGGGGAAATAATCAATTTTATTGGCAATGACATCAGTCAAACGGAGAGTGAAAATACGTAAAATAAAATTAACCTAGGTTTAATAGTTTCGTTTAATTAAATGTTCACTCAAAATGTCATAGGAGATTTTGTGGAAGCAATTACACTGCGGGGCAAAATTGGGGAGACCAAAGATACTTTTTCCAGGAGGTCTTTAATGGAAGACCAAGAGAATTTCTATAGGAGACCAAGGGGTCTTCAATAGGAGATCAAGAGGTCTTCTATAGGAGACCTAGAGGTCTTCTATAGGAGACATAGAGGTCTTCTATAGGAGGAGATCTCTAGGTCTTTATAGAAGACCTAGAGGTCTTCTATATGAGACCAAGAGGTCTTCTTATAGGAGAGCAAGAGGTCTTCTATAGGAGACCCCAGAGGTCTTCTTCTATAGGAGAGCAAGAGGTCTTCTTCTATAGGAGAGCAAGAGGTCTTCCTCAATAGGAGAGCAAGAGGTCTTTTTCTATAGGAGAGCAAGAGGTCTTCTATAGGAGAGCAAGAGGTCTTCTATAGGAGAGCAAGAGGTCTTCTATAGGAGAGCCAGAAGTCTTCTATAGGAGAGCAAGAGGTCTTCTTCTATAGGAGAGCAAGAGGTCTTCTTCTATAGGAGAGCAAGAGGTCTTCTTCTTTAGGAGAGCAAGAGGTCTTCTTCTATAGGAGAGCAAGAGGTCTTCTTCTATAGGAGAGCAAGAGGTCTTCTTCTATAGGAGAGCAAGAGGTCTTCTTCGATAGGAGAGCAAGAGGTCTTCTTCTATAGGAGAGCAAGAGGTCTTCTTCTATAGGAGAGCAAGAGGTCTTCTTCTATAGGAGAGCAAGAGGTCTTCTTCTATAGGAGAGCAAGAGGTCTTCTTCTATAGGAGAGCAAGAGGTCTTCTTCTATAGGAGAGCAAGAGGTCTTCTTCTATAGGAGAGCAAGAGGTCTTCTTCTATAGGAGAGCAAGAGGTCTTCTTCTATAGGAGAGCAAGAGGTCTTCTTCTATAGGAGAGCAAGAGGTCTTCTTCTATAGGAGACCCAAGAGGTCTTCTTCTATAGGAGAGCAAGAAGTCTTCTTCTATAGGAGAGCAAGAGGTCTTCTTCTATAGGAGACCAAGAGGTCTTCTTCTATAGGAAAGCAAGAGGTCTTCTTCTATAGGAGACCCAAGAGGTCTTCTATAGGAGACCCAAGAGGTCTTCTATAGGAGACCCAAGAGGTCTTCTATAGGAGACCCAACTGGTCTTCTATAGGAGACCCAACTGGTCTTCTATAGGAGACCCAACTGGTCTTCTATAGGAGACCCAAGAGGTCTTCTATAGGAGACCCAAGAGGTCTTCTATAGGAGACCCAACTGGTCTTCTATAGGAGACCCAACTGGTCTTCTATAGGAGACCCAACTGGTCTTCTATGGGAGACCCAACTGGTCTTCTATGGGAGACCAAGAGGTCTTTATAGGAGACCAAGAGGTCTTCTATAGGAGACCCAACTGGTCTTCTATAGGAGACCCAAGAGGTCTTCTATAGGAGACCCAAGAGGTCTTCTATAGGAGACCCAAGAGGTCTTCTATAGGAGACCCAAGAGGTCTTCTATAGGAGACCCAAGAGGTCTTCTATAGGAGACCCAAGAGGTCTTCTATAGGAGACCCAACTGGTCTTCTTTAGGAGACCCAACTGGTCTTCTTTAGGAGACCAACTGTCTTCTATAGGAGACCCAAGAGGTCTTCTATAGGAGACCCAACTGGTCTTCTTTAGGAGACCCAACTGGTCTTCTATAGGAGATCCAACTGGTCTTCTTTAGGAGACCCAACTGGTCTTCTTTAGGAGACCAACTGTCTTCTATAGGAGACCCAAGAGGTCTTCTATAGGAGACCCAAGAGGTCTTCTGTAGGAGACCCAGAGGTCTTCTGTAGGAGACCCAGAGGTCTTCTATAGGAGACCCAAGTAGTCATCCATAGCAGACCCAAGTAGTCTTCTATAGGAGACCAAGAGGTCTTCTTCTATAGCATATCCAACTGGTCTTCTGTGTGAGACCCAGCCGAGCCGTACAACTTTTTATACCCTCCACCATAGTATGGAGGGTATATTAAGTTTGTCATTTCGTTTGTAACACCTCGGAATATACGTTTTAGACCCCACAAAATATATTCTTGATCAGCATAAAATTCTATGTCGATTTAGCGATGTCCGTCCGTCTATGAAAATGTTACTTAAATGTTAATTATGCCTGCAGGACTTTTGGTATTGAAAATGGTCATGTAGGTACACGTTTTTGTATAGTCCTCATATAATGGTTCCTCCCCATATTCGGTATTTTCATGATTTTAGCAACATTTTACCGACATTTTTTTTTTTTCAAATTTGATATTTGAAGTTCGTAATGAAAATTGTCTATGCAGGTCCACGTGTTCGTATAGCCCCTGTATAACAGTATCTCCTGATATTCGGTATTTTGATGATTTTAGCTACATTATAAACATATTTTTTTTTCAAGTTCCGCATTTCAATATTGTAATGGGTTTTGACAAAAGTTGCCTATGCAGGTCCACGTCGTCGTATAGACCCTAATATAACGGATACATTCGACATTTTTAAAGATTTTAACAGAATTTTTAACGAATTTTATTTTATTTTTTTTTTTGAAAATTTTCAAATTCCTTCAAAATGGAGGAGGGTATTCAAAGTTCGGCCCGTCCGAACCTAGCTGCTTTTTTACTTGTTTGCCTTATAAGGTTCTTTGAGTCATCGAGTTGCGTTATTTAATGTTAAAGTAACAAACTCCCCACAACCTTCCTCTGCTTCCCAAGTTTAGCCGCTTAAGCCGGCTTAATTAAATGCTCGTTTAACTTATGTTTGTATGAGTGGATGTGTTGTTCATACAAACATGCTCGTTGATGTTAGAAGGAGCTGCTATGCCCTTTTTAAGCTGTCCCCATGGTATTGTTATTTTTTTTTTTTTTTTTTTTTTTTTTTTGGCGGAAAATGTCATTAACGTAAGTGTTTTCTAAATGTGCGAAGCTTTTGAGGTAGTTTTTCAACATTTTTTTGTTTTTGTTATCCAAACGTTTTCCAATACCGTTGCCACAGTCATCACCCGGAACAGCGGTGTTAAGTGTGTCAATGAAATTCAATATCGTTAACACGCTAACTTCATCCCCCAAAAATCAATTGAAATTGGAAGTCTTAGTGGGGAATACAAACTATTTTCCCTGGTATCAAGTATCGAATAACGAGAAGTGAAAAATTGGTTGTGCGGGCTATTAGAGTTGAGGTATTATGTTGTGAGTTATTTTTGAAGTAATTAAAAGTTTCTTTTTTAGATATTTTAAGGAAACGAAAATCAATTAGTAGTGCCATTAAGGAGAGCATTTAGTTGAAATGTATTCCAAAATGAAAACCAACAAATTGAATTTTGTATTCTATGAATAAGAAACAAGTAAAAAAGTTGATAGTTCGGCCGGACCGAGCTATGAATACTCTCCACCAATTGAAACGAATTTGGCAACTCTCAAAAACAATAAAATCCATTAAAAATTCTGTTAAAATCTTAAAAATATCGAATGTAGATGTTATATTAGGCTCTATATGACGACATGGACCTGCATTGGTAACTTTTGTCATAAGCCATTACAATATTCAAATGCGAAACTTAAAAAAAATCAGTGAATAATGTAGCTAAAATCTTCAAAATATCGAATATCGGGAGGTATCGTTATATGGGGCTATACGAAGACGTGGACCTGCACAAACAATCTCCTATCATAGGCTGTAGTATCAATTACGAACTTTAAATACCAAATTTGAAACAATTCCGGTGAATAATGTAGCTAAAATCATCGAAATATCGAATATCGGAAGGTACTGTTATATGAAGGCTATACGAAGACGTGGACCTTTACAGGCAATCTTCTGTCATAGGCTGTAGTATCCATTACGAACTTTAAATACCAAATTTGAAACAATTCCGGTAAATAATGTCCCTAAAATCATCAAAATGCCGAATATCGGGAGGTACCGTTATATGGGGGCTATAGGAAGACGTGGACCTGTATAGACAATATCCTGTCATAGGCTGTAGTATCCACTTCAAACTTCAAATATTTAATTTGATACAATTCCGGTGTATAATGTAGTCAAAATCATCAAAATACTGAATATCGGAAGTACCGTTATATGGGCGCTATACCAAAACGTGGACCTACATGGCCCATTTTCAATACCAAAAGTCCTGCAGACATAAGATATATTTGACTAAAATTTTATCAATCTACTTCATTTCGTTCGGAAGCCTGAGAGATTTCCACAGACGGATGGGCATCGCTAAATCGACATAGAATTTTATGCTGATCAAGAATACATATACTTTGTGGGGTCTAAAATGTATATTTCGAGGTGTTGCAAACGGAATGACAAACTTAATATACCCTCCATACTATTCTGGATTTTACATCCAAAGTACGATCATCATTCATTTGTCACTAAACTTGTTACAAATATCACGATGCACGTAGTTTGACCAATTGGTTTGGACCAATATATGCGATTCTCATGCTAGATCTTATTTTGGGACCTGTGGGGGAGCTACTTTCGATTTAGCACCTGACCTGAGTTTGATAAAAATTTTACGAAATATGACAGACAAAGGGACTCCAAATCCCCAAAGGACGAGACAGACAGCAGGTCAAATGATTCTGTAGCCTAAATGCTGACGGTATAAAATAGTTACGGAAAATTTTCTATTAAGTATTGGTACTAATTCGTATACGAATAGTGCTCAATCTATATTAACAAAAGAGTAAAGTAATTGATGCGCATGAAAAGTACTAAATGGTATCAAATTCGGTACAATTTCGATTTTTTGTAAACCGATAGTGCAGGAATTCTGAAAATTAGAAATAAGATTACTATTTTGTTGAAGAATTGAGGTATGTATGTAGTTTTGGAAATTCCTATTAATGTGTACCAAATGGTACTAAATTTCGCACAATTTAAATTTTGGGAGAACCAATCCAGTTGGAGTCCTGAAAGTTGCAAATAAGATTGCTATTGCATGCATATGTTCAAAACGGTAGAACCGGTGGTGTTGGAATTCTGACATTTGGAAATAAGTTTACCATTTAATTTTGTGAGGTTTGTTTGATATTTGGCGGGGGATTTGGAAATACGTACTAAAAAATACGAAAAGTACTAAGTAGTATTAACATTGGTATTTGTGGAAGGAAAAGAGCTGAGAATCTGAAATTTAGAATGAGAGTCTTTGCGTGTTGTGTAGGATAGAAAAACTAAAAGTTTTTATATCCTCAGTCATATGGCTACAGATGGTATATAGCATTTGATACGGCCAAAACCTCATCGAAATAACTGTATTAAACCCTAGGTCTCATTGGACCAAATCCGTTTCAGGACATTTGGAGTCGATCTAGCGATGTCCGTCCGTCCATCACTCTGTCTGTCTCTCTGACTGGCTGGTGCGCACACATAACTCTCGAAGGGAGTATCCGATTTTGTCCAAACTTGGTATATCTTAATATTATTATCAAACTTAGATCGAGTTCAGTGATAGGCAATATCGGTCCACTCCTCCCGGTACCTCCCCCACAAATGGTCGCAATTTTCAAACAAATATTTTACTGCATAGAAAGAGAAATGATCATTCGATTTTGTGCAAATTTAACAAGTCCTAATATTTTTGCCAGTGCTAGGTCAGGTGCTAAAATGGACAATATCGGCCCACTCCAGCAAGTACCTCCCCAACAAAGTGTCAACATTTTGAATAATTATAACTTTAATCGTCCGATCGTCTTCAAATTACACATATTACAATATTTTTAATAACACAAGGTCCGGTGTGAAAATGAAATATATCGGTCCACTCCTTCTGCTACCTCCCCCATAAAAGGGTGAACATTTTGAATATCCATGAAACACATAAAATGCGAAATTAATATCCAATTCCATTCAGACTTCCATTCAGAGGTACATCTCAATATTTCTATCAACACAAGAACTGTTATATAGTAGAAATCGGACCATACCTTCTGGCACCTCCTCCACAAAAGGGTCAAAGTTTTGAATAACCAAAACGATCCTACAATCCGAAATAATCATTCGGTTCTCTTCATATTTCACAACCCATTATTTCTACTAACACGAGCTGTGAAGAGGGGATATATCGGTCCACTCCTTCTGGTATCTCTCCCACAAAGGGTCAAAATTTTTAATATCCTTGAAACTCATAAAATGTGAAATTAATATCGGATTCCATTCAGATTTGTTACATCTCAATATTTCTATCAACACAAAATCTGTTAAAAAGATGGTAGAGGTCCGACCATTTCTTTTGGTTCCTCCACCATATAGGGTTTAAGATTTTGCAAAACAAAACGGTTAAAAAAAGCGAAATAAGCATCCAACTCTGTTGAAATTTTACACATACAAACATTTTTGCTAACACAAGATATGTTGTAAAGAACCTCTTCTGGTACCTCAACCACAAACAGTTACAATTTTCCATACTTTTATCTGTCATAGCGTGCGAAACAAGTCGGCAATTCTTTACAACTTGATATACCTAAATATATGTCTCTTAACCAGAAACGTGTGATGAATATGGAATCTATGATTTCCCATAAATTTGAATATAAATGTTCGAAATTCTTATAATTTTGACCATACCAACATTTTTATCTGTACTAGATGAAGCATGAAAATGGAATACCTCGGTCGACTATATCTGGTACCTCACGCCCATGTTAACATTCTGTAAAAATTATCACATATCTTATGTAAAGTGAAGGAAGCTACCAATGTAGTCCAAACCTGGTACGTCGCAATATTTATATCATATTTAGGTGCGATACGAAATGGCCAATATTAGTCCGGAACCTACTCCATAAGGGGTTAAACATTTGAGTAATCATTACAGCAATCAAAATATATTTAAATAATCGAACACTAACCTTGCGTATGCAAAAAAATTCGAATATAATTCATATCAAGATGCGGACATTTGAAATGTTTCTTGACACTCTTGAAGTAAATGAATGTTCTATCAAATAGTTTTAAGAAATTTAGACACTATGTGAAGTAGAACATGGGCTATTTGCTATTTATTTGTTTATTTATTTATTTTTTTTTTTTTTTTTGACACATTGGCCAAATGTTTAAGATATAGATTTGGGTTCTATTAAGCTTATAGACCTAAGTTTTGTAAATAAAAATTCCTCTTTATTTCATTTTTCCCGACGTTTCGTCAATGTTTGTTGACATCTTCAGGGGATACGTCTATTTAAATAAACATTACATTAGATCAAATCTTCATGAATATATAAATAACTTACAATAATATTGGATTAAGTTTACATGAAGTATTTCGTCAAGAACTTGACGAAATACTTCATGTAAACTTAATCCAATATTATTGTAAGTTATTTATATATTCATGAAGATTTGATCTAATGTAATGTTTATTTAAATAGACGTATCCCCTGAAGATGTCAACAAACATTGACGAAACGTCGGGAAAAATGAAATAAAGAGGAATTTTTATTTACAAAACTTAGGTCTATAAGCTTAATAGAACCCAAATCAATAAACCTACCTGGACCAAGAAAATTAATAATGTTTAAGATATAATTTTGAAAATCTATCTTGAAAATAATCTAAATTTGTTTATGACATATTTCTTCCATATGTCCACTTAGAATAGCCTTCAACATAAATATTTTACTACATTTAAGTCCATTATTATGTCACTTCCACATACACACATACATAGGCCTATAACCACACACACATACAAAGGAGATATTTCATTGGCCTTGTGGTTGGTAGCGTTGCCGTCCAACAGTTTTTTAAATAAACCCCCAATAATGGACACAAGTTAGGCAAGGAATAATATCATTTTTTTCACATATTAAAAAGGACCATTTTTTATTTCAAAGATCAAAAACAAGTTTTACACATAGTAGAAAGTATACGATCATAGGCCGAAAATAGTCTGTCAGTAGAATCAATGCCCAGACGAAACGGCGGTAGCTAGAAACTCGAAATTTTGCGAGTTAAAAAGCGTAGGATAGATGTACCAAAGGATTTTTGGAAATTCGAACTATTTGGAAATTTGTACTCAAAGGGTACAAAAAGTAGAAAAATGTACTAAAAATTGAATATTTTGTATCGAAAAGTTTTAAGTAATATTAAATTTGGTTCAAGATATGGAGATAAAATTCTCAAATTTGATATTTAGAGTACTGATGTTATCTGTGTTTGAGATTTGGCGGTGGTTCAAAAAAGGGTCCTTTATTTGTACGAAAATTACTAAATTGTACTAAATTTGGTATTGGGTGAGGGGATTGGTTTGGATTTCTTAAATTTCATATTGGGGTCTCTGTTGGTATCTAAAATCGAGATATGGAGGTTGGTTTGGAAATGCGTACTATAGTTGTTCGAAAAGTACTAAATAGTATTAAATTTGCCGTTGAATTAATGGATATAGCTGAAATCCTGAAATGTAACTGTACGGGAAATATGGTAATAAATGTGGAATTGAGTGAAAGAATAGAGCTGGAATTCTGAAATTTTATATGGAGGCCATTGTTGGTATATAGTTTTGACAGAAGGAGGTGGATTTTGAATGCGTATTATAGTTGTTCGAAAAGTACTAAATGGTATTAAAATTTGCAGTTTAGTGAATGGATAAAGCTTAAAACCTAATATTTGATATCGAAGTCACTGCAGATTTTTAGGGTTTGCAAATGGAGACGTTGAAATAGTTTTGAACGGACACAAGTAAGAAAGCAGTAAGTTTGGTCGGGCCGAACCTCCATCCTCCTCAATTTGGAACTAATTGAGAGATTTTCATAAAAATAAAATCCGTTAAAACTGTTGTAAAAATCTTAAAAATACAGAATATATGAAGTCGAGTTGGCATTTTCAGGCCTAATTTGGTTCTTTGTGCTAAATTCCATACAATTCGGGATGATATTACACGTTTGATGCACAATAAAAGGCAAATCGGACGAAGATATATATGGGAGCTATATCTAAATTTTGACCGATTATATCAAATTGCAATAGGGTTCGTCCTTGGGCCAAACAAATGATTTGTTTAAAATTTCATCTGGGTAGGGCAATAAATGCCCTGTACTTTTTTTTACAAAAATAGATGGACAGACGGACAATCGACTCAGAATGTGATTCTATGCAGATCATCAAAAGGAACTATGGGTCTATTTCGTTTTCTTTTGCCTGTTACAAACAAATGCACAAAGACATAATACCCTGACCAACTTGTGGTGTAGGGTATAAAAATGGATGAAATCATCAAAATACCGAATATTGGGGGGTAGCGTTATATGGGGGCTATACGATATCGTGGACCTATATAGACAATTCTCTTCCATGGGGTAATGTATTCCTTTTGAGGATTTTCAGACAATCCCGTTGAAAAATGTGGCTGAAATAATCAAAATATAGAATATCGGGGATAACGTTATATGGGGGCTATATGATATCGTGGACCGATATAGCCCATCTTCGAACTTGGCCTGCCCGCAGACAAAAAACTGATATGTGCAAAATTTTAGCATCTTATCTTAACTAACTTAGCGTGATTACAACAGGCGGACGGCCTTACATATATGGTGAGCAATAACCGTAAAATCGGATAAAGATAAAAATCTGAAACGATGTCGATAAAATTTGCCACAGGTGTTTTCGAGCAATATCTGAGGGACTTTAACACCAAAAAGGATGAAACAAATATATGGGAGCTATAGCTATATTTGAACCGATTTTCAGTTGGAAGTTCCATAATTCAGGTCATTTGGACTGATATTGGGCATTTGGTGCACGCGAAATAAGTTGAAGATATATATGTGAGCTTTTTTTAAATTTGAACCGACCTGCATTTCGTAAAACAGTAAGTTCGGCCGGGCCAAACTTTTGATACCCTCCACCTTAGGGTAAAAGAAACATTAGAGGAAATGTGGCAAAAAACATTAAAATGCCGAATATCGGGAGGTACCGTTATATGGGGGCTTCACCAAAACGTGGACCTATAATTACAATGTTTCGCCACACGAACTAGGACCCATTATGACCCACAAATACCAATTTTTAGACAAATCAGTGAAAAAATGTGGCAAAAACCATCAAAATACCGAATATCGGGAGGTACCGTTATATGGGGGCTATATCAAATCATGGACCCATGCATGCAATATTTTGCCACCGAAGCTGGAACCGATTATGACCAACAAATACTAATTTTCAGACAAATCCGTGAAAAATGTGGCAAAAATCATCAAAATACCGAATATCGGGAGGTACCGTTATATGGGGCCTATACCAGAACGTGGACCGATATATCTCATATTCAATACCAACCATCCTAGACACAATGTAAATAGCTCTGCTAATTTTTTTCGCTCTACGTCAAATAATGTGGGCTGTGTCGTGATTTCAACAGACAGACGGACAAACAGGCGGACAGACAGACAGACGGACATCGTTAAATCGACTTAGAATTTTATGCTGATTATGAATATATATACTTTATGGGGTCTAAGACGAATATTTAAGGATGTTACAAACGGAATGACAAAGTTAATATAGCCTCCTTTCCAAGGTGGAGGGTATAAAAAAATCGACCAAAAGTAAAACATTTTTGGTCGAAAATTCCCAAAAATGCCAACGCTGTTGAAAGCTGTAAAACTATTAACTAAATTTTATATTTCTCACTCCCCTCTTCGGCAAATCCACAGCCTGCTGCATTGCCTTGATGACTGCCGACAAACACAAGACCAACTATTGTTGATGCTATCTTCTTCTTTCCTCCCACATTTCTTGCTGTCATGTAGTTGTCTTATAAATGGACAACAACAACAACAAGAGCAGCTTAAAGTGAAATGAACAAAAAAATGTAAAATTTTATGTAAATAACTGAACAAAAAAAGAAAACGAATCTCCCAAAACGAAACAAACAAACAAACTTTGCCACTTAAGTGTGATTTTGTTTTTGAACTACAAAGACAGCTGGGGCAGCAACAACAACAACAGTAGCAAAAGAAATAAAATGAACGAAAAAAAAATCGAAATAAACGAAATAACGCTTAACTAACCAAAGTGCTAATGTGGACAAGTGTTTGGATTGTGCCATTGAGCTACGGGTTGAAGCTGTCTGTGCGGCAAACAATAAGATTTCCAGTTAGCTTTCGACTGATGCAGCGAGTAGTCATATGTGGTGGATGTGGGGATTAGAGGGAGGAGGGGGATTGTTTATATGACATAGATTTTCTCTAGAAGAATTTTGCTATGCATCAAAGATGTTCATGGGAAACAGATATATCTATGCCCTCTCTAAATCTCTCAGTTTGGACAAATTGGATATGGCCCCTTTGCCTCTGCCCCCCCCCCCTGATTTTATTATCTTTTCATCATAGATTCTCCATATCTCCGAAGCATCTAGCTAGAATTTCCGTAATAAACTTACTTGCCAATTAGTTTCAAATCAATATCTTACCTGACCCTATTTCCCTTCTCCCTCTCTCGCCATCTCTCTCCTTTTGCCTCCACCTGAAATTATGTGACACAAGATGTGACTTTGTTTCAATTATGAAAATTGATTTTTCATCCTTTGTAAGGATCCCAAGTGAAATGGTTATTTTCTAACATCGTTATCACCTTGGGCGCCATGTGACAATCATTATTGGAAACTTTTATTACAAATCAATTAGATGAAGATGAGGAGGAAACATGGAAGAGCTTTTAAGGGTGACACGTTAAGAAGAATTCTTGAAATTGTTAGAATTTTCAGATTCATTTTTAATTTCAGGAAATTCAATTCAGGACGAGAAGAAAAGAGAAAAACGAAAGTGTAGTAGGTAAAAATAGAAGACAAATGTATCGGCATTTCGAAAGTTTACATCGCCAAGTAACATAAATACAGGCTGAGATAAAACAAGTTAAACCAGTAAAGAAGGTCCTAAAAGTCGGCGGGGCCGATTTTATGATACCCCACACCACTTTGCTAATTTAGTTGAGCTCCACATAACAATTAAGAGTTTTTATGGGAGAATTCAATCATACACCCTATGATTAGAATTATAATTTAAAATTCAATAGACTAAATATGCCGAAGCATTCGTATCTTTTAAATTCGGACTTGTATTGCCCATTTGATGCACAATTAATTTGAAATCGGATAAAGATATATATGGGAGCTATATCCAAATCTGAACCGATCTCGATAAAATTGAGCAAAGGTATTTCTGAGCTGCATTTGATATATTTTCCTGAATATCGTTGTTACGGAGTGCATATTACGGCTGTGGGTAACAAATATAACAAATCGGATGAATAATATATATGGGAGCTATAGCTATATCTGAACCGATTTTCACCAAATTTGGCATATTAGCTTCTAGACTCAATTCGTATGTGCCAAATTCTATCCCATTTGGACAAATATTAGACGTTTGGTGCACAATAAAAGGTAAATCGGACGAAGTTATATATGGGAGCTATATCCAAATCTGAACCGATCTTGACAAAATTTAGCAAAGGTATTTCTGAGCTGCATTTGATATATTTCCCTAAATATTGTTGTTACAGAGTGCATATTACGGCTGCGGAGGACAAAAATAACAAATCGGATGAACAATATATATGGGAGCTATAGCTATATCTGAACCGATTTAGATCAAATTTGGCATACTTATATTTAGGCCTAATTTGGTTGTATGTGCAAAATTCCATTCAATTCGGGCTGATATTACACGTTTGGTGCACAATAAAAGGCAAATCGGACGAAGATATATATGGGAGCTATATCTAAATTTTTACCGATTATCTCCAATTTCAATAGGGTTCGTCCTTGGGCCAAACAAATGATATGTGCAAAATTTCATCTCAATCGGATAATAAATGCGACCTGCATTTTGTTCACAAGAATACATGGACAGACGGACGGACCGACGGACTGACGGACTGACATGCATAAATCAACTCAGAAAGTGATTCTATGCAGATCATCAAAAGGAACTATGGGTCTATCTCGTTTCCTTTTGCCTGTTACAAACAAATGCACAAAGACATAATACCCTGACCACCTTGTGGTGTAGGGTATAAAAACAGTAAGTTCGGCCGGGTCGAACTTTGAATACCCTCCACCATTTGAAACGAATTTGGAAACAAAATCCTTAAAAAATTCTGTTGAAATTTTAAAAATATCGAATATAGTCGTTATATTGGTGTCTATACGACGTGGACCTACATAGGCATTGTTTGTCATAAGTCATTACCAAATTCAAATTCGAAACTTGAAATAAACGGTGAATAATGTAGCTAAAATCATCAATATATCGTATATAGGGAGGTACCGTTATACATATAGGAGCTGTGCCAAGACCTGTACCTGCATAGACAATTATCTGTCACAGGCTGTAGCATCCATTACGAACTTCAAATACCACATCTCAAACAATTTCGATGGGTATTGTACCTAAAATCGTCAAAATACCGAATATAGGGAGGTACTGGTATATGGGGCCTATACGAAGACGTGGACCTGCATAGACAATTTTCTGCCACAGATTGTAGTTCTCATAACGAACTCCAAATACGTAATTTGGAACAACTCTAGTGAATAATGACGCTAAAATCATCAAAATACCGAATATTGGGAGGTGCCCTTATGGGGGCTATAGGAAGACGTGGACCTGCACAAACAATCTTCTGTCTTAGGGTGTAGTATTTATTTTGAACTCCAAATTCCAAATTTGAAACAATTCCGGTGAATAATGACGCTAAAATCATCAAAATACCGATTATCGGGAGGTACCGTTATATCGGGGCTATATGAAGACGTGGACCTGCACAGACAATTTTCTGTCTTAGAAATTTGAAATAATTCCGGTTAATAATGTCGCTAAAATCATCAAAATACCGATTATCGGGAGGTACCGTTATATGTGGGCTATACGAAGACCTGTACCTGCACAGACAATATTCTGTCTTAGGCTGTAGTATCCATTACGAACTTCAAATACCAAATTTGAAACAATTCCGGTGAATAATGACGCTAAAATTATCAAAATACCGAATATGGGGAGGTACCGTTATATGGGGGCTATACGAAGACGTGGACCTGCACAGACAATTTTCTGTCTTAGGCTGTAGTATCCATTTCGAACTTCAAATACCAAATTTGAAATAATTCCGGTGAATAATGTCGCTAAAATCATCAAAATACCGATTATCGGGAGGTACCGTTATATGGGGGCTATATGAAAACGTAGACCTACATGGCCCATTTACGAACTTAACCTGCCTACTGGAAAAATAAACATGTGTGCAAAATTTTAGCCATCTATCTCATTAATTCGAAAGATAACGTGATTACAACAGACAGACGGACAGACAGACGTACATCGCTAAATCGACTTAGAATTTTACGCTGACCAAGAATATATATACTTTGTTGGGTCTGACATGAGTATTTCGAGGAGTTACAAACGAAATGACAAAGTTAATATACCCTCCATAGTAAGGTGGAGGGTATAAAAACTGCAACAAAGTCAAACGCCATAATTGTTACATTTTTTTAAAATTTTTTTGAATGACAGAAAAAAATGTCGGTAATAGCATAAAATTTTAGAATAAATTTAGATTTGTTCGAATTGGTCACCTTTGGCACGAATTACGGCCTTCAAACGGCCAATGATACCGTCACACGCTGCCCGAATGTTGCTCTGCGGTATTTTGGCTCATTCTCGGCGAAACGTTTGCTTGAGGTGATCGACACTTTGCTATTTTTTAGTGCCAACCTTGCTTTCCAAAATACTCCAGAAACAATAGTCCAACGGATTGTTATCCGGAGATTTTGGTGGCCATTGTGCGCTGGAAATGAAGCAAGGAACCTCATTTTGTAACCATTCATGGGTGGCGCGTGCTGATTGCGATGGTGCTGAGTCCTGTTGGAATGTCCAAGGTGTGCGGCCAAAAGGTTTGCATGCCCAAGGCTTTAATACACCCTCCAGAATATTTTCGCGATAATAGTCGGCATTTATTCTGATGCCACGGTCGATTAATACGAGCGGAGAGCGACCATCGGTTGATATGACGGCCCACATCATTACCATGGCCGGCATTGAGTTCTGGTGGCCAACCGAAGGTGCACATTTTCAGCTGACCTCTTTGGCAAGTAAACACGATCATTTTGTTTTTCGTTAAAAACTGTTGGACAACGAATGTTTTCTCATCGGAGAAAACCAAATTCGGCTGTTCACCACTTTCGGCCAAGCGAAGCAACTCTTTAGCTCTTTTGAGTCTATCTTCTTTCCTTTGCGGTGTAAGTTCTTGCACTTTTCCGAATTTCAATGGCTTTACCCCGAGCTCATTTTTCAATATTTGCCGAATGGTATATTGCGATATGTTCAGCCCACGAGCCATTTTTCGGCCACTGCGACGCGGTTTTCGATCAAGTCGCTTCTTTACATTTTGAACCATTTCTGCTGATGTTGCTGTTTTTTCGTCCACTTCCTTGGCGTCACGCTACCGGTATCACGGTAACGGTAACATTCTCACCAAAATGGTTTTGTACGCTTGTAAACAATATAATGAGCTGTCACTGGAATAATTGTAACAGCTGTCGGACCTTCAAATTTGCTGTATTTTGAAAGTTCTTCCACAATTTCCAACTAAATTAGATGATAGTATGGGTTTCCTCCTTTGGGTTATTATACCGTCAGCCATATGGCTACAGAGGATTTATATAATTGATACGGCCTAAACGTGCCTCTTTGAAATAATGGTTTTAGACACTTGGGACCAAATTCGTTTTAGGACATTTGAAGTCGATCTAGAGGTGTCCGTCCGTCTGTCTGTCTGGCTGGAACGCAAGATAACTCTCGAAGGGAGTATGCAAAACTTGGTACATCGTAATATCATTAACAAACTTAGTTCGAATTCGAAGATGGGCAATATCGGTCTATTTTTTCTGGTACCTTCCCCACAAAAGAGAAAGAGAAAGGATAATCAAATTTTGTGCAAACTTTGCCAATCCAATTATTTTTGTCAATTCTAGGTCAGGTAAGGAAATGAACAATTTCTGCCCGCTCCATCAAGTACCTCCCCCAAAAAAGTTTATCATTTTAAATGAAATACAAATCTTACAAAATGTGATATAAGCTTCCGATTATTTTCAAATTTCACATATCACAATGTATTTATCAACTCAAGATCTGGTGTGAAGATGGGATATCCGTCCACTGCTTCTGGTACCTCCCCCACAAAGTGTCAAATTTCCATGAAGCTCATAAAACGCGAAATTATCAACCAATTCCTTTCAGACTTTACATATCTCAATATTTCTATCAACAGCAGTTCTGTTATAAAGATTGTAAAAATCGGACCAGCTCTTCAGGTACCTCCCCCACAAAGGGTCAAAGTTTTAAATAACCAAAACGATTATAAAATCAGAAATAAGCATCCGGTTCTCTTCATATTTTACACATTTAAACATTTTTGCTCACACAAGATCTGGTGTGAAGATGATAGATATCGATCCACCCTTTCTGCTACCTCACCCACAAAGGGTCACAATTTCCAACACTTATATCTCTCATAGCTTGCGCAACAAGTCAGCGATTCATTGCAACTTGGTATACAGGGTTGCCCATATTCGACGGACCCATCTGGCAACGCCATAACTTTTGACAGAGATGTCACATCGCTTAATGAAGCGTCAGTCCAAGTAGATTTTTACCATGAACCAATTCACGCCACGCGAGCGCTCTGAAATTTACATTCAACAGAAGAAGTCAATTGTGAAAACTCAACGTGCTTTTAAAACATTAAAAAATGTGAGAAGTGCGCCTTCTAAGAACACCATTAAGTGTTTATACGAAAAATTTTCGACTGGTAAGGCTCTTTCTAATCCGAAGAGGCCATATAAAAGTCGACCAAGGTTGAGAGGTCCCCAAGAACATCCCAAAAACGCCGTTCCCAGCAGTTGGGCATGGCTCGGTCCACTTTACAACGGATTATTCGCATTGATTTACATTTGTTCCCGTACAAAATTCAATTGACGCAAAGAATGTTGCCTGCGGACAAGCCTCGTCGATTGGAATGGGCCCAAAAAAAAAACATGGGTCCATCGAATATGGGCAACCCTGTATCTAATAATTTCTTTAAAAATCCACGGTTTCTGGGGCTTTGATAAAAATTCTTTAAAAATCCACGTTTCCTTGAATTTTTTTAGACTTCTGTCTATCTGTTGAAATCACGATACAGCCCACATTATTTGACGTAGAGCTTCAAAATATGGCAGAACAATTTGTATTCTGTCTAGGATGGTTGGTATTGAAAATGAGATGTATCTGTCTACGTTTTGGAATAGCCGTCATATAGCGGTACCTCCCGATATTCGATATTTTAATGATTTTTGCCACATTTTTCCAACGATTTTTCTAAAAATTGGTCTTTGTTGATTATAATGGATTCTAGGTCCGAGTTTTCTTTTAGCGCAAAATATAACTATACCCACCGATTAAATTTGTTCACCAAAATTATGCTGGCATTGTTAGCAGTAATGTTACCGAAGGAACCATATACCTGAAATGAAAGGATTCCAAGGAACTTAAATGCGAAAATGTCAAAAAATGTGGTCAAGTTCCCCAGACCCCTCATAGGTAACTTTGCAATGACCTTCACTTCTAGTTTTAGCTCTACTTTCCGAATTTTCTAAGTTTTTTCCTTCATTATTTCTTTTTTTTGTGTTGCCCAGTGTAATAGGCCTTCAGTTTATTTGTTTTCAGATGCTGTGATGTAAACCCATGTTATTGACATATCTTTCAAAACTTTTCTTTTATCCACACCAATCTGCTAGTTTTTGTCTGTTCTTTTTCTGTTTTCTCTGTGACAAATTTCTAAATTTCCCCTACCTCAAAAGGCCAAATATCATCAGCCCGTTTCCCTTGACCACATAGTAAACGATTTCCAAACATCTAGAAAAACAGTCAAGCACCTCCATTCCAACGCCCAACCACCACCCCACCCCACTCATTGACGATTCGTACACATGTTCCAAACACTCCAATACATGGCAGTCAACCATGGAAAATGTCATCATTTCATTTCCACATATTTCGCAAAAGAAAATTTATGCAAATAAACAGAAATGTAACAAGCAAAGAAAGTGCTAGGACAGATATAGATGTGTTAGGAGGAAAAGGTGGAGGAGGTTGTGCATAATCGACGACACAGTGGGGGAATGTGGAAAATAATTGAAAGTTGAAACATACTATGAGAGGTTAAAGAAACCAGTTTGTTTGCCTGGTAGATATATACCCTTAGTACAGGGTTGCCCATATTCGACGGACCTTTGGGCCCATTCCAAACGACGAGGCTTGTCCGCAGGCTACATTCTTTGCGTCAACTGAATTTTGTACGGGAACAAATGCAAATCAATGCGACCAATCCGTTGTAAAGTGGATCGAGCCATGCCCAACTGCTGAGAATGGCGTTTTTGGGATGTTCTCGGGGACCTCTCAACACTGGCTCGTACGGCATCGATATTCTCGGCCGATCGCCTTGGTGGCCTCTTCGGATTAGAAAGAGCCTTACCAGTCGAAAATTTTTCGTATAAACGCTTAATGGTGTTCTTAGAAGGGGCACTTCTCACATTTTTTAATGTTTTAAAAGCACGTTGAGTTTTCACAATTGACTTCTTCTGTTGAATGTAAATTTCAACTATTTCAGAGCGCTCGCGTGGCGTGTATTGGTTCATGGTAAAAATCTGCTTGGACTGACGCTTCAAACGCGGTATGTCATTAAGCGATGTGACATCTCTGTCAAAAGTTATGGCGTTGCCAGATGGGTCCGTCGAATTAAATTGTCTGAAAATCCACAAAAGGAGTTCCTTTAAGCACTTAACCCCCTGCAAAAGAAATCTTTATATATCGTATAGCCCACACACATCGGTACTCCCAGATTTTCGATACTTTGAGGATTTTATGAACAATATTTACCAAAATTGTTTGAAATTGCGTATTTGAAGTTCCTCATACAGTCTGTGACAGAAAATTGTCCATACAGGTCCAGGTCTTCGTCTAGAACCCAATATAGTGGCTATATTCGGTATTTTTAAAATTTCAACAGAATTTTTAAGGGATTTTATTTTGTTGAAAATTTGGAGGTTTTTTAGATGATCTGTCAAAAGTCTCTGCCTATCTTTAATTTTAAGATCTTTCAGATATTTAATATCTAGAGGTTTTATATTTAAAGGTGGCCTGAGGAGATAGTTTCTCTATATAAATAAGACATTTAGAGGCATTTTTATTGAAGACCTTTTTGGAATATAATTGGCATCTTTGACCTCTAATGTCAACTTCAACGTCCCCCAATAAATTAGCTGCAAAAGTATGGTTGGTATTATGGAAGACTTCCAGAGGTATTCTATCAAAAAAAGGCTATGGACCTGTTTTAGAAATCTATGAATTAAGGTATCTTTTAAAGGCCTTGTCTTCATGTGAGATCTGTTAAAGTTCAATTGTAAGATGGTTTCTTGACTAAATCTGGTATTGGGTGAATGGATAGGGCTGGAATTCTCATTTTTGATATAGAGGTCTCTTTTGGTAAGATAAGAAAATCAAACATTTATACCCAATTTATGGGAAATCATAAATTCCATATACATCTCAGGATTCTGGATGAGAGACATATATTTAGATAATAATAATAATAATTAATTAATAATAATAATTAATTATTAATTAATTAATTAATAATAATTAATTAATTAATAATAATAATAATAATAATAATAATAATAATAATAATAATAATAATAATAATAATAATAATAATAATAATAATAATAATAATAATAATAATAATAATAATTAATAATTAGATCGTGTGAGCTGTAAAGAATCGCTGAGTTGTTTCGCAATTTATGACACCTGACCTAGCACTGACACAAATATTAGGATATGCAAAGTTGCAGCAAAATCGCATTATCTTTTCTCTTTTTGCGGAAAAATTGAATTTTTTGAAAATGTCGACCTTTTGTGGGAGAGGTACCAATGGACCGATATTGTCCATATTAACACCAGACCTTGGGTTAATATAAATATTGGGATGTATGAAGCTTTAGGACAATCGGAAAATCAAAATTTTGACCATTTGCGGGGGAGGTACTTGCTGGAGTGGATTGATATTGTCAATTTTCTCACCTGACCTAGCGCTGACGAAAATATTAAGATATGCCAAGTTGTAGCAGAATCTGATTATCTTTTTCTCTTTCTGTGCAAAAAATATATTTTTTGAAAATTTCGACCTTTTGTGATGGAGGTACCAGAAGGAGTGGCCCATCTCCGAACTCGATCTAAGTTTGACAAGAATATTACGATGTACCCAGATTGGACCAAATCGGATACTTCCTTCGAGAGTTATCGTGCGCACCAGCCAGCCAGACAGACAGACGGACGGACATCGCTTGATCGACTCCAAATGTTCTGAAACGGATTTGGTCCAAAGAGACCTAGGATATAAAACCGTTATTTCGACAAGTCACGTTTTGACCGTATCAAGTTGTATATACCCTCTGTAGCCATATGGCTGAGGGTATAAAAAGGCATAATATCTAAATTTTTAAGGTGGTTTAAGGTCGCTGATGAAGTAGCGGGCACTTCCAAATATAAATATATGTATTTGTTAAAATGATGCTGGTTAGATGTATAAATTAGTCGGAGCGCCCGACTTTTGTCCTCTCTTTATTGGTTTTATTTTAAAAGTGTTAAAACCTGCGGAATCTAGTCCTTTTTTTTCTTTCTTTAGAAAATTCTCCCACAGTGCCACCCTCCCCAGTTTGCCACCCATAACCGACGAAAGAAAGAAAGAAAGTTCCACTTGTTTTGCAGTTTGTTTTGTTATTTTAATTCGGTATTAAAATGTCTTTATGTAAATTGCCGTAACATGTCCATTGACATATAAATTCTCTTATACATGTGTAAATTATATACACACATACATGTGTATATCACTGTAAATGTCTTGGGTTATATGGTCATTTATATACGAAGAAAAACAACATATGTATAAGAAATGGCAAATTGTATGTGTGTGAGGTTGTAGGTGTGAATGGCAAATGCATGTTTTAGAATTCCAGCGATGGATAAGGTCAATGTTTGTTTTTCTACATGGGGGGGCCCCCTCAAAGCATTAGTCACATGGGACCAAAATGCGAAAAGAACAAAAAAAAAACAACGACCACAAATACAACAATAACATTACAACTTTACTAGCTGTTGACATTAACGAGGTTTGGTTCTGTCTTGCAATGAATGGTAGGAGAAGAAAAGAAAAATCAGTAAGGAAAGTCAAAAGTCGGGCGGGGCCGACTATATGAATCCCTACACCACTATGCGTATTTAGTAGAGCTTCCATAACAAAAAAAGTTTTTGTTCTGAATTTCTTTGAATTAGATTGTACCAACTATGAACCTAACTTACTTTAAGTAAGATAACTTACTTTCTTTATTACCATGTAATGAGCAACATCGGCACATGTTCGCATACGTCTACAAAACAGAAGGTTGTGATTTCGAGACTTGACGTCGGCAAGTGAAGAAACAAAAATCAGTAAGGAAAGGCCAAAAGTCGGGTGGGGCCGACTATATGGTACCCTACACAACTATGCGTATTTAGTAGAGCTCCTGTAACATAAAAAGTTTATATTAGGAATTTATGTGAAGTAGATCATACCTGTAGTAGATGATGGCTTTAGTCACAATTTGGGATCCATATCCATCTCTGAATCGATTTCTAAAAAATTGAAGGAGGCTTTTGCACCTGTAGTACCAAATAACATCGCTGTACGGTGCAAGATATGACTTCGATATCTTAAAAAAATTTTATTGGAGCAATAGATATACCGGGCCGAGTTTCACCCAATGGAAAAATTCGGTTTTATATGAAAAATCTATCTAATCAGGGCTGATATTATACACACCGTAGAATCGGATGAAGATGTATATCGAAGGTATATAAAACAAGTAAAAAAAACAATAAGGGCCAAACTTTAAATACCCTCCACCTTAGGGTAAAGGAAACATTAGAAGAAATGCCGAATATCGGGAGGTACCGTATATGGGGGCTATACCAAATCGTGGACCTATACATGCAATGTTTCGCCAAAGGAGCTAGAACCCATTATGACCTACAAATACCAATTTTCAGACAAATCCGTGAAAAAAGGTTGCAAAAACCATCAAATTACCGAAAATCGGGAGATACCAAATCATGGTGGGTCATTATGACCAACAAATACCAATTTTTAGACAAATCCGTGAAAAAATGTGGCAAAAAAGAATTAAAATACGGAATATCGGGAGGCACCTTTATATGGGAGCTATACCAGAGCGTGGACCTACACATGCAATGTTTTGCCACACACTCAGTGACCCGTTATGACCTACAAATACCAATTTTCAGACAAATCCGTGAAAAAATGTGTCAAAAATCATCAAAATACCGAATATCGGGAGGTACCGTTATGTGAGGACTATATCAAAACGTGGACCTATACAAACAATGTTTCTCCACACGAACTAGGACCCATTATGACCTACAAATACCAATTTCCAGACAACTCCGTGAAAAAATGTGTCAAAAATCATAAAAATACCGAATATTGGGAGGTACCGTTATATGGGGACTATATCAAAACGTGGACCTATACATACAATGTTTCGCCACACGAACTAGGTCCCATTATGACCCACAAATACCAATTTTTAGACAAATCCGTGAAAAAATGTGACAAAAACCATTAAAATACCGAATATCGGGAGGTACCGTTATATGGGGGCTATACCAAATCATGGACCCATACAGCCAATGTTTCGCCACAGGAGCTGGAACGTATTATGACCTACAAATACCAATTTTCAGACAAATCCGTGAAAAAATGTGGCATAAATCATCAAAATACCGAAAATCGGGAGGTACCGTTATATGGGGGCTATATCAAACCATGGACTCATACATGCAATGTTTCGCCACCGGAGCTGGAACGTATTATGACCTACAAATACCAATTTTCAGACAAATCCGTGAAAAAATGTGGCACAAATCATCAAAATACCGAATATCGGGAGGTACCGTTATATGGGGACTATACCAGAACGTGGACCGATATATCTCATTTTCAATACCAACCATCCTAGTCAGAATACAAATTGCTCTGCTAAATTTTGGGATTCTGCGTCAAATAATGGGGGCTATATCGTGATTTCAACAGACAGACAGACGGACAAACAGAAGGTCAGACAGACAGACGGACATGGATAAATCGACTTAGAATGTTATGCTGATTATGAATATATATACATTATGGGGTCTACGACGAATATTTAAGAATGTATAAAAACTGAACCGATCTCGATAAACTTTAGCAGAAGTTTTTTTTTAGCACTATCTGATGTCTGGTATGAAATATCCATATCGAAGAGTGAATATTACTTTAACATCAAATCGGAAAACATATATATGGTAGCTATATCTGAACCGATTTTTATCAAATTTGAAGTACTTATTTCTAGGATGAATTCAGTCGGATTTGCCAAGACTCACTCTATTTGGGCTGATATTAGCCCTTTGGTGCAAAATAAACCTTATATCGGATAAAGACATATGTGTGGGAGCACTCATAAAGTCTTTGAGTGCTGATAAGATCTCTGACGACTTATGACATTCGCGGCGACTTCTGAAGAAATGGGAGACGTCTATTATAGCCAGTAGAGAGGCTCTGACGACTTTGTGAATATTTGTGATGGCTTTTGGTAACGATTTTGGAATTTTTTGACATCTTCTAAAACCTGCTAAACCTATGAAGATTTCACCTTAGGGATTGGTGACTTTTTAGTATATTATGGCATAACTCTGCGAAAATTTCTTAAGTCTATCGTTACTTTTAAAGCCTGTGACGACTTTACATGTTAATAACATAAGACTTCTGACATAAGACTTCTGTGAAAAAAATCAGAAGTTTGGTGCGACGTCTGGAGTCGGGGATGACATTTGGAGTCTGTGAAGATCTCTGAAGTCTATGGCGTCTTCTGTGGTCGGTGCTGATTTCTGAAGTCTGTAACGATTTCTAAAGTCTTTGACTACTGATAATGACGACTTCTGAGGAAATGGAAAATGACTTTTATAATCATCAGCGGTTTTGAAGGCTATGACGACTTTTGAAGTTGTTGACAACTGCTGATGCCCGGTGATGTCCTTACTTTCATTTGAACTTATTTTTTACTTTAAAACTCTGTCTGTCATGACTTTTGGAGTCTGAGACGGCCTTACAATTTAATAGGACTTGATTTTTCTGACAAATTGAAGTTTGCGATGAGATCTGGAGTCGGGGATGACCTTTGGATTTTCTAAATATCATTGAATGAAGTCTATAGATCATTGATATGATTCTAAAGATCATTGATATGAAGTCAGTCTTTGAGAGCTGATGATATCTCAGTAGACTAATGAAGTCTGTGGGGACTTCTGAAGAAATTGGACACGACTCTTATAGCCAGCAACGGTTTTCCGGGGCTCTGATGACCTTACGAAATGTGGGATTATTTCTGATGGCTTTGAAGTGACGAATTTGGAATTTTTTGGCGGCTTCTAAAGCATGTGACGGCTTCTGATGTCTTTGACTCAGTAGATTTATTTAGATCGTTGCGACTTTTAAAGAAAATATCTCAAATCTATGAGATTGGATCCGATCTCGATAAAATTTGACAGAGGTATTTTTGAGCTCCATAAGTTATCCGGTACCAAATATCATTCTTGTGGAGTGCATATTGCGCATCTGAGGGGCGCAAAACCACAAATCGAATGAAACATATAAATGGGAGAAATAGCTATATCTGAACCGAGTTTCACCTAATTTAAAGTATTTGCTTCTAGACTTAATTAGATCGGAGGTGCCAAAATTCAGGTAATTTGGACTGATGTTGGTCATTTGGTGCACAAAAAAACCTGAAATCGGCATAAGATTTATAAGATATGTTTGGAAAATTTAATCTCAATCGGATAATACATGCGACCTGCATTTTGTTCACAAAAATACATGGGGAGACGGAATGGTATGCATAAATCGACTCAGAAATTGATTTTATGTAGATCCTCAATAGTAACTATAGGTCTATCGCGCTTCCTTCCCCATGTTACAAAGACACAAAGACATAATAACCTTACCACTAAGTGGTGTAGGGTATAAAAACACATAAGAGGAAGAATGAAGAACGTGTGAAGGTATGGGGACTGGCAAAAATTGAACCTGAAACCAAGCTAGCCTAGGAAAAGTGTAAAATGCAATAACATGCAACACCATGTTGCTGCTACGGCTGCAGCACTGCATTATTATTATTATGACGTTGTCGCACCATTTGTTGGTTTGGCGCTTTTCTCCTCTTCTAGCTGCTAGCCTGCTGGTGGCTGTCATTGCTCTTAAAGCCCGCCAGCAAAGAAATATTCAATGGCGTTGATGGACATTAAACCAAAACCGAATTAGACTTGGCCCTTGCCACTAAGAAACATTGTTGTTCTTGCTGTTGCTCTCTTTTCGGGGCAGAATATTGATGTCAATGTGAGCGTACATTGGATAATTGAATTGTGTTGGGTTCTTGTTGTTTTTGTTGTTGCTGCTGTTGCTTATAAATTTTGCTTTTTGATTAGTTATGACTTTTATGGCAGTTACCCCCGGGAGGATACTGCTTTGATGTCAATAAATTATTCAATAAAAAAATTCGCAATAAATTTCACTTGTTTTTCTAAAGGAAGAGGAAGAGAGTGAGAAAGGGAAAGAGAGAGAGGCAGAGAGAGTTCAAAAAGAATTATGGCAGTATTTAATAATAACGACATTATTAAATAATGGAACTTCAATGTAAGCGAAATTAATGGAAGGCCATTTAAAGAACATAAAAGTGAGTTGTAAAAAGCGCTATGGGGGAAGAAGTGTATGTAAGGTCTTTAAATTGTATAGAAGTGGGATGAATTGTATAAAAGTGGATAATTGTTGTAATAAATCAGCTGCTGGTCTGCTATAAATGTAACAATGAAAATACACGCTTTATTCATAGAAAACAATAGAAAGAGAAGTGAGAAACATTTATGTCATCCTTGGTAGAATTTCTCTACAGGTCTTCGAAATATTTTTATCGGTCTTCTATGCATGAAGACAAAGACCAACATCTCAAAAGCTTTCTGTAGAAGACATTAATATTTTCCTTCATAAAGCAAGCTGGAAAGTATCAGTTAGTTTGCCGTCAGATATATAGTCTCAACCTAAGATAGCTTAGAAAGGCGGAGTCTATATGTATCCAATCATTACATTATATCTAAAAGGTTTAGAATTATCGAAAATTACGAAGTAAAATGAACATTGGATTTGTTTTTTAAAATTTTTACCTTTTTTTGGATCAGGTAATATAGGAATGAGCCAATATTGCCGAGCCATGCCCAACTGCTGAGAACGGCGTTTGTGGGATGTTCTTGGGGACCTCTCAACACTGGCTCGTACGGCAGCGATATTCTCGGCCGATCGCCTCGGTCGACTTTTATATGGCCTCTTCGGATTAGAAAGAGCCTTACCAGTCGAAAATTTTTCGTATAAACGCTTAATGGTGTTCTAAGAAGGCGCACTTCTCACATTTTTTAATGTTTTAAAAGCACGTTGAGTTTTCACAATTGACTCCTTGTAAATTTCAACTATTTCAGAGCACTCGCGTGGCGTGTATTGGTTCATGGTAAAAATCTGCTTGGACTGACGCTTCAAACGCGGTATGTCATTAAGCGATGTGACATCTCTGTCAAAAGTTATGGCGTTGCCAGATGGGTCCGTCGAATACGGGCAACCCTGTACTGTAGCGGATTTCGTCAAAAGACGGCTAGGGCCTATAACCTTTTTTAGGGTTAGTTTAGCCCCTAAATACCCCCCATAGCCACAAGACTGGGTGATTGTTATAAAATACCATTCTAAAAGTCTTTATATCAAGCCTATAAAAAACTCACTCGAATATGTTCAAAGAGTGAAAGCAGAAAAAAATCCAGTGAGCACATTTTCCTCATTTTTAAGCGAGAGCAAAATTCGTTCATAATCAAGCAGATTTTGCTCTTGCCGAGCCCTTTTTCAGTTTTTATGTACGTATGTATATAAGTGTATTTTTTCTGTACGAGATCGCCCCCCACATTTCCCTTCTCGGCCCCTTCTCACCAACCATCCTCCTGAATGAGAAACATATATGGATTTTCTATAATTCTTCTTCCACATTTCTTCTTCAGAACGAATAAACTCCAAATATATTGTTATCAGCTCATTCACAAGTCTTCTAGGGAAAGAGACCCCCCAGAGGGTAGAGAGAACTATGTATTCACAGGAGACGTTCCACATGTTTTATACAATTAGAATACCCTTAATGGGAGTTCTCTAACTTCCACGAATTGAGGTCCCTTCCCAGATCTCTATAGATTCATAGGTCGTATAGAGACAAAAAACCCTCCAGAGACGAAATACAGGGTGAGATGAAAAAACTGCAACATACTTCAAACTGCTGTCATTTCTAAGCCACTCGTCAGACAGATGTTAAAATTAGTGACAAGCGTACAAAGCATTTTGGTGAGAACATTCCAGAAAAACAAAATTTCGTGATGGAATTCAAGAGTGATAGTGTGATTTCTTTATATTTTGCTGAAAACCTACAAGTGGCTATCGTTAGAGCACTCCAGCATTTAAATGTGAATAAATCTTTTGTGTCTCGTACCATCGTTGCTTCGGTTGCTTGGCCGAAAGTGATGAACTGCCGAATTTGCTTTCTCCGATGAGAAAACATTCGTTGTCCAGCAAATTGTAAACAAACAAAATGATTTACTTGTCAAAGAGGTCGGCTGAAAATGTGCACATTCGGTTGGCCACCAGAACTCAAGCGCTGGCCATGGTGATATTGTGGGCCGCCGTAACAGTCGATGGTCGCTCTCCGCTCGTATTAATAGACCATGGTATCAGAATAAATGCCGAATATTATCGCGAAAATATTCTCGAGGGTGTATTAAAGCCTTGGGTACGCAAATATTTTGGCCGCAGACCTTGGACATTCCAACGGGACTCACCAACATCGAACTTAACACGCGCCACCGAAGAAGGGGTACAAAATGAGTTTCCTGCCTTTCCAGCGCACAATGGCCACTAAAATTTCCGGATACCAAATCCGTTGGACTATTGTGTCTGGAGTATTTTGGAAAGCAAGGTATGCCAAAGTGTCGATCACCTTAAGCAAGTGCTTCGCCGGCAATGGTCCAAAAAAACGTGGAGCAACATTCGGACAACGTGTGATGGTTTCCTTTGCCGCTTGAAGGCCATAATTCGTGCCAAAGTTGACCAATTCGAACAAATCTAAACTTATTTCAAAATTTTATGCTATTTCCAACATTTTTTGCTTTCATTCAATGAAATTAAAAAAAAAAATGTTAAAAAATATCAGTCACTTTAGCCGACAGATGTATACCCTCAGCCAAATTTTGATTTTTTTAATATATTTTGACTCTATGGAGTAGGTTCCGAAGAACTGGGCTAATATTGTCCATTTCGTACGGACCTAAATAAATATGATATAAATATTACGACGTGCCAGGTTTCGACTACACTGGTTACTTCCTTCACTTTATATGAGAGATCTGATAATTTTTGAAAAATCGCTGACTTGTTTCGCAATTTATGACAGATAATAGTACTAAAAATTGTGACCCCCTGTGGGTGAGGTACCAGAAGAGGTTCGCAGATATATAGCATCTTCACAACAGATCTTGTGTTAGCAGAAATTATAATTATAAGTTTTCTATAGACATTGTTCTTTTAATGTTCGGTTCTAAAGGTAGAGAATCCTCTTTTTATACCCTACACCACACTGTGGTCAGGGTATTAAGTCTTTGTGCATTTGTTTGTAACATAGAGAAGGGAGCGAGATAGACCCATAGTTACTTTTGAGGATATTCATAGAATCACATTCTGAGTCGATTTATACATGTCCGCCCGTCCGTCCGTTCATCTCGTAAACAAAGTACAGGTCGCATCTATTGCCCGATCAAGATGAAATTTCGTGCAACTCATTTGTTTGGCCCAAAGACGAAGCCTATTAAAATTGGAGATATATATATCTTTGTCCGATTTACCGTTTCAAAATGCACAAAATGTGTAATATTAGTCCGAATAGGATGGAATTTGGAATATGCAACCAAATTTATCCTAGAAATAAGTGTGTCAAATTTGGTGGAAGTCGGTTTAGATATTACTATAGCTCTTACATATACCCTACATACCCTCCACCTTGGAAAGGAGAGTATATTCACTTTGTTCTTTCGTTTGTAACATCCCTAAATATTCGTCATAACGTCAAAATTTGGCAGAACAATCTGTATTGTGTCTAGGATGGTTGGAATTGAGAATGAGATATATCAGATCGAATATATCGGTTTTGGTGACTCCCGATATTCAGTATTTTGTTGAATTTAGCGACAATATTCACCAGAATTGTTTCAAATTTGGTATTTGAAATTCGTAATGGATATTACAGCCTAAGACAAATTGTCCAAACTAACACAAATTGTCCGTGCAGGTCCACGTCTTCGTATAGCCCCCATATAACGGTACCTCCCGATATTAGGTAATTTGATGATTTTAGCGACATTATACATGGCTTATGACAAAAGTTGCCTATGCAGGTCCACGTCGTCGGCTACATTCGGTATTTTTAGGATTAAAAAAAATTAACGGATTTTATTTTTTTGAAAATTGTCTAATTCGTTCCAAATGGTGAAGGGCCGAACTTACTGCTTTTTACTTGTTTAATTTAATTTGTTACTTTTTGACCTCTACATCTATAATATACACTTCATAATAATGATATTCAGGAAAATGAATCAAATAAAGCTCAGAAATATCTCTGCCAAATTTTTATCTCGATCGGTTCAGTAAGTTAGGCTCTTCCGACCGAATTCAGTCTAGAAGGTAGTACATCAAAATTGGTGAAAATCGGTTCAGATATAGCTATAGCTCCCATATCTGTGTTTCAGATTTGGATATAGCTCCCATATATATCTTTATCCGATTTCAGGCTGACATTAAACATTAGGTGTGCAATAACCTAATGGTTAATATCAGCCCAAATGGAGTGAATTTTGGGACATACGTTTCCATTTGGGGGGACTCGGCTCCCATATATATTCTTCTCGAAGTGATAGTATGCAGGTAAAAATGCCTCCGTAAAATTTGATGAAAATCCATTTAGGATTGGATATACCTCCAATATATTAGGTATATAACTGCTCTAAAGCCATGATACTCATTCAAATAATGTTAATAGTTGATATGATCGACTTCACATAAATTCTCAATAGAATTTATTTTGTTACGGGAGCTCCACTCCCGTGCATAGTGGTTTGGGGTATCATATAGTCGATCCCACCCGACTATTGACTTTTCCTTTCGCTCTAGGTCTTCTTTAAATAGAAAATCCTTACATCATGGTTCTATAGATGATAGGGCCTCCCCAAGACTTCTATTTAAAAGAATTCGTCTCAAGATATTTTTCACCGAGACAAAATCTTTGATGAATGACGTTTGACAAGTTTAAAAGAAAAAAATTAACAAAACATAATTTTACAAAGATGAAATATTAATCGGAAAATGTAAAAAAAATATGGAAGGTTGGGAACTTGCCCCATCTCTTAGGTTAATTTTGGAAGGGAGCGTTCAAAACGCCGATAAACCGATATTTTATACTTACTTTTATTTGCATAATCTGCGGAGTTTTTCCTGTAATCATTTTTGTGTCGAGCAGAATTTTGCGTCCCACATTGTTCTCCAATTAGAAAAAAATATAAATTATAAAAAAATATTGCCATAAATTATTCCATCCAATCAATATTTCCAGAATATTCACATATATTTATAGAAGCAAATTATGCTGAATTCCAGTCCTTGGAAAATATTTATCCCTCCTTGTTATTCGCCTGACCAAAATCAATTGTGAATTCATTCAAAGCTAAAATTTCACCCCAAAAAATACTTCTGTTCCATTTCACCAGAAATTATTCGAATTTGTTTAGCAATCCTTTGCTCCTTCGATTTCTGCGAAAAGGATTTTGAATGTGATGCGCGATGAAAACCAAATAAATAAATATGTTTACCTTTGGCGCTCCCCATTTGCCATTACTAAAACAAAAAGGGTATTATCCTTTACCTTCTTGCTAATTATTCTGGCCAAATACACCCCGGGGATAATTTGAGTGGAACAAATAATAAATATTTATTAGTTGTATTTATTACTTCAGCTTGAAAGAAACAAAAAAAAACTGGGGCACTCATCGTCATGGGGGCAACTAAAATAACTGGAGGTTAGAGGAGTGGAAGGATGTTTGGCATTCGTATTCGCAGGCGAATGATTGAAAGTTAGGTGAAATGTTGGTTATTTACAAATCATCAATGTTAATGATTTTGTCAGGGGCGTAGCTAGAATTCTTTATGGCACTTTTGGTTATTTTTTCTTGGCACCAAAAAATGGTGGGTGGTTTTGGATCTACTTCCTTTTTTCTGAAACTGTATAGAAAATATTTATTTTTTTTTTGGCTCCCAAAAATGTTTGTCCCTTCCATCATCTGCGTCCGTGTCTTCCACTCCATTGCGAATTCTTCACTCATAACTTTGCCAATATTTCAATATTATTTATTTAACTGGAATTTATAAATGTTAATTCATCTTTCCCTGCAATGTTCTGTGTACCGTAGCAATGTATGACGGATATTTTGGTATTTATTCTTAGAAAATGCCAACCCTCACGAATATTTATGAGAGGTGCAATTATTTGTAGGTTAGCAAAAAGTACAGTTCGCATTTACTACCCTATTTTGCACAGTTCATTTGTCTGGCCCAATGACGAACCCTATTGAAATTGGAGATAATCGGTCAAAATTTAGATATAGCTCCCATATATATCTTCGTCCGATTTGCCTTTTATTGTGCACCAAACGTGTAATATCAGCCCGAATGGTATGGAATTTTGCACATACAACCAAATTAGTCTTGAAAATAAGTATGCCAAATTTGATCGAAATCGGTTCAGATATAGCTATAGCTCCCATATATATTGGTCATCCGATTTGTTATATTTGTCCTCCGCAGCCGTAATATGCACTCTGTAACAACAATATTTAAGGACATATATCAAATACAGCTCAGAAATACCTTTGCTAAATTTTATCGAGGTCGGTTCAGATTTGGATGTAGCTCCCATATATAACTTCGTCCGATTTACCTTTGATTGTGCACCAAACGTCTAATATTTGCCCAGATTGTATGAAATTTGGCACTTACGACTTAATTGAGTCTAGAAGGTGGTATGTCAAATTTGGTGAAGATCGGTTCAGATATAGCTATAGCTTCCACATATATTGTTCATCCGATATGTTGTATTTGTTACCCATAGTCGTAATATGCACTCCGTAACAACGATATTCAGGGAAATATATGAAATACAGCTCAGAAATATCTTTGCAAAATTTTATCAAGATCGTTCAGATTTGGATATAGCTCTCGTATATATCATATGGGCAATACATGTCCGAATTTTAAAGATACAAATGCTTCGGCATATTAAGTCTTTTGAACTTTAAATTATAATTATAATCATGGCGTGTATGATTTAATTCTCAAATAAAAACTTTTAATTGTTAAGTGGAGCTCTACTAAATTAGCAAAGTGGTGTAGGGTATCATAAAGACGGCCCCGCCCGACTTTAAGACTTTCATTACTCGTTATATTTAAATTATACTTTAGAACAAAAAACTAAGCCTACTCGAAGAGTTCACCATGGACACGAAGAAATGTAAGCATGAGACAATTTGAAGCATTTAAAATACCTCAATAAAGGGATGGACCTTTAGGTGACACAGCAAGAGATTAATATTTGAACTTATCAGTAAATTTGACAATGACGTATGATTTCGTTCTCCAATAAAATTACTCATACGTTCATAACAAAATAAATTACGAAAAATTGGATCGGCAAAGGTGCAAATCCGTTCCCTGACATTCTGAAAGGGAGCATCCGAATTGGTGTAACCTTGCCATTTTTTAATATTTCTATCAAACTTGGATCGAGTCCGGCGTTGGAAAATGTTACAACATTGCTCCAACACATATGAAGGTTAAACCTTCACACATCGTGAATATGAGTAAAATAGACCCACTTTTCTGGATTTTTGAAGAAAAATAGTGGATATATTTTTAAAACATGAAAACATGTTTTTTTTTTTAATCAATTCAAGAACTTCTAATAATAATACTAATCTATATAAATGGTGAAACTTTTAAGTATATTTTCACAGGGTACAATTGGACGAGTATGCTAAATGTGAATAAATCATTTGTGTCTCGTACTATCGCTCGTTACCGTGATACGGGTAGCGTAGCCCATCGTCAAGGAAGTGGACGAAAGAAAACAGCAACATCAGCAGAAATGGTTCGAAAAGTAAAGAAGCGACTTGATTGAAACCCACGTCACTGTGGCCGAAAAATGGCTCGTGAGCTGAACATATCGCAATATGCGATTCGGCAAATATTAAAAAAAGAGCTCGGGGTTAAGCCATTGACGATTTTGGGTAGAATATTTGCCGAAATTGTTTGAAATTTCGTATTTGAAGTTCCTAATAGATTTTAACTTCAATATTCACCTGATTTTTTTTTTTTTTTAAATATCGTATTTGAATATTGTAATGGCTTATGACAAAAGTTGCCTATGCAGATCCACGTCTTCGTATAGACCCCAATATAACTGCTTTTTCGGTGAAAATTTCCAAATTGGTTCCAAATGTTGGAGGGTATTCAGAGTTCGACACGGTCGAACTTACCGCTTTTTTACTTGTTTCCTTTAACAGTGTTATATATAGATAATATTCCGCATTATTCTTCATCTATGTACATTCTGTGAAAAGTTTTTGATTAAAAATAATTGATTCCACATGATTTATGCAAAAGTACAAAATAAATTGTCATAACATAAAATTCTTTGAATTTCCAACCAATGATAACTACTTAGTCAATTACGCACACACACACAAATACATCTCTCATAATGTTATGATGATGCACTCCCAGTAAACAATTTTTTCCGACTGCTCTGATTTTAGATTTTTTTCCGAAATTTCTGACGTTTTTTTCAGAAATTTCTGATAGAAATTGGTCCGATTTTCTAAACGTTTTTTTTTAGAATTTCTGCACATTTTCCTGTGTTTTTAAGCGAAAAAAACTCGAAAAATGTACAAACGGAGAGAGTAGATTGTCTATTGCTCTGGCATATTCTCTCCCACATGTAAACGGATGGTGGTGGTTTGACACATTCTCTCCCATAGTATATGTTGTTGTGATCATTCATTTCAAGATCTCAACAACAACAAAGCGCAAAGCAAAAATGCTATTTGTTATTTTTATTGTGAACTGTTAGATTTTCCGTTGTAAAAATGTGCGTTTTGTTGTTGTTGTGAATCAGCCTCTTTCTCTTTCGTTCCCAAAAAAATATGATGGAAAAAAATTGCAAAAACAACTACATACCGGTTTTCTGTGTGCACTGCTTTTATTTTTAGTTCTTGTTTAGCAGTTGAAACAGAAACGTGCTACTGTATGTTATGTTCCTAATAACAATAATATTTATAATGTAAATGTATTATAGATGTAATATTTAAACTACATTTTTACGAAACCCGAAATAAATTGTTTGTTTTTTAAATAAATATGTGTTTTTTTTTTTTTTCATTTTTAAGTGGTGTGACGATTTTTTCGATATTTCTTCCGAATTCTGAACGATTTCTTTCAGAAAATCGGAACTTTCTCCCGAATTCTGAGGGTTTTTTTTTTCAGAAAATCTGAATTTTATTCCGAATTTTCTTTCGAATTCTGACCGATTTCTTTCAGAAAATCTGAATATTCCGCCGAATTTCCAGACGAATTCTGCCCGATTTCTTTCAGAAATTCGGAGTTGTCCTCCGAATCTTTTCCGAAAATCTAATTTTTTTTCCTATTTTTTCAAGAATTTTCACCGAATTCGGACCGAATTCGTCCAGAAAATCTAATATTTTTTCAGATTTTTTTCAGAAAATCTTTCCGAATTCGGTGACCACGTCCATACAACTTTCGTACCGAAATCGGAAGGAATTCGGAATCAGAATCGGACATTTTTTCAGAGATTCTGACAGAAATCGGACCGAATTCGGCAAAAATTGTTTACTGGGCTGTCAAGTGCACACACACACATACATTTATCTCTCTCTGTCTCCGTTTTTCAATTACTGATTGTGTGCATAGCATAAGGATATACATATGTATGTATGCTGATAAGGACATGTGTATGTGTTCATAAGGACATGTGTTTGCTTGTGTGTGTTTGTATGTGTTTTACACAATTCAAAACATAAATTGTTGTTATGAAAATGACACATTTAATAAAAGTTTGAAAATGGTTATTGTTTGGTTGGTTGGTTGGATGGTTTGGTTCGTTGGCGGTTAAGTCTTTACCACCGGCAGCAGCCTCCATCACTACCCCAAACCAGCAGCCAACAATGTCAGTGTCATCAACCACGCAACAATGCCATAGAAAGTTCTCCGAACACAATCGTGGAAACAATCAAAACCAAAGCAGAAAATAAACGAGAGAACAAACGAACGAATGTCATTGTCATAGATAGTCTGACACAAATTTTGATAGATTTGTTATCAACCAGTCCGTCCGTCCGTCACACCGACCGTACAAGAAATGTCAGTTGCCTTGAATGTTGTACAAATGTGGGATAATGGTGTGGTTGTGTCGCAACCAAGTTGTATGTTATTTCTGAATGTGATTGCACATACGAACATATGTCTTTTGATATGAAATTAACCGTTTAACATAAATTGTAAATTTATAAATTCTAGACGAAGCATTGGTCAATAAAGTTCCTAAATAAAATAAGTCAGGAAGTCCTTAAAATTCTTTATGTTCGATATGATGGCATGAAATCCCTGAAAACATTCTGAAAATCGATGATTATTTGCAAAGAAGTTTTTTCCCAAATTCCTTGGAAACATTCTCAATTTCTGTCCAGAGGTAAGTCGTCGATCATTTATAACAATCATATGCGCTCAAAATGTTTAGTTTTTATTATTCTCAAAGGTCGGTAAAAATTTTCAAAAAATCCACTATCTTTAAAAAAGTCTTAATATTGGTCAAAAGTCAAACCAAGTAAATCAGGAAGTCCTTAAAAATATTATTACAAAATACACGATATGGAATGATGTCCTTAAAAATATTTTGGAAAAGCGGTATTTATGTGCAATAAATATTAATTTCTTGGAAAAATCCTCAAAAAACTTGAAAATATTCCTTCAAAATCCACCATTTTCCTTAAGGCGACACTTGAATATAATTTCTTAAAAAATTCACGATTTTCGCCAAAGAGCTCCTTAAAAATAAGCAATATCTTCCACGATTTTCGCCAAAGCGTTAAAAAAAATGAGAATAGAAATATTCCATAAAAAGTCTTTAAAAAAAATTTTCTTTGAAAATCCATGTTTTGCGGGAGATATTTGAAAAATGAACCCTTAATGAATGAAAAAGACCCTTAAAAATTGTCTTAAAATGTATGATATTTTTCGTTAGGCTGGGCTTAGAGTATAATAAAGAAAGTAGTTTTTTGCCTGAAAATCTTATAAATATTCTTAACAAATCCACGATTTTCGGTAAGGACATTTTTGAAAAAATTCCTTTGAAAATTTACGAATTTTAGTTAAGAAGCGATTTTTAAAAGGGTGTTATTTTTCTTTAAAATTTCTTATAAAAATGCACGATACTATACAAAAAATAGATTTTTACAAAAAAATCTTAAAGATATTCTAACATACCCAGTATTTTTGATTAGGTGGTCCATGAAGACATGCTTTAAAAGCTTCTTCTGTTTTTGTTCAGAAAGACAAAATTGTCGATTTCGATCTTTGTTTTGGCAGACCAAGCAAAATATATTCTTTAAAATATCACGATTTTCCGCAAGAGGTCTTTTAATTTTTTTATACCCTCAGAGGGTATATATCATTTGAAACGGACAGAACGTCTCTTTGATGTCTTTGGTCTCTTTGGACCAAATCCATTTCAGGACATTTAGAGTTGATCTGGCGATGTCCGCCCTTCCTACCGTCCGTCTGTCTGCTTGGTGCGTACGATAACACTTTTTAGTCCGAACTTTGGTAAATCGTAATATTATTATCCAACTTAGATCGAGTTTGGAGATGGGTAATATCGGTCCACTCCTTCTGGAAATCGAATTTAAAAAATTTTGCTCCATTCCTTCTGGTACCTCCTCTACAAGGGGTCAAATTTTTGAATATCCATTAAGGTCATAAAACTCGAAATAAGCATCAGTTTTTTTATATTTCACATATCCCATTATTTCTACTACCATCAGGTCTGCTGTGAAGATGGGATATATCGGCGCACTCCTTCTGGCACCTCCCCCACAAAGGGCCAACATTTTGAATATCCACGAAGCTCATAAAACGCGAAACTAACATCCGATTCCAATCGGACTTGGCACATCTAAATCTATACACCAAACCAAAATCTGTTATAAAGATGGTACAGATCGGACCACTCCTCCTGGTACCTCCCCCACAAAGGGTCAAAGTTTTGAATAACCAAAACGATTATAAAATCCGAAATAAGCAGTATGTTCTCTTCCTATTTTACACATTCTATTAATTCTGCTAACTTAAGATCTACTCTGAAGATGGGTCGACTATATCTGATTCGGTCGACTATATCTGGTACCTCACGCACATGTTAACATTATTATCACATGTCTCTTATAAAGTGAAGGAAGTAGTCTGTGTAGTCCAAACCTGGCACGTCACAATATTTATATCATATTTATTTAGGTTCGATAGGAAATGGACAATATTGGCCTATTCCTTCGGAACCCACTCCATAGAGGGTCAAAATATTTTAAAATAATCGTACATTGGCTGAGGTATACATCTATCAGCAAAACCGATCAATACTTTTTTACTTGTTTCTTTGCAATATTGCCGAAGACACTTTATACCTCAAGTCAACGGATTCCAAGAAATCTCAATCCAAATATTTCAAAAAATGTGGAAGAGTGGGAACTTTCACCCTCTATTTCGGTAATTTTGCGCTCTTACATGCGCCTTCTATTCCTGACCGTACTTTCCTAATCTGCTTGATTTTCTCTGTAATTTTTTTGTGTTGCACAGCGCTATCGAAAATTAAGGACATTTCTAATAGTTATCATTGTTCTAAAAATGTTAACCTTTTGTGGGTAATGTACCACAAAGGTGATTCTATTTTACTCATATTCTCGATGGTCAAAGGTTCAACCAAATTGGATGCTTTTTGCCTTCTATTTGTGGTGGGGAAGGGGTCTCTTTCCACCTTCGGACTCGATCCAAGTTGGATAGAAATATTAAAATATGACAAGATTACACCAATTCGGACGCAGCCTTTTCAGAATTGCAGTGCGCACTCTACAAGCAGATGGACTCGACTCCAAATTTCCTGAAAAGGATTGGTTCCAAAGATAAATGACGTCGTTATTTTCATGAGGGACAGCATGATATATTCCCTACCTTGCTACATGGTTGTGGGTATAAATAAGTAAATATACAGGATGAGATAAAAAAAAACTGTACATTTTTTTTAAATTTTATTGAATGAAAGCAAAAAATGCCGGAAATAGCATCAAATTTTTGAATAAGCGTACATTTGTTCGAACTTGTCACCTTTGGCACGAGTTATGGCCTTCGAAACCATCACACGCTGCCCGATTTTTGTTCTGCGGTATTTTGGCCCATTCTCGGCGAAGCGCTTGCCTGAGTTGATCGACACTTTGGTATTTTTTAGAGCCAACCTTGCTTTCCAAAATCCTCCAGACACAATAGTCCAACGGATTGGTATCCGGATATTTTGGTGGCCATTGTGCGCGGGAAATAAAGCGAGGAACCTTATTTTTTAACCATTCTTGGGTGGCGCGTGCTGAGTACGATGGATGGCTGAGTCCTGTTGGAATTTTCAAGTTCTGTGGCCAACACGTTTGCGTGCCTAAGGCTTTAATACACCTTCTTGCGATAATATTCGGCATATTTATTCTGATGCCACTGTCGATTAATACGTGCGGAGAGCGACCATCGGCTGTTATTTTCGCAATAATATTCGGCATTTATTCTGATGCCACGGTCGATTAATACGAGCGGAGAGCGACCATCGGCTGTTATGGCGGGCTACACCATCACCATGGCCGGCGCTTGATTTCTGGCGGCCAACCGAAGGTGCACATTTTCGCCTGACCTCTTTGCCAAATAAGCACAATCATTTTGATTGTTTACAAACTGCTGGACAACGAATGTTTTAGCATCGGAGAAAACCAAATTCGTCAGTTCCCCACTCTCGGCCAAGCAACCGAAGCAACTCTTTAGCTCTTTTGCGTCCATTTTCTTTCTGTTGCTGTGTAAGTTCATGCACTTTTTTGAATTTCAATGGCTTTACCCCGAGCTCATTTCTCAATATTTGCCAAATCACATATTGCGATATGTGCAGCTCACGAGCCATTTTTCGGCCAAAGTGACGTAGGTTTCAATCAAGTCGCATCTTTACTTTTCGAACCATTTCTGCTGATGTTGCTGTTTTCTTTCGTCCACTTCCTTGACGATGGGCTACGCTACCCGTATCACGGTAACGAGCGATGATACGAGACACAAAAGATTTATTCACATTGAAATGCTGGAGTGCTCTAACGATAGCCACTTGTGGCTTTCCAGACAAATATAAAGAAATCACACTATCACGCTTGAATTCCATCACGAATAATTTTTTTTCTGATAAATTCTCACCAAAATGCTTTTGTACGCTTCTAAACAATATAATGAGCTGCCACTGGAATAATTTTAACAGCTGTCAGACAAGTGGCTTAGAAATGACAGCAGTCTGAAGTTGTTTGCAGTTTTTTCATCTCACCCTTGTATTTTTGTCCATACCAATATTTTGATCTGTATGATGTGAGGAAGTATGAAAATGGAATACTTCGGTCGAGTATATCTGAAAGCTAATGCGCATTTTAAAATTTTCTAAAAATTATCACATATCTCATATAAAGTTAAGGATGTAACAAAATAAAGTCGAAATCTGGCAAGTCGAAATATTTTTATACCATCTATTATTCCTCCTCGAAATACTCATGTCGGACCCTACAAAATATATTTATTCTGGATCAGCGTAAAATTCTAATTCTAAATTTTGTCTGTCCTTCTGTCTGTTGTAATCACGCTATCATTCGAACGAATTAAGAGAGAAGGCTAAAAATTTGCATACATGCACAGTTTACCAGTAGGCAGGTTAAGTTCGTAAATGGGCCATGTCGGTCCACGTTTTCGTATAGCCCCCCATATAACGGTACCTCCCGATATTCGGTATTTTTATGATTTTAGAGACATTATTTACCGGAATTATTTAAAGTGTCGTGTTTGAAGTTCGTCATGGGTACTACAGTCTATGAGAAAAAAATTTTGTGTGCAGATCCAAGTCTTCGTATAGCCCCCATATAACGATGCCTCCCGATATTTGAATCGTTTCAAATTTCCTACTGGAAGATCCTAATGGGTACTACAACCTATGGCAAAAAATGTTGTCCAGATCTTCGTATAGCCTCCATATAACGGTACCTCCCGATATTCGGTATTTTGATGATTTTAGCGACATTATTACCGGAATCGTTTCAAAATTCGTACTTAAAGTTCGTAATGGGTACCAAAAATTTTGTATGCAGTTTTACGTCTTCGCATAGCCCCCATATAACGGTACCTCCAGATATTCGGTATTTTGATGATTTCAGTAATATTATTCACCGGAATCGTTTCAAATTTCATACTGCAAGATCCTAATGGGTACTACAACCTATGTCAAAAAATGTTGTATGCAGGTCCAAATCTTCCTATAGCCCCCATATAGCGGTACCTCCCGATATGCGGTATTTTCATGATTTTAGCGACATTATTTACCGGAATTATTTCAAATTTCGTATTTGAAGTTCGTAATGGGTACTACAGCCTATAACCAAAAATTTTGTATACTGGTCTACGTCTTCATATAGCCCCATATAACGGTTTTCATTTAAGTTGTAGTTTTCGGTTTTTTTTTTTGAAATTTTTCGAAATGGTGAAGGGTATTAAAAGTTCTGGCAGGCCGAACTTAGCTGCTTTTTTAGTTCTTATCATATTTATTTAGGTCCAATACGAAATGGACAATATTGGCCATTTCCTTCGGAACCTACTCCATAGAGGTTCGACAATTTGAATAATCACAACAGAAGTCAAAATATACTTAAATAATCGAACATTGGCTGAGGGTATACATCTGTCGACAAAACCGACTGATATATTTTAACTTCTTTTTGATAGTATTTTTCATACTGCAAGATCCTAATGGGTACTACAACCTATGTCAAAAAATGTTGTATGCAGGTCCAAATCTTCCTATAGCCCCCATATAGCGGTACCTCCCGATATGCGGTATTTTCATGATTTTAGCGACATTATTTACCGGAATTATTTCAAATTTCGTATTTGAAGTTCGTAATGGGTACTACAGCCTATAACCAAAAATTTTGTATACTGGTCTACGTCTTCATATAGCCCCATATAACGGTTTTCATTTAAGTTGTAGTTTTCGGTTTTTTTTTTTGAAATTTTTCGAAATGGTGAAGGGTATTAAAAGTTCTGGCAGGCCGAACTTAGCTGCTTTTTTACTTCTTATCATATTTATTTAGGTCCAATACGAAATGAACAATATTGGCCATTTCCTTCGGAACCTACTCCATAGAGGTTCGACAATTTAAATAATCACAACAGAAGTCAAAATATACCTTAATAATGGAACATTGGCTGAGGGTATATCGACAAAACCGACTGACATATTTTAACTTCTTTTTGATAGTATTTTTCTTGTGCCAGAGGTGGGTCTTTTCGAATTGAAAATAAATGGAATTGTCGTCTATTAAAAAATACATTAACAAATATTAGAGGATAGATATTTTGACGTTTCTTAGATTTGTTAATCAATACATTGTTGCACCTTATCACAACTAATATTACATCTTATCATGTCATATCTTTACAGATACAATGATGTTAAAGGCAATTTAGAAGTTCTCTACGCAAAGCAACACCTAAAACCCCACACACACACAAAAGACAGTACCGTCTCGAACATCATGAGAGGTATGTTGGCTCAAGACGACACCCTCCTCCCAATTTAAATTCTTTTGGTTTTTTTTTTTTTCTAGGTCGTCGCATACCATTGGCCCTACCCAATACGGGGACATTGCATCGCAAGCGGAACACTTATTATTTGCGTGGCATAATTGTGATAACCCTTGTAATATTTCTATTCCTGCAGCTGCATGCTTTTAATTTTCGTGAGTAGCAGAAAATGCGGAATTGATATTTTAGAAATGGTTTTTTATGAAACTAAATTACAGCTGAATCCCGTGATCCCCTGCTAACAGAGCCGACCAATGACTCGGTTGATGCCATACTGTCGATGGTGCCATCTGTGCTACACAAATTCCTGCAGCCCAAGACACGTAATCAGACCTTAGCAGCCAGTTGTAAGTATCGGAAAAGAAGGAAAGGAGAAGAATTACCATTTTCAAATATGTTTATCCTTTGTCTCTCTTTTTCACCTCTCTCTCTCTTTCTCTCTTCCTTCTCGCAGTACACCAAAATGGTACACTAATTAACGGTATGTTGGCCGGTGGAGGTGTCGGTGGTGTTGGTGGCGGTGGTGGCTTGGTTAGTTTTGTCGATTTATATCATCCACCAAATATCAGTGAAATTAAACGACAAATTGCCAAATACAATGACATGCAATTAGTTTTAAATGAATACACCTTTGGTCCGTTACAAAATGATTCTGTGATAATTGTAATACAAGTAAGTGTTTAAGTGTGTGATAATTCTCATTTTCATTTCAATTTTTCTTAAATTAGTTTTAAATGATTATTGGGGCCAATAGTGAATAATTAATTCAAAACAGGTGGATATTAAAAATCATTTTTCTGAGAATATATTTTTAAAGGGTAACACAAAAAACATAGTGAATTTTGAAGGAAGGACCTTTTGAGGAGTTTGAATTTGTGACAATTTCGATTTTTTAGGATAATTACTTGAAGGATGATCAGAGATGCAATCGTGAATTTTTAGGTATAGTTTTTAAGGAATTATCACAGCTACTATCGTGGATTTTTGCTAGAATACTTTTTAAGGACTATGGAGTCTAAAATCCTTAATATCAACAATATTTATTTGAAGGACTGTCTGGGATTTCTAAAAAACTTGAATCGTCTATTTAAACAAATACAAAAATAGTAAGTTCTGCCGGGACGAACATTTTAATACCCTCCACAATTTCGAAGAAAATTGAAATTTTTCAAAAAAAAAAAAAAAACCGAAAACTACTACTTAAATAAAAACCGACTTCTTGTCATAGGCTGTAGTGTTCATTACAAACTTCAAATACGAAATTTCTTACAATTAAGGTGCATAATGTCGCAAAAATAATGAAAATACGGAGTATCGGGATGTACCGTCATACGGAGGCTATACGAAGATGTGAACCTGCATATAAAAATTGTTGTCATAGGCTGTAGAACTTCAAATATGAAATTCGAAATAATTCCGGCAAATAATGACGCTAAAATCATGAAAAACCGAATATCGGGAGGTACCTTTATATGGGGGCTATACGAAGATTTGAACCTGCATACAAAATTTTTTTGCCATAGGCTGCAGTACCCATTGGTATCTTCCAGTACGAAAGATGAAACGATGCCGGTGAATAATATTGCTGAAATCATCAAAATACGGAATATCGAGAGGTATCGTTATTTGGTGGATATACGTAGACTTAGACCTGCACACAAAAATTTTTGTCATAGGCTGTAGAACCCGTTACGAACTTCAAATACAAGATTTTAAATAATTCCGGTAGAAAACGTCGCTAAAATCATGAAAAACGGAATATCAGATGGTACCGTTATATGGGGGCTATACGAAAACGTGGACCGACATAGCCCATTTACGAGCCTAACCTGCCTACTGATAAACTATGCACGTATGCAAAATTTTAGTCTTCTATCTCAATTCGTTCAGAAGATAGCGTGATTACAACAGACGGACAGACACACAGACATCGCTAGATCGTCTTAGAATTTTACGCTGATCCAGAATATATATATACCTTGTAGGGTCTATTATAAATATTTCGAGAAGTTACAAACGGAATGACAAAGTTAATATACCCCCATAGAATGGTGGAGGAATAAAAAACTGTAAAAAAACAATGAAACCGTCACACGCTGTCCGAATGTTGCTCTGCGGTATTTTGGCCCATTCCCGGCGAAACGCTTGCTTGATGTGATCGACACTTAGGTATTTTTTTAGTACCAACCTTGCTTTCCAAAATACTCCAGACACAATAGTCCAACGGATTGGTATCCGGAGATTTTGGGGGCGCTGGAAATGAAGCGAGAAACCTCATTTTGTAACCATTCTTAGGTGGCGTCTACTGAATGCGATAGTGCTGAGTCCTGTTGGAATGTCCAAGGTCTGCGGCAAAAATCTTTGCATGACCAAGGATTTAATACACCCTGCAGAATATTTTCGCGATAATATTCGGGATTTATTCTGATGCAACGGTCGATTAATACGAGCGGAGAGCGACCATCGGCTGTTATAGCGGCCCACACAATCACCATGGCCGGTGCTTGAGATCTGGTGGCCAACCGAAGTTGCCCATTTTCAGCAGACCTCCATGGCAAGTAAACACAATCTTTTTGTTTATTTACAAACTTCTGAACAACGAATATTTTCTCATTGGAGAGAAGAAAATTCGGCAGTTCACCACTTTGGGCCAAGCGAAACAACTGTTTAGTCTGTTTTCTTTCTGTTGCGGTGTAAGTTCTTGCACTTTTTGGAATTGCAATAGCTTTACCCCGAGTTTATTTCTGAATATTTGGCGAATGGCATATTGCGATATGTTCAGCTTACGAGGCATTATTCGGCCACTGCGACGCGGGTTTCGATAAAGTCGCTTCTTTACTTTTCGAACCATTTCTGCTTTTGTTGCTGTTTTCTTCCTTCCACTTCCTTGACGTCGGGCTACGTTACCAGTATCAGTTCCAGTATCGCGGTAATAAGCGATGGTACGAGATACAAAACATTTTTTCACATTTAAATGGTGGAATGCTCTAACGATAGCCACTTGTGGTTTTCCAGCCAAATATAAAGAAATCACACTATCACGCTTGAATTCCTTCACAAATAACTTTTTTTTCTTGAAAATTCTCGCTGAAATGCCTTTCTACGCTTGTAAACAATATAATGAGCTGTCACTGGAATAATTTTAACAGCTGTCGGAGTGGCTTAGAAATGACAGCAGACTGAAGTTAGTTGCAGGTTTTTCATCTCAGCCTATATAGTGAAAATTACATATGGCAAATTTTATGGAACTCGTTTAAGGTCAAGATATGGTTCCCATATATTAGTTCCACTCGATTTTAAAGTTCTACCAGTCAGATGCCGTAACACGTATTATATAACGATTATAGGATATCATACTTCACATAAATCTCCAATATAAACCTATATTTATTACGGTTGTTGGGTATCTTTGCCTGTTCTAATTACAAAATTAAACTTCTTCTTTAAAAAAATTATATTTTTCTTAAATTTAATTAACGATGTTTTCTCTCTCCCTCTCCCTCTTTCAGGTTCATACTCGTATTATATACCTACGCCATTTGATCGTGAGCCTGGCACAGGCTCGTGATATTTCTAGAGTTCTATTAATATTTTCACATGATTTTTATGATGAAGATATTAACGATTTAGTCCAGAGTATAGACTTTTGCAAAGTTATGCAAGTGAGTCAAATTGCAGGCATTTTAAAAATTCCGACTACGAAATTTATAATTTATTTTCTAATATTTTCAGATATTTTATCCATATTCAATACAAACACATCCAAATGAATTTCCTGGCGTTGATCCGGATGATTGTCCGCGTGATATTAAAAAAGATCAGTAAGTTTTAAGTTGTTTGTTTATGATTTTCAGATTCTTAATTCATTTATAATTAATTATATATTTTTTTCGTTGTTGCAAAATAGTCAGGCTTAAACCCATTATTATTGTTTTTATGACATGTTTTTCTATAATTCTATTTGCTTACAGAGCAATCATTCGGAAATGCAACAACGCCTTGTATCCAGACTTATATGGCCACTATAGAGAGGCCAAATTTACCCAGACCAAACATCATTGGTGGTGGAAGGCGAATCGGGTATTCGATCAGCTGGAAGTTACAAAATATCATACAGGTGAATATTCAATATATTTTCAGATCCATAGGTCACTAGGGAATAGAATGCTACAGCAAACTTCAATTTGTTATCCTTGGGGCTCTAGAAAGTGCAACTCGCTTGAATTCGAGAGGGAGGTACTCCTGCAAGTAGAAACAAGTACATCGAGTCTACTCAATTTCTCCATGCTACTCGAATTCGAATGGGAGCACACCTACGAGTAGAAAAAATTAATAAATTATACTCAATTTCCCTATGTCGCTCGAATTAAAGCTAGTATGCCTTGCTCTTTTCCGAGTGGAAGAAAAATCCGCTCTAAATCGATCAAATTATATTTATTCCAATAGTTTTACTCAAGAACTACTTAAAATAATCTTTACTTAACCAAATCGCAGTCATACAATACGAGTATTCTTACATGAAATAGAGAACCTTTCATGGATGTTCTCACATGCTTCTTACACACATATGGCGGTTGGGAAATAATATAATAATTTTAGAATATTCATTTATAATTGTCAGATTTTCTCAACTTCTCAACCGTACCAAAAGTATGCACCAAGTATTTGTACTTAAAGTAAACTCTTACTTAACTCCGAGGATTTTGACTCTAACTCTTATTATACCCTCAGCCATATGGCAACGGAGGGTATACATCATTTGATACGGCCAAATCGTGCCTTATAACCAAAACGTGCCTTGGACCAAATCCGTTACAGAACATTTAGAGTCGATCTAGCGATGTCCGTCCGTCCCTCTGCCTGTCTGGCTGGTGCGCATGATGACTCTCGAAGGGAGTAGCCGATTTGATCCAAACTAGGTACATCGTAATATTATTATCAAATTTAGGTCAAAACCGGAGATGGGCAATTTCGGTCCTCCCTCACAATGGGTCAACACAAAATGTCAATATTTTCATAGAACATAATTTACGGCACAGAAAGAGAAAGGATAATCCGATTTTGCTCCAACTTTGCGAATCATTATATTTGCATCAGTGCTAGGTCAGGTGCGAGAATGGACAATATCAGCCCACTCCATCAAGTACCTCCCCCACAAAGGATCAACATTTTGAACCATTATAACTCTTATAAATAAATATATAAGTCCAGTTGTCTTCAAATTACACACATCACAATATTTGTATTAACCCAAGGTCAGATGTGAAGATGGAATATATCGGTCCACTCCTTCTGATACCTACAACAAAAGGTCAAAATTTTGAATATCCATGAAGATCAAAAAACACGAAATTAACATCCGATTCCGTTCAGACTTCGCACATCGCAATATTTCCATCAAAACAAGATGTGTTATAAAGATGGTAGAAATCGGAGCATTCCTTCTGGTACCTCCCTCACAAAGAGTCAAAGTTTAGAATAACCAAAACTATTATAAAATCCAAAATAAGCATTCGGTTCTCTGCATATTTCACACATCCCTTTCTTTCTACTATCATAAAATCTGCTGTGAAGATGCGATATATCCGTACACTCCTTCGGGTACCTCCCCACAAAGGGTCAAAAGTTTGAATATTCACAAAACGAATAAAACGCGAAATTAGCATTCGATTCCATTCAGACTTCGCATATCGAAATATTTCCATCAACACAAGATCTGTTATAAAGATGGTAGAGATCGAGCCATTCCTTCCGGTACCTCCCCCACACAGAGTCAAAGTTTTGAATAACCAAAACTATTATAAAATCCGAAATAAGCTTCCGGTGCTCTGCATATTTCACACATCCCATTTTATCTACCACATCTGCTGTGAACATGGGATATATTGGTGCACTCCTTCTGGTACCTCCCCGACAAAGGGTCAACATTTTGAATAACCTCATAAAATGCGAAATTAAAAAGCGATTCCTCAATATTTCTATGAACATAAGATGTGTTATAAAGATGGTAGAGATCGGACCATTCCATTTGATACCACCCCCACAACGGGCCAAAGTATTGAATAACCAAAATGAATATAAAATCCGAAATAAGCATCCGGTTCTCTTCATATTTCACATATCCCATTATTTCTACTTACACCAGATCTGCTGTGAAAATGGGATATATTGGTGTACTCCTTCTGGTACCTCCCCCACGAAGGATCAAAATTGTGAACGTCCACGAAGCTCATGAATGCGAAATTAACATCCGATTCCATTCAAACTTGGTACATCTCAATATTTCCATCAACACAAGATCTGTTATAAAGATGGTAGAGATCGAGCCATTCCTTCCGGTACCTCCCCCACAAAGGTTCAACATTTTGAAAAACAAAACGCTCAAAGAAAGTGGAATAAGCATCTAATTCCATTCAGACTTGGTACATCTCAAAATTTCTATCAACACAAGATCTGATATAAAAATGATAGAGAACGGACCATTCCTTGTGGTACCTCCCCTACATAGGGTTCAAGATTTGAAAAACAAAATCCGTGTTAATCTTAAAAATACCGAATGAAGCTGTTTTATTAACATCTGTATGACGGCATGGACCTGCATAGAAAAGATTTGTCATAAGTCATTACAATTTTCAAATGCGAAACTTAACACAAAAAAAAATCGGTGAATAATGTAGCTAAAATCATCAAAATACCGAACATAGGGAGGTACCGTTATATGGGGGCTATACGAAGACGTGGACCTGCACAGACAATCTCCTGTCATAGGCTGTAGTATCCATTAAGAACATCAAATACCAAATTTGAAATAATTCCGGTGAATAATTTCGCTGAAATCAACAAAGTACCGAAGATTGGGCGGTACCGTTATTTGGGTCTATACCAAAACGTGGACCTACATGACCCATTCTCAATACCAAAAGTCCTGCGGATATAATATATATTCGAGTAAAATTTTATCCATCTACTTCAATTCGTTCGGAAGCTAGAATATGATTTCCACAGACGGACAGACGGACGGACATCGCTAAATCGACATAGAATTTTATGCTGATCAAAAATAAATATACTTTGTGGGGTCTAAAATGTATATTTCAAGGTGTTGCAAACGAAATGAGAGACTTAATATACCCTCCAAACTATGGTGGAGGTTATAAAAATGGAATACTTCGGTCGACTATATCTGGTAACTCACGCACATTTTAACATTTTCTAAAAATTATCCAAAATCGCTTATAAATTGAAGGAAATAACCAGTATAGTCCAAACCAGGCACTTCGCAATCTTTATATCATATTTATTAAGGGCCGATACGAAATGGACAATATTGGCCCATTCCTTCGGATCCTAATCTATAGAGAGCCAAAAATTTAAATAATCGAACATTGCCTTAGGGTATACATTTGTCGGCAAACCCGACTGACACATTTTAATTTTTTTTTTTAATAATAAAAAGACTTCACAGCGTATACAGGGTTGCCCATATTCGACGGACCCATCTGGCAACGCCATAACTTTTGACAGAGATGTCACATCGCTTAATGACATACCGCGTTTGAAGCGTCACGCCACGCGAAATAGTTGAAATTTCCATTCAACAGAAGAAGTCAATTGTGAAAACTCAACGTGCTTTTAAAACATTAAAAAATGTGAGAAGTGCGCCTTCTAAGAACACCATTAAGCGTTTATACGAAAAATTTTCGACTGGTAAGACTCTTTCTAATCCGAAGAGGCCATATAAAAGTCGACCAAGGCGATCGGCCGAGAATATCGCTGCCGTACGAGCCAGTGTTGGGCATGGCTCGGTCCACTTTACAACGGATTATTCGCATTGATTTGCATTTGTTCCCGTACAAAATTCAATTGACGCAAAGAATATTGCCTGCGGACAAGCCTCGTCAATTGGAATGGGCCCAAAGGGCCCAAAGGGCCCAAAGGTCCGTCGAATATGGGCAACCCTGTAGTTAATATAAAAAAAATATAATTAAAATCACAGTTAATTTAAAATAATATATCACACAACGTTATATAGGCTCTTGAAATTGAATATCTTGTGTTATCTTGTTTTATTTTTCCTATCGTATTATTTTTTTATAAGGACTGGTGCTATTCCTGGAGGAGGATCACTATGTGGCCGAGGATTTTCTATATCTGCTGGAAATGATGCAGCGGCGGACAGCAGATCTGTGTCCCCAATGTAATATACTGTCGTTGGGTACATATTTGAAAACCTTTAACTACTACACCTACAATAGCAAGGTATGTAAGACAAACAAACACAAAAATTAACTAATATTACTAACAGATACACCAAAAACACTAAAATGACATTCAAAAAAATTTTTTAACATAAAATTAACAACAATTTCTAATTTTAAATTATGTTTTGCATTTTATGAAAATATTTTCCTTTTTTTTTGGTTGAAAAAAAAAACAACTTTTTTAATGTGCAAAATTCATTGTTCAATTCAAAGAAACCAAGGTTTTTTATTTTCTTATAAATATGTATTTGTATTATTAAAAAAACAAGAATCCCGATATTTTGGAGCAAAAACGACCTAACCTCAAAATTTTGCAACTAAAACGCCATAAACACATAGCAAATCCAGGGTATGTAAACTTTCAATTCCATTGCGTATACAAGGAGAGATAAAAAAACTTCGACAAAGTCAAACGCTAAAACTTTTACATTTTTTAAAAAAAAATTTATTGAATGAAAGCAAAAAATGTCGGAAATAGCATAGAATAGAATTGGTCACCTTTGACACGAGTTATGGCCTTCAAACGGCCAATGAAACCGTCACACGCTGCCCGAATGTTGCTCTGCGTTATTTTGGCTCATTCCCGACGAAGCGCTTGCTGGAGGTGATCGACACTTTGGTATTTTTTAGTGCCAACCTTGCTTTCCAAAATACTCCAGACCCAATAGTCCAACGGATTGGTATCCGGAGATTTTGGGTGGTCATTGTGCACTGGAAATGAAGCGAGGAACCTCGTTTTGCAACCATTCTTGGGTGGTGCGTGCTGAGTGCGTTGGTGCTGAGTCCTGTTGGAATGTCCAAGGTCTGCGGCCAAAATATTTGCGTGCCCAAGGTTTTAATACACCCTCCAGAATATTTTCGCCATGATATTCGGCATTTATTCTGATGTCACGGTCGTTTAATACGAGCGGAGAGCAACCATCGGATGTTATGGCGGTCCACACCATCACCATGGCCGGCGCTTGAGTCCTGGTGGCCAACCGAAGGTGCACATTTTCGGCTGACCAAGTAAACACGATCATTTCGTTTGTTTACAAACTGCTGGACAACAAATGTTTTCTCATCGGAGAAAACCAAATTCGGCAGTTCACCACTTTCGGCCAAGCGAAGCAACTCTTTAACTCTTTTGAGTCCATTTTCTTTCTGTTGCGGTGTAAGTTCTTGCACTTTTTGGAATATCAAAGTAATATTGCGATATGCTCAGCTCACGAGTCATTTTTCGGCCACCGCGACACGGGTTTCGATCAAGTCGCTTCTTTACTTTTCGAACCATTTCTGTTAATGTTGCTGTTCCACTTTTCGGAATTTCAATGGCTTTACCCCGAGCCCATTTTTTCAATATTTGAAGCGAGGAACCTCATTTTGCAACCATTCTTGGGTGGCGCATGCTGAGTGCGATGGTGCTGAGTCCTGTTGGAATGTCCAATGTCTGCGGCAAAAATGTTTGCGTGCCCAAGGCTCTAATACACCCTCCAGAATATTTTCGCGATAATATTCGGCATTTATTCTGATGTCACGGTCGTTTAATACGAGCGGAGAGTAACCATCGGATGTTATGGCGGCCCACACCATCACCATGGCCGGCGCTTGAGTCCTGGTGGCCAACCGAAGGTGCACATTTTCGGCTGACCTCTTTGCCAAGACCATTTGGTTTGTTTACAAACTGCAGAATAAGGAATGTTTTCTCATTGGAGAAAACCAAATTAGGCAGTTCACCACTTTCGGCCAAGCGAAGAAACTCTTAAGCTCTTTTGAGTCTATTTTCTTTCAGTTGCGGTGTAAGTTCTTGCAATTTTTGGAATTTCAATGTCTGCTGTCATTTTTCAATATTTGCCGAATGAAATATTGCGATATGTTCAGCCTACGAGCCATTTCTCGGCCACTGCAAAGCAGGTCGCTTCTTTACTTTTCGAAACAATTCTGCTGATGTTGCAGTTTTCTTCCGTCCACTTCCACTTTTCGGAATTTCAATGCCTTTACCCCGAGCTCATTGTTCAATATTTGCCGAATGGAATATTGCGATATGTTCAGCTCACGAGCCATTTTTCGGCCACTGCAATGCGGGTTTCGATCAAGTCGCTTCTTTACTTTTCGAAACAATTCTGCTGATGTTGCAGTTTTCTTCCGTCCACTTACACTTTTCGGAATTACAATAGATTTACACCGAGCTCATTTTTCAAAATTTGCCGAATGGAATATTGCGATATGTTCAGCTCATGTGCCATTTTCCGGCCACTGCAACGCGGGTTTCGATCAAGTCGCTTCTTTACTTTTCGAACAATTTCTGCTAATGTTGCTGTTCCACTTTTCGGAATTTCAGTGGCTTTACCCCGAGCTCATTTTTCAATATTAGCCGAATTTAATATTGCGATATGTTCAGCTCACGAGCCATTTTTCGGCCACTGCGACGCGGGTTTCGATCAAGTCACTTCATTACTTTTCCAACCATTTCTGTTTATGTTGCTGTTCCACTTTTCGGAATTTCAGTGGCTTTACCCCGAGCTCATTTTTCAATATTAGCCGAATTTAATATTGCGATATGTTCAGCTCACGAGCCATTTTTCGGCCACTGCGACGCGGGTTTCGATCAAGTCACTTCATTACTTTTCCAACCATTTCTGTTTATGTTGCTGTTCTCTTGCGTCCATTTCCTTGACGTCGTGCTACGCTACCAGTATCACGGTAACGAGCGATGGTACGAGACTCAAAAGATTTATTCACATTTAAATGCTGGAGTGCTCTAACGATAGCTACTTGTGGTTTTCCAGCCAAATATAAAGAAATCTCACTATCACGCTTGAATTCCATCACGAATAACTTTTTTTCTGGACAATTCTCACCAAAATGCTTTTGTAGGCTTGTAAACAATATAATGTGCTGTCACTGGATTAATTTTAACAGCTGTCGGACGAGAGGTTTAGAAATGACAGAAGTCTGAAGTTGGTTGCAGTTTTTTCATCTCACCCTGTAGTAGTCGTATCGACGCAGCTGTTGGAGCAATAAACTGTCAAACCAATTTTGGAATTCAAATTTTTGAATGAATTTTTTTTCAACTTTGTAGAAATTTAAAAAAAATGCATATCAAAAACAACCTCCAATTGGGCTCGTATAGGAAAACATGTGTACGTCTACTTATTTTTGAAGAAACCTTTAATTTTTTTTTGGCATATCAATGTTCCTAGACGTTGATGCATCTGCCTGTATTCTTCTACCATGCCTCAAATGAATCCCACTAGATTAGAGACGTATACGCAATGGATATGACAGTTGAAATCCGCTCGCCTTTGTAAGTGTAAAAGTACTCTAAGAGTCAGTCACTCAAGGTGCCTTAATTTCCCACAATTCAAACAAAATATCTGGATTCTACTTTATATCTGTATTTATTTATTAACAAAAACAATGACATTTCTCTCTTTCTTAATTTTTTTTTAATACTATATAAATATTTCCTTGTCCTTTGTAAACAAAAAAACATTTGATGTGTTTTACATGTCTGTTTATTTTATTTCCCCTAAAAAAAAAATAATTTTCTAAAACAAAAATCAAAAAAAAAAAAAAATCATCACCGGTTTGTGCGTGTCTGTGCCTGAATTCGTTTGTGTAACGTGTAAAATTCGCGTGCCGTACGACATTTCTAATCCCTCCTCCACCATCATCATTACGTTTCCCCCACCCCTTTTTTTTTTGTTTTTCTTATCCATTGAATATAGTCCAAGCAGAAATCATTTAGCAATGCTGCGCCAGCATCTACTTCGCTGTTGTCGTCTAACAATCTCTTAGGATATCATAGGAATAGAAAATCACTACAAATATCATCGCAAACAGCTTTAAAGACATCATCCAATAACAATAACAACAACTACAACAACAACAACAATCATAAATTCTATAATGAACAAAAGACAAAAACTAGTCAGAATTTGAAATCATATGTGGGTGATACAAATCCCAATTCACAACAACAGCAACAACAACATGGCACCTCTTCTCTCATCACAACCTCAGCGAGCACCACAACCAAAAGCACTTCTCAAACTCAGGGTGCACAACAGACATGGAGTTATCATGTCTTGCCATCATTGTATTCTGTCTATCAGAAGGTATATCTATCTCTCCTCTCTCTCTCTCTGTCTCTCTTTTTTATCTTTATTTAAATCACAAAAAGTAAATATATTAGATTCCATTATTTTTCTTCCATTTGTTTGTATAATATTATATTGTATGTGTAAAATATTGCTCATTCTCTCTCTCATATTTTATATTAGTTTGTAAAAAAGAAAACATTATTTTTAAAAATTAAAATCCATATTTTCACCTACACACATTCAAATACTTATGTAATGTCAAATAAATTCCCTTACATTTAGGTGTTATCATCATCAGCCGTCAATTCATTAACTGCATTAACATTTCATAAGATCTACTCACTCTCTCTCTCTCTCTCGCGCTCTCGGAACAGTTTGAAGTACTTCAATCATAGACAAATAAAGGTATAGACCATAGATGCCCAATGTAATAGTGTTGGTGAGAGCGATCAATTCATCAACTCATTAACTGCATTAACATTTCATAAGATCTACTCACTCTCTCTCTCTCGCGCTCTCGGAACAGTTTGAAGTACTTCAATCATAGACAAATAAAGGTATAGAGTCTATAGGATCAGCAGATGTCGACTATATCGTTTCAGGGGTTTGAGTGAGAATTTTGAAGTTACTCAATTCAAAAATGTTAAAAATAACAAAAACTGTAGGATATTTGTCAGTTGAAAATTATTTCATAATAAAAGAAATGTTAAAAGTACGTGATGGCATCGAAAAATATGGGAAAATTCCAGTGAAATTCTTGAAAAACGATAAAATGTGTTTTCGAAGTCGAGTGGATTGAACGCGTAAATCAGCATGTTGGCTATGCAAAACATGATGAGAGCCACCTGGAAAAAAAAAACAAAACTAACTTTTCGTTGTCTATATCTTCATTTGTCTATCGTATAGACTAAAAAATTGTCTCATCTGTTATCTCCCAAAAAAGTGCTTCAATAGATGTCGTTCATGCTGTGAGATAGCATTTGTCTATTCACTCAATTCTCACCAAATACAAAATATTTAATATTTTTATGATTTATTATTATTTTTCAATTAAAAACGAAACAATGACTTTGTTTACGTTGACACTACCCAACTATGTCGTGAAATATAAAAATATAGAACTAAAATAGCAGAAAAATGAATAAATTGTTTTCGAAGTCGAGTGACTTTACTGTCCCAAGAGCAACCATAGTGACAACTTCCGGAAGGGGTAAATTTTAAAACTTTTTAGTCTATACCTTTATTAGTCTATGCTATAATCGAAAGTATTTTAAACCGGTCTTCGATTTATTGAGAGTCTTTAAGGCCATAGTAAAAAATAGCGTGGAACCATTTTGCGTTACACCGTGGACAAAATTTAATTTTTTCTACAATAATAATCGAGAAAATACAGCAAATTATGAAAGTAGGAGACGTTTTTCGAAAGTTTACATCGCAAATTATCTTAAAAGAGGGAACAAGTTATCCACTCTTCCACATTTTTTTTTTGTTTGATACTTTATGATTACGATTCCATGGCATACATTCAATTCAGGTATACCGTGTCTTCAGCAACATTAAAGATAATAATTCCAGGATTATTTTGTTGATCAATTTTAACCCTCAAGCGAGTCACCAAAAGGGTGTTTTTGGTCGTTTGATTGGTCCAAAAATTATGTAACACCTCGAAATATTGGTTTCCCACATAGGAAAGTATATATGGATTTTCCTATCTCGCCAAACTGAGTCGATCTAGCTATGTATATCCGTCTGTCCATCTGTCCGTATGTCCATGTTAATTTTTGTAATCACTCTACAGTTTGCAATTATGGCCCGATCCTCGCGAAATTGAAAATTGAGGTGGTGCTATGGTCAGAATAGTACCCCATTGTTTTTGGAGATGATTGCACAATATTTATTTAGGAGTTGAAATGGACCAAAAACAGAAAAATTGCATGAGTTTGCAGTTGGAAAATTACATGGAGTTAGAGATTAGGACTGGGCAGAAGCTTACCTTCGGACAATATTTAGCGGCCATCTGATAATGTGTAGCGGGTAAAATAGACCCTAACTTTTATGTAAGGAACTAAGAAAATGTCCACTGCGAATATTTTTAAACCCAGCCATATCACAAATACATTAAAAGGTCACTTCTGACCACTAAAGTGATGCAAATAGCCAAGAAATCGGATATATAGCAAAACAGGTACAATATATATGCAAAAGAATAGATCTTATTTATTCTGCTTAGAAGTCGGGCCGATTTTCACAATTCACACGGATAAAATTTTGGAAATTCGCGGACAAATGTAGCAATAAAAAAATTAACATATTTTGTTCTATTTTTTAAATTTTTGTCATATTTTTTTATCGCATGCGATTTTTCAATTTGACTTCCAATTTTGAATTGTAATTTTTTTAAAATTTTACACTTCGCAACACTACGTTTTAAGGGTATTATATGCATATCGCAATTACAGTCCGATCCTCACGACATTTTGTATGGCAGTAGGGTTAGGGTCAGAATTAAAGCCTATTGTTGTTAAGATGTACATTTAGGGGTTCAAATGGACTAATAAATAAAAAATGTTCTAATTTTGTAGTCGCTTTTTAGACCACAATTGAAAACTGATCGACACGGAATTTCGCATCAGAAGAGAGTTAAGGACAGGGGCATTATTTTTCACATTATTTCAAAAACGAAATCTTCCAAAATGGATTTGAACATAAGGGAACATCGAACCATTTGTAGTGTTGTAGGGTATCACATTGTCGGCCCCGCACGACTATAGCCTTTGCTCACTTGTTTGAAAATATAATTAAAAACTACGATTAAACGGAATCGTTGCAAGTCAAAATATTTCACATATTTATTTGTAATAAAATTCTAATCTGAACCCTAAAAGAAGTCATATATATTAGCAATGAAAAATCTTCCACAAAGCACCATTTTAAAAGCAAGACGTCAAAGAGAACAAGTAAAAAAGCAGCTAAGTTCGGCAGGACCGAACTTTTAATACCCTCCTCTATTTGGAAGGAACTTGAAAATTTTCAAAAAAAAAACTTGAAGGTGTGGACCTGCTTACGAAATTTTGTCATAGACTGTAGTACCCATTACGAACTTCAAATACCAAATTTTAAACAAATCCGGTGAATAATGTCACTAAAATCATCAAAATACCGTATAACGGCATGTACCGTCATATGGGGGATATAAGAAAATGTGAACCTACATACGATTTTTTTGTCATAGTCTGTAGTACCCATTACGAACTTTAAATACGAAATTCGAAATAATTCCCGTAAATAATGTCGCTAAAATCATAAAAATATCGAATATCGGGAGGTACCTGCATACAAAATTTTTAGCCATAGGTTGTAGTGCTCATTAGGATCTTCCAGTACGAAATATGAAACGATTCCGGTGAATAATGTTGCTGAAATCATTAAAATACCGAATATCGGGAGGTACCGTTACGAAGACTTGGACAAGCATACAAAATGTTTTGTCATAGGCTGTAGTCCCCATTACGAACTTTAAGTAATTCCGGTAAATAATATCGCTAAAATCATCAAAAGAAAACGTGGACCTGGTAAACTATGCATGTATGCAAAATTTTAGCATTCGTTCGAAAGATTACAACAGACACACGGACATCGCTAAATCGACATCGATTTTTATGCTGATCCAGAATATATATACTTTATAGGGTCTATTATAAATATTTCGAGAAGTTACAAAAGGAATGACAAAGTTAATATACCCTCCATGAAATATTGGAGGGTATATATTATATATTGCCCTCCGTAGTATTTTTGGAATTGAAAATAGGTCATATAGGTCCGCCAGATTTAAGGTCTTTTGACAGTCTTAGCAACTTATGTACAAAGTTTAGTTTACAGTTTGTGTTCAAATGACCCCCACATTTTTTAGCAGAATTATTCAAATTCGGAAATAGGAGTTCAGATACAGAAGAGCTTCTTCGTATAGCCCCCAAAATTCTGTATTTTGAGGATTTTAACTAAATTTGGAATCCGTAATGTTCACCATCCTCGCTGGCTAAAAGTTGATTGCAGAGATCCTCACATTTAACTATTACACCTGATATTCGGATATTTTAAAATTTTAGCGACATTCAACGATTTCTTTTAACATTATGCGAGTTTCTTCCAATTATTGTTAAATTGTTTAAACTCATTTATTTTGACTGATATCACACAACAAACGTGGAATCAAGGGAGATATATATGGGAGCTATAACTTAGTCGAAATCGATCAGGAGAAATATTGGTAGAATTATTTTGGAACTGTATCTGATACCTTGTACATTGTCATGGAGTGTATATTACGGCTGTGGGGGCCTTAAATATGAAATCGGATGAAACATATATAAGAGAGCTATAGACGCTAAATCAGACAAAGATACATATGGGAGATATATTTCGATTCCTTAACATTTTGCAATAGTATTTCTAGGCTGAAGCGGACATCGCATACCGTATACCATTGTTATGGGGTGCATACTACAGTTGTGTAGGACTTAAATGTTGAATCAGATGATAATAATAATCCCCATTACAATTATGTGAAATATGACTGTTTTTTCGGTCATAATCCCATAATGGAATGGGGGTTTTCCAAAAAAAAAATGGACCAGAATCCCTAGAAAATGACTGACATAATCTCCATTGTGAGGTACCTATGTATGTTTAAGCTGACCACTGCAATGTAATCGGCCCTATTACGGCTGTCGTCGCAAAATGAAGCCGAGGCGCCAATAACGATATTAGGCTTGTCATTTTTTGTCGATAGCGATGAATGATTGCTATTATCATTGTCGATACAACAGCCGACATGAAGTAGTTTTTAGAGAATATCTGTTGCCGTAAAAAATTGTGGCGACATTGTATTTTTTAGTCGACGTTCATATTTTAACCATTTTTTGACTTTTGACTTTTGACCATGAAAATAACAACAACAAAACATTTCCGACACTGGTCTACTAAGATCCTAGCGCTTACACAAATTGTAGCATTTTACAAAGGTAAGAGTGTCAGCTATAATTTGGCATCAGTTTTGTGGAACCCCACATTTTTGTGGATAGGTATTTTCATAAGCGATACCTATATTGTATATATTGGGTAAGTAGATCCGGGTCTTGAACCCGGACTTTCGGGTCAGAAATCTGGGGTCCCTGGTCCGTCCTCAAAAAAAAAATGTTTCCCGGAACAGGGTAAAAATACCTAGCACCAGAAAAAATTAAAGAGTTTTTACTAAACTAGAGTTAAACCGGCCAATTTAATTTCAGACCCAATCAGAGCTAATGACCGGCGCAACTTTGGCGAAATTTCTTTTAGCACATGCTGAAAACACTTCTTGTTAATTTTGAAGTAATTTAAAAACCTAAAAGAAAACATTAAGTACATATTTTAATAAGAATATGTTCTTACTTGGTGTCAGGCAATGTAAATATATGTAAATATAATAATAAATCTACTTCAATTCGTTCGGAAGCTAGAGTGATTTCCACAGATGTACGGACATTGCTAAATCGACATAGCGACTATGCTGATCAAGAATATATATACTTTGTGGGGTCTAAAATGTATATTTCGAGGTGTTACAAACGGAATGACAAACTTAATATATCCTCCATATTATGGTGGATGGTATATGAAATAATTCCGGCAAAAATATCGCTAAAATCATCAGAACATCGAATAGTGGGAGGGACCATATGAAAACCTGGACCTACATGGCCCATTTACCGGCCTACTGGCAAAATACACATGTGTGTCAAATTTTAGCCTTCGTGGACCTAATGCAATGAGCACATATAGCGTAAGAAACACAAATTCCGAATAATACTAAATGTCTAAAGATCAAAAGGATGGTTCTTTGAAAAAATTTATCAAAAATCTGAATATCGATTATGGAAAAATATCCAATTTTAATTTCAGCACTAAATCGACGAAATGTTATCAAAAAGCTTTGTTCTCTCAAAATAATTCGACGTTTGGTGGCATAGACATACTAAAAACAAAATTTAAAATAAACTTTCAAAAACTACTTTTTCTCCACAAAAAAAAAACAGGTTCGAACCGTGCTACTGTATGGCGTTCCCATTGTCTCACTATACATGGAGGGTCTCGAACGCTTATGTTTGGCCCAAATCTCAAATATGTTGCTCAAGAAATTCAGTTACAACGAAATACATAATCGACGTGTCGCCTTGGGTATAACATGCATCCAGTGTACCCCAGTGCAGCTGGAATTATTGCGACGGGCTGGTGCTATGCCAATAACATCGCGTCGTTGTGGCATGATAACCCGGCGTGAAGCAGAACGGCTATGTAAAAGTTTCATTGGCGACAACAGTCCACCACGCCTGCCGAAGGATTTTGCATTTGCCGTCTATCACAAATGTTCGTGGGGATGTAGGGGTCTGTTCATGCCCATTCGATATAATTCGTCGAGGGCTAAATGTATAAAATGTCAATATTGTAATATATTTTTTACACCGAATAAATTCATATTTCATTCACATCGTGATGGAAATGAGGGTGATGGTGCGCAAGTAGGACAGGCGAAATATGTCCAGCCTGTGGCGGCAAATTTTAATTCATGGCGAAGACATCTTTTGCTGGCCGGTAATCCATCCCGCGAACTTGCCCATGTATGGGAAGATGTTAAGGCTTTGTTTAATGGCGGAATACGGAAGCGTATGACTTCGACGCAATATGTTTTTAAAAAAGATACACCAAGCTCAACCATAACCAGGACTTGTAATGGAGATGGAGAACAAGAAAAGGTTCCAGAGACAACTAATAAAACAATGAAATCTTCTTATCATTTGGCTGATTCACCAAATCAATCCACTTCACACAATGTGACAGCTGGATTAATGTTGCCGTTTTGGAAATCCTGCTCAGAAGATAATATAGCCGATAAGAAATCGAGTGATACCTATCGGTCTACAACTCAGAATACAGATGGCGTAGCTGGAAATGAAGGTCACTTTTGCGGATTTCGCAACTACTCATCTCTGATGACCAACTATATGTATCACCTGGATTCCAATAATTTATTTTGGAAAAATCCAACCACCCTCTTGGCGAATAGCCAAATTATTAACAATTTTTATATACAAAATAATCATGTTGCTGGATTGGAACTAGCCACCCCCAGAACTGAAAGAAAGTCACTTTTGAAGAGCCCACCACAGGAGACTTCAGTTTCATTGTCGGCCTTTAAGCCTGGTGATTATTCCTTGTCACCTCCCTTACCGCAAATACAAATAAAGGATAATATTAAAATGTCAACAATTACCGATAACAACATTTGGAAGATCTCTTCAGAAAGCTATAAAAGTGAAGCCCATTCTGAGGTCGCAACTTCGGTAGGAAGCATTTTGAAATTTACTGGGAATCTTAAACCACATGAAGATATTTTGGATGTAGAAAGTTTCGATAGTTCCCCGACATATTCTCCCTATAAATATGGACTTCATTCTTCGGTCTTTGGCAAAAATATACCATCCGAGGATAGCAACAGTAATGACGTATTTATCAACGTGGTGGATGATCAAAATGAAGATTAAAAATTCTTGAGGAGAGAGAAATCGTCAAGAAAAACATAAACCATATCAACAATTTATCGGAAAAAAATAAATGAATTTGTTCTACCAACCGCTTGAGTAAAATAAGATTCTAAAAAAAAAACACAAATTTAAAAAAGCTCCAAATATTCGTAGAGAATGCCTTCCCATGGAGTTCTTATTTGCGTTATAATACATCATCTAATTCACCAGTTACATTTTGGAATACAATGAAAATAAAACAAGTAAGAAAACTATAAATTCGGCCGATCCGAACTTTTAACATCCTCCACCATTGGGCAAAGAAAACATTTTTATATATAAGTATCTGAATTTAAATGTGTTTCACTTTAAACTAAAACTAACAGGAAGATCATTTGGATAATGCTGTTACACATTCCAAAAAAACCATAAAGTGGGTTAGACTTGTATATGGCGGCCATATCAGAACGGGAACCTCTATAGACAATTTTATACTTCAAGGATTGTCATCTACCAAATCTTTTAAAATACCAAATTTGAAACAATATCGTGGGTAATTGTGAATATCGGTGGGTATCGTCTTATATGCGTTATAGGAAAACGTGGACCTAAAACTTCAATGTTCTGCCACCGGAGCTAGACCGCATTATGAACTACAAATACCAATTTTTACACAGATCCGTAAGAAAATTTGGAAAAAATCATCAAAATACCGAATATCGGGAATATAGGGGGGCTATACCAAATCCTAGACCTATACATACTATGTGCCGCCACAGGAGCTACAACCCATTACGAACTGCAAATACAAAATTTTAGACAAATCCGTGAAAAAATGTGGCAAAAATGATCAAAATACCGAATATCGGGAGATACCGTTATATGGGGGCTATACCAAAACGTGGACTTATGCAAACAATGTTTCGCCGCACGAACTAGGATCCATTACGAACTACAAATACCAAATTTTAGACAAATCCGTGAAAAAATGTGGCAAAAATCGTCAAAATACCGAATATCGAGAAGTACCATTATAGGGGGGCTATACCAAAGCCTGGACCTATACATACAATGTTTCGCCACACGAACTAGGACCCATTACGAACTACAAATACCAATTTTTACAAAAATCCGTAGGAAAATGTGGCAAAAATTTATTCTGATTCCACGGTTTTATAGCAGCCCACACCATCACCATGGCCGGCACTTGAGTTCTGATGGCCAACCGAAAGTGCACATTTTCAGCTGACCTCTTTGGCACTGGAATGTTTTCTCATCGGAGAAAACCAAATTCGGCAGTTCACCACCTTCGGCCAAGCGAAGCAACTCTTTAGCTCTTTCTGTTGCGGTGTAAGTTCTTGAACTCTTTGGAATTTTAATGGCTTTACCCAGAGCTCATTTTTCAATATTTGCCGAACAGAATATTGCGATATGTTTAGCTCAGGAGCCATTTTTCGGACACTGCGACGCGGGTTTGGATCAAGTCGATTCTTTACTTTTTAAACCATTTCTGCTGATGTTGCTGTTTTTTTTCGTCTACTTCCTTGACGTCGGGCTACGCTACCAGTATCGTGGTAACGGGCGATGGTACGAGACACAAAAGATTTCTTCGCATTTAAATGCTGGAGAGCTCTAACGATAGCCACTTGTGGTTTCCTAGCCAAATATAAAGAAATCACGCTTGAATTCTATCACGAATAACTTATTTCTGGAAAATCCTCACCAAAATGCTTAGTACGCTTGTAAACAATATAAAGACCTGTCACTGGAATAATTTTAACAGCTGTCGGACGAGTGGCTTCGAAATGATAGGAGTCTGAAGTTGGTTATTGTTTTTTCATCTCCCCCTGTACACCTAAAATGATTGGATTAGGAGGAATGTTAATCCAAAATTAATATAAACAAATAAGAAAGGAGTTAAGTTCGACCAGACTGAAGTTTTAATACCCTCCATCAAATTGTCAGAAACAAATTCCTCCAAACAATACCACTCAAAGGAAAACCACTATATGGAATCTATACGAAGATGTGGACCAACATACGCAATTTTTTGCCATAAACTGTAGTACCCATTACGAACATAAAATAGGAATTTTTTAAACAATTCCGGTAACAGACCAAAAACATAAAAATACCGAATATAGGGGGTTACCATTATATAGAGGCTTTACAAAAACGTAGACCTATATAGACAATTCTCTTCCAGGGGGTAAAGTACTCAGAAAGAACTCCTTGAGTTTTTAGACAATTCCATTGAAAATTGTGGCTAAAATCATTAAAACACTAAATATCGCGAGGTATATACACTAAATATCGGGAGGGGATATACGCTGTAGTGGACCTATATAGAATATATATACTTTATTAGGTCTAAAATTATTATTTCGATAAGTTACAAACGGAATGACAAACTCCTCCATACTATGCATGGTGAAGGGTAAAAAAATATTTTGAGCTCTTTTAAAGAAACAAGACCTTCCGAAATTATTCTGTAGACAGAAGACCTTTTGAAGCTCTTTAATAAACGGAAGTTCTTCTGAGACTTTTCTATAGGCGGGAGACCTTATGGGGTTCGGGAGTCCTTCTAGAACACTTCTTTAGACAGAAGAATTTTTGCAGAATTTTTACGGACCTTAAAGATTTTCTATAGAACGATATAGTACTTCGCTAGACAAAAGACCTTAAGAGCCGTTGCTGAAACTGTCCCATAGGTAGAAGACCCTTTTATGGACAGAAGATCTTATAGACAGAAGATTTTCTGAAGCTCTTTTATAAACCGAATAGCTTTTGAAGTACTTTGTTTGACGAAAGACCTTCAGAAGCTTTTCTGAAACTTTCCCATAGGCAGAAGACCTTTTAAAGCCCTTTTATGGACAGAAGACCTTGTGAAACTCTTCTATAGCGGGAATACCCTTATAGACAGAAGATTTTCTGAAGACTCTTTGAAGCTCCCATATAGACAGAAGATTTTCTGAAGCTTTTCTATAAACCGAATAGCTTTTGAAGTACTTCGTTTGACGAAAGACCTTCAGAAGCTTTTCTGAAACTTTCCCATAGGTAGAAGACCTTCTAAAGCCATTTTATGGACAGAAGATCTTGTGAAACTCTTCTGTAGCCGGAAAACCCTTATAGACAGAAGATTTTCTGAAGACTCTTTGAAGCTCCCTTATAGACAGAAAATTTTCTGAAGCTCTTTTATAAACCGGATAGCTTTTGAAGTACTTCGTTTGACGAAAGACCTTCAGAAGCTTTTCTGAAACTTTCCCATATATAGAAGACCTTCTAAAGCCCTTTTATGGACAGAAGATCTTGTGAAACTCTTCTATAGCGGGAATACCCTTATAGACAGAAGATTTTCTGAAGACTCTTTGAAGCTCCCTTACAGACAGAAGATTTTCTGAAGCTCTTTTATAAACCGAATAGCTTTTGAAGTACTTCGTTTGACGAAAGACCTTCAGAAGCTTTTCTGAAACTTTCCCATATATAGAAGACCTTCTAAAGCTCTTTTATGGACAGAAGATCTTGTGAAACTCTTCTATAGCGGGAATATCCTTATAGACAGAAGATTTTCTGAAAACTCTTTGAAGTTCCCATATAGACAGAAGATTTTCTGAAGCCCTTTTATAAACCGGATAGCTTTTGAAGTACTTCGTTTGACGAAAGACCTTCAGAAGCGTTTCTGAAACTTTCCCATATATAGAAGACCTTCTAAAGCTCCTTTATAGACAGAAGATCTAGTGAAACTCTTCTATAGCCTGAAGACTCTTTGAAGCTTCTTTATAGACAGAATATTTTCTGAAGCTCTTCTATAACCCGAATAGCTTTTGAAGTTCTTCTTTAGACAGAAGACCTTTTACGGACCAAAGTCCTCCCATAAGCCTTTTATATAACAAAACCAGTAAAAAAAAGTCTTAAAGTCGGGCGGGACCGACTTTATGATACCCTACACCACTTTGCTAATTTAGTAGAGCTCCGCATAACAATTTAAAGTTTTTATGGGAGAATTCAATCATACACGCTACGAATATAATTATAATTTAAATTTCAAAGGACTCAATATGCCGAAGCATTTGTATCTTTTAAATTCGGACTTGTATTGGCCATTTGGTGCACAATTAATTTGAAATCAGATAAAGATATATATGGGAGCTATATCCAAATCTGAACCGATCTCGATAAAATTTGGCAAAGATATTTCTGAGCTGTATTTGATACATTTCCCTGAATATCGTTGTTACGGAGTGCATATTACGGCTGTGGGTAACAAATACTAGAAATCGGATGAACAATATATATGGGAGCTATATCTGAACCGATCTTCACCAAATTTGGCATACTTGCTTCTAGACACAATTCGGTCGTATGTGCCAAATTCCATCCCATTTGGGCAAATATTAGACGTTTGGTGCACAATAAAAGGTAAATCGGACGAAGTTATATATGGGAGCTATATCCAAATCTGAACCGATTTCGATAAAATTTAGCAATGGTATTTCTGAGCAGCATTTGATATATTTCCCCAAATATTGTTGTTACAGAGTGCATATTACGGCTGCGGAGGACAAAAATAACAAATCGGATGAACAATATATATGGGAGCTATAGCTATATCTGTACCGATTTTGATCAAATTTGGCATACTTATTTTCAGACCTAATTTGGTAGCAAAATGTCATACTATTCGGGCTGATATTACACGTTTGGTGCACAATAAAAGGCACATCGGACGAAGATATATATGGGAGCTATATCTTAATTTTTACCAATTATCTCCAATTTCAATAGGGTTCGTCCTTGAGCCAAACAAATGTTGTTTGGAAAATTTCATCTCAATGGGATAATAAATGCGACCTGCATTTTGTTCAGAAGAATACATGGACAGACGAACGGACGGACGGACAGACGGACTGACATGCATAAATCAACTCAGAAAGTGATTCTATGCAGATCATCAAAAGGAACTATGGGTCTATCTCGTTTCCTTTTGCCTGTTACAAACAAATGCACAAAGACATAATACCCTGACCACCTTGTGGTGTAGGATATAATGATATTCTTTTAAAGGAAAGCTTAATATAACATGTTTCCATTTCCTTAATCATTTACTGTTAACATTTTCCCACTCACACATACACACATATTCGAGTAGTTAACTAATGGCCATAAATGACATTTGCATGAATTGTTCTCATCAATCACAATTGCACTGCTATCAGGACCATTTAATCAATCAAAAATAACGAAAAAAAGAAAAACAACAAGTAAAAAAGAAGCTAAATTCGGCTGGGCCGAACTTTTAATACCCTCCACCATATCGAAGGAAATTGAAAAATTTCAAAAAAAAACAGATCCGAAAACTACCACTTAAATTTAAACCGTTTTATGGGGACTACAGTTTTGTCCATATTCGACGGACCCATCTGGCAACGCCATAACTTTTGACAGAGATGTCACATCACTTAATGACATACCGCGTTTGAAGCGTCAGTCCAAGCAGATTTTTACCATGAACCAATACACGCCACGCGAGCGCTCTGAAATAGTTGAAATTTACAAGAAGTCAATTGTGAAAACTCAACGTGCTTTTAAAACATTAAAAAATGTGAGAAGTGCGCCTTCTAAGAACACCATTAAGCGTTTATACGAAAAATTTTCGACTGGTAAGGCTCTTTCTAATCCGAAGAGGCCATATAAAAGTCGACCGAGGCGATCGGCCGAGAATATCGCTGCCGTACGAGCCAGTGTTGAGAGGTCCCCAAGAACATCCCACAAACGCCGTTCTCAGCAGTTGGACATGGCTCGGTCCACTTTACAACGGATTATTCGCATTGATTTGCATTTGTTCCCGTACAAAATTCAATTGACGCAAAGAATGTTGCCTGCGGACAAGCCTCGTCGATTGGAATGGACCCAAAGAGTCATGGGTCCGTCGAATATGGGACCTGTATACGACATTTTTTGTCATAGGCTCTTGTGCCCATTACGAACTTCAAATACGAAATTTGTTACAATTACGGCTAATGTCGCAAAAACCATGAAAATACGGATTATCGGGAGGTACCGAAGACGTGGACCTGCACAGACAATTTTCTGTCATAGATTGTAGTACCCATTAGTAGGAAATTTGAAACATTTCCGGTGAATAATGTTGCTGAAATCATCAAAATACCGAATATCGGAAAGTATCATTATATGGGGGCTATACGAAGACATGGACCTGCATACAAAAATTTTTGTCATAGGCTGTAGTACCCATTACGAACTTCAAATACGAAATTTTAAATAATTCCGGTGAATTATGTCGCAAAAATTGTCAAAATACCCAATATCGGGAGGTACCGTTATATGGGGGCTATACGAGGATCTGGACCTGCATACAAAAATTTTGGTCATAGGCTGTACCCATCACGAACTTCAAATACCAAAATTGTTACAATTACGGTGAATTATGTCGCTAAAATCGTCAAAATACCGAATATCGGAAGGTACTGTTGTATGGGGGCTATACGATGGAGTGAACCTGCACAGACAATTTTCTGTCTTAGGATGTAGTACCCATCAGGATCTTCCAGTACGAAATTTGAAACGATTCCGGTGAATAATGTTGTTGAAATTATCAAAATACCGAATATCTGGAGGTACTGTTATATGGTGCTGTACAAAGACTTGGACCTGCATACAAGTACCCATTACGAACTTCAAATACGAAATTTTAAATAATTCCGACTAATAATACCGTATATCGGGAAGTACCGTTATATGGAAGCTATACGAAAACGTGGACCGACATGGCCCATTTACGAACTTAACCTGTCTACTGGTAAACTATGCATGTATGCAATCTCAATTCGTTCGAAAGATAGCGTGATTACAACAGATAGACAGACAGACAGACGAACATCGCTAGATCGTCTTAGAATTTTACGCTGACCCAGAATATATATACTTTGTAGGGTCCGACATGAGTATTTCGAGGAGTTACAAACGGAATGACAAAGTTAATATACCCTGCATAGAATGGTGGAGGGTTTAAAAACATTGTAAATATCAACACAACAACAACAGTAGCAGTAGCATTCGTAGTAATATGTCAGTCAGCCACACAGATATTCATTCATTCATCCAATTCAACCCAGCCACTCATTCATCATTCCGGACATTTAATGTATCAAAGTAGTGTTGTTTGATACGAAAAATTGTTTCGTAAATTATTTTTATTTCATTTTTATCAATCGCATAATTAAATTATTATTCGTTATTCCTGCTGTTGTTGTTTGCCTGTGTATAGGTGCATTTCGAGCTATGCGTTGCGGTATTGTGAATGTGAATTTTTTTGGAAACAGTAATTTTTCTAGATTTGAATTAAATGATTGTATTCGAAGGGTTTGATTGTAATATTTGAATGGTAATTGTGATGAATGACCGTTTTCAGTGTTACGTCTATTTTCCCCTCGGAGAATTCTTGTTTCGATTATATATTTTTAAGCATGTTCCCTAGTATTAAAGAATATATTTTATTTAAAACTGATTTCTTTTTTTGAGAATGAAAATGTTTTGATAAATAATATTTTGTTATGAATTTTTTAATATTTCGCCCCCCTCCTTCAAAATTGATGACCTTTTGCTGCCACACACACACACACACACTCTTACACTTCTCTTCTCGAACACACAACACAACAGATAACACATCGTACATCGAAACGTGCCAAAACACCAATTTTTAATACGGATAAATTTCGTGAGGTATTTATATATGAAATCATCGTACGTCTCCGCCCAGTCCCAAGTCCACAACCCCTCTACCAGAGACAAAACGCACTAGCCTTACAAAAAAAAAAAAAAAAAAAAAAAAAAAAACAAAGAGCAAAATAGTTGCAAAAACAGAACAACGATTAATTGCAATACATTAGTTGAGAACAATAAAACCTTTAGCCTTAAAGGTCACGTTAAAAAATTAGTTTAGTAGTTAGATAATTTATCTTGAATTATTAATTCTAGAAAAGAAAATAACAAAAGAAATGAAATTATTTGTGCTATAAACAAAATTTATTAGATTTATTTGATTTAGAAACGGATTTGGTCCAAGGAGACCTAGGGTCCAAAACCGTTATTTCAACTAGGCACGTTTTGACTGTATCAAATGATATATATCCTCTCTAGCCATTTGGCTGAGGGTCTCAAAAACAATATTTTAGATAGAAAAGTAGGGTAGGGGTTGTTCAACCTCAATGGGTTAATAATCGGCATGAACTGAAACTAGGTTCAACAAAGGCTCAGGAATTGAAATGGGCTCATCTTTTGTAATAGGCTGAACTTAGTTCACCACTAGCTCAACGATAGAAAATGTGTATCTTTGGTTCACCTATTGAAATAGGTTCACCCAAGGGCTCACCTATTGAAATAGGTTCACCCAAGGGCTCAGTTATTGAAATAGGTTCACCCAAGGGCTCAGTTATTGAAATAGGTTCACCCAAGGGCTCAGTTATTGAAATAGGTTCACCCAAGGGCTCACCTATTGAAATAGGTTCAACCAAGGGCTCACCTATTAAAATAGGTTCACCCAAGGGCTCACCTATTGAAATAGGTTCACCCAAGGGCTCAGTTATTGAAATAGGTTCACCCAAGGGCTCACCTATTGAAATAGGTTCAACCAAGCGCTCACCTATTAAAATAGGTTCAACCAAGCGCTCACCTATTAAAATAGGATCACCCAAAGGCTCACCTATTAAAATAGGTTCACCCAAGGGCTCAGCTATTGAAATAGGTTCACCCAAGGGCTCAGCTATTGAAATAGGTTCACCCAAGGGCTCACCTATTGCGATAGGTTCACCCAAGGGCTCACCTATTGCGATAGGATCACTCAAGGGCTCACCTATTGCAATAGGATCACCCAAGGGCTCACCTATTGCGATAGGATCACCCAAGGGCTCACCTATTGCGATAGGTTCACCCAAGGGCTCACCTATTGCGATAGGTTCACCCAAGGGCTCACCAATTGCGATAGGTTCACCCAAGGGCTCACCTATTGCGATAGGTTCACCCAAGGGCTCACCTATTGCGATAGGTTCACCCAAGGGCCCACCTATTGCGATAAGGTCAACCAAGGGCTCACCTATTGCGAAAGGTTCACCCAAGGGCTCACCTATTGCGATAGGTTCACCCAAGGGCTCATCTATTGAAATAGATTCACCCAAGGGCTCACCTATTGCGATAAGGTCAACCAAGGGCTCACCTATTGCGAAAGGTTCACCCAAGGGCTCACCTATTGCGATAGGTTCACCCAAGGGCTCATCTATTGAAATAGATTCACCCAAGGGCTCAACTATTGAAATAGGTTAACCCAAGGGTCCTAAAGTCGGGCGGGGCCGACTTTTTGATACCCTACACCACTTTGCTAATTTAATAGAGCTCCACGTAACAATTAAAAGTTTTTATGGGAGAATTCAATGATTACAATTATTATTTAAAGTTCAAAGGACTAAATATGCCGAAGAATTTGTATCATTTAAATTCGGACTTGTATGGGCCATTTGGTGCAAAATTAATTTGAAATCAGATAAAGATATATATATGGGAGCTATATCCAAATCTGAACCGATCTCGATAAAATTTGGCAAAGATATTTCTGAGCTGTATTTGATATATTTTCCTGAATATCGTTGTTACGCAGTGCATATTACGGCTGTGGGTAACAAATACTAGAAATCGGATGAACAATATATATGGGAGCTATAGCTATATCTGAGCCGATATTCACCAAATTTGGCATGCTAGCTTCTGGACTCAATTCGGTCGCAAGTGTCAAATTTCATACCATATGAGCAAATATTAGACATTTGGTGCACAATCAAAGGTACATCGGACGAAGTCATATATGGGAGCTATATCCAAATCTAAACCGATCTCGATAAAATTTTGCAAAGGAATTTCTGAGCTGCATTTGATATATTTGTCCAAATATTGTTGTTACAGAGTGCATATTACGGCTGCGGAGGACAAAAATAACAAATCGGATGAAACATATATATATGGCAGCTATAGCTATATCTTAACCGATTTCGATCAAATTTGGCACTCTTATTTTCAGGCCTAATTGGTTGCATGTGCAAAATTCCATACGGCTGATATTACACGTTTGGTGCACAATAAAAGGCAAATCGGACGAAGATATATATGGGAGCTATATCTAAATTTTTACCGATTATCTCCAATTTCAATAGGGTTCGTCCTTGGGTCAAACAAATGATTTGTGCAAAATTTCATCTGGATGGAGCAATAAATGCGAACTGTACTTTGTTTACAAAAATACATGGACAGACGGACGGACATACGGACCGACGGACCGACGGACATGCATAAATCGACTCAGAATGTGATTCTATGCAGATCATCAAAAGGAACTTCGATCTCTGTAAGATATCTGGTACCAAATATCATTGTTGTGGAGTGCATATTATGCATGTAAGGGGCCAAATTTGAAGTACTTCCTTCTAGACTGAATTCGGTCGGATGTATCAAAATTCAGGTCATTTGGACTTATATTGGACATTTAGTGCACAATTAACCCGAAATCGGCTGAAGATATATGTATTGGAGCTATATCCAAATCTGAACCGATCCTGATAAAACTTGGCAGAGGTATTTCTGGGCTGTATTTGATATCTAGTACCAAAGATCATTGTTGCAAAGTGCATATTACGCATCTGAGGAACTTTAAACCCCAAATCGAATGAAACATATATATATGAGCTATAGCTACATCTGAACCGATTTTCACCAAATTTGATGTTCCCTCTTCTTGGCTAAATTCGGTTGGATGTGCCAAAATTTAGGCCATTTGGTGCACAATTAACCCGAAATCGGTTGAAGATATAAAATTTGGCTAAGGTATTTTCGATCTCTATGAGATATCTGGAACCAGATATCAATGTTGTGGAGTGTATAATAGCACTTAAAACCCCAAATCGGAAGAAACATATATATATGGGAGCTATAGCAATATCTGAACCGATTTGCACCAAATTTGATGTACTTCCTTCTAGACTAAATTCCGTCGGATGTCCCAAAATATCCGGTGAATAGTGTAAGTAAAATCATCAAAATACCGAATATAGGGAGGTACCTATATATATGGTGGCGGGCTATACGAAGACCTTGATCTGTATAAACAATTTTCTGCCACAGACTGTAGTACTCATTTGGAACTGCGAATACGAAATTTGGAAAAAAAATTCCAGTGAATATTGTACCTAAAATCGTCAAAATACCGAATATCGTGATATACCGTTATATGGAGGCTATACGAGAAAGTGGACCTGCATAGACTATTTTCTGTTACTGGCTGTAGTATGTATTAGGAATATTGTACCTAAAATCGTCAAAATACGGAATGTAGGGAGGTACCGATATATGGGAGCTATACGAGAACCTGGGCCTGCATAGACTATTTCATTTCAAAGACTGTAGTACCCATTAGGAACTTCAAATATGAAACTATTCCGGTGAATAATGTCGCTAAAATTATCAAAATACGGAATATAGGGAGGTGCCCTATGACGGAGGGCATAAAAATCAGCACATTATAAAAGTAGACCTAAAAATAAAAGGCGTTTGAAAGTTTACATGGCAAAGTAACCTAAATAGAAGGGGAACCCCCCCCCCCCCCCCCCTTTCCAGGATTTTAGATTATCAGTTTCTGGCTCCGTTGCATACAAATTTTTTGTTATAGGCTGTAGTACCTATAACGAACTTCAAATACCAAATTTGAAGTGAATTATGTCGCTAAAATCGTCAAAATACCGAATATCGGGAGGTACTGTTGCATGGGGGCTATACGAAGGCGTAAACCTGCACAGGCAATTTTCTGTTAGCCTTTTAGCCTTTTATCTTAATTCGTTCGAAAGCGTGATTACAGCGGACCGACAGACAGACGGAATTGTAAGACGGAGCACTAGATCGTCTTGGAATTTTACTCTGATCCAGAATATATATATATATATATAATTTTTAGGGTCTATTATGAATATTTCCAGGAGTTACAAACGTAATGACAAAGTTAATATACCCTCCATATAATGGTGGAGGGTATAAAAATTGTATCCAAAAATAGTAATTAAATTATTGCATGCACCTACCTACCTACCTACTTTTAAATATTTCTTAATATTAACTTACAATTTTACTATAGTTTGCTAATATTTTTCTATTTAACTTTTAGTTTGAATAACTTATTTAATACTTGTTTTTCTACATTTACTACTAAATTTACCTATATTTATTATTAAATAAAATATTTAAAATAAATTCAATTATGCTAGAACACAGTTGAATACACATAATATATAGAGCTATAGAACTAAAACTATTGCAATAAATTAATTATAAAAAAAAATACATTTTTATTTATTTTATCTAAAACTCCCAAAAGGTGGAGGTGATGCCCTGGATAAGCAGCAAACATAACATGGGATTTGCTTTCAATCGCACCACCTGGACCAGCATACGAAAATGTGGCAAACATTTTTGTTCGTACGACGATTACAACTGGGACTGGTCGCTGCAACATGTGTCCCAGCAGTGTCTGCAACGCAAACTGCATGCCATGATTGTCAAAGGTCCAAGGGTGTTTCACATTGGAGAATGGTACGACGTAAAAAATAAATAAAAATTATATTTAATAATAATATTTAAAATCCATTTTTTCTAGTGGCGTCCATCACAAAAAGAAAAACTGCGAATCAAATCAGGTCATTTCCAAGGTGCAACAGGTTTTGCGCATTGCTCGCAAGTCGGGGCAAATTTTCCCCAAATCTCTAACGCTGACGGTGGCAAGTCTGATTAAAAAAACCAAATTACGCAAAGGCAATGGCGGTTGGGGTGATCACCGGGATCATGATCTATGCATGAATATGACTTTACCAATTAGATGAATTTAACAAAAAAAAAAAAAAAAAAAAAACAAACCAGAAAAACTAAAATAAATTAATTTAAATTCTTTTTTCTACAAAACAAAATATTCAAATATTTCTCAACTCTTAAGTGATAATACTCTAATTTTTTTAGAAAAAAAAAACGGATAATTCAAAAACCAATAAGAAAATGTAGAATATTAAACAAAATTGAAATATTTTTTAAGTGCAAATGGAGAGATTTAAAGCTAAAGAGAGGTTTTGGATAGTATCGTCTCTATAGACGTCCTTTATGGTTGTCTCTATAGACGTCCATTAAGGTCGTCTATATAGACGTCCTTTATGGTCGTCTCTATAGACGTCTTTTAAGGACGTCTCTATAGACGTCCTTTAAGGTCGTCTCTATAGACGTCCTTTATGGTCGTCTCTATAGACGTCCTTTATGGTCGTCTCTATAGACGTCCTTTATGGTCGTCTCTATAGACGTCCTTTATGGTCGTCTCCGTAGACGTCCTTTATGGTCGTCTCTATAGACGTCCTTTAAGGTCGTCTCTATAGACGTCCTTTATGGTCGTCTCTATAGACGTCCTTTATGGTCGTCTTTATAGACGTCCTTTATGGTCGTCTCTATAGACGTCCTTTATGGTCGTCTCTATAGACGTCCTTTATGGTCGTCTCTATAGGCATCCTTTTTGGTCGTCTCTATAGACGTCCTATATGGTCGTCTCTATAGCTGCCTTTATGGTCGTCTCTATAGACGTCCTTTATGGCCGTCTCTATAGCTACCTTTATGGTCTTCTCTATAGACGTCCTTTATGGTCGTCTCTATAGACGTCCTTTAAGGTCGTCTCTATAGACGCCCTTTAAGGTCGTCTCTATAGACGTCCTTTATGGTCGTCTCTATAGAAGTCCTTTAGGGTCGTATCTATAGACGTCCTTAAGGTCGTCTCTATAGACGTCCTTTATGGTCATCTCTATAGACGTCCTTTATGGTCGTCTCTATAGACGTCCTTTATGGTCGTCTCTATAGACGTCCTTTATGGTCGTCTCTATAGACGTCCTTTATGGTCGTCTCTATGAACGTCCTTGATAGTCGTTTCTATAGACGTCCTTTAAGATCGTCTCTATAGACGTCCTCTATGGTCTTTTCTATAGACGTCCTTTATGGTCGTCTCTATAGACGTCCTTTATGGTCGTCTCTATAGACGTCCTTTATGATCGTATCTATAGACGTCCTTAAGGTCGTCACTATAGACGTCCTTTAAGGTCGTCACAATAGACGTCCTTTAAGGTCGTCTCTATAGACGTCCTCTAAGGTCGTCTCTATTGACGTCCTCGATGTCGTCTCTATAGACGTCCTTTAAGGTCGTCTCTATTGACGTCCTCGATGTCGTCTCTATAGACGTCTAGAGAGACGACCTTAAGGACGTCTAGAGAAAGGACCTTAAGAATGTCTACAGAGACTAGAGGATATTCTACATAAGTACCAAAACCTCTATTAGCTTTAAACTTCTCCATTAGCATACATCTCCTCGAATTTTTCTCAATAAACTCGGACACAAATAGTGGTGGTTCGAAGAAGGTCCTATAACATTTCGCATCTCAACTTACAACTGAACAATCTTCGGTTGCATCGAGATTGATGCCCCACGAAGGTCTTCCTTGAAGGAATTCGATTTGAGTCAGAATTTTAGAATTCTCGAAGACTGCGAAATCAGAGCCACAGGAATACAAGTCTCAATGCCACCTTCTCTTAATGCAGGTAAAAGTGGCTTGTCATGCCCTTTCCAACACCTTGCCATATTGGTCAAAGACCCCGAGGAGTGCCTATATTAGTTATCAGCGAAAACTTCTATGTCGATTTAACATCAAGTCAGTGCTTACAATTTCCAAATAAAATTAATTAATCAAATGTAGCACATATGTTTGTAGGAAACTCCGAAATGTTGCTAGTGAGTGAAACTTGCTCGTTTTCAAGCTGGAGCATACCTGCGAGTGAAAAAATAGTTCAAACTCTTTTTATCTATGCCACACGAATAAAGAGCGGCTGTGTTTTGTTCGTTATAGAATAGGAGTAAAATTCGCAGATTTTGTTCTTAGGGAAATCTACTATAGTTTTCGTGGTACCTGTGTTTTATTTGTAAGTAAGGGTATATCCTCAACCCACAGCTGCAAACGAAACAAATAAAAATACATTTAAGAGTAGTGTCGCCAATCTTTGGTTTTTTGGTTTGGCTGGTTTTTTTCTCAAAACGTGATTGAAACTAAGCACTGATGCATAGGCGGAAGAAGGTTTTCGCTACGGTTATAGCTATATCTGAACCAGTTATAGCTATATCTGAACCGATGTGGCTTAAATCCTTCACTTTTTGGTATATAACGAACTACCCTCATTTTTGGAACATATGAGAGAGTTTCAGGACAGTCGATTAGGCTATAAATCAAGTTTTCACATTGTCAGATTTTCAAAAACTTATAAAAAGTTCGATCCAGTCTGATCTATTTTTCAGGTCTGCTCTGACCTTCCGTAAACACTTTAAGTGCACCAAAAATATTAGGAAAATGCCAACTTTTAAGGTAATTTTAGTTGATCTTCTATCGAATTTCTTTACGTACTCCAGCTCCAACTCACAAGGGGATATTCTAACCTTTTTTCCGTTGCGGACAAAAAACGTAAAGTGTCCACATAAAAATTGAAATTCAATTGACAATATTTTTGGTATTCGTTGGCCTAAGCGACTACTTTATTTTCGTTATTAAACGAAAAATTGTTAATTATCGAAATTAAAAGCAATTGAACTATTGATCTTATCAAAAAATTTCGTTAACTTGTTATAGAAATTTTTATTAACTAGATCTTCATTATAAGATCTTCTTCTAGATCTTCATTAATTCCGACTTTTATTCCTTCTCGATGTCGACCTTAACACTTTTAGATATTCGTTTCAACACCAAAGTCGACTTTTCATTTTTTTTTTCTAACCAAAGACCGATTTTGATGTTAGATCTTTTTGAAGTGAAGTACTGCCAAACAGATGGTAAATTTTCACCATAGGCAGGCTAAAGTCGACTTCAAGATTTTTTCAACACAAAAATGTCAATCGAGTTCAAAATAAATCCTATTCCCGATCTATCACTTTATGATATTTCGAGCCAAAGTCGATTTTAGATTTTTTTTTTTTTGAATCATTCTGATTAATGGACAACCCTACTGAATTCGGTACATCTTTTAGTTTTTATTTACGGGGGGAGATCTCGCTCTTTTCTAATACTTCTCTTGGAAGCTATATTCCCATATTTTGCGGGGCAATGTTTTTAGGCAACCTTTTCGTACACCAAATCTAGACAAAGTAAATAAAAAATGCACAATATTTTCAAAAAATTATTTATTTTTTGTAAAAATACCAACTCTAAAATATAATAATAAAAAAATACTCCTGCTCCTCTACTCCATAATAACTTATAAATACACTTATAATGAACTCTTTATATTTAACACAACCTAAAGACAAATGAAAGAAATTCACCACAACATATATTTATTAAAAATAATTGATAATAGTAGAAAATTCTAAAAGGATTACAAAAAAATACAACCAATAAATAATAATCCAAAAATTAAAAGTGGAAAAATATACCAAAAACTTTGCAACAACTGATTTAGATGTTAAGTATTTATTATTGATAATTCTCTATTTTTTAAAACATAACAACAAAAAAACAAAACACATGACGCCAATAAACATAATTTTTTGTAGGTAATTTTTAATATAATTGTTTAAATTAGAGAAAACTAAAATGAATTAATAATAATTATAATAATAAATAAAATACAAATAGTTTAGCGAAAAGTGCTTTCACTTATGTGGGTACTTTAAAAAAAAAGTCAGCTTAGTGGTAGGATTTTTTATTTTTAATTTCTTGTTAAATAAAATTGTTTAATTTCCAAAAAAGAAATTCTTATCGAAATATTTGAATAATATTTTTCACAATTTTGATATACACATTTTTATTTCTTGTTTTATAATTTAATAATCCATAATATCTGTCCTTCCTTTTTACATCACAATTATAACATAATTAATAAATTTATTAATTATGCTATACATTTTCCCATAACACCAAGAACTCCCTCCCCACAACAAAATATGCATGTTAAATAAATATGTAGTAGTAATTTTCATAAATAAATTCAAATTTCTACATTGTTTATTAAAAAAAAAAAATAAAATTATATAAAAATTGTTTATACAGTTGTAATATATTTAATAATTCAAATAAGAAATGTTTAGGTTTTCCTTTTTTTTTTTTTTTGTTAAAATACAGATTAACTTTAATTGTTAAACTATTTTCACATTTTTTCTATTACAATCCAATGAATAGTGTATAAAAGAAAACCAAATCTCAAGTACTGCTTTTAAAATACTAAATTACGAAATAGTCATTAAATATTTATAAAAATTATCAAATAATAAAAAAATAAATAAATAAAAAGACCGAAGATCCAAATAAATACATAAATAATTTATAATTGAAACAAAAAACAATTTTGAATTTTCATTTGGAATTGAGGGTTTCATTTAAAACTAACAAAAAAGGGCCTAAAGAGTAACAAGAAAAAAAGCAGTAAGTTCGGCCGGGCCGAACTTTGAATACCCTCCACCATTTGGAACGAATTAGAAAATTTTCAAAAAAATAAAATCCAATAAAAATTCTTTTAAAATCTTTAAAATATCTAATATAGGAAGGTGCCGATATGTGGGGGGATATGCGATATTGTGGACCTATAAAGACAAATCTATGTCTGCGTGTAAAGTACTCACAAGGAACTCCGTGTGTGGATTTTCAGACAATACGATTGGAAAATGTGGCTACCGTTATATGGGAGCTATACGTTATCGTTAACCTATATAGAGAATTCTCTGTCAGTGGGTAAAGTGCTCACAAAGAACCCCTTGTGTACAAAGAAACCCTTGTGACCATTCCGTTGAAAAATATGGCTAAAAACATCAAAATACCGAAGATCGGGGGTACCGTTATATGAGGGCTATACAATATCGTGGATCTATATAGATAATTCTCTGCCGAGGTATAAAGTACCCACAAGGAACTCCTTGTGTGGATTTTCAGACAATTCCGTTGAAAAATGTGGGTAAAATCATCAAAATACCGAATATCGGGGGGTACCGTTATATGGGGGCTATACGATATTGTGGACCTATATAGATAATTCTCAGCCGAGGTATAAAGTACCCACAAGGAACTCCTTGTGTGGATTTTCAGACAATTCCGTTGAAAAATTTGGGTAGAATCATCAAAATACCGAATATCGGGGGGTACCATTATATGGGGGCTATACGATATTGTGGACCTATATAGATAATTCTCTGCCGAGGTATAAAGTACCCACAAGGAACTCCTTGTGTGGATTTTCAGACAATTCCGTTTAAAAATGTGGGGAAAATCTTCAAAATACCGAATATCGGGGGGTACCGTTATATGGAGGCTATACGATATCGTGGACCTATATGGACAATTCTCTGCCGAGGTATAAAGTACCCACAAGGAACTCCTTGTGTGGATTTTCAGACAATTCCGTTGAAAAATGTGGGTAAAATCATCAAAATACCGAATATCGGGCGTACCGTTATATGGGGGCTATACGATATTGTGGACATATATAGATAATTCTCTGCCTAGGTATAAAGTACCCACAAAGAACTCCTTGTGTGGATTTTCAGACAATTCCGTTGAAAAATGTGGGTAAAATCATCAAAATACCGAATATCGGGTGGTACCGTTACATGGGGGCTATACGATATCGTGGACCTATATAGACAATTCTCTGCCGAGGTATAAAGTACCCACAAGGAACTCCTTGTGTGGATTTTCAGACAATTCCGTTGAAAAATTTGGGTAAAATCATCAAAATACCGAATATCGGGGGGTACCGTTATATGGGGGCTATACGATATCGTGGACCGATATAGCCCATCTTCGAACTTGCCTGCAGACAAAAGAGAGATCTGTACAAAATTTTGGCTTCCTATCTTAATTCGTTTAGACTGTAGCGTGATTACAACAGACGGACAGACGGACGGACAGGGCTAAATCGTCTTAGAATTTTACGCTGATCAAGAATATATATACTTTGTTGGGTCTAAAATGATTATTTCGATGAGTTACAAATGGAATGACGAACTTAATATACCCTCCATGCCTTTTTTGGTGGAGGGTATAAAAAAAGGGAAATTAAATGCTGCAGCGAAAAACGACGATTTAAAACACCCTAAAAATGCGGGAAACTCTATTTTTAAGGAGTTATGAGCAAAATAAGAAAATTAAATGTTCGCACTAAACAACGACGATTTAAAACACCCTAAAAATGCGAAAAACTCAATATTTAAGGAGTTATGAGCAAAATAAGAACATTAAATACTCACATTAAAAAACGACAATTTAAAACACTTTAAAAATGCGAAATACTCAATATTTAAAAAGTTATGAGCACAATAAGAAAATCAAATGATCACACTAAAAACGGCGATTTAAAACACTTTAAAAGTGCGAAAAAGTCAATACTTAAGGAGTTATGAGCAAAATAAGATAATTAAATGTTCGCACTAAAAAACGACGATTTAAAACACCCTAATAATACCAAAAGTCAATGAAACGACCAAATATTATTATGACTTGCCTACTTGACTACTTGAATTATTGAGGAAAAGATGTGGACCGATTTTGAAGTTTTATAACTATAGAGGTAAAAGATTTTTTGGTAATTCAGGGTGAAAGTTTCAATTTCATTTATTAAACTTTGTTCACTTACCTCTTTGGGCCACTTAATATTACTAAGGCCAGTAAACCAGTAAGAAAATCATAAATTGGGACTTTGAAAACGATTTTAAATCCTTTTTACAAATTAATTAAAACCACACACAACACCCGTAATTACATAAAATTAACCGAAAACAGAAAAACTCAGAAATAATTTTAGTTAATTTTAATTTTTTAATAATTTTAATTCAATTCTTCCTTCCACTCTTTGCAAATTTTACACACACACTTTTGTCAAATCACACTTTCATTATGTCACCAGTAGAGATCATTTTGTAACGGCTCTCTCGTTTTCTCTCACAAACACGGCACCATGCAAACGAAGAAAACAGTGCATTTAAAGAATAACAAATGATAAACACTTTAATAAAATCATTTTCTAGTGGTAAATTGTTTAGGTTAGTATAATTCAGCTTTTTTTCTTTAATTTATAACATAAACTCCGTTAATATTAACAATTTACAAAAAAAACAAACACAACTCACGACCGACCGCCTTTTTATATGACCGACAACTGAAGGAAGCAACAAATAGAAGTAACAATGTTGCCAATGCATTTAATGGTAAGACGCGCTAAAACTGACATATTGATTGTCAATTCTCTGCGAGTTGAGAACAATTCGTAACGGCTCTCTTCTCATCTCTCTCAAACAATCCAACAAAGAAAACAGGGCATTTAAAGAACAAATTACTATTCACTATTTTGTTTTACAATGTTTTATTTATTTTGATTCACTTTTTTATTTAATTTGTAATCGTTGATATTGATAATTTGCGATAAACAAATACAATTTACGACCAACACTCTTTTATGTGATTAACAACTGTTAGAACGCGCCAAAGTTGATACAGTGGCTGCCAGTTGCGGCAGTTCTCTGATAGAAGAGATTACTGTATATTATAAAGTTTATAACGACTCTCTTCCCATCTCTTAATAACATAACGAAGAAGAAAACAATGCATTTAGCGAAAAGCCAACGATTAACACTTTTATGTAGTCACTTTTCAATTGTAAATTGTTTAATTTAGCGTTTTATTTGATTTATAACAAAAAAAGTCCTTCAATATCAACATTTTGCGACACCCAAACACAATTCACAACCAACCGCCTTTTTCTATGACCGACAACTGAAGGAAGCAACAAATAGGAGTAACAATGTTGTCAATGCATTTCAATGGTAAAACACGACGAAATTGGTCCGATGACGGCTAACCTGTTTATGTACTCCACCTTACGTATTAGTGGCTGATATATTTCCGCCGTTAAACTAAGTTTCATTTGCCAATTCTGCGACTTCTTAGGGTATCATATACTATCAACACTACTGAACAAAAATGAAATGAAAATTTAGCATGCAGTAAATCAGGTTAAGTTTAATGTGTAGATACATATATGCGATATACACTTTTCTCGGTTAACATGTAACAAGCGCAAAAATTAGTCATTTGAAGTATTTCTTTATGTATGCAATTGTTTCATTCATAAATATTTTGAATATCATTAAGTAAATTATTTTCAAATTAAATACAATTATATATTCGACTAGTTAAACAGTTTCCTTTTCTAACTTCAAAATGTTTTCAAAATTTAATGTTTTCTATTGGAGGGAAATAAAAACTTATTTTAATTATTGCTGGATGGAAAGCTAATTCTGGCAATGTTACGTTACGTTTACACTAATTACATACGTTGACAATACGTATCAAGTATGCAGTACGTTACGTACTATACGTCGCTGTACGCAGTTGATTGTATACCGCACAGTTATGACGCTGTACGATTTAATGCGAATATATGAGATTAAGAACCAATCAATATAAATTAATTAGACATGTTAACAAATAGCTAATTAGAAATACAATTATATTAACCATAAATATTTTAAAATAAATATCAAAGAGCATTCTCTCCGCAACATTATTCTTGCCATTTATCGCCATACGCTGTCATTGGGGCCACACGCATTGTTCTCAACGTTTTCATGGATATAACACAAAACGCCGGCGAAACGACAATCGGCACAGTCTATATTTGTCCGTCTCGTAGGGTGGTGGTGCTTGTATTGCAAAAAAAAAATAAATAAACAAATTCCCATATAGTGTGGTGTTGTGCTAAAAAAATCGGTTAGTAGTATTAGTAGCAAAAGCAACAACAATTAAACAGAAGAAAAAACAGGCAAATTTTATTGCTTTCTACGATCAATTTGAAAAATTTCCATTTTGAATTTAATGAAAAAGATAAACGAATTTTAACCTTATAATCAAATCACTGATCACAAATCCATCCAAAATAAATTTTTAGCTGGTACAGGAGGAATTGTAACAAGAACTAAAACATGGCTTCAATGTTGACCAAAAACTTGAGACGTGTTGTAGGCGCTGGAAAGCAGCCAAAATTAATGTTGGCTGCCCTTAATAACACTTTCTACACCTATGCCAATGAAATCTCGCATCCATTAAATCGTGTCCCACCAAATGGCACACCCGAGGAGGCTGTAAAATTAATTAAATCCGGTAAGTTGTAATGTTGGTGGAGTACGTGGAGATATCATTTAATATTTTTGACAATTCATTTAATATGGATGGATGTCAGTGGCTGTGTTGCATAAGTGAGCCATCGTCGAGAGAAAGGCAGAGAGACAATTTTTAATAAAATCTAATTTCTCCAAATAGAAAAAAAAATATATTGTGGAAGAGAATGAGAAAGGTCATCATGGAATTGTAGCAAACATTAAGTCAGCGCCAATAATTCGCCTCTTCATGTGCGATTATGTAACTCGTGCTCAGACTTAGAATATTTATTTAAGTTAACAAGCCTTTTTAAGATTTAAATATTTCCAGTTAAAATAATATTTACAAGGGGTGTGAGAATAAGAAAATGTAATGTCATTACATATTTTCTCCCTCTCTGTCCCTCAATTTCTAAGAGATAAGAACTTTGTGGACCGCCAACAGTGTTATTTTAACAGATGTCACATATGTACTCCTTTGCCGCAACCCCTTACGTCATATGAAGACTTAACAATAAATCAACATCTGATAATATCGATTCTATTTAATCAATTTGGAAATCAATCAAAGAGCAATTTTTGCAATTGGTTATGAGGGAGAAATGTACACATTGTGACTGCCTTCAACGCAATATTTATTAATACAATAATGTAAATACAATAACAAGTCCCAACAACCACATCCATAGGCAATTGAGTGACAAGCAGTGGCCATCAACATCATCTACAGCAGAGGGAAATGAATGCAAATAAATAAATTAGTTATCTCTTCGTTCCCGCCCTCCCCACGTAATAAGTAGTGATTTGAATGAACAACAAGCAATTTACTTGCCATAGAAATTGATAATGGGTATTATTAAGTTTGTGTGGACTTTTAAGTGCCCTACATGATTGAGGCAGGAGGGAATTGAAGGAAAACGTTTTTATTAGGGGCACCTCACGGATCGAACATGGTAATCCTTGTTATGGTGGTAACGATATAGTCCCAGAGTCTTGAATGGAGGGTGTATTAAGTAAGTCATTCCAACCACTGGAAATATCCATTTTATATCCCACAAAGCCATATTAGCCATCTCGGTCGATATGGCTATATATTCGTCTGTGAAAATCTCTATAGCTTCCGAACGAAGTTTGTTATAATTTATTCAGATGTGTTTTAGACCCTTAAAATTGTTGTAAATTTTCTGCTAACCTAGTTTTAATCAATGTTCAAGAGCTCAGTTACTTTCAAAGGCTCTTCCAAAAGATCGCCAGGAGTGAGTCGGGTAGGTTTGGCTGGACAACTGATGAATCGTGCGACCCTGAATCGCACGCGGGAAAGACGTTTAGCAAATTTTCATTGATTCGCCTAGTACCAATTGAGACAACTGCACCATCCTGATCGTAGTTGGGCCAAAACTATCTTGTTTGCTTTAGGTAGACGACCTTCTTCAGCTGCAAAGGATGGGGATGAACTAGGAGCTTCCATTTCTTGACGCCTGGGTGATAGAGTTTTATGCACCATATTATGGTTTAGATGACTTCTACTATAACCCCTAAGCTGGTACATCAAAGGAAGCATTTGATTTGTGCTGATCTACGCGGAGAGACTTCTCCTCCTCATGTAGATGGTCTTTGTGTGTTATGGGGAGGCATTCTGTAGCAATTCGCAGGGCAGTGTGTCCTATTTTAACCAGAATTGTCTAAAATTTGGTAATTGTAGCTCGCAATGTGTACTACTTTCAATTACAGAAAATTACCTTACAGGGTGAGATAAAAAACTGCAACAAAGTCAAACGCCATAATTGTTTAATTTTATTGAATGAAAGCAAAAAATGTCGGATATAGCATCAAATTTTAGAATAAGTTTAGATTTGTTCGAATTGGTCACATTTGACACGAATTATGGCCTTCAAACGGCCCGAATGTTGATCTGCGGTATTTTGGCAAATTCCCAGCGAAGCGCTTGCTTGAGGTGATCGGAACTATATAATTTTGTTTGTTTACAAACTGCTGGACAACGAATGTTTTCTAATCGGAGAAAAGCAAATTCGGCAGTTCACCATGTTCGGCCAAGCGAAGCAACTCTTTAGCTCTTTTGAGTCTATTTTCTTTCTGTTGCGGTGTAAGTTCTTGCACTTTTTGGAATTTCAATGGCTTCACCCCCAAGCTCATTTTTCAATATTTGCCGAATGGAATATTACGATATGTTCAGGTCATGAGCCATTTTTAGGCCAATGCGACGCGGGTTTCTATCAAGTCGCTTCTTTACTTTTCGAACCATTTCTGCTGATGTTGCTGTTTTCTTACGTCCACTTCCTTGACGTCGGGCTACGCTACCAGTATCACAGTAACGAGCGATGGTACGAGACACAAAAGATTTATTCACATTTAAATGCTGGAGTGCTCTAACGATAGCCAATTGTGGTTTTCCAGTCAAATATAGAGAAATCACACTATCACGCTTGAATTCCATCACAAATAACTTTTATTCTGGAAAATTCTCACTTTTGTGAGAATTTCTTTTCTTTTGTACGCTTGTAAACAATATAATGAGCTGTCACTGGAATAATTTTAACAGCTGTCGGACGAGTGGCTTAGAAATGACAACAGTTTGAAGTTGCTTGCAGTTTTTTCATCTCTTCCTGTATAGCTCCACGCCTTTATATATTCCTAATTTTTTAATGGAATGGTTTAGAAGTTAATATGTTGAGTTGATAGAAAGTTACATGTCGACGTTTCCACAAATTGTATTTAATTTTTTAATTTTAATATTTTTATTTAAGATTAAAGTATTCTCAGATTACATAATTTGTTTATGCAAATCAAATCACGCCATATCTTATCTCTTAAAATTTCTTCATATTTTCAAAAACATAGTCAATATTCTAAACATTTCCCAAAAAAAATCACCCAACATCAGAATTCTGATGTTTCAAATCGCCTGATCAATATTTTTATAGAGCAACAATTTCTAATAAAATAAACAAGTTGGCTCGAAATCGATATGCTAATTTCAATATCAACAAAACAAGTGGCAATAAGTGTGCATGCAGGCATATTGAAGTGGTTTTCAGTCTCCTTTTGCTTTATTACATACACTGGTGGCCAAAACTAAAGCAACTTAAATCGCAAAGACAATAAATGTCCTGTAACTTTTACAAAAATAAACAAATCGTAATTATTTTTCCAGTTTTGAATGAGGGGTTTAATTCACTTTTAAGAAACTAAAAATAAAAATACAAAAATAATTTTGAACGAAAAATAATATGTGGAAAACTAAAATGACCCAATTTTTGCTTGGTCAAAACTAAAACAACTTTTGATTTTTTATTTTAAAATAATTAAATTTTGGCTACTAGTCGATTGCATAACCATTATTTTTGATAGCAGCTGCACACCTACGAGGCATTGAATCTATAACACGCTCAGTTTGATCCTTGGGTGTGCTTTCCCAGGCACCCCGAATTCTTTAGAAGATGTTGTGCTCATTTATTTCCGAATCTCGCTTGATCTTCCTATCTACGATACTCCAAAGGTTTTCTATGGAGTTTAGGTCAGGTGATTGTGCCGGCCATAACAAAACATCAATTTTTGACTCCCGCAACCAATATTTGACAAGTTTTGATACAAGTTTGGGATCATTGTCATGCTGAAACACCTAAATCAGCCGAATATTTTACTCAGCGTAAGGGAACAACGTGATGTCCAACACATCTTTGTAAACAAACCGATCCACAACTTCATTTAGTTTATGGATAGGCCCAAGTCCATAGAAAGAAAAATAGCGCCACGCCATTTTTGACCCTCCCTCATGCTTCACTGTACCTTTGCAACACTGCAGCTTGAGTCCTTAATTTTTTGGTCTTCTCACCGAAAAATTTTTCACATCTGAACCTTTAATATTAAACGTAGACTCATCCCAGAAATAATGTTTTTTCCATTGAGCTTGATTCCACTTAATATTATCGTTTCCGAAAGCCTTTTTGATTTTTTCAGATATAAATGGTTTTTTGATGTCTTACGGGCATGCAGACCGGCTGCCACTACTCGTCTACGCACTGATCTCGAGCTTATATCCAATGATTGCTCTCTCACCGATCCAGTTGAACTCTTAAATAATTGTTTTTTATTTCTCTCGCAGTTTGTGGATCAGTACGGGCTGAAGTTTTTCACGGCCTTCATTTGTTATAGGCTGTTACTACTGATCCAGTTTCAAAAAACCGACTTAGTATACAGAAATAATTATGAAATCACATAAATATTTATGAAATATTTCTCGGAAATCATTTTCTGTGATATGTTGTTTTGATAGTCACTGATAATTTGCTGTTTTATTCAGGTACTGTATTGGCTTCTAGCCATTTTTAAATTTTTTTTGGGCAGTACTTAAAAAACGAAAAGAAAAACACATACTGTTGTAAAAAACTTCTCAAAAAGGATTTATGACAAGCGAAATTGTCGAAGGAAGCAAAAAGCGATAAATATCACAGTAAAAACAACTGAAATTGCAGCGGTTATATGAATGTACAATAGAGTTGCGTTTGTTTTGTCCAAGCCAAAATCGGGTTAATTGACTTTACCAAACATTATTTTTTATATAAAAATGAATTTTGGTTTTATGTTTTAGGTTTTTAAAAAGTGAATAAAGTACCTAATTTAAAACAAGAAAAACTTTCTCATTTTCTTAATTTTTGAAAAAGTTACAGGGCATTCATTCTCCTTGTAATTTCAGTTGCTTTAGTTTTGGCCACCAGTGTATATAGATAAAAGCATACAAATATGCAAAAACAGAACACAACGGCAAACAACTGCCGGTTGACGCCATTTTACCCCCTTTGGCGTTCGTGCCTATTTACTTATTAATCAACAAATTAACTGATATGTGCTCTGCCCACTTCTGTCACAACAAAAATCTCGACATATTTTCTGCTACGTATTCCTTTTGTTGTTGATGTTGTTGTTGTCGTCTATTTTGTTTGTTTGTGGAGATAGTATAGAATTACAAATAGATATTATTGTGGATCACAAGAGGATTTAAGGCTAATAAGTAAAATAGCTGTAAGTTCGGCCGAGCCGATCTTTGAATACCCTCCACTATTTGGAACGATTTTGGCAATTTTCAAAAAATAGAATCCGTTAAAAATTCTGTTAAAATCTTAGAAATACTGATTGTAGCCTTTATATTAGGGTCAATACGACGACGTGGACCTGCATAGGCATCTTTTATCATAAACAATTACAATATTTAAATGCGAAACTTGAATAAAAAAATTGATGAATAATGTAGCTGAAATCATCAAAATTCCGAATATAGGGCGGTACCATTATATTGGGGCTATACGAACACGTGGACATGCGCAGAAAATTTTCTGTCATAGGCTATAGATCCATTACGAACTTCAAACACCAAATTTGAAACAATGTCGGTGAATAATGTCGCTAAAATCACCAAAATACCGAATATTGGGAGGTACCGTTATATGGGTCTGTATGAAGACGTGGACTTGCACAGACAAATTTCTATCATAGGCTGTAGCATCTGTTACGAACTTCAAATACCCAATTTAAAACAATTCCGGTGAATAATGGCGCAAAAATCATCAAAATACCGAATATCAGGAGGTACCGTTATATGGGGGCTATATGAAGACGTGGACCTGAACAGACAATTTTCTGTCATAGGCTGTGGTACCCATTACGAACTTCAAATACCAAATTTGAAACATTTCCGGTGAATAATGTCGCTTAAATCGCCAAAATACCGAAAAAAAGGAGGTACCATTATATGGGGGCTATACCAAAACGTGGACCTGCACAGACACTTTTCTGTCATAGGATGCAGTTACCATTACGAACTTCAAATACCAAATTTGAAACAATTACTGTGAATAATGTCGCTTAAATCACCAAAATACCGAATATACCAAAACGTGTGCCTACACCACCCATCTTCATCACCAAAACTCTTGCAGACATAATATACATTTGAGTAAAATTTTATCAACCTACTTCATTTCGTTCGGAAGCTACAGTGATTTCCACAGACGGACGGATATGGCTAAATCGACATAGAATTTTATGCTGATCAAGAATATTTATACTTTGTGGGGTCTAAAATAATGTATATTTCGAGGTGTTGCAAACGGAATGGCAAACTTAATATACCCTCCATACTATGGTGGAGGGTATAAAAAGGCAGCCAATATGTTTTGGTATGTTTCTCTTGAATTCTAATTCCAACGTCTAAACTAAATAATAAAGGAAATTTCTAACTTTGGATTGTGGAGACTTTGATGAACAATTTTATAGGCCTCTAAAAACGAGAAATTCAAAAGCTCGACTCCTCGCGACTCCTCTTTCTAATTTCCGATTTCAATCGAAAATGAAAAACGTAAAAATTAATTTATTTCTTAGAAAGTTTTTGGTTCTTATGCCCGAATATACCTTCATTTACCATTAAAATATACCCCCAGACCCACCCAATTCCTTATCTTTTTATTTAAGAAATTATTAAATAAAATATGAAAAATTCGCGTTCTTTCTTACCCAAAAATAATCTTCGCTTATCAATATGATAACACTTCATTTAATCATAGGTGTGTAAACAACTTATGATGATATCTGCAAAACAAGCTATGTGCTCTCAAAATTAACACAATTTGAATATGCTCGTCATAAAAGATACTACTTAATAATATACTTATATACATACATACATTGTGTATAAGTGTATTCACGTGCATTTCTTACAAACCTGCAAATAAATGTTAATTATACTAACAAGTCTTATAATTTTGCATTAACAATTAACATTGAATGAAAACATTTGTTCAAACAATTGGACACACACAGATATGTGATACAGACGTTGCAATTTTCTTGTTAGTCGTTTACATAATTTTTTTTAGTTTATTTATTTATTTATTTATTTATTTATTTATTTTTTTTTTTTTTGAAAAAAAGCGTCTACTTTGGCAATGTTAATTGAATGAATTAATCAATACAGATTATTGTAATGGATAAAAATCATGTTAAGTCATTTTCTTTATTATTTCCTTGTTTATGTTTGAGTATGGCTTCTGTTGATTTTTATTGGGAGTTAAATACAATAGACTGGCCAAAGAAATCAATGACGTCAAACACATATGATCAACTTTTCCCAATTATCACGGCTGCTGCACGGCAAACCTGGGTAGTTTTTACCCAACTACGTTCAGAATGGTGCACGAATTGATGAAGATGGGCACGAATTGATGAAGATGTGCGGAACGCCTGCCCAGCGTGCGATACAGGCCCGCACTATACCCTACACCTGTTTAATTGTCCAGCCAAGCCTACCCAACTCCGTCCACAGGATCTTTGGCTACAGCCCATAGAGATAGCAGAATTCCTAAACCTGGACATCGAGGAAGAACCAGATTAATTAGTAAATAAACAACGGAGCACGTTGTCACTCCTACAACAACAACATAAACTGTGAAACCATTATGTCAGCAAGTCTAACAAATGTCGTGAAAGATTATTGCCCTGAATTTTGCAGATGTTTGTCATATATCTGTTATCCGAATACGAGAAATATGACCAAACTTCCCAGAGGGAAGACTGAGATAGGCTCCATGGCTGCAACCCTACTGATCTCAGAGTCAGAATTAACACGTTGATCATCTGAAGTGTTGCCACATTAGAAACGATTTTTGAGATTATTGTGAGAAACGGTTAAAGCCCTATCGAACTCCGGAAAAAGGACAATAGGGCCTCAGCCCCGTATAATTAAGTAACAATGACAAATCCGACAAGATACGTCTTATTTTACCTCTTCTCTTTTCAAAAGCCCAGAAAATGGAACAATTGGTCCCACTACTTAAGCGCAACATTGATGACAGCAGAGCCCATCTTTTGTCAGTGTAGTAAAGGGTCTTGAGGCATTATTAACACCAGCGGTTCAACCAGACTTTCAGCGATATCGTAATATTTCATCTCTTCTCTTTTCAAAAGCCTTAAAAATGGAACCATTGGTCGCACTCAAAAGAGCTAAAGAGTTGCTTCGTTGGCCGAAAATGGTGACCTGCCGAATTTGGGTGTCTCCGATGAGAAAACATTCGTGGTCCAGCAGTTTGTAAACAAACAAAATGATCGTGTTTACTTGCCGAAGAGGAAAATGTGCACCTTCGGTTGGCCACCAGAACTCAAGCAAGGGCATGGTGATGGTGTGGGCTGCCGATCCGAATAAATCCCGAATATTCTCGCGAAAATATTCTAGAGGGTGTAATAAAGCCTTGGGCAAGCAAACATTTTGGCCGCAGACCTTGGGCATTCCAACAGGAAGCGCTTCGCCGGGAATGGGCCAAAACACACGCAGGGCAACCTGTGGCCGTTTAAAGACCATAATTCTAATTTTGATGCAAATTCTAAAATTTAATGCTATTACCGAAATTTTTTGCTTTCGAAATTCAAAAAAAAAAAAAAAACTAAAAATTATGGCGTTTAACTTTGATGTAGTTTTCTATCTCACCCTGTATAAAGATAAAATTTTCCAAGACTTTTTTTGTGTCAGCGCACTCTATTTGTAATTGATTCAGATATAGTTTCCATGATTATTTGCGAAAATGCGCAATATCTAATACATTATTATATATTTCAGCACACACAGCCAAATTCTGCATAGAAGCAAATTTAGGGAATATGGTTATATCAGTTCCGATATATCTAATTAAATTATATTTCATATTATTTCAAATTGAAACCTCTTTGTAACGCCTTAATACGCATTAAATAACAATTATATAATTATATATAATTATTAACAATTATTATAAAAATTCACTTCACATCCATACTTTCCAACATGGAGTTCAGATATTTCCTAAATGTTTAATGAACAAAAAAGTTTTTTTTTTTTGTTATTCCTTAGGCGCAAATGTCTATGATACACGACCAATATATCATAGAATGAAATTGTTCACATTTTAAAAAAAATATATTTATTGTTAACAATTGAAGAATATATCTTACTTCTCACCTTAACGCTTATTAGATTAAAATTATCAACTTTTGGTTCGCATGTTTGTTTTGTCTGTGTTTTTGTTGTCAGTTTTTTTTTTTTCCTTGATATCGAGCCAGACACCATCTATGTATATTAAATTATGTAAAGAATTTACCGTCTAATTGATAAGAACTTAAAGTAGCCAATTGGAAGTCAGACATATAAGAGACACACTAAATGAAAAATCATATAAAATATGACTGATGATGACGCTTAACCAATGGAGAAAACGCGTCGCATAATGGTGAGTGTGTGATAGTGTCTCCCTGACTTTCCTTTTCACAAAAATAGTTTTGGGCAAAAATTTTTGATTTCTTTTATTAAAAGAAGAAGAATAACAATAACAAAAACATAAAAAATTATGTAATTAAACTAAATTGAAATGCCCAATTCAGAAATGATGAAGTAGATACATAGCAGGATTTTTTTGTGTAAGTGAAGCTTTTCGTAAAAGTACAAAGGATTGCAGGGTGAAATGAAATGAAATGAAACGTCTTTGTCCTTTTACGCAAAAGCTAGCCTATAAAAAATCCTTTTATGTATTTACACATTTATGTCCTCAGCCATATGGCTAGAGAGGGTATATATCATTTGATACGGTCAAAACGTACCTAGTCGAAATAATGGTTTTAGACCCTAGGTCTCTTTGGACCAAATCCGTTTCAGGACATTTGGAGTCGATCTAGTGATGTCCGTCCGTCTGTCTGGCTGGTGCGTACGATAACTTTCGAAGGGAGTAACCGATTTGGTTCAACCTTGGTACATCGTAATATTGTTATCAAACTTAGATCGAGTTCGGAGATGAACAATATCGGTCCACTCCTTCTAGTACCTCCCCCACAAAAGGTCCGAATTTTTTAAAAATGTATTTTTTGCACAGAAGGAAAAACAATAATTCGAATTTGCTCTAACTTTGCAAATCCTAATATTTGCGTCAGTTCTAGGTTAGGTGCGAAAATGGACGATATCGGTCCACTTCATCAAGTACCTCCCCCAGAAAGGGTCAAAATTTTGAATAATTACAACTCTTATAAGATTATAAGATAAGATTCCGATTGTCTTCAAATTTCACACATCCCAATAATTTTATAAACCCAAGGTCTGGTGTTAAGATGGAATATATCGGTCCACTCCTTCTGGTACCTCCCCCACAAAAGCCCGAAATTTTAAATATCCATTAAGCTCATAAAATGCGAAATTAATATCCGATTCCATTTAGACCTTGCACATCTGAATATTTTCATCATCTCAGGTTCTCTTATAAAAACGGTAGAGGTCGGACCATTCCTTCGTGTTCCTCCTCTACAAAGGGTCTACATTTTGAATATCCATGAAGTTCATAAAACGTGTTACCCTTCTGGTACCTCACCCACAAAGGGTCACAATTTTCAATACTTTTATCTGTCATAACTTGCTAAACAAGTCAGCGATTCTTTGCAACTTGCTAAATATATCTCTCTTAACCAGAAACCTGATATGAAAATGGAATATATGAATTCCCATATATTCCCATATACCAATATTTTTATCAGTATTAGATGAAGTATGAAAATGGAATACTTCGGTGAACATTTGAATATTTTCTAAAAATTATTACATGTGTCATGTAAAGTGAAGGAAGTTAGCAACTTGTTACCAAGTTACCCCATATTTATATCGTATTTATTTAGGTCCGTTACGAAATAGACAATACTGGCCCATTCCCTCAGAACCCACTCCACAGAGGGTCAACAGTTTGAATAAACATAACAGAAGTCAAAATATATTTAAATAATCGAACAATGGCTGAGGGTATTAGTCTGTCGACAGAACCGATTAATAATTTTTAACTTATTAATTAAGGTATCACTTTTATACATGGAGGATGCACTCTCAAAATCCTTATTTACACACATACAAAACACATTTATCATTTTTTGTTTTCAACTTGGCACCTTTTATTTTTATTTTTTTTTTTTTTAAACTGATAACTCAACAGACAAAGTTCGTTGTCTGCGTAGTATATATTTTATATGTTCAAAGGTTATTTTCAAATCAACACAACGCAACGATTGCATGTTGAGAAATATATGTGACTAAGAATAACAAAATTAAATAAAAGCATGTATTAATTTGATATAAAAATAATCTATTAGCTATCATATAACTAAATCACAAATACACATTATTAAAAAAAAAACAAATTGTGCAATCATTATAATTAATTTCTTCAAATTAATTCATAAAATTGCAAAACATAATTGAAGATTTTTCCAAAAACTCATTGAAGTACTAACATTTGTAAGCATGTAGATTTCTAACTGAGTAAAAATTCTTTCGTTCCCATCTTTGATTCATTAAAAATAACACACACACAATTTATATATGATGACAATGCTGATAACCGGCTACCTACCACACACTTATGTATGAATATATATCAAACACACATTACTTTTCCTCTATATATGACAGCAGACTTGTCATACAGATCCCCCAACAAAATGTTGCGTTCGAGGTCTAAGTTAATTGATCTAAAAATAATTTTTTCAAAAATTTCCTTTACGATACACGCGTAGCGTCGGGCCAAAAATTAGATACGTATGCATAGAGAATATTTATAAACATTGGAAAATACAGACAATTTAAAGAATCAATTCATTTTTTCATTTCATTTTCATTTATTTCATACAATTCAATATAAATAAGCCAACATGGCCAAAATCTTATATTAACATACAACAGTATAAAAACAGTCTATAACCAAATTAATCTAAAAAAAAAACTAAATAAATAACAGAAATTATAAACGAATAGTAAAATATATACAAAAAAAAATAATAATAATAATTTAAATTTAGTAGCAATTAGACCCTCAGACAAAACTCCTCTACCAAGCTGAACAACAGTTTAGCAAGGTAGAGAGGAAAAAGGCAAGAGGCATCAATACACTTAAGCGCTAATCATCACTCGTTACCAACCGAGCGAATGTAGCTACTACAAGTATAGCAAAAAAAATCCTTAAAAAAGAAAAAAACAATAAAATTATGTACTACATGGAAAATAAACAACCATAAAAATGGCCCCCAGCCAATAACTAAAAAGAAATATCAAAATAACAAAATATAACCCGCAACCAGAAACTCAATGAACAGACAAATATTCAAAACACCTCTTCTTGTACATATCAAAAGAACAGGTAAAATTACGCAGGGCCAGATGGAGCTGATTCCACAATCTCGCAACTTTCACAACAAACGCCTTCTCACCAACTACAGACGAAAATCTTGGAAACAGCGATTGCGGATTTCGAGATGATCTACAAAACACAAACTTATTATACAAAGGAGAATTAACATTCCTCATAATTCTCTAATGACACAAAAGAAGGCGATATTCAACATATCTGTCAAATGACAGTCCAAGAAACTTAATAACATACTGTGTTACACGATCACTACGGCGCAACCCAAACACATATCAAAAATGGATAAAGGAATTCATTCGAACTGAAAATGAAAAGAATGAGGCTAAATTTCAATGTCGCTGCCGTAAAACATTTTGTTTAATGGCACTCAGCATGCGCCACCCAAGAATGATTACAAAATGAGTTTCCTCGCTTAATTTCCAGCGCACAATGGCCACCAAAATCCCCGGATACCAATCCGTTGGACTATTGTGTCTGGAGTATTTTGGAAAGCAAGGTTGGCACTAAAAAATACAAAAGTGTCGATCACCTCACTCAAGCGCTTCGCCGGGAATGGGCCAAAATACCCATTCCAAAGGTGACCAATTCGAACAAATCTAAACTTATTCTAAAATTTGATGCTATTTCCCATATTTTTTGCTAAAAAAAAATGTAGAAAGTATGGCGTTTGACTTTGTTGCAGTTTTTTTATCTTACCCTGTATATGTCCTAATATTGATCTGCATAGTGTTAACTTCAGAGTCCATGTAAGCATGTGCATCTATCCATGCATTCTCGTAAGCAAATTACAGGTCGCATATATTGTTTTGTTTTTTTTTCACAAGAATTTATGCTTTGGTAGTGCAGGGTATCATATGGTCTGCACTGCCCTTTAAACATTAACCGATGGCCATTCAAAATGGTAAGCTCATACCCAGTTCTAAACTTTAACTCCGTGCAAAATACCGCCTCGATTAGTGTAGAGCACTTGCAACATCAGGAAAAAAATCTGTTTGGTCCATTTTATCCCTTAAATAATCTCCAAAATTAATTAGTAGGAAGTAGGACAATATTTCTAGGTGTTCCAAATTTCTTTAGCTGAATCAAACTTAAAATAGAAGGAGACAAAAAAAAAAGAGTTGAAAGGAAGGAATATTTGCGGTTTCGTCATTGGTTCCATTTTTAAAACAACTCTAAGAGTCTGTTTCCAAATGCATTTGGACCACATGCACGAATCTCAGATATGGGCCAGTGTTCGATCGCTTGAATAACTTCTTCGCCCTCAAACATACAATAAGAATCTTTCACAAATATCTATTTTTTTTTTTTTTTTTTTTTTTGAATTGGATTTGCCAAAAGTTGTAAGCCTTTGGTTTCTTTTTCTGGCAGTGCCACATCAAGGCGTCTTTTTTCTACAAATTTTACAAGAATCTTACATCAAATTCCCCGAAAATACTCAAACCTAAAACTAAAGTGAGTTTTTTAGGACAATTGATCAATGCAAATTATGAGCCGACCTATACCGCATTCTGGAAAACGTTTTTCACGTTTGGGTTTGTTAGGGCAATTGATAAATGCAAATTATGAGCCGGCCTATACCGCATTCAGAAAAGCGTTTTTCATGTTTTTAATAATTCGAGCCCAATACGAATTGAGACAATTGTAGTGAATGGGGTGTACTCCAAGGACATCATTCATACTCTATTGATTTTTTGACGTCGATAACTGCATCAGTATAAATAATATTCAGCCAGGCGTGATAAACAGTTCGCTTATTAGACTGTTAATGATAGCTCAGTTTAATGTTGGACATACTTTTTAGATGCTGAAGGTCCTTTCTGATACGTTTGATACAAGCGATCTGTTAATGATAGCTCCGTTGAATGTCGGACCTACTTATTTGGAAGCAGAAGGTCGTTTGATATGTATGGATGGACAAGTTCTTTGCTTCATACGTAGCTATAGACCAGCCTTCTTAGATGTCTACAAGGTATCCTTGTCTGAATCCCAAGTGCTACCGCTGTTCCTACTTGTCTAATGCGTCACAGACAGTCGTGGCACAAACAGCTACATTCTCATATCCGGAGGCCATATGATCAAAAGTGTGACTATTGATTGAATTGCGAATAAGGTTATTTTTGTCACTATGTGTGACATCTAATCTCCTGATCTGTATTTGCAGGCGAAATCTTATTTTAGGCGATTTGATGGCTTTAATAGTGGTTGCTTGACATCTAAAATTAAAAACAGTTTCCCACTTTGATAATGGCGCAAATCTATGCCTAACCAGTAAAGAAAGTCTTAAAGTCGGGCGGGGCCGACTTTATGATACCCTACACCACTTTGCTAATTTAGTAGAGCTCCGCATAACAATTAAAAGTTTTTATGGGAGAATTCAATCATACACTCTATGATTATAAATATAATTTAATTAAATTCGGACTTGTATTGCCCATTTGTTGCACAATTAATTTGAAATCGGATAAAGATATATATGGGAGCTCTATCTAAATCTGAACCAATCTCGATAAAATTTGGCAAAGATATTTCTGAGCTGTATTTGATTTATTTCCCTGAATATCGTTGTTACGGAGTGCATATTACGGCTGTGGGTAACAAAAATTAACAAATCGGATGAACAATATACATGGGAGCTATAGCTATATCTGAACCCATCTTCACCAAATTTGACATACTAGCTTCTAGACTTAATTCGGTCGTAAGTGCAAAATTTCATCCCATTTGGGCAAATATTAGACGCTTTGGTGCACCATCAAATGTAAATCGGACGAAGTTATATATGGGAGCTATATCCAAATCTGAACCGATCTCGATAAAATTTAGCAAATGTATTTCTGAGCTGTATTTGATATATTTCCCCAAGTATTGTTGTTACATAGTGCATATTACGGCAGCGGAGGACAAAAATAACAAATCGGATGAACAATATATATGGGAGCTATTGCTATATCTGAACCGATTTCGATCAAATTTGGCATACTTATTTTCAGGTCCAATCTGATCGTACGTGCAAAATTCCGTGCTATTCGGACTGATATTACACGTTTGGTGTACAATAAAAGGCAATCGGACGAAGATATATATGGGAGCTATATCTAAATTTTGACCGATTATCTCCAATTTCAATAGGGTTCGTCCTTGGGCCAAACAAATGATTTGTGCAAAATATCATCTGGATAGGGCAATAAATGCGAACTGTACTTTTTTTACAAAAATACATGGACAGACGGACGGACAGAAATGCATAAATCGACTCAGAATGTAATTCTATGCAGATCATCAAAAGGAACTATGGGTCTATCTCGTTTCCTTTTGCCTGTTACAAACAAGTACACAAAGACATAATACCCTGACCACCTTGTGGTGTAGGGTATAAAAACGTCAGGTTCCGTATTTCGTAGAAGACCATGTTCCTCTTATGTACCATCATGTATCCTTTGGTATATATGTTTCACTTATCGTAATATTATTACTAAGTTCAAAAATACCATACCAATCTGAAAACAATGTATTTCTAAATCTATTTAAAATTGAAACATTGTAAATAATTATTTTGTTTTTCTTATTTTTTTTTCTCTATGAACAAAATATTAATCTTTTTCATATTCTTATTTAAAAATAGAATAAATTAGATGCATTTACAGAAGCAGATGTGTTGTCGTCAAGAACAATGAAATTAAAAATTCACTATCTATAGATGCAAGTTTAAAAAGGAATGGAAAAACAGTTCAAGGTGGTTTCTTTACATTTTGATTTCTTTTTACATAAATTCTCTCGGCCCCCGATGCGCTTATCACTACAGCCACTACTTTAGACACACATAGAAATGCAACAAAATCACACACATCTTTGAATATGTATATACAAAATGAGTGCATCAATGCAAATACAAGTAGCGAACGGGCAAGAAAGCGAACGTTTATTTTTCGATCTCGTTGCGTTTTCAATGTTTTTTGGATTGCATTCAACTGCAAACTCATATTTTTCTTTTGCTTTCTAATTTCAATCTGTCTAATTTGTTGTCACTTTTTCTTTCATTTTCATTTTGTTTGTGTAGGTGATGTTGTCTTCTGTTCGGGCGCCGCTGCCACTCCCATTACCCTCATCAATGCCATGGTTGAGCATGGCAAATCGAGTAACCTGAAAGATATCACTGTCTGTCACATGCACACCGAGGGTCCTGCTGCCTACACTGAACCCGGAAATGACAAGATTTTCCGTTCGAACTCCTTCTTTATGGGCGGCAATGTGCGCAAAGCTGTTGCTGAGGGTCGTGGTGACAACTTTTCCATTTTCTTGCATGAAATTCCACAATTGTTCTACAAGAAAATCGTTCAACCCGATGTTGCCTTGATCCATGTCTCACCACCCGATCGTCATGGCTACTGCTCGTTGGGTACCAGTGTGGATTGTGTCAGAGCTGCTCTGTTGCACTCCAAGAAAATTATTGGTAAGTTATAGCTGAAAAATACACAGAAAAAGAAATTTATTATCAAATTTGTTTTCATTTTAGCCCAAGTCAACAAACAAATGCCTCGTACCTTTGGTGATGCTGCCATCCATTCATCCCATTTCGATTATATGACTGAAATCGATGTACCACTACCTCAACACGGCGGCAAGGGTCCCAGTGATGTTGAAGCCCAAATTGGCAAATTGATTGCCGAGAATTTGGTCCATGATGGTGCCACCTTGCAAATGGGTATCGGTAACATTCCCGATGCTGTCTTGAATGCCCTGCACAACCACAAGGATTTGGGTATCCATTCGGAAATGTTTGCCAACGGTGTTGTCGATTTGGTTAAGGCCGGCGCCGTAACAAATCGCATGAAGAAAATGCATCAGGGACGTATTGTTGGTTCCTTCTTGATTGGCAATCAAGCCTTGTACGATTTTGTCAATGACAATCCCTTCATTGGTGAGTTATTTCGAATGATCTGTTTCCATTTATTTTCTGAAATATTTAACATTCGTTATTTTTTTCCTTTTCCAGAAATGTATGCCATCGATTATGTCAACAACACCGGTGTTATCAAACAACAACCTCGTATGACTGCCATCAACTCCTGCATTGAAGTCGATTTGACTGGTCAAGTTTGCTCGGATTCCATTGGTACACGTTTCTTCTCTGGCTTTGGTGGTCAGGTTGATTTCATTCGTGGTGCCGCCGAAGGTGTTGACGGCAAGGGTGTACCAATCATTGCCATGCCCTCCGTTACCAACAAGGGTGAAAGCAAAATTGTGCCCATACTCAAGCCAGGTAAGAATTAAATAGCCCTTTCAATTTTAAATTTTTTAACAAAAATGTATTATTTTTTCCAGGTGCCGGTGTTGTCACCTCTCGTGCCCATGTCCACTATGTTGTCACCGAACACGGTATTGCTTCTCTGTTCGGCAAGAATATGCGTCAACGTGCTTATGAACTCATTCAAATTGCTCATCCCGATCATCGCCAGACCTTGGAGAAACAAGCCTTTGAACGTTTGAAGGTTATGCCCTCAAAGGACTAAATTAAATGAAAACATGTAACAGCGCATCATGTTTTAGGGATTTTTTGTTTTCGATCTTTAAGGCACACACACACCAACCCACGCGTACACACACACTATCCAGATGTTTTGCATATTAATTTGATTTGTTTTGTTTGTAACAAATCAAATCGTGTTCTATCCCCTTAGATTGTCTTAAGTTTAATTAAGCCATAAAGAAAATGTCATAACCCACAAATGAAGTCGTTTAACGATAATAACACCAATCGCGATTGATTGATTTGAAATTAAAGGTGTCATTTAGATTCTTTTTTGTAATATGATTTAATGAATAGTCAACATTGTTCAAATACCAAAAAAATGAAAAAGAAATTAATAAGCGAATAAAGTGTAAACCATTCCTATTTAATAAAAGGTTAATTTTATTTTCTTTAAAAAAAACAAGGTGAAGCTCATTTGAAAGAATGTACCTTTTGTTCAATTCCAAATGGAGATCATGATTGTTTGTAGTAGTTGAATCTACGATACGGATTTCCTCGAGTTCTACTCATCCAAAACCTCCTACCTCGGACCATTCAGTGAAAAGGGTGCGGTAAAAAACTGCAAAAAATCGAATACCATAATTCTTAAACTTTTTTTAAAATTTTATTGAATGAAAGCAAAAATTGTCGGAAATAGCATCAAATTTTAGAATAAGTTTAGATTTGTTCGAATTGGTCACCTTTGGCATGAATTATGGCCTTCAAACGGCCAATGAAACCGTCACACGCTGCCAGATTGTTGCTCTGCGGTATTTTGGCCAATTCCCGGCGAAACGCTTGCTTGAGGTGATCGACACTTTGGTATGTTTTAGTGCCAACCTTGCTTGTGCGCTGGAAATGTAACCATTCTTGAAATTCAATGAAATCCTCCTGGCAAAAATCATAAGAAAAGCAAAACAGAATTTAAATTAGAAGGCATAATAAAAAAAATAAATTTTGGCCACTGTAAAGGATTGCTTGTCAAGCCTGTGGGTCATTTTCGCTTTTCTCTATATCAAAATAGACAAAGGCGTTAGAAAACACAAAAAAGCATGTTAACGAGTTTAAAACCGATGAACAAAACTACTGGTTAGCGCCATCCGCTTTTAAAATTGTAATATTTCACAGCTGCTTTTCACGATCTTTTAATCTTTCTTAGATTTATTGTGTTTTTATTGTTTAAAGACGGTTTAATCCACTGTTTTTTTCGTTTCACTTAATGTGTATTTCCGTTATAAATGCCCACTCAACAAAGCACCTGGTGTACAGCATTGCCAAATGCAAAAACAAACAGTAAAATGCTTAATGAACGCAGCTCATCGGCATGAGTTGTTGCCACAAACAAAATGTCATATATTTATTTTTAAATTTAATAAATCTTGGAAATGTGGATATTTTTCTGTGATAAAGAATAGGCTTTTGTAAATTTTGCAAGATGTAGTATATTTTATGAATGTGTATATTTTGATTTCAGTTTGAAAGGGAAGTTACTTTTTCCACTATTTCCTGTCAATTCCTTGCAGTGTTGCAAGATTTGCTAGAACCAAAGATTGAGAGGAGCAAAATAAAGGCATTAAAATAATTTTATTTGAATGTTTGTTCCGCATTTTGAATTAATAATCCAAATTCCAAAATTGTAATTGTAGTATTGTTATTTACTATAATAATTTTCTATGTGGTTGTTGTTGCCCATACTTTTACCATATTTTAATTTGAGTGAAGTTTCTCTTTTGCTGATTTAATTTCACTATAAAATTAAAACTAACCCCCGTTTTCGCTCATATGCAAATAGGATGACGGTCCTCGAAAAATGTTTAAAACTTTAAAAAATTATAAATTACATATAAAGGGTGCGTCGAATTTTAAACAAGCTAATATCAATTCATAAGCTTGGTTCAGTATATGGTTCAGATAGACAAAAAACTGCAATAAAGTCAAATGCCATCATTTTTAAATTTTTTATTTTTTAAACTTTATTGAATTAAAACAAAAAACGTCGGGAATAGGCTCAAATTTTAGAATAAGTTCAGATTTGTTCGGATTGGTCACCTTTGGCACGAATTAAGGCCATCAAACGGCCATGGAAACCGTCACACGCTGCCCGAATGTTGCTCTGCGGTATTTAAGCCCGTTCCCGGCGAAGCGCTTGCTTGAGGTGATCGACCCTTTGGTATTTTTTAGTGACAACCTTGCTTTCCACAATACTCCAGACACAATAGTCCAACGGATGGGTATCCGGAGATTTTGGTGGCCATTGTGCGCTTTGTAACCATTCTTGGATGGTCGATTAATACGAGCGGAGAGCATCCATCGGCTGTTATGGCGGCCCACACCATCACCATGACCGGCGCTTATGTTCTAGTGGGCAACCGAAGGTGCACATTTTCAGCTGACCTCTTTGGCAACTAAACATGATCCTTTGTTTGTTTACAAACTGCTGGACAGCGAAAGTTTTCTCATCGGAGAAAACCAAATTCGGCAGTTCACCACTTTCGGCCAAGCGAAGCAACTCTGGCTCTTTTGAGACTACCCCGAGCTCATTTTAAAATATTTGACTAATGGAATATTGCGATATGTTCAGCGCACGACCCATTTTTCGGCCACTGCGATCCGATTAAGTCACTTCTTTACTTTTCAAACCATTTCTGCTGATGTTGCTGTTTTCTTCCGTCTATCACTGTAGTACGAGACAAAAAAGATTTATTCACATTTAAATGCTGGAGAGCCCTAACGATAGCCACTTGTGGTTTCCAGCCAAATATAAAGAATAAAGAAATTTTCTGGAAAATTCCTACCAAAATGCTTTTGTACGCTTGTAAACAATATAATGAGCTGTCACTGGAATAATTTTAACAGCTGTCGGACGAGTGAATTAGAAATGCAGCAGTCTGAAGTTGGTTGCAGTTTTTTAATCCACCCTGTACATCTATAAGGCTGTACATGGAACTCGACATAAGTGTTCTAGAAATAAGAGGATGTGCAAAGTATGAACCGAATCGAATACTACCTTCGAGAGATATCGTACACCAATCAGCTAGACTGACACAAAATGTTTGCATTTTTTACAACGTCATATAAAAAAAACAAAGTAAATATCTCCAGATAACACGGTCTATACATTCGAAACTTAGTTACAGATGTATAATTCAAAGTTTGAAAAATAACCAAAACTCGTTATTTTTTGTTCAAAATTGCGTCAAGACTTTCAAAATTTCGTTTATATGAAACGAATTCTTAGAAAATTATTAAACAAATTATTTATTAATTGAAGTACCTCAAATTTCTCTTATCCTGACGGGCCATTAATCAATATATTTAATTAATATTGACAAATAAAAACAAAACGTTATATTGCGATTACAAAAATACTGTAGTCATCAATGAAAAGGAGTGCATTCATAAGGTATCTTATCTGTGTGTGTCTTTTTTTTTTTTTGAAAAGGTCAATATGTTTTGAAAATAAAATAATTAATCTTATACATTTGGCAAAGTTGATATCTGTTTTCCTTTCAACTGCCTCCACTGTGATTGTAGCACCGCCTATTTTGTTTTGAAAAATTCCCACCAAATGTAAAAAACCAAAATAATAAAATCATTTATGACGAGGATACCAAATATTTTCGAAATCTACGCCACGTGATGTATTTTGATAACTGTCACAATATAGAAAATAATTATTTTAAAGTTGTCATAATGATAACGGGAAAGCGTCAATCAAAACAATGGTAAAAAAATAATCAATACTCCGACAAGTAGTTGACTGGACTATTCACCTTTATACATATACATGTAGAATGGTGGCATCAATAACTCTGACGTCTTCAGGTCGATGGCGTTGAATCACATTTTTTTTTCAAAATTATACCTTTGACACAATATATTATTTTCAAAATTTATATTCATTTATCCATTCTATGCAGTAAAATTTGTAATTAACGAAAATACTGGACATCATTATTTGAAATTTTGTTTCCTTGAATCATGGTTCAACGTATTCAAGGTAAACTCATATCGAATATGCATGACCTGGGTCCTCAATTCTTCCCTATGAAAACTTTTGCAATTGAATAATTTTATAAAGAAAATATTTTTCATTTCCTATGTTTTCTAAAATAAGAGTCCAGCCTCAGCTCTACATTTTTTTTGCAATTTACCTTGCCGAGCATTTACAAATTCCTTTTGATTCGCCCCAGTTGCTTTTCACTTTATTCTTTCTGAAGCATTCGGATTTTTTGCAAGACACAAATCACACACATTGCAACTATCAAAGCAATCCTAATCATAGAATATCGTAATATTTGAATTAAAATTTTGATTGGTACGAAGTTGGCCCTTCCTCCGGGCCCTTCCTCACAAAATTATGTTTTTATACGGAGGATATATTAAGTTTATCATTTCTTTTGTAACTAACTACAGGATGAGATGAAAAAACTGCAACCAACTTCAGAGTGCTGTCTTTTCCAAGTCACTCGTCCGATAGCTGTTAAAATTATTGCAGTGACAGCTGATTATATTGTTTACAAGCGTACAAAAGCCTTTTGGTGAGAATTTTCCAGAAAAAAAGTTATTCCCTATGGAATTCAAGCGTGATAGTGTGATTTCTTTATATTTGGCTGGAAAACCACAAGTTGCTATTGTTAAAGCACTCCAACATTTAAATGTGAATAAATCTTTTGTTTCTCGTACCATCGCTCGTGACACTGGTAGCGTAGCCCGACGTCAAGGAAGTGGACGGAAAAAAACAGCAGGATCAGCAGAAATGGTTGGACATTACAACAGTACTCAGCACCATCGCACTCAGCGCGCGCCACCCTAGAATGGTTACAAAATGAGATTCCTCGCTTCATTTCCAGCGCACAATGGCAACCAAAATCTCCAGATACCAATCTGTTGGACTATTGAGTCTGGAGTATTTTGGAAACCAAGGTTGGCACTAAAAAAACCTGAAGCAAGAGCTTCGCCGGGAATGAGCCAAAATACCGCAGAGCAACATTCGGGCAACGTGTGACGGTTTCATTGGCCGTTTGAAGGCCATAATTCGTGCCAAAGGTGACCAATTCGAACAAATCTAAACTTATTCTAAAATTTGATGCTAATTCCGACATGTTTTGCTTTCATTCAATAAAATTTAAGAAAAATGCAAAAATTATGGCCTTTGACTTTGTTGCAGATTTTTTTTATCTCACCCTTTTGGTATAACACCCATATAACTGGACCGATAGGTTTAGGATGTTCTAGTCACAGTTATAAAGCAAATTCACTGTAAATTGTTAGATTGTGTTCTCAGTATGTGGGAAACATCCTTGCATAGAACTGTCCACATAGATGCAAGTTTTTGTTTTAGTCCTCATATAAGCGTACCTCCAGATATTCGGCATTTTAACCAGAATGGTTTCAAAGAGTGCCACGTCTTAGCATAGTCACCACATAACGGTACCAAAATGTTTTCAAATTTGGTATTTGTAATGGGTACGACTTCAAACAAAAGTCCAGGTCTTCATTATTTTAAAATTAATTAAAAGAATTATTTAAAATTCTTTGGTATTACCAATTGGTATTACCTTCTTTGATAGAAAATCATGCACATAGGACACTTTCTTATATCATCAGTGTATTTATAAGCCCTTCCAGAGCCAAAATCATGGATTGTTCGCTAACAAAATAGGGACCCCGCCGAAAATCATGAACATTTTTATAAACACTGTTTTTTATGAAAACATTTAAAGAACCTCTGCAAACATTCCTGATCAAAAATAATGTTTTTTTATAAAGTCTTTCGGCAAAACGTAAATATTTTAAGAAGATATTTCCAGGACCTCCCAGTTCAAAATCATAGTTTTTCTAGACTATCTAACCATCAATCTTATTTTTATAAATTTTTCGAATATGGATTTTTAAAAAATATTTCTTCGAATATTCGTTAAAGCGTCTGTGGGTTTTAAGAATATTTCTACAAGCGTTACTATATGTCTGTCAAGCGTTAATTTTTTAGGACAATATCTTCAAATACCACGGACCGAGAATCATGAGTATTTTTACAAGCCCTTCCTGGACCAAAAGTCTTTTTACAAAAGAACTCCCGGACCTACAGGCCAAAAATCAAAATTTTTTCATCCTTCACAAAAACCGTTGATTTACATATATATTTTTTCTTAACAAGAACGAAAGAGAAGATTCTGTTGGAACCTTCTTTAAAGACTTTGTTGACAACATTTGCCTGATGCAGCTATTCAAAATTTTTTTTTTATATCAGATCTACATAAAAAAATATATGCTTTGATGCTAAAAATACGCCCACGAATAGTTTTGTTTTCTCAAGAGTAATACCAAATACAAATATAGGTTAATTTAAACCCCATTATTTGCGATGATGCGAGTTTTGTAGAAAAAAGTGCGTCTGTTATGCGATTAAAAGTCGTGCTAATAAAGATCGTGTGTCTCTGACCACATTAGCAGTCTTATGCTAATCAATATGTGTAAGTATCTATGGTAATATTGGCAAACACAATCAACTGTCAATCAAAACTGTTGTTGATCTATAAACATAGACGTCTACTATTTGATCTTAAAACAAAAATAAATGTAGAATAACGTTTAGTTTGTTTGTTTTTCAAATTTTTATTTTGGATTTATTATTTTTCTTTCGTATAATGGAATTTTTTCTTATTTAGCTTATGGTTTACTACAAGTTAAGTAAGAAAAGAAAATTTGACATAGCATTTTATAAAAATGGTATGATATATGTTTTTTGTTTTTGTAGTGTATATAAAAATGCCTAGCGAATCGTCGTGTGAATGAAACATAGCACCACACAAATTTATCAAGTGTGGCACCAACGACACACACACATATCTCATCATAAATTTTACACTTTCGGCTTTCAATGAATGAATGAATACCTGAATATAGTTATGTTAGTTGTTGTTGTTGGTTTTTTTGTTAACAATTATTTTGTATTGTATTATTGTTGATTGGTTACTGTTGCTTAAGAAGATGTTGGAATTAAGTAACTGGGGTTGATTTTTTTTTGTTTTTGCTGCTAACAAATTTGTTGTTAAGGAAAACTTTAAAGGAATTTTCCAAAACCGTTAAAGCGGTTTTCTGTCCAAAATTTTGTTTACAATTGTTGTATATTGTAGTAAAATTTAAAAAAAAGTATTCCTAACATAAAAAAACATTGTTTTGTTTTGAAATAATCAAGAAATTTGGAAAGGATTTAAAAGAATAAAACAGGAACCAAGGAACTGCTGGCAGACACCATCAAAAACTGTTCACCCCTTACGCCCATGCATTCGGGTTTGGGAATTTGGGAAATTTCATTGTTATTGTTATAGTTTGTCTTTGTGTTGATATGACATGCACGAGTAAAGGGTCATTATTGAGATGTCCGCCCAATTTGCTTTTGTCTTAAAAATAGAGAGTAGCTTAATGTGTTCTTGTTGTAGTTTGGAGGAGGTGTAGGTTTGCAATCACATCTGCGCTGCTAACAAACCCCCCGGGTTAGGAGTGTTGTTGTTGTTGTTGTTTATCATCTTTTTATAAATCGGTTACCTACTAACTGAGTTGTTGTTGCTTTATAAAAAGAAGAGAGGTAGTTTTTGTATTCTAATGTGATTTATTTCTTCTTATTTTTGGCATTTTTGCCATCGGCATTATTCTCCACTTTTTGCTTCTTCTTTTGGGGTTGTGCCTCATCTTCTTCCTCTTCGCCATCCTCCTCTTCGTCAGACTCATCATCGTCCATATCTACAACTTCGACTTCATCTTTGATGTTTTGGCCATGAATGTAGACGGGACCATTACCCTTGATCAGTTTGAAGACGGCAGATGTTTCATAGAATTCAATATCGGGATTGACGGCGCGAGTTTCACCAGCTTTTAAAACGGCAATGGGAATTTTCAAATTGTCTTTAATGGTGTGGACCTGCAAACAAAATTGAGACATATATTAATTTATTGTTATCATCGATGCGCACTTAGGGTAGATAGATTAGGAAAAACATAAATCAAAATAAATTGGTGTAACAATAAAAAAAGCAAGAAGAACTCCCCCATCTATATCATAAAACAATTTGCTTTTATTAGCTTTTCAACTCAACGAGGGAAACATTTTGATTACATTTGATAGATAAGGTGGTGGCGGTTATGTCAAGTGTTTGTGCAGCAGCGTCGACTGACACCTACTTATACCCCCCAAAAAACCCCATTATCACGTGTTTGCGTACCATGGTAATCATAGATTTGAAAAATGTAGGTTTATTTCATGTCAAACTAGATATGACTGGATAAACTTTCTTCATTTTACCCTTCTTTGAAGAGTGCAATCACCCTTGGTTTATGATATATATGATAAAAGTAGTCATATAAAAAATCTTCAATCAAAAAAAATCAAGGCCAAAATGTTGGTTTCAAGGAAAATAACAAAATTGTAAAGCCAATCTTATTTTGTTTTGGAGATCTCCACACCCAAATTATAAAAACTTACCGAGAAAAATGCAAGATTGTTATTAACGTTATTCAGCAAAATTATATCTAAACAATTTGATTTTTAATTCATAAAAAAACACTAATAAAGTGATAAAATTTTCCATTTTTTTTTTCCAGTTTATAATTTGTATAGCATACTTCTAGGGGCAAATGAAAATCTGCTGACTTTAAAACTTCTTTTTAATGATAAGTATTCGGTTCGACCATGAACTATCATTCAAGCTGGACAATTAGCATGGAGGAGAAGTAGAAAGAAAGTCCAAAGAACTACTATTCCTCAATGGGTAAAGGTTCTCTCACGCATTTGAACGAAATAATTGTGACCAGTCTAAAAATTAATTTACAATGATAATATTCAACCCGCCTTCTGAAGAGAATTGCCTTATCAGCGTTTAAGCTTCTAGTTCTATCACAAACATGGATAACTTCCTACAACTACCAAGGGAAATACCATAAGACAATTTCTCACACAGAAGAACAAATGTTCGACCGATTCAGTCTCCTCCCAGTTTTGAACATTCCTACATTAGTCGGTGTAAGTCACCGCCCTACTTGGAAGTCATGGCCCATTTAATTTCAATAGAAATAATGGGTTTCTCCATTATAAAGAAAGATTCTAAACTCGTAAGAGCTCTTTAAAGTATTGACGCAGGACTTGTTCTATATATGTCGATAGCTAGGCGACCCTTACGTCAAATAGCATACCATCTCTTCAAGAGCTATTGTTGATTGCAAATCAACTCAAATATAAGTAGATAACCTCGTCAAACATGTCAAACTTTGTTCGGATTTGCAGATCAACCACCAACACTTAGCTACCCTACCCGGCTACATTAGCTGATGAAACGATAAGCGATTTATGGCGTTGTTCAATTACCCATATGCTACTACATTTCAACGATGGCAGATGGAGTCTTTGTGTTAGACCCACAAATCCAATAATTTCGTATGCTAGAACGGGCTCCGTTCTGTCTCCTATAAATAGGGATTAAAAGTACAGAAAGGTCAGTTTGGGTAAAAGGACGCACAGTTGCCTCGGATTCCTTTCATCCCGGAGTAAAATGGGGAATAGAAAATGAAATATTAATAACATGGGTGTTAGCTATTGATTGCTGCGGACAATATAAAAAGTCACATTAAGTAGCACAAACATCGGATCTTAAAAAAATATATGAAAATCGTACAACTAGTCGGATGCAAATTTTTAAAAGTAATCATTAGCCAGTCACTGTGACAGTTCTGGAATGCTCTAGATAAGGTTAAATCGTTTGTCAAAATCTGTTGGGTCCCTTGACACTGCAACATATCTAGCAATGAATCGGCCAGACGCGGATCTAGAGATTGAGAACTCAGTGAAGCCATCCTTATGTCACTTCTTCCATAAGCATTACATTGGGAGATTTCAACAGAACTGGCTAACTGGAAGGGGGTGTAGTGTCTCCAAAAAGATTTGGCCGGTGAACTCCGAAAGGAGATCAAGGTTACTCATATCCATGACAAAGCTGTACTTGAAGCGGGTGATAGGCCTAATTACAGAACACTGCAACATAAAGGCCATGATATCCAAATGGAGGGTGACGTCACTGAATACTGCAGGCTTTGTCAGGACGAGGAGGAAACTGAAACGGTGGAGCACTTACTCTGCCACTGCCCAACCCTAATAGGAGTTAGACAGAGGCAACAGGGTAAGCAAATTCTGCCAGACTTGTCCTCCCTCTCCGACACAGAGCCAGCGGCCATTCTTCAGTTGGTGATAGGCCTAATTACAGAACACTGCAACATAAAGCCCATGATATCCAAATGGAGGGTGACGTCACTGAATACTGCAGGCTTTGTCAGGACGAGGAGGAAACTGAAACGGTGGAGCACTTACTCTGCCACTGTCCAACCCTTATAGGAGTTAGACAGAGGCTACTGGGTAAGCAAATTCTGCCAGACTTGTACTCCCTCTCCGACACAGAGCCAGCGGCCATTCTTCAGTTAGCCAGAAGACTAAAATGGCTAAGGGCGACACGCTGATACATCGTGGATGCAAACCTACTACTAACTTCTCTACTCTTTATTCAGATTCTCGCTTCTTCACTATCCGTTATTCATTTCCTTCTCTTCTCTTTATTCTATTCTCCTATCTTCATAAATTAGAATGAACACAATGGACCAATAGGTCTCGCAGTGGAGGGATTGTTTTTACAACCGCGCATCATTTTACCTAACCTAAACTAGCCAGACATTCCTTACTCCAGCCTAAAATATATTTTTCATACTTCTTGATTTATTTTATTATTATCATTCATACATTTGTGTTGTATATGGCAGGAACTCTTTTTAATTTCGTATGAACAAAATTGTAAGGATTGAGAGAGATTCGTTGTTGATATTCTCATATTTCAATAGCTTCCATTCGCTACCAAAATAAGCCCAAAACTTTCCATTTGAATTGAAAACATAAAAAAGCACACAAAAATACTTATTATTGTTTTATCTTTGGTTGGAGAGAAAAATTCCCTTAGACAATTATTATTATTATATAGGCACTAAGTTAGTTATTCCTCAAGTTTAGTATTAGGTAATATTCAAAAATTTCCATTCGCAAACAACTTGTGAATACAACTTTCCATTTCATTTGTAATCACAACCCTGAAAAATTGCCAAAATTTTCCATTCGCAAATTGAATATTTTAAAATTATTTCATATTCTTCACAACAAAAGCGGAAATATTAAACCTAACATAAATCTCTACTTGCAAAATTTTCCACTCAAAAACAGAATTTGCACAAAACATTTTCATTTAATAGGAAATTATTTATAATTTTAAAAAAATCAGTCTTACTTATGAATCGCTGTCCAATCGCTGAATCTGCGTTTTTTCAATTTTTAATTTATAAAAACTCCCCAAAATTTTCCATTCGCAAATTGAATATTCTAAATTATTTTATATACTTCACATTAAAAGCGGAAATATTAAACATAACATAAATCCCTACTTGTTTCATTTTCCTAACATTAATTTTACACAAATTCCCCAAAACTTTCCACTCAAAAACAGAATTTGCACAAAACATTTTCATTTAATACAAAATTATTTATATTTTTTTTGTCAAAAATCGTAGAAATTGTAAAAAATGCATTTTCCCAAATTTTATTTTATAAAAACTCCCCAAAATTTTCCATTCGCTTACTGGTTTTGCACAAAAACTTTCCATTTCAACTCTGCATATTTCATTTAAATCATATATTTTTAAATAAATAAACAAATTCCGGAAATATTGATTCATAGTAATTAAATCGAGGTCTTTGTGAGTTGCATTTCCTTGAAAATACGAAAAACCCCCAAAAATTTTCCACTCCCTAACCGCATTTGCACAAAAACTTTCCATTTCATCTGAATATATAATAAAATTCGCAAATGGTAATTTTCCATTGACAAAAAAGTAACCGTTTTAAACACTGACTGATAATAAATACCACCACTTTGCTTTGGTTTAAACTAATTTGACAATTAACAAAATTCAATTTTTTTGATTTTGTTTTTTTCATTCCACCTACTAATAATGACATAAATATCGGTATGTATATCATCGTTTCAACATTCCCAAGGTGTATATTATCACACAAAAAACAATAAGTTCAAATCAATTGAATTGTGAAGAAAATTGGACAAGTGGTTAGATGGCAAGAAATAGATAATTTCAATTGGAATAACCCTATAGTCGCGATTGTACTCTGTTTATAAAACAAAAAACATACAAGCAGCCAAGTATGGAGGAGCCAAGCGAAACACATTAATGTACAATTATTTAGTTGAAATAGAAATTAATTAGATTTTATAATACAGTGGAATCCGTGTAAGTGAAATTGATAAAGAATGTTACTGTTCAGAGGCCTTTTGTAGCTAGAAGACTTTTAGGAGTTTTTTTTTATGAATAAAAGGCATTTTATATACTTTTGAACACTCAGCAAAGTGTTAAATGCTAAAGAATCAAGTGGTTTCTGTTCACATCACCATCCTGCTAATCCGGCTAACGAGCAGACTATTTCGCATGTTGAGCATGTCTTCTAAAGTGGATGTGGACACATTAGTTAATTATTTTTCTAGTCTACGAAGATTAGAAATTTATTTTCCGACACAAACAATATTAAATGTGAAGAAAGTTCCTTTTTCAAGGACAAGTATTACTTCATATTGAACTTTTAGCAAAGTTAGAATAAGTTAAAGCGGCGCCAATTTCGGCAGGTTCAAACTTTTTATTATTTCTTTCACCGTGTGAAGAATTTTATTTATTGTCAATTCAATTGTGTTAAAATCCCTCAAATTTTGGTCTTGGGTCACCCGTCAGCTACAAATGTGGTTAAAACTTAGTTATATTGATGTAAATTCCAAAATCTCGACCTATTTTGAAAAATGTTGTGAGGAGGTTTTCTACTGACTTAACTTCCACAATGTACTATTATAGCCACTTTGGCTGGAAAAGGGATCAGGACTATAACACTCTTAAAATCGACAGATTTCGCTGTCTCTAAATGTGAATTTCCATCTAATCAGAACCTGAAACATTAAATATGTTCTGAACACGGAGGGTTTATGTTCTCTAAAAACCCAAAACTCCAAATAAGAACTAATTACAAGGAAAAACGTGTAAAAAACCTAAAAAATACTTAAAATGTTGGAGTACCGTTGAATGAGGTGTTTTCCCAATAGTGAACCCAAATTGGAAGCGATATGGGGCCATACCAAATATAGGGTCCATTCTGCAGGGGATGGTATTTGTCATCTGAGAATTTAGACTTTTATTAGAATATTCGTTTAAAAGTTACTTAAAATCGGGAGGTACCACTATATGCGGACAGCCCAGACAGTGAACCTATGCAGACACTTTTGTGAGGAGAGAACAGATTTAAAACATTAAAAATCAAGAGGTACCGCTATATATAGATCATTTCATATATCATAAAGTAAAGAGTAAAAAAGTTTGGACCGAATTTCATTTATTTATTTATATGTTGCAATGAAAAATACTCTTCACTATTCGGAAGGAACTTTAAAGTACCTCTAAAACTTCCAAATATTCCGAGTACAGTTATATGGGTATGTACGTGTACGAATTCCAGATAAGAATTTCATATAATTCTGTTGTAGCTAAAATAATTCAGGTGAAAAATGTTGCTTAAATCATCAAACTACCCAATATAGGGAGCTATCAGAGGTATATATGAAAACTATACGAAGTTGTGGATCTGTTCATTAAACTTTCTATCATGTGAAGTAGTACTCATTACGAACGCCAAATACCAAATTTAAAACAATTCCAGCAAAAATCATCATAAAAGTATCTAATATAGGTAGGTACCCTTGTATGGAACCTATACGAAAACGTGGACCTCTATAGCCAATTATGAACTCTAAATACAAAATTCTTATAATTCTGTTGAAGAATGTCGCAAAAATTATGTAAATATCGAATTTGGGTGGTACACTGGGGCTACCTGAAAACGAGGAATTCCAAATACCAAATTTGAAAAAATTCAGTTGAAAAGTGTGACTAACATCATCAACATATCGAATATGAGTTATATATGAAGACTATACCAAAATTGTAACCTATATAGACTATGCAAGGATGTTTCCTACATACTGGGAACGCTGCCAATTCGTGTTAAAATTGTAACAAAAAGGTAAAGTAGCAAGGGGGCTATAACAAAACATATATGGCCCATTGTCAATACCCAAAGTTCTACGGCCATAAAATACATCATCCATACTATGGTGGAGGGTATAAAAATGTTGAGGTATTGCAAACTTCTGAGCCAAACTTCACTGTTATTTCAAACAAAAATTATACTTTTTAAGGTGTTGCAATAGGAATGAAATAGGGTAGTAAACTCAGAAATAAACAATTTTTATGTTTTTTTTTTTTTTTTTTTTTTTTTTTCAATTTATATTTTATCCGTTGGTCCCTCCGAAATGGGTTTGAACGGCATTTCTGGCTACGTCATATGTGGGCAGGTGTTATTTTTAAATAAAATTGCTATTCTGGGTCATATTCTTTAAAGTATTCAATGGAACGCGTGACCTCAGGATAGTGTCATAAAAAGTAATCAATCTATATGAGAACCTATTTTTGATCAGGTCAACTCCCTTCAGATTCCTGTTGAGTAGATTTGGTAGTTTTAATTTATCATTCCTATCTCATAATGATCTGTCATGGTATCACAGCAGTCCATGGTATCGGTGATTTCTTTTGTCGGCATAAAATCCAATTGTTTTTATTGCACACCACCATAATGTCCTATCAAAAACAGTATTTCCCTCAGTACCCCATTTTTGTGTTAAACTCAAGTACCTGTACCAAATTCCATTAATATGGAGTTGATTGTCTGAATTAAAAAACCGATCATATGAAAAAAATACTAATCAATTCTTATCTATACCAAGAAAAAAAAATAAGACAACAATTGATCAATGCAGAAATGAAATTATTAACAACAAATTATCAAATATGACGTTTTTTTGTCACCGTTATATTCTGATGAACATTATGATAATGGCGGGAGCTAGAGGGCTTGTCAAATATTATCAGTGATTGCTCTTAAAAAAAGTAAAGAAAAAAATATGAAATGTTTGTTTGCTGTCGTGTAATCTATATGCTCTACTACTAGGCAATGTCCGGCGCTGCGGCACACGCTAACTCTAAACGCCAACAACAACAAACAGTCTCAAGCGCTGTTTCCAAAAAACCAAAAGTGACAACTTATCACAAGTGAATTCAGTCATTCATTCGGATTTTAAACGCGTTACAGAACGCTACAAAAAGCGCTCTGACTTCTGCCTGCTATTCAAACTGGACGAAAAAGATTGTTTCATTTATAAAATGGCAGACGATATTGAAGGTGTGCAAAAGTTTAATATTAATTATTTAAATTATAAATGCAACAAATTCACAAGTTTAAGAAAAAAATTAAATTATATTACTTCTTTAAACAATAGTGGGAATTTATTTAGCCGGAATCACATCGCTTGTCGTTTAAATTGTAAAACGTGATTTGAATTTAGAAACGGAGTGCGTCGTTGTCAGTTGGAATTGTTTAAATAATTACAAATTGTTTTCGTTTGATGGCCACATTGCTTAGTATGGATAACCGGAAGATTAAATACAATTTGAAATTATTATGTAGTGCGATGAGAAGATTTAATTGTTTCGATTGTGAAGATGAAGCGATAAACTTTGACATGCACATGTACAATGAAACAGCAGACGTTTTTTTTTGTTTTTGAAAATTATGCCAAGTGAAAATACAAAAGAGAAATAAGGAACCTGTTGCTAACTCTCTCTCTCCCTCAGTCTCTGACATCACAACAATAAGAGACGACACCACTTAATGATTCCAATGTCGCCGCCAGTTAGCCACTTACCAGCCGCGGTGGCATAGTGAGAGATAAACGTAATGTGTAATCAATATGAGTGTGCATCTTTTTTTTATTTGATTAAACACACCTATAACCGATTAATGTGATAAATTATAAAATTAAAAACAAATATTCGTCGGGAAAAATGTTATCATTATGAAAACAAGGACCTTTTGTGAAAAATGTACTTCAACGCACATGTGCCTTGCGCCTTACCTTAAAGTACACAAATATTGGCGCCATTAAAAAGAATGTAATATTCGTAATTAAAAAAAAAACGATTTTACTTGAAAGATTCAATGAAATGAAAGTGAGGTTGAAGAAAATAGGGATTCTTAATTCATCGATTTTTTTTAAAAGATTTTATTGAATATGGACCTGGTGAGCGTCAAGGCGAATTTAAAGTCTATTTGTCCCCAAACGGACGAAGTCGAGGCATTGTGAACGAGCTTAAGGGAGACTTTGTCTAAAGATTTCTATATTTATAGACAACCTCAAGGTCTCCTTACAAACAAACGGGACTGCAAATTTGTGATTCTGTTATTTCAAATAAAAATTATACTTTTTAAGGACTCGGATGAGGTGTTGGAATCATAAAAACATTTTTTAGATAGAAACACGTCTATCCTCGTAAACTCAAAAATCGCAACTTTTCTCCACGTCAGGGAGTTTCAGTCAAGGACTACTGAAGGCTTAAGCCATGGAATTTCAAAAAGAATTGTGAAAAAACGCGTTTGTAAAATTAAATATTGGACTTTTTGTTCAAATTGAGGATTTTGCTCATGATTTTCTTACGAAAAAAGTCGAACTGAATTTTAAAAAATCCTCTCTGTTCGTCCTTAGACCTTTATGTCTATTTCGATGGGCTAGATATCAGGGAATCAGGATACTCATTTGTTTTATTCAAATTGTGAATTTTAATCATGATTTTCTTGTGAAAAGGTCTATGGACGAACGGAAGGGATTAGTTAAAGTCGAACCTTAGGTAGTATTTTTAGATGGGCTAAATGTCGAGGAATCAGACACTCATTTGTTTTTTTTTTTTCTAGAATTTAGAAAATACTGAGCAAATAGTTTTTTTAATTGTAAAATATTCGATACCAATAATTAGGACTCAAATTGTGCATACTCAAAAAGAATCGCCGTAGTCTTGAATCATGGAACCCCCGCCGATGCCTTAAATCAGGCATTGTGAGAGAAAATTCATTAGCATTCATTAATTTTGTTGTGAAAGAATTTTATTTTTAAAAATTCAAGTTAGTTCCACAACTGAAATGTGAAATCATGAAATTTTAAAGGGTATTTAAGAAGCACCATTGGAGCCTTCAATTTTGACTCATCAGTTTATTGGGTCATCCTATCGTGATTCTTAGATCAAACCGGTCTTATATTCCTTGTACCTAGTGTTTGCAAGAGACATTTTTAACCAACTGTGATGTGAGACTTTTTTAAAGTAGCTGATATAATAGATTATCGGTGGTTCGGCAGATTTATCGATTGCGTCGTTCCCAACTTTTTGTGAACTCTCGCCTTTCAATATTTTTGCAATAACGAATGACACTCGATTTGATGGCATTTGACCTAATAGCTTTAAGGACCGTCTCTGGCTCTAGTTCTGTTATGCTATTGCAAAATTCTCCAACCATTCGGCTGTCTTCTTAATTGCCAGAATCTCTGCCTTAAAACGCTACAAATGTCATTCACTTTGTATGAGCATCTAATAATTGGTTTTAATTTAAAAGTATTTTAAAAGGACCACTGGAAGAAGTAGTACCATCCAGTCCAGGTTATTTTTTAATTTATCAGTTGTTGGGTATGGAAAATGATTTCCTTTGGGGAAGTGAATTTGCTGCTCTAGTGGGATACATAAACATTCGGATATGAGGCGTTCTGTCAGAAAGGCTTGGAATAGCGTTCAATTTGTTATTTTTTTAATTTATCAGTTGTTGGGTGTGGAAAATTATTTCCTTTAGGGAAGTGAATTTGCTCTAGTGGGATACAGAAACATTCGGATGTGGGGCGTTGAAATAAAAGAATTAAATTGGATTAAAAGATAAATTGGTTTGAGCCCAAAGTTGAGCTGTCAATTATTAAAGCATTAAGAATAATATTCAAATGAAAATATTTAATTCAACCTTCATTTTACTATTGTTTTCAACTTGTGTGTGTTGGGAAACGTTTCGGTTATTTCGCCTGTTTCTTTAAATTTTCCAATATTTTGTTTGATATCATAACCTGCGACATTACACATAATTAAAATTTCTCAATACTTGAATTGGAATTTCCCAAAAAAAATTGTTTCCAAAGCAAACAACTCTTTCCAAAAAAAAAAACGTGAAGAAGTTTGAATAAACATTTCCAACCTCCTGTTTCTTGACATATCTTATCAATCAAACAACAAAAAATTTAGAAATCATAAAATATTTAAAATGTTACACTTCCCATATTATTATCATTTTCAAACAAATATTTACACAAGAATTATATTATTGAAAAGAAATATAAAACAAGTGTCACACATGCATGCAGCAGAGCACAATTAACACGCTTTGTTTGTAGGAATTTTTGTGTGGGTTTTGAGGAAAAAACGGGGCAACATTTTGAAATAACTGTAAGAACGACAGAGGACATTGACACAAAAAAATAAGAGGTATTGGGTTTTGATCAACGTTGATTTGGTCGCGGAAAACAGCGCAATATTTAAATACAAACATGTAAAGCAAATTGCGAGCATTGACACAAAAATATAAAGAATCAGTGGGTCACATAACGTCATATCATTAATCAAAAATAAAAACAAAAGAAAAAAATATTTCAAACTTTGGGAAAATTCCCAAAATTATAGGGATTTCAAAAATAAGCCCCCCTGATAACACACAAATTGATAGATTGTTTTTGGTATGCAAACTATTTCCATGAAATTAACTAAATTTCCAGTCAAATGGCGTAAAGTGAATAACAAAGAAACCGGCAATTATTTCATTACTGTTGGGAATCAACCATGTGCAGCAAAAATAATTATATTTTAATTAATTTTTTTTGTTCTTTTATTGCTTTTCTTTCTTTTTGTAGCAAAATTATATCACGAGGATTTGCCAAACATTGGACGAATAGCAAAAAATCGCACCAAACAATGCTGCCAGCCATCGACATTGAAGAAGTTTCTACCAATTCTAGATTGGTTACCCAAATATAATTTTAGCTTTTTGGTAGCTGATTTGGTGGCTGGTCTGACAGTGGGTCTTACCGCCATACCCCAGGCCATTGCATATGGCTCGGTGGCTGGTTTGCCAACACAATATGGTTTATATTCAGCATTTATGGGATGTTTTGTTTATATTGTATTGGGCACCTGTAAGGACATTACAGTGGGTAAGATGGAACAAATTTGTTTTCAAAGATATGAAAAACTAATTCATTTTTTTTGCATTTTCCAGGTCCCACTGCCATCATGGCTTTGATGGTACAAACCCATGTCACTGGCAGTGCCGACTATGCTGTATTGTTATGTTTTCTTTCGGGATGTGTCATCTTAATATTGGGCTTCTTAAATCTGGGCGTATTGGTGAGATTTATTTCGGTACCTGTGACGACAGCATTCACCACGGCAGCTGCCATCACCATTGGCAGTGGCCAAATTAATAATTTATTTGGCATTAAAAGTAAGTTTAAATATAAAATCAAAGTTTTAATTAAAGCATTGCTTTTAATATTTATTTCTTTGTAAAGGTCCTTCAAATGAATTTTTGGAATCATGGGAAAATTTCTTTACCCACATTAAGGAAGCAAGACTAAATGATTCACTTTTGGGAGTTATAACCCTAGTTGTGTTGCTGTTGTTGAGGGTGAGTTTTAGGATTTTTTAAGTCCAGAAGATAATGGATTATTTAAGGTGAGAATGCATAGAGGATTTTTTTCTGGCTTGAGTCATCTCTTGGTTTCTTTTTGTAATGGAACAAAAGAGCAACAAAATCAACTTAACTACTATAGTTATTTTATAAAAAGTCAGAGACATATGCCAGAAAGAAAATCCTTCTATTTATTTTCACTTTTAGGAACCGCTTCATACTTATTTTTTGAAGTCATTGTACATAATAAATTGTCTTGATTTTTTATATGTCCTAGCCAACATTTAATGTTTGTTCCCATTTCTTACAGAAAGTCAAAGACTTGCCATGCGGCTATAAAGTGTTGACAAAATACATTTCCCTATCACGTAATGCGCTGGCTGTTATCATTGGTATTGTTTTATGTTATTGCCTTAAAGACGGAGACAAACTACCATTCAGGGCTAGCGGTGAAATTACGAAAGGCATACCAGACTTCAAGTTACCACCATTCAGCACACCTGGTGAAAATGGTACAACATTGGGTTTTGGTGACATGGTTTCAAATCTGGGCGCATCTTTGGCTTCGATACCACTTATCTCGATTTTGGAGAGTATTGCCATTGCCAAAGCTTTTTGTGAGTATCACGTTAACATTTAAATGTGTCTCCAAAAAACTGATAAAATATAATTTCCCAAAATATGTTGTTTTGCAGCCAAGGGAAAAATTGTCGATGCTTCACAGGAAATGATAGCTTTGGGTTGCTGCAATATTTTGAGCAGTTTCTTTTCATCGATGCCCATTACGGGTTCCTTTACTCGTACCTCGATCAATCATTCAAGTGGCGTTCAAACTACAATGGGTGGAGCTGCCACCGGTGTTTTGGTTCTCATGGCTTTGGCATTTTTGACCACCACATTTTCGTATATTCCCAAGGCCACATTGGCTGCCATTATTATATCGGCCATGATATTTATGGTTGAATATGAACGCATCTATGAAATCTGGAAATCTAAAAGTAAGTTGGAAAATTGCATAAACCTGTCAAAATAAAGTGAATTTAATTCATCCATTCCATTTTTTAGAAATCGATATTATTCCCTTAGCCGTCACCGCCTGTGTGTGTTTGTTCTGGAGTCTGGAATACGGCATGGTCTGTGGTATTGCCGTCAATGCCATATTTATTCTCTACAAAAGTGCAAGACCCAAAATTCAAATCCATTTGGAAAAAATTAATTCCACTCCCGTGGCCATTGTGGAAGTCCAAGAAAATCTTTGCTATTCTTCAGCTGAATATTTGAAATCCAAATTGATTAAATTTGTGGCAATACAGGGTGATGGTATTGTTAAACTTGTTGTAATTAAAGGAGAAGAAATTACCAACATAGATTCTACTGTGGCCATGGTAAGTATAAATATATCTCAATTTTGATGTGTTTGCAATAATTGAGTTTGTTTTCATTTTTCTAGAACATCATCTCCCTCAAAGAGGATCTCTCAATGTTGAATTGCGGTTTGATTTGTTGGAATTGGAATTATGAGGCAGCTGGTGTTGTTTGCCGTTTGCATAAAAAAGAAAGATCAATGTTTAAATTTGGCAAATCATTGGAAGATGTTGTCACAGATATGGCAGAAAGTACAACCTTACAATTAGATACTGTTAATGAGGACTAGTACTCTTAAGAACTGTTTAAAAAATTTCTAAAATCTTGTTTTTGCACATATTCAGACCGATTTTATATATTTCTTGGGATAACATTTCCGAAATTTTGTATATTAAATACTCTCCATATTTAATGTTTTCGAAAAATTCCTTTCAATTACAACTTCTGTCGTCCAAAGGCAGGAGTGGCAACTACAGGGGAAATTTTCTTTATATTTGAGCATATTGTTTTGTATATATGTAAGTTCCGTAATTTTAAGATGTTCCGTTTATTGTTATTGTTACGAAAAAAGACTGTTGAAACAATAAGTTATTGTTATGAAATAAAACGATTTTAAATGATATCATGGTTGCATTATTCCTCTTATAAGCTTTATCGTGACAACATACATGGCCGACAGTACTCTAGAATCAATTCAGTATAAAATGGCGAAGGCAAATATTCCAAATAGCTTCAATTAAGACAGCTTAGACAATTTGTAAAATTCAGGCTCAGATGAGATCAAATGGGATAAATAATAATTTGTCACTGTTCACAGAGTGCCATTTCAAATAAACAGATAATTATGGACTATTTTGGTCTTTCTATGTACGAATAATAAATAAATTAATAAATGGTCTGGTTTAGACTGATCTTAAAAGTTTTAACAAGTAAAAAAAGCTGTAAGTTCGGCCGTGCTGAACTTTGCATACCCTCCACAATTTGCAACGAATTTGGCAATTTTCAAAAAATTAAATCCGTTAAAAATTCTGTTAAAATCTGTTCTGTTAAAAAATACCAAATGTAGCCGTAATATTAGGGTCTAAACGACAATATTTAAATGCGAAACTTAAAAAAAATCGGTGAATAATGTAGCTAAAATCATAAATATAGGGAGGTACTATTATATGGGGGCTATACCAAAATGTGGACCTGCAGACAATTTTCTGCCTTAGGCTGTAGTATCCATTACGAACTTAAAATACCAAATTTGAAACAATTCCGATGAATAATATCGCTAAAATCATCAATAAACCGAATATCGGGAGGTGCCGTTATATGGGGGCTATACGAAGACGTGGACCTGCACAGACAATTTTTTGTCTTAGGCTGTAGTATCCATTACGAACTTCAAATACCAAATTCCGGTGAATAATGTCGCTAAAATCGACAAAGTACCGAATATCGGGAGGTACTATTATATGGGGGCTATATCAAAACGTGGACCTACATGGCCCATTTTCAATACCAAGTCCTGCAGACATAATATACATTTGAGTAAAATTATATGATTCTATTTCATTGTGTTCGGAAGCTAGAGTTATTTCCACAGACGGACATCGCCAAATCGACATAGAATTTTGTGCTGATCAAGAATATATTTACACTTTGTGGGGTCTAAAATGTATATTTTGAGGTGTTACAAACGGAATGACATACTTAATATACCCTCCATACAATGGTGGAGGGTATAATTAAAGGCCATATTTGAGTTAGGCAATACTATTTTACAGTTCAGTAAACCAGTTCCTAAACGTATGAGTAATTTCATCAATTTCATATACATTCACATCACTCATACGCAGAGTTCTCACACAGAAGACCGGAGTCCACGAAGCTAGATAAGAAACTAGTTCGTTCGATCGCTCTAGAATTGACCACAACTGTAGTCCCTATTTATTATTCAACAGGTAGTATGGAAAATATATTTTAAAATTATTATAGCATACTTTTAGGCAGGGAATTATTCTATAAAGTTTATTAATAAGAAAAACATAATTCAGTGAACCGGTTGAGCTCTGATAGAGCAAAACGTCGATTTGAAATCTTGTTCAGTATCTTCTCCTGTGCTATATTAAAGTTCGTTCGCATTTGTTTCTAATTATATTTTATTTGGTTTAGAGCCTAAAATCAAGTGATACTGACATATGCCAGACTAACCAAAAAAAAACGAACTCATTGGAAATGTTCTGCAAAGGTTTTTGACAAATATACATAATAACGTATTACCCAACAAAAAAGGTTGTTTAATTTGTTATAATGTATAAAGGTTCAAACCTACTTGTTTAATTACACATTTGATTTAATTTGCTAACATAAGAGCATATATATGGCCAATTAATTTGTTTATAGTAAAACACACTCTTATAATGTCGTCATATCTCAGGAAACATGTGACCATAGCAATGTTAGAATTGGTGTACTTCACATTAGTAACAATGACGAATCAGTGATCTAGTTGAATAAAATTGCGTTTTACTATCTTTACAATTACCCTTTGAAATTTTGTCTTTTGATTACACTTAATGTTTTTCCCCCAATTGATTACATGGTTCTTATCGCAATGTGTAGATATTGTATTAAATGTTTCGTTTATTTCATAAAAAATGGAATAAAAATTTTTACTTTAATTTGAGCAAGGAAAATTTGAGGTGTACAACATTTATAAGGGTAACTATAACATTCCAAATGGTTGGAAACACTAGTGGAGAGATGCATTCACATTAAATGTGGGTAAAATTCAATACACAAAAAAATGGGGAATTGTGTTTGGATCCTAAAGATTAATGATCAACAGATATCCTACTTTAGCACTATTAAAGGGTGAAATGAAAAAACTGCAACCAACTTCAGACTGCTGTCATTTCTAATCCACTCGTCCGACAGCTGTTAAAATTATTCCAGTAACAGCACATTATATTGTTTACAAGCGTACAAAAGTATTTTGTTGAGAATTTTCCAGAAAAAGTTATTCGTGATGGAATTCAAGCGTGATAGTGTGATTTCTTTATATTTGGCTGGGAAACCACAAGTGGCTATCGTTGAAGCATTCCAGCATTTAAATGTGAATAAATATTTTGTGTCTCGTATCGTGATACTGGTAGCGTAGCTCGACGTCAAGGAAGTGGACGGAAGAAAACAGCAACATAAGCAGAAATGGTTTGAAAAGTAAAGAAGCTACTTGATCAAAACCCACGTCGCAGTTGAAAAAGTAAAAAAAATGAGCTGGGGGTAAAGCCATTGAAATTCCAAAAAGTGCAAGAACTTACACCGCTACAGAAAGAAAATAGACTCAAAAGAGCTAAAGAGTTACTTCGCTTGGCCGAAAGTGGTGCACTGCCGAATTTGATTTTCTGCGATGAGAATACATTCGATCTCCAGCAGTTTGTAAACAAACAAAATGATCGTGTTTACTTGGCCAAAGAGGTCAGCTGAAAATGTGCACATTCGGTTGGCCACCAGAAATCAAGCGCCGGACATGGTGATAGTGTGGGCCACCATAACAGCCGATGGTCGCTCTCCGCTCGTATTAATCGACCGTGGCATCAGAATAAATGCCGAAAATTATCGCGAAAATATTCTGGAGGGTTTATTAAAGCCTTGGGCACGCAATCATTTTGGCCGCAAACCTTGGACATTCCAACCGAACTCAGCACGCGCCACCCAAGAATGTTTACAAAATGAGGTATCTCGCTTCATTTCCAGCGCACAATGGCCACCAAAATTTCCGGATACCAATCCGTTCGACTATTGTGTCGGAAGTATTTTGGAAAGCAAGGTTGGCACTAAAAAATACCAAAGTATCGATCACCTCAAGCAAGCGCTTCGCCGGCAATGGGCCAAAATACAACAGAGCAATGTCCGGGCAGCGTGTGACGGAGATCAATTCGAACAAATCTAAACTTATTCTAAAATTTGATGCTATTTCCGACATTTTTGCTTTCATTCAATAAAATTAAAAAAAAGTAAAAATTATGGCGTCTGACTTTGTTGCTGTTTTTTTTATCTCACTCTGTTTACTGGGACTCACTTACATCGCATCCCATTGAAATACAATTGCGGCGCCTTTTAATTAAATTAAATCTATAAGGCAGAAAGATCAAGCTTCTCAGTTTCGTGATAGCCTAAGCTCTTTTCTAAGGAATAGGTAAAAAACAAAGCTTTAAGAATTGTAGCAAGATATTTTTTCTACTTTAACCATTTAAATAATTAAAGGTAGAGTCGTTACAGCAATTGCTACGGTTAAGGTTGACTATATTTCCTGTTGGTAGAAGTAACACTCATCCCTTGGAATATAAAGCAATACGTCAGTCAAGATATGCAAAGTGTTACTTAGACATAACAGATTGAATACAGTTCTTCAATAAGATCCAATCCTGTCCATTGGTTGCGCATTGAAGATATATCAGTTCAGCGCATCTTAGATGACTACGCACTACACTGCATTAATTTGTAATTGCCATGACAAGTTTACACCACTCATTCTTGAAGATCTGGCAGTATGTACTTGTAGCAGTATGTAGAAGTAGCTCCTTTTTAAAATCAAAACAGAATACAGAAAGTTTATATTTTCAGATGAAATTGCAAAATTATAAATTCGGGTATAGGGGCCCTAAACGTATTAATTTTGTTTCAGTTGGAACCACATACCGGTAGAATAGGGCCTAATAGGTGAAGCAAAAAGCTGGTGTAACTTTTCAAAGTGACGCCACAAGTGCTAATGACTTTTCTGCATCCCGAGTTATTGGTTTTTCAATTTATTAACTTGAAAGTCAAAGCTATCCATTCCAGCCCCGCTGAGTTAATTTATGTTTATATAGTTTATACTAGATTCGAATACCCCTTGTTCCATTTTGTTGAAAAAAGTTGTTGAAATTTAATCTAGGGCTAGATCCAGTCCTAATCGACATTTCCTAATACAGTTTTTGACACAAAATTTTGATGTGCATATCGTAGGTGGTATGGATTTCCAAAGAAAACCCATTTTGTCAATTTCGAATCGATTTCTATTAATTTATCTTTTTTACTCCCAATATCCCTACATTCTTATCCTTTCCGGTGTGGTATCGTGCAGGAAATATCAGCATTTTCACATCAAAACTAAATTGATATGCTTACATTGTTTGGTTCATTTAGGGGCTGTGGTTCTTGGGTATGTATGTAGCATTGATTATATATGTAATGTTATCAAACAATATTCGTATATGTACAACTCGTAACACTGTACTTGAATCGACGACCTTGAACTATGCACATGTAATTGATGTACCCTAATTATTGTTTATTCTTTTAATGCCTCTCTACATTTTCAATATGTAAATATTTTCATTATGTTTAATACTTTATAAATTTCCACAAACATACACGCACATTCCCTTTTCTCCACCTTTTTTTGGAAGCAATCCATTTTTCCCCGGACTGCCTGCTACCGGCCGGCCGGCAAACAACAGACAGCAGTAGTTTGCGTGGTGGTGGTAGTAAAGTGATATAGAGAAGACATATTAATGACGCTTTTTTTCTGTCGCCGCTGGTGTTTTTGTTGTTGTTGCTGCTGCTCTAGAGTACATTGTACAGGCATGTGTTTTAAATAATGGTACACACAAAAAAGTATTATATACTTTAACAAAAAACACGTCTAAATGGTACTAACACAAAAACAAAAGCAAAATAATACATATCAGCTTCTAACAACCAGTGAATTAACCTAACTCTGATTTCAAACATCTCTTGAAGGTTATAATCGAAAACGTTTCCGCGACGACATGAAATGCTTTTAAGTCTAGCTTACCTCGACAACATTGAATTCACCCTCTTTGGCTTCAGCACCCAAAAGAATTTGTCTGACAATTAATTTTTGGCCGCGGGGGAAATCTATATCGTTGGACAAAACTTCCCATTCAACTTTGCTGCCTTCGCCGCTCAATGTAACACCTGGAAAAAAAGATAGCTTTAAATACTGCACTCATATGAAAAAAATAAAGTATCCAAAAATGACATCAAGTTTTGAAAATTGCATTTTCGCGACAAACCAACCGCCATTTTTTGCACGCTCTATAACTTGTGCAATTTGTCGTCATTTTAATCCAATACATATGCCATTTTATTGGGCAACATCTTTTTTGAAATATTTACCATAGAATGATTCGTCAGACATTGTGATTCTGTGGATTCTTTTGGATTAGTTTATTATGTAGCTGGGTATTCACGCGTCACTCGCTCGTGTTTTTGCACAGAAAAACCGAAATTCTTTCTTTTTTGTTTAAAGAGACAGCAAGAAGAAGCCGGCGTAGTGGTGACAAACAATCGATGATGCTATCGTAATAATCGATATTTTATCTCCAGTGTCAATATCAATTGACAGTTTTTTGCCAATCGAATAACACCGTATATTTTGTAATACCATGTTCTCATTGACATGTGAATGCGATCGTAGTAGCATACATGACACAATTAAAGAAGGTAAAACAAAGTTATCCCCTTAATACAATTTTTTTCTTTTGCTTCCCTTATTCTGTCAAAACATATACACATTTTGTGTATGTATGTGTATTGTTTTGTGATAAATTATTTCAAATTCGGTTGCAAAACAAATGCATATTTTCGACGGCAATAAGCAACACATTGTACGATTTGGATATAAAATTGTATTGTCCTAATATTTTAGATTCAATATTGTGGAATAACCCCAACATTCCATTCTACTTTCGTAGATTTTCCCCAATATATGAATTTTGTTAAAAAAAAATAAACAAAACCAACTGTTGCATATTTAAAAGTCTATTTGACACCATAAGACTCCAGCACAGAGTTGCATTTTTCTCATACTCATTTTTCTTCATACTTAAATTAAACTTGTAATAATGAAAAAGATTTATGTGTCCGACAACATCATTTTTTATGTTGTCGGACACATTTTTTATGTTGTAGGACATGTTGTCGGACATGTAGAGTGGCACGTACATGGTCAAAATGCATGACATCGAAATCATGCACTTTTGCATGAAGCCTTCAGCGCACATGGTATATGCATTCATTTTGCTTTTTACTTCGTGCTGTGACATCCCAAAGTGCTGGCAACGACTCGTAAACTTCCAACAACTCAAAAACATATTTTTTTCAGTATCCGACATCTGTATGCACCGTTTCACTTTGAAAAAAAAAAAAACGTCGCACTCCACCACAAACACGTCAAAATCGAAGGTCATGCACGCAAAAAATCAAAAACTTTTGATTTGGCTACATGCATTGTATGTGTGACGCATACATACAAATTTTCACTAACACCACATAATTGCATGCCATGAATTTTAATCGTTTACGGGGCACTTAAAAACGCATTTCATTTAGGTTGCTATTTCGATTTGTTTTTTCTTTCGGAGTAACACAAAGAGTTTTAGTTATATGGCAACATTGCTTTAGCTGGATTGTTGAAGAGAGACACAACTCATTCGGGCGGCACGTGTAGAAAAGTTTTGTGAATAGCTAGTACAAAATATACTAAATTAATTATATTTTTCAAATATCTCACTATTTCCAAATAAATAGACAGTAAAATGGAAACAGAATCTTTCTACGGTAAGTAAATGCAAAGTTTAAATGAATTACTTCGGTGTATGGATATTTTTTTTTTTGCAAAATTGATGGTATGGTACAGTTGTCGTTAAATCTCTAATCAAACATGTCTGAGTCGACGACCGACCAATAATCGAGTTTGTCTTTTAAAGCCGGCATGGTGCATTGTTTCGTAAAAAAGACAATAACCTTGTGGATTATTAATAGTAATTAACGCTCGTTTATTTTTGCAGGTGTTGAATTGAGCGAAAAAGATCCCTTGGCCCAGTTTGAAGTGGCCGAAACTGATAAGGGTCTACAGGATCAGAAACTGATTATTAAACAAATAAGTCTTGGCGCCGAAGCCAAGGATGAATTCAATGTTGTACAGGTAAGCAAAGAACTGTTTGACACACACATGGCGGGATTTAATCAAAATTAACTATGATTATTTTAAAGGCTGAAGTTAAAATCAATGAAAAGGAAACCCTGAAAATTCCCATTGCTGTCTTGAAGGCTGGTGAGACGCGTGTTCTCAAGCCCAACTTGGAATTCCCCAGTGATTCGGTCACTTTCAAACTGACACAAGGCACTGGACCTGTCTACATTTGTGGGCAACATTTAGTCCACGACATTGTCGACGAATGGGGCAATGCCGAAGAAGAAGATCTTGAAGAAGAGGAAGAGGACGATGAAGATGATGCTCCACCACCACAACAGAATGGCAAAAATAGCAAAAAGAAGTAAAATTTGACACAAGACAATTTACCTATAAGAGGACAAAAAACAAAAACAGATATACATCAAAGATAATTCCTTTATACTTCTTGGGAGGAGCACACACACAAACTTTTTAATACCTTTTTCGTTTGATAAACAAAAATAACGAAATATCCATTTTTTCTTTCTTTTATAGCACACAAACACTGTATGTACACTCTACTATATAAGTTTATAAGTATGTAATTAAAATAAAAATAATTACTTAAAAAATGATAAAATAATAAAACACAAGGAAAATTGAAGAATTGTTTTGGTGATTATTTGGAATTAATCTGTACATAAATTGGTTTGTGGCTATAAGCTATATCACTATAAAATTGCCCAATTTCAAATTGCTATGGAAATCTAAATCATGATGATTAGCAAGTCGATATTCTTTTGTAAAACGAAGACGCGACTATATATACGGGGTGAGATGACAAAATTGCAACTAACTGCAGACTGCTGTAATTTTAAGCCACTCGTCCGACAGCTGTTAAAATAATTCCAGTGGCAGCTTATTATATTTACAAGCGTACAAAAGCATTTTGGTGTGAAATTTCCAGAAAAAAAGTTATGCGTGATGGAATTCAAGCGTGATAGTGTGATTTCTTTATATTTGTGTGGAAAACCCCAAGTGGCTATCGTTAGAGCACTCCAGCATTTAAATGTGAATAAATCTTTTGTGTCTCGTACCATCGCTCGTTACCGTTATACTGATACTGGTAGCGTAGCCCGACATCAAGGCAGTTGACGGAAGAAAACAACAACATCAACAGAAATGGTTCGAAAAGTAAAGAAGCGACTTGATCGAAACCCGCGTCGCAGTGGCCGAATAATGGCTCGTGAGCTGAACATATCGCAATATTCTATTCGGAATGAGCTCGGGGTAAAGGCGTTAAAATTCCAGAAAGTGCAAGAACTCACACCGGAGCAGAAAGAAAATAGACTAAAAAGAGCTAAAGAGTTGCTTTGCTTGGTTCAAGCGGTTAACTGCCGAATTTGGTTTTCTCCGATGAGAAAACATTCGTTGTCCACCAGTTTGTAAACAAACAAAATGATCGTGTTTACTTGTGAAAGAGGTCAGCTGAAAATGTGCACCTTCGGTTGGCCACCATAACTCAAGCGCCGGCCATGGTGATGGTGTGGACCACCATAACAGCCGATGGTTGCTCTCCGCTCGTATTAATCGACCGTTGTATCAGAATAAATGCCGCAGGGCAACATTCGGGCAGCGTGTGACGGTTTCATAATTCATACCAAAGGTGACCAATTCGAACAAATCTAAACTTATTTTAAAATTTGATGCTACTTCCGACATTTTTTGCTTTCATTCAATAAAATTTAAAAAAAAATAAAAATATGGCGTTTGACTTTGTTGCAGTTTTTATTATCTCACCCTGTATATATACCAAGGTGACAACCGTTTGCCGAAACTACCTTTATTTATTTGGATTTATGGATTTATTCAATATCATCGAATGCCCCACCTGGCCAAACTAGGCTTCTTTTGTCCAAATACATTCTAGTTCATCCTACGGATTTTTGACCATCTTAAATGCATGGATTCCAAGGAATATTAGATTGAATATATTCATAAATGTAAATATGATCGGAAGTTTCCCATCATTTTTCAGTTGGATTCCGATGAAGCGTTTCGACACACGTGTCTCACATTTTTAGCTCTACTTTCACGATCTTCTGCCTTTTTTGTAATTTGAGAAAAAAATGCATTTTGCCGCACAGTGCCGTAATGCCTATCATGATCTAATCCGCTTCGCTTATTCAATACAATTTATTTGACAACAAATATTCAAAAGTCTAACCATCATTGTACCTTATGGGGACAAATTTTATAGTTAAATCTTTCAAGATCCAAATTTAAAATGTTTTGACCAAATCGCTTTTTATTTCAGGGTATGTGCTATATATCTGTGTTTTTAATTACTATTATCTTAATAATACAAATGCATTATCGAATTTTAAACTACGCCTCTAAAATTATTCTCCACAATCCTAAAAAAAATACATCTCATTTTGTGCATTCAAATTTACATTCGTGCCATTGACATCTTTTGTCGCGGTACCCTAGAAAATAAATAAATACAATATTATTTTATTCAAATCCGAAAAATACGATTATGTTAAAAAATTACTGACTTTTACCTTATATGTATGACACGTCGTCTATCACCTGGATGTATTAGATCATTCTTTTGACTCCATTCGATTTGTTTCAATTCATGTCGTAATTTTTTACGATCGAAATAGGATATGACACAGCTGGCTGGTATCCAAAAGATGGAGGTGAACACAACAACAGCCACTAGAGTTAGGCAAAATTATTGACGGATAAGAACAAGATTAGTAAATGAAAATTGCAATCGCATGGTGTAATGAATACTTACTGACAATGTTATCCTTTAAAAATCTCAGTACACGGTTGATATTGATTTCTTCAATGATATCCCAAAACCGTTCCACAACATCTTGTATGGTTTTCTCGCAAACACCCTGTAAAGTTGTGTAAGTTAGATTTAATTGTAGATTCCCCTAATTTACTAAAGTTTTAACCTACCTTATTACAAAAACCTTGAATACATGGAGTACCATCCGGTAGGACATCCGGTGGCTCAACCGGGAAACAAGTTTCATTTATACTCATACGACAACATCTATGGAAATTTTAAAAAGTTTGCAATATTAAAATTTGAATTTGATGTAGCAAAATGTTCCATTTTATCATGAAGGTTTCAGCAAATGGGAAAAACTTAAACTTTGTACAATGCATTGTTCCAATCTTACCTTTTACATGCATCTTGTATTATATCACACATGCAACTCTGCAAACCCTGCGTCTCACAGTATGGAACTAAGAAGGGAAATAATTAAAAATGATTCAAGAGCACACCTTTTTCCCAAACAAACTTACTGCACTTGCCGCTGCGACACTGGCCACGCTCTTGACACATCGTGCCATCATCCATGGCCGGAGATTTGGGACATTCAGCATGTGTACCCGTGCAACGTGCTTCCCTCTCACATGTGGCATAGACCTGGTCGCGACACTTTACCCCAGCCGGCATAAATTGGCAGTTCTGGCAGCATGGTGAATTTTTATCACTGCAAACAGCACCTTGATTGCGACGCAATTTACAATTTTTATCGCAGCAAGCATCGTTGTCTTCGGTGCCCAGAAGACCAGCATCGCACTGCTCATCGCCCTCAACACGAAGATTGCCGCAGAACGATTCTTCTGGTTCCGAGAAACATCGACCCGATTTGGCTTGCAGCACTTTACGTATTGAACGCAACGAGCAGGGTGAGAATTTCTGTAAAGATAAGAATATTTAAAATGATTTTCCATATTAAAACCAGTATGGTAAGAAGCATTTGGAATATTGAGATGAGACTGATACCCGCAGTTCCAGAATACAGGGTGAGATAAAAAAAAAACTGCAACAGAGTCAAACGCCATAATTTTTACATTTTTTTTTTTATTTTATTGAATGAAACAAAAAATGTCGGAAATAGCATCAAATTTTAGAATTAGTTTACATTTGTTCGAATTGGTCACCTTTGGCACAAATTATGGCCTTCAAAATCTGCGGTATTTTGGCGCATTCCCGGTGAATCGCTTTCTTGAGTTGATCGACACTTTGGCATCTTTTCTAAAATACCCCAGACACAATAGTCCAACAGATTGGTATCCGGAGATTTTGGTGGCCATTGTGCGCTAGAAATGAAGCGAGGAACCTGATTTTGTAACCATTCTTGGGTGGCGCCTGTTGAGTGCGATGGTGCTGAGTCCTGTTGGAATGTCCAGGATCTGCGGTCAAAATGTTTGCGTGTTCAAGGCTTTAATACACCCTCCAGAGTATTTTCGCGATAACATTCGGCATTTATTATGATGCCACGGTCGATTAATACGAGCGGAGAGCGACTGTCGGCTGTTATGGCGGCCCACACCATCGCCGGTGCTTTAGTTCTGGTGGCCAACCGAAGGTGCACATTTTCAACTGACCAAGTAAATACGATAATACGAATGTTTTCTCATCGGGGAAAACCAAATTCGGCAGTTCACCACTATCGGCCAAGCGTAGCAACTTATTAGCTCTTTTGAGTCTATTTTCTTTCTCTTACGGTATAAGTTCTTGCATTTTTTTGGAATTTCAATGGCCTTACCCCGAGCTCATTTTTCAATATTTACCGAATGGAATATTGCGATATGTTCAGCTCACGAGCCATTTTTCGGTCACTGCGGCGCGGATTTCGATCAAGTAGCTTCTTTACTTTTCGAACCATTTCTGTTGATGTTGCTGTTTTCTTCCGTCCACTTCCTTGGCGTCGGGCTACGCTACCACTATCAGGGTAACGAGCGGTGTTGCGAGACAACAAAAGATTTTTTGACATTTACATGCTGGAGTGCTCTAACGACCACCAAACCAGCCAAATATAAAGAAATCACACTATCACGCTTGAATTCAATCACGAATAAATTTTTTTCTCGAAAATTCTCGCCAAAATGTTTTTGTTTAGCTTGTAAACAATATAATGAGCTGTCACTGGAATAATTTTAACATCTGTCGGAAGAGCCACTCTAGAAATGACAACAGTCTTAAGTTGGTTGCAGTTTTTTCATCTTACTCTGTATAGCACCAAACAACACGGATTTGTCACCCACCACCAAATGAGTAGCGAAAAAAACTTACCTTGTTGTTGACATCATAACCACTAACGGAATATGTATACATTAGAAAACTTCCACCCTGTGAGGCACTCGGTGAGCATTCTGGTATATCCGGGTCATGTTCTGAGCCCCAATTGTGACCGAATTCATGGGCCGTAACCAAATCAGCTTCGCGGGTAATTACACGCTGGCCATAGTGATTGCGTGAGCTGCTCAATCCCGAATTCAAATACAATGTGTAGCCATTTTTGAAGTATTCTACAAAGGAAAAAGGGGTGAGATATTAGTATATGTTTTTTGGAATTCTCATAAAGAAAGTTTCATGAAAGAAAACCCAAGCTTTGGAAGCATGTAAGAGAAACAAGGGGAGTTTTCGTTATTCCCTTTTTTATAAGCATAATGTTTCCAGAGTTCGAAACTGGTAGCAAAATGCGATATGAATATGGAAAACGTTGCATCCTCTCTTCCAAAATCTTAATGTTTCTTTGATGAAATTTTCTATAATCGGGAATTTGTTTACTCGAACAAAAATATAAATACTAATCAAAAAAATAAAAAACCAAAGTCTAATTAAAAATATTTAATCATATACGGAAATCTTCCTTAATTTCAAAATCAATAATAAAATTTAAAAAACATCTACTAAACAAAAATGCAAATCAAAATTGTAAATTAAAATATACGAAAATTTGAATAATTAATTTGCATTTTTGTTAACCTGGTGTACAAATGCCGCCCACAGAATTACGTCTGGGCGAGCCAACATAGGCCAAACCCAAAATTCCGCCCTCGAATTTCAGGTCCGTAAATAGATGGGCTAAACAAAAATCTTTGTGGCTATATTCACGTGAAAAGACCTACACAAATTTTTTTGGTATATATTGTAAAAGGAATCTTTTTAGTATTGATTTTAAATTTTATAAATATTTTTAGTTTACATTCAGTTCAATAACACTTCCGAACTTACCTCTAGTAAATTTCGAACATCCCATTTTTCTCGGATCATGTTATAGTGCGCCTCACCACCTCTCAAACGAGTTGGTTCGGAATGTACAACAATTTTCTTAATCACAAAACCCATACCCTTGAAACCTTCCTGATCCGAACGATCTTGCCATACGGTATCATTGTAGATTTTATGGACACGATCTATAAGGCTTATCTGTGAACGAAACAAATTGAGAACGAATTACTTGAAAGTCTTGAGTATTAAATTAAAAAAATAGAGTGAGAGAAGACTAAGGATAGTGATACTTTTTGTCTCTCACCAAAAATTGAGTGAACAATTTTGCGTACAAATGTACAAATTACATACCAAATAATTAATGGTGGTTTTGGTATTGCCACCACCCATTTCCTGGAAAAATCTATAGTCTGCCACAAGAAGTAGAGGACATCGTGTCTTTGTGGGTGTGTATTCATATTGATCGGCTTGCCGTTTTGATCTCTTATGCGGTTCATTGTGTACCGAGGATAAAAGCTGTGACTGGGGTTTATGATCATGATCACTCTCATAATCATTGTCGGGATTTTCATCATCATCGTCAGCTTCTAACTCTGAAAATAAAAAAAAATTAAATATGTTTCTAAAGTTATATTCATGAAAACACTTACCTAATCCTTCCTTGACATAGCCACAGGTAAGTGGAGCTCCACCCATGTCTCCTTTTTGGGGATGCTGCCAATTCATTTTTATATCTGACGTTCGATAGGCAACCATGGTGTTATCTTTGGCGGTGGGCAAATGGCGCCAAGTAGGCTAAATGACAAATAGGAAAAAAGAGAAAAATGTTATGAGAAAAGCAAGACTCAGGTAGTTTTGATCTCAGATACATGACCTTTGAAAGACCATTATGGGGAGAGGTGAGAAAATGATGTTAAATTCAAGGGAAAAGAGATTTAAATTTCGCATGATAATAATACTTGTAATCTTGCATAGCTTTCAGCGCATTACACCTCTATCAATGGTACGCAAATAAATCATTTCTATATCACTGTCGACCTATTAACCATTTTTTACAAAGCAAAGTACTGACAGTATTATTCTACAAACTCCATACTTTCTCCAAGCATTCCAGCCAAGAGAAATCAAAAGGCTCCTCTTAGGACAAGGAAAAATATACCCTGGTTGCAAAATACAAGGCAACGAAATCAGGAAGACACTACCCACATAGTTTCTCCTGACATGTAAACTACTTGATCGTTAAAATAGCCATATAGTGATGCAGAATTCGCTGCGTATGCGTATCTGATAGGACTGCAGATATTTCTGTTTGGACATTTAATTTTCGAACATTAACCTATACAATAGGTTAATAAATAAAAATAAAGTTCATCGAGCTACATACAGGTCACAACGTAAATATATTATTTTAGCAGCCAAAAGCAAAGCCCTACACGAGGACTATATTTGTCCAACTGTGTTCCGGATGTTCTTCCGACACAGCGCTTTAATTTTTTGTCCTCTACCTTTCCACTATTACATTCCCACCTTAATAGCTGTCAATAAATTTCATCAATACTTACCTCAACATGATAGGCCTCATCGGGTAGATTAATGGACATTGTCATTAAGCCATCCTCAATGTGAGCCCGCACAGACGAATCAACTTCACCAAATACTCTTCCGCTGTAGAAATTGTCGTGGTCTGCAATAGGCAAAACAACACAAAAATCATTAATTTGCATGTCCATGGCAGCAAACCGAAGAATTTGTCAACATACCCAAATGCACAACAGTCTCATTGCCATCACCATCCACTGTGTATGCCTTAAATTTACTATGCAAAACCTCCCGATGAGGATGTAGAATTAAACGGAAGTTTTTACCCAATGTTTTGAATTCCACTTCTTTGATGACATTAAAAGGATTATTGCTATGCTTGGCACCTCTTTTCACAATACGATGCTGGACTTCATCTTTGTGGAAAATCTCAAAGTGTTTAAGGGTTCGATGAAGGGAATCTGAAAAGAAAACATGAAATTATTACAAATTATAAAAAATTATTTTGAATTGCTTAATACTCACCAACATTTTTAATAAAAAATAAGACAAATATTACAATAACAAAATAATTAAAAAAATATCTTTCCGCAACCAATTTTCTTTTCATTGCACAAAACCCTTGTAAGGAAAATGTCCTTTAAAACAAACAAAAATGAAAAACGTCCCAACGAAACGAATATGAAGGCCACAAAGGAATATCCGATAAAAAATAAACAGAAAGCAAAGTCTCGGGGTACTCTGTTGTTTACGAATGAGACGTGAGAAAATTGAACATATTCACTAAAGAGCGCGGAACTAGTTGCTACTCAACTTGGGTAAAAACCAAGTACTCGACAGAGCGAATGCGCGTGTGGAAAACCAAAATGAAAGTCGTCCCCAAAGAAACGAATATAAAGGCCAAAAAGGAATACTTGATTAAAAATAAACAGAAAGCAAAATCACCGAAGGACCTCTGTTGTTTACGAATGAGACATGAGGAAAAATGAATACATTCACTAAAAGAGCGCGGAACTAGCTACAAAATTTGAAACTCAGTGAGTAAACAGTGGCGAATTGCAAATGCCAAAAATCATTTAGGCGGCTGAAAATATAATTTCTTGTACATATATTTTTTAAAACATAAAATTATTAATTTTTTAATTAAAGTTTTGTTTATTGTAAATTGTTTGATGTATTTCGTCATTTCGCCGCAAAACAGGACTAAACAGCTGTTTTGGTATATACAATAGGGTTTTGTAAACCGTTTTGCTTCTGTGCAAATATCTTGGCTGGCAATTCCAAAGATATAAATATTTAATTTGGCAATTTAAAACTAGTATGACAGTAATGCTACAAATTTGACGGAAAAACTGCATTTTTCAAACAGTTTAATTTAACACAAATTTTTCCACTTCCTTTAATTGACAGAACAAAGTAAATTGCCGGATTCCCTGAATCCAGAGAAGATTTTTTTTAAGAAAGGGACATAATCGAAAAATATGAATGGATTTAGATTGATTGATTTTAAGAAGAAAGTATGACATTTAATTCAGTTTTTGCGTTTGTTATTATTTATTCAAAATCAATTCGACAGGTTGCATTTGTTTGGTAGTAATTCTGATATACAATTCTTCTTAAAGTAGATCTGTGCATGCATAGTACAATAAGGGGTTAAATAGAGACACCAGCTAATTACATTACATCACAAGGAATTGCATAGTAACCTCTGCGAAAACATCAGAAGAGACGCTAACTGTAGCTCGCATGGGTACAGACGAACGAAAAGTTTACACTAAACAAGTAAAAAAAAACATTAAGTTCGGCCGGGCCGAACTTTTAATACCCTTCACCTTAGGGTAATGGAAACACTAGAATCAATAATGACCCACAAATACCAATTTTTAGACATATTCGTGGGAAAATGTGGCAAAAATCATAAAAATACCGAATATCGGAAGATACCGTTATATGGAGGCTATACCAAAGAGTGGACCTATACATACAATGTTTCGGCGCTTTTGTCATATATTTAGACACAGCGTAAAAACTTATTATAAATTTCCAGTCGGAACATATGCCTTTGATCATAATCATAGTATTTCATAAAACAAAAACATATCCTTTCCATTTCTTCTGTCCTTACCAAAATCCCGTCCACAACGTCTTCTGCTCTGTTGTATTCTAGAACGGGCTTTATTTCCACCTCATCGTGAACGACACAACAGATACGACATCTTTCCGACATTCTGTAGCTGCCGCAATGCGTACGTGTATGGAAAACGGTTGTATTTCAGACGACGCATACCCAGCAGCTTTTTAAAAGGCTAAATGATATATTCGACGAATTAAATGTCAAAACGACATCGTCCGCAAATCCCAACAACAAACCCGTATGTATTGATGGGCTTTTGATGGGTTTTGGCAAACAATACAGTGTATCTTATTGCTTTCCGAAGACATATTTAGGGATTACCCAAAGATCCAATTTATATTGTCTTATAAATTAAACCAGGATGCTTTGGAACATTTCTTTTCCCGGATACGTTCTTCCCTAGGCAATAATACACACCCATAAGTAAAGGAGGTGAGGTACATAAGCGTCAAAATAATATCTTCCGATATTTTAAAAACAACTAAAAATTCCAATTGCTAAGAAGATGGTAGTATTTCACTTCCAATATCATTGAAAAATACCGGTGATGTTCATGTAATTGGATATTTAAAATTGTTACACTCTAACTCCGGCTCTGAAGATGATTTAGAGTTTCTTAAGGAGATACATTTGTGCGAAACACAAGTTAAAAGGTATGTTTCAGGGTACACAATAAACAAGAGTGCCGTTCAAAAGACAAAATGCTGCCGTTGTGTGAACCTAATGAAAAAGGACAATCGATTGTCTTCGAAATCGTAATTGCTAATACAAAATAAAAATTTCAGTTTTCAAATGAAATGCTACAAAGTCGCTTTAAAAAAATTGCCTCAATTAATGCTCTATACACATATAAATGTTATATGTGGAGGAAATAAAATTAATAGGCTTTAAATACGTAAATGGTTTGAATTTTAAAAAATATATCTTTCAAACGGATCAACTCTGGATCCACTTTAAAGCTATGTTGTGTTTAAATTTCAAATAAGAAGACTCTTATTAATTTAATTTTTAATGCAAATAACATAAATTCTACTTTTTACTGCAGAAAATCCGCTTCTTGCTTTCTTCGTAGCCTATTTTTTTCTACCCCGTTTGTTTCACATTGATTTTTTGGGGAAAATCTTTTTTTGTGACATTTTTTAAGATTTTTTTATGAACAACATTTTTTAAATTATTTTTTTATTTGACATTTTTTATTCTCTAAGTATACGTACTGTGCTACGTACCCCACAGCTATGTTAATATTTTCTTCGCCTCTGTTAATATTGCCATCAACCCTATTTTCTGTTTTTTTTAATATTGTTGGATTGTTTCATAATTATTAAGTTTTTTACTACTTCTACTTTGAATGCTTCTAATTATTAGCATTCAAATTTGAATGCGCGCATTATATGTTTGTAATACTACAATTATCAAGGGAATTTATATATTATTTTTAGTACAAATCGTCGTTTCAATCGCACCGAAATGCATAATTCTAGTCTATTCCTATTCTATATATCAAAGTAGCTGAACCCGGTGCACTTTTCTACCCCTTTTGATTTTTTATGCATTCAATTTCTCTATATATAAGGTCTGCCATCTGAACCAAAAATGTATAACTTGCTCTCGTCCGTGAACAACACATTCTTCCAAAATAAAAACTCTTTTGATATGTGCTGCTTGGCTAATCGCAATCTTACTTCTTAATTTCGCTTGCGGATTAGAGGTTTATGTCTTGCTCTTATTTTTTGCTATTGTTTGAGGGCAACATACTTCTCTCAAATCCTTTTCAGCAATTTTTGCGAGCTTCAGTGTACTCAAAAATGGATTCTTTGTGATCTTCCGTAAAATATACTTCTCATTATTCAAGGTAAATATTTTATTATTTGCCGTTTTTGATTTATTTTCTACACTTTCATCTGATTTGAACCATTTTATGACGTACTGAACCGTAGATCGGCTTCTATTAACAATCTCATATATCTCACTCACTAGGCGATTTAGGGGTATTGTAATGTTTAATTACTAAATTTCTCCCTTCAACAGTGGGTTTTCCTCGTTGTCCTCCCATTTATTTTAATATTTACGTCTGAAAATTTCACAACACTTTGAAATTTGTGATAAATTAGCTTTTAGGGACTTCTCCAAATATATTTTCCAACAATCGTTTGTTTTACTTTTACATAGAAATTTGGTGAGTTTTAGAATAAATGCCATTATTTTGTTAAATAAATAAAAACAGAAAACTTTTGTTCTACAATTTTTTTCAAAATTGTCCATTGACAACATTTCATTGTCAAAATGAGTTTGTCAGACATTTGATGTATACACATTAACTGATGTCATTTATGTTTGGAAAAAAATAATACTTATTTCAATTTGAAAATATGAGAAAGTTTTCTTTGCATCTTTAGATTTGTTTTGCAATAAAAGTGATGCGGGCGGCCATGAATCTTTTTTTACTTTTTCCGAATCCGACCCTTTGTGGGGGAAGTGTCGGAAGAAGTGAGCCGATATATTTCATCTGCACAAAAAATCTTGTGTTGTTGAACTGTGAGGTTGTGCCAAATTTGAGAATAATCGGATACTCCTGAGCGTCCTTAGTGTGTGGATGGTGTGCCAGAAGAAGTGGTCGATTCAATCTGTTCTTTATACCAGATATTGTGTTGGAAGAAATATTTCGATTTGCCAAATTTAAAGACAATGGCACTCTTATTTTACATTTTACAACAGATTTTATTATTCAAAAAATCGGGTTCTTGGTGGGGAGGTACTTGAAGAAGTGATCCGATATATCCTATCCTCTCACCGAATCATTTGTTTGCAGATGTATTTCGATGTGCAGAGTTTGAAAAGAATTCTTTTCTTATTTCGCATTTTGTGAGTGTTATAATTATTCCAAGGTTTGACACTTTCTGGGCGAGAAAACAGAAGAATGGACCAATGAATCCCATCTTCACACTAGATCGTTTGTTGATAGAAATATTACGTCTGCGAAATTTGAAGACAATGTGATTCTTACTTCACATTTTATAAGAGATATTATTCAAAATTGTAATCCTTTGTGGGGGAGATACTGGAAGGAGTGCCTATCTCTGATCGAAATCAGATACTCCCTCTGAGAGTTTTCGTTCTCAGCACACAGACCTAAAAGACGGAAACGTGATCCACATTGAATTGATACATTTTTTTATAAATTTTATTGAATAATTCAATTGTTTATTATTGTAAATAAACAAATTTGTTTTTGTTGTGACAGCTTAGTTACAGAAAATGCAGAGTTACAGGGAATGCTTATTTGAAATGACTTCACCTTCTTAATTTTACATTGGTTCTATTACCGTATACACTACACTAGGTTACATTGCATGAAAGAAAGTTGTTTGCTAAGTTTAGCTTGGATCTACTGTATAAAAAATAGCGGATAGAAAAGAAAAACAATCGAAAATTCAATTAGATTTTAACGAATGATGTTTGTTTAAAACATTGGTTAGATCATGGTACAATAATTACAAGGTATGGCAGAATGACTAAATTTGAAAAACACAACTCTCAAGCTAGAGTCTTGGATCTCAAATTTAGTTTAACAAATGCAATAGTTTGTTGTTTTATTTGACTAGTTTCTCCCAATATTTTTTATAATAAAATCGCCGTGGACTTTTCACAGCCTCGAGTTGTTGATTCAATTAAAATTCTTTTCATCCCAAAACGGAAGCATTCGTTCTTTCGAAAAGCTGTAATCATGGTAGAACTAAGAAGGTAAAGTCATGTAATCATATGTTTACAATTTTTTCTAATTTATACATTTGACAACATCTCATTCTCAAAATGTATACTTATAAATCCATTGTATTCACACAAAATCAGAGATGGGAAGTGTTTTTTATGCATTGAAGCTCTAATATGAATTTAAATTTTAACTGATTTTAATATTTTTAAATTAGTTTGTTTATTATTAGAACAAAACATACTCATAAACAACTGTAAACATTTTTTACATTACAAACTACCTAAAGAAAAAATTGTATTTAATTGATTACTATCTTCAATCCTTGTCTTCAATCTTACATCTTTCAAACGCGCCCCGCAATGTACGTTTCTTCCAATCATTAATTTTGAAAATATTTTATTTTTCAAAACAGTAAGTACATACACAAAATTGGCAGAAGTCCGGCACACAGCTGGTAGCGCTACATTACCTTTTAGTTGTACCATGGTAGAAGAATATAGGTAGATGCATCAACGCTTGGGAACCTTGATGTGTCAAAATTTTTGAAATGTTGTTTCGAAAATAAATATATTTTTATATGTTTTCTTATACGACGCCAAACGGATATTATTATGATAATCATTTTTCAACAATTTTTACGAATTTTAATAACTTTTCATTCAACATTTTGAATTTCAAATTTAGTTTGACAGTTCATTGTTCCAGCAGCTGTTTCGATGCGACTACCTGTATTCTTCTACCATGAGTTGAGTCAAATACTATCAAAAGCAAAGAAGAAATTGAACATTCGAAAGCAACGCAGGACTAAACAGCTGTTTTGGTATAAACAATAGGGATCTATTAATCGTTTTGTTACTATGCAAATATCCTGGCTGGCAATGCTTTACAAAGGGAATTCGTTTCTTTGTTGTATTTTTCAGAGTCAGCACCTGTTAACTTTTACATATCCTGTGTATGCCTTTCTGGCGCTTTTTCTGGTTTAATGGTGATTTATGAATTTTCCTTTGGCCAGGATCAAAGTAAAGTAAAAACGACCTCTCAATCGATAACGCTGTAACAACCGATAACGACTTTTTGCACATTATCGATAATTCGAGTGGCGGTTTACAGTTCCCTAACCCTACTATACAGGCAGATTTATTTGCAAGGAAAAAAAGAGGAAAAGTGAATGAATTCGTTGTAAAATTTTCATAAATTATCCACAATATACTTAAAAAAATTTACAAAAACTAAATAATTTGCAAAAACATACAATGGGGTTTGCAATAAACCATTAAAAACGCGAATGCAAACCGTGCGAAACCGAAAAAAACAAATCTTAACTATTGCCAGGCAAAACAGTAGCTGTGAAAAACGACGGCTAGAAAAAGGAGAAAAATTCTACGCCGAAAAGGCAGACTAACTGAGAGAAGAAGCACATATCTTCTGGTCATCGGCGCTGTTTGGAGGACTGGATTTTTCCAAAACAACTTTGCCAAATGAGTGGAAATATGTGTGATATTTGTTCTGATTTCCAGCAATTATTGGAGTCGTGTAAGTAAAAAAGGACATTGGCTGAATGTGTTTATGTCGCCGAACACGTAGCAGACATCCATGCTCAATCATGCTGGGTGGTGTTTCCAATTTGGGAGGCATACATAGAACGGCATGTGATTTGTTTGAAATACATGTAAAAAAGCCGGTGCTGTAAACAAAATCCTTATAATTTAATACCAAATTTTAACAAAGAAAAATAGAGCCTGCCTATGTCGTTTGCGTGAGTGCGTGTGTGTAGGAACAGCGATTGTCCCGAAATAGTGCTGAAAGAAAAAGAAAACGGGGGAGTAGATGGAAAGGTGTGGAAACGTTGTTAAAAGAGGTCTCAGTATTACTCCGATACCCTTACCTCCGGCTCATAGAGGAATGATACATTATATTTGTCCTCTGCAGGCTAACATAGACCAGTCTCATAAATTGTGTAACTGTATCTTATTTCAGTAAATGACAGTGGAGATATCCTTTTTAGTGAATGAATGTGATCACATTTAGTTACTGAACGTTCCTAAGTTCAGTTTATATCCGTTGCAGGCACCGTTGCTATATCTGTTTTAAGAATAAACAAGGTTCAGGCCCCCTAAGTTTTTAAGTAATATTTAAGTTCTACTCCGTTCCAAATATAGAACTAGCTACTCAACCCAACACTTAGTCATTGCTACATCTTCCTAATTATATTTGAAAGAATGATTTCCAAGCCTTAAAAGGCCGTCGAAAAAGTATAATCAACCAACCCCATGGACGTATGACAGAATAAAACCTTTAGTCTATATTTCCCACCTACCGTTGTACTACTTTGTCCAGAACAGATATGTAATCAACCTATTGTATTCTATAGTTTAAACCATTGTCATTATATATGGAACTTATACATTTGTTCTCATTCTCATCTCCTTCGGCTGAGAGCCACCACTGTTAAGCAGTGGTCTTCAAGGATGCCGTAAGTATTTTTTTACCAGGTGCAACAGGGTGCCATTTTATTTCACCTTCACGAGAGAATTTTTTTTGGAGGTCATATGATGCTGCTAATTTTTATAATTCATCCAGTTATCAATTATTATTCTAAAACTTGTATATCTTCCATTTCAGATGAGACACGAATAACCAGCAATGATGCCAAGCATTCGATCATTTATAAAAGTGAAATTGAAACAGCATTTGGTTACATACAGGCATGGCCTCAAAGGCAATGCATGTGTCTATATCGAGACACGAAAAATTTCGAACGTTTCAATTTACTGATACAATCGATGATCTGCTTAGCGGTCCATCATTTGAAACACATTAAACGTTTAATTGAGGACTATAGAAAAATTACAGCTCATGCGGCTGCTACACAAGCCCCAGCACAGACTCAATCATCAGCCGGTAGCTGCGCCAATGCAGAAGGCCAACCATCCAAGGAGGATGAAAAAACAACTACCACAGCAACGAAAGAAGAAAATAAAGTTGAAGACAAAAAAGATGCTGGTAGTACACAGAAGAAAATAGAATCAGATCCAGCAAAGGACGAAAAACTATATAAAAAGTCGGGTAGCAGCTCCACAGACGATGAAAAACCACAGTCAACAAACCCCACAGAAGCTGTAACATCGAAAACATCGGATGATTCAACGCAGCAGTCATCGATTGGGTCGTCTGGTGGTGATAAAGCCGCATCCGCATCACAACCATCACCATCCTCTTCAACAGTATCCCAACACACCGAAGAGCCTTGGATATTACCCGAAGTCGAAAAATTGCTACTCTTGGTATCCAAGATCTTCTTGCTCAATTTTCCACTATACATTGCGTACAAACACAGTACCCATGCTCGTCTGGACGACATATCGGCCGAAGAGGCACAACATTTGGCCATATTTTGTGATCTACATGACAATGAAATACCCGTTCACTTGTTGCGAAACACAACATTATTTTGTAACTCGAATGGCTTTGCAGCCATGAAGTTGTGCTTCGATCAACCTGATTTGCCGGTAACAACGGCCCATGCCATTACGGCCACAGTGTCGAATATAAAGTTATGGTTACACTACGGTTGCATTGTACAATTGTATGTACCGCTGAGAAGTAAAATATTACAATACATGTGTAAGCTGTCCGATCAAAATCTAAGGACAGCTGCCACCAGGGCAATGGCTGATTTTGTGTGGTCAGCTGTGCGAGATCCCTTGGATGCATCGGTTAGTTTTGACGTTGAGGGTTTGGCGTTGGCATTTAAATATTTTACATCAACCACGTTGACAATGAGATTGGCTGGTAAGTTAAAAGTTATAAAAATATTGATATATTCTTTTTAATTTTTTTCTATTTTTAGGCATCACACAAATCAATGCTCACATCAATATTTTTGGGGAGATCGAAACGGTTGGTGAATTTGAGGTTGTGGCCCAAAAGATTGCAAACTGGTTAACTGAAAATCAAATAATTCAGCATTTATTTGGTCCCAATTTGCATGTGGAAGTATTGAAACAGGCCCATATTGTTTTGAATTTTTTGGCTGTGGAAAATCAAATTACGGAAGAACACATTAAACTTATTTGGCAGGCTACACAACAGCTGAAACACTGCTCCAAGGCAATTTTCGATATTCTGCCATCGCTGGTAAAGAATTTAGCTCCAAAACCTGCGATGTATTTGTATACTCTGTTGTGTCGCATGGATCCCAAAGAACACACAGAACAAAGTATTTATATTGCCTCGGCTCTGACCAAACTTATATGGTCCAGGGACTCGGCTCAATTGAGTTTGGAAGAAGAACTAATGGCGGCTAATGCCACAGCAACAAGTTCAGATAGCGGCAGCATGGATGGCAGTAATTCAGATGAAGGTAATGGCGATGACAGCAGTCTGGTTAGTGCCCGAAAAAGTCCCATAGATATTGAGAATGTATGCTCCTCGGATACGGGTGTAACACCCTGCAAACAGGCCAGACGCAGGCGTCAAATGCCCATAATACCGTTGGGAAAATTCGGAAAAGTTATTAACGAGGGTGATATAAAAATCATTAAACCCACCACAGATATGAAGTGAGTATTGGCATTTTGTTTATTTTTGTTTTTCAATGTAGTCAGCTTTTAATCTCCTCCTCAAAATGTGTTGTCTTATAAAATATTGAGATTAATACCATTGCTGTTTGTTTTTTACTCTTTCAGAATGAAAAATCATCGAATTGTAAATATCATCGACAATTCCAGCAGTGAAGATGACATGACCCAGGGATCGCTGAACATAACACTGCATCGAAAAAAATCGCGCAAAAGAGCCCGCAAAAATAACAGTAATATGCCCCTGACACGATTGGCCTACGAAATTGTTGAAGCCATTTGTGATGGCGGTGAAGATGAAGCGTCAAGTGATGATGGCGACGACGGTGATGACCCGGAAGCTGAACTTCTGAATGATAGTGATGATTGTAGTGATACTGGACAAGTGTCGGGTGCTGTTTTGACCCATTTACATGGTGGAGGTCAATACATTAGAGCTATAGCAGAAACTCATATCAGCGAACTGTTGAGTGGAGCTGAAAACGAAGGAAGCTATTCATCACCAATGAGTAATAAATCCGAGAAGAATTTGGCAGATTTTGATGATGAAGATGTTTCGCCATGTGAGGAAGAGATTGCCCAATTGGTGAGTTCTCATGCCCAGAGGGTTTCTCATAATTGCATGCCACCAGCCTTAGCTGCAGCAGCAGTGGCAATGGCTGCGGCCCACACAGCAATGTCAATGCAAAAAAATGATGCAAATGTAGCGGCGGCAGCAGCTGCTGTGGCAGTGGCAGCAGTTGCCACTGGCAATGCCCAACAGTCGTTGTTGGCAATGCAACAGCAAGCAAATGCTGCCGCAATGGCCAAAGCGGTGACAGCCGGTCTCAATTCAAATGCTTCAGCAAGCAAACATGGTAATGACACAGAAATGGACAAGGAATGTAATAAAGCTGCGACTTCATCCATATCACCGCAACAACCAACATTTAAAATCAATGATGTCTGTCAGCCGGGTAATACTTTGTTATGGGATTTATTACAGGATGATAAAATTGTGAGTATTTTTGTATATTTTTTTTATTTCAAAACTGTAATTGTCTTTTCCGCTTTAAACAGGGACAGCTTGGCGAATCATTGGCCCTGGAGGCAGAAAAGGCATTAGCCACATTGTTATGCTTTAGCAACGATCGTCATTTGCGCACGAAATTTATTGAAGGTTGTCTACAAAATCTTGCCAATAATCGCAGTGTTATTGTCTCGCTACGTTTGCTGCCCAAGTTATTTGCATCATTCCAACAATTTCGTCCATCCGATACCCATCATGTTACAATGTGGGCTGAACGTCAGCATCGCATGATGTATCATTTCTTTAACAATATTAAATATTATGCCAAAAGGCATATGGAATATTTGGTAGCCAAGGCAGCGGGTGAACAGCAACAACAAACGGTAAATGAATTGTCCCTATACTCGCACAAGACACAAGTGTCAGTACGTCTACAGTTTTTGTCATCGATATTTTCTTCGATGGGTTCGCCAAAGACTTTCAGGTTAATACTTGTGAAATTTTTGAATTTTGTCAAAAAATAACGTCTCTTTCCTTTTTCAGATTAAGTCTAGAACAAGTGGACGCCCTATGGGAATGGCTGGCCCATGATGTGGACTGTTCGGATTGCTATTTCTCTTGGCTGCAAAGTCAAGCCAAGGGAGGAGATCAGCATGCCTTAGGATTGGATGCATTGCAACATTTATATTTAAAAAAATTGCCTGAACTGAGACCAGAAGACTTTTCCATGGTTGCTTTGGGCCTATTTCAGCAATTGTGTAGTTTAGCTCGCATGGCCATAGCACATTATGAAAAGCAAATGGATGCAATTTCCACAAACTCATCAAATATTGTGGGTATGTTTCATCTCTGGAAGATTGCATTGAGGGCCCATACTTCGGAAGTGTCGCTGGCCGCCATTCAATACATAAATATGTATTACATGGGCCAGCAATTGCGACTGGAAAAGGAATTTGTATCACAATGCATGGAACATCTGACACAGGCTGCCAACGCATTGGAATGGTAAATAAAAGCTACTCCCTTTCCAAAAGTGTTGTAATTTTATTTATTTTTTATTTCTTTGAAAACCGCCTTCGTAGCAACAATGAAGATGAGAATGCCCTGATGTGTGTCCAGCGTGGTTTAATGTTATTAAACACCCATTTAGATACTTTCCGACGACGTTACGCATTTCATTTACGACGTTGGGCCATTGAAGGACAGGGCATTGGTTCACATAGTAATCTCAAGAATGAAGGCTCAGGACCCGCCATACGTATAATACTACAGCCAGCGGGGCTGTCGGAAAAGTCAATATTACACATGCATGCTTGTGACTTAATTGCTGACTTAAAGGCAGAAATATCGAAATGGTAAATATTTGTTAGTGCACATTTTAATAAAGAAAATTGAACTGTTTTTTTTGAAGGTGGGAAAATCTACAGGGTACTTCCAATTCGGGAGTATCTGCCCCCGTTTTGGGCCTCCTTTTAAGTGAAGGGCCATTACGGATAATAACACAAGGCCAGGAGCTATCATCGGAGTATGATGAAAGGACATTGGGAGATGCAGGTTTTAAGGATAACCAGGTAAGGAACAAAGTCAAAATTATATAATCAATTTATATAGTTCCACCAGGCATTTGTTATTCAGCGTTATTTTAAAATGCTCCTATTAATTTTACTCTCTTCCAGATCGTTTATGTATCGCTGGGAGGACGAGGTGCCCGACGCAAAGAAACGAATATCGATCATCCATCAATGCAACCGCCACCACCCAAAGAATGTTTACCCACAGTATTATTGCTACAACCGAAATATTTCGAAAAGCTCTTCTCGTTGATGCAAACGTTGGGCGATATGAAACCCCAACCGAATAATTTGCAATTGCATACCAAGGCACAGATATTATCACGACGTGTATGGGATATTTTGGCTATATTACCGACAAATCCCACAATTCTGGATGCATTCAAAGGTTTGGCCAGTGATCTGACGGAATGTGACCAGTACGCGAACGGTCAGGAACAGGAGAAGGAAAACAAACACAAAAAAATCAAACAAAAATTATGTGAACTATTGGATCCAATTAATTTACAAAAATTTATGTATTCACTACATATTGTGGAGAGTTTGGCATTGCATAGTGTATTTCAGCAACGTGGTGGTGCACCATGTTGTGGGGGAATAAATGGTAATATTATCAGTGTTGAATCGGCAGCAAAATCTAAGAAAGCCAGTAGCAGTTGTGCAGGTACCTGTTCCGGAAGCGGCAGTGGAAGTGGTAGCTGTCCTGGCAGTGCAGGCGGCAGTGTATCATCCGGAGCCAGAAGACGTGACAGCATCGAAAGTCCCCAGAGCAGTAATAATAACAAAGACCACGAAGAAGATTCTTCCAAGCCAATTAGCAGCGATGAAAGGGATAAAGAATTTTCCGCGGACATGGGAAAGGAAGGAAATTCAACAATGATTTCTATGGATACACCAGAAAGTGAGCAACACACTTCAGCTAACAATGTAACCACAAGTGATAAGGAGCCCAGTAGTCCCCTCAAACACATGGCAAAAAAGGCAAAGAAATCGGAATGTTCTGCATCAACGCAAATGGACACATCCACAACGAGCGACAATAAATGGAGTGAAATTTTCATACGTAGTGGCGGCTTAAAACATCTTTATGATATCTTCATATCGGGCCAATTACAACAAAGCTCCTATCCCAAAGAATTGTTGAATGAATGGCGACACGATTGTTTGGCCAGTCTCTTGCGCATTTTATGGCTGTTGGGATTCGAAGAGGATTATCACGAGGATATGTTGGTGTCCATTTCAAAGCCCAAAGAGTTTATGTTGGAAATGATGTCAGTAGATTCTTGCTTAAGACGTCTCTCTTCCATATTGAATGACGAAGCCTATAGCAATTACTTGGCCACCACTTCAAGCTATCAATATCACCATTTGAGGACTGGTTTTTGGGGTCGAGCCCAAGTTGTACAATTTGCTATGAACATCATGGTCAGTTTTGTTCATGCCTCTGTTGAGGCTAGACGATCGTTGTGGGCTCATGCCGAGTACTGTAACTGGGTGCAGAAATTCATTTTGGAAGATCCGGAACCGGCGGTTAGACGAGAAATTTGTGCCGGTCTATATCGCATATGTTTGGGTAATTCTCAAAGCTATCAGCAGCTGTTGGCACCATTGCTGAGGAAATTGATTTCGTTTTTGCCCGTGGCAGAAAAAATGACCTCTTACAATCACCACAATCCCTATATGTTGACGGATGATGGCAAGGAGCCATATGGACCGGCTTGTCGTGATTATTTTTGGTTATTGGCCCGATTGGTTGATACTCTATCACCGGAAATGGTTAAATCTTCTCTGGAGTCATCTGCCTACAATGAAGATGCCATTGATGTTGAAAAGCTATGCCAGTCGGTGGCTCAGAGTATACTCACGCGTGAGTTCTATGAAACCCGTTATGGAATGCAGGACGATGGCTTGGTTGGTCTCATCAATCTTATGTCGAATTTAGTAAAATATGATCCCACCTTTAAGTTCAGTTCCCAGGCTGTACAATTCATAGAGAAGATATTTGAATTTTTATTTGATATGCCCTCACCAAATAATCGTCAAAAGCCCAAATGCAAATCGGCCACATCGAGAGCAGCGGCCTATGATCTTTTGGTGGAATTGTGTAAGAATTGTCCGAAAAATTACACATTTTTGCATCAGAAGCTGTTGGCGCAACATACGCCCGGACCAATGCCACCATATCCATGGGACTATTGGCCACGCGATGAAGGACGTTCGGAGTGCGGCTATGTGGGTCTGACAAATTTGGGTGCCACTTGCTATATGGCTTCCTGTATACAACATCTCTATATGATGCCACAGGCCAGAGCTGCTGTTCTTCGAGTCCCACCAGGCAAGGCCCAAAAACATGCACCCACCCTGCGTGAACTACAACGCATGTTTGCATATCTTTTGGAATCTGAACGCAAAGCCTATAATCCACGATCCTTTTGTCGTGTCTACCAAATGGATCACCAGCCACTGAATACGGGCGAACAAAAGGATATGGCTGAATTTTTTATTGATCTTGTCTCGAAACTGGAAGAAATGACTCCTGACCTTAAGGATTTAGTCAAACGTCTATTTTGTGGTACTTTAAGTAACAATGTCGTCTCATTGGACTGTGATCATGTCTCTAGGACAGCTGAAGAATTCTATACGGTACGTTGCCAAGTAGCTGATATGCGTAACTTGCAGGAATCCTTAGATGAGGTGACTGTCAAAGACACATTGGAGGGTGATAATATGTATACATGTTCGCAATGCGGCAAAAAAGTTAGGGCTGAGAAGAGGGCATGTTTTAAGAAATTGCCACAGATTTTGTGTTTCAACACGATGCGTTATACCTTTAATATGGTGACAATGCTGAAGGAGAAGGTTAATACACATTTTTCATTTCCCATGCGTTTGAATATGTCGGATTATGTGGAGAAAACTCTAATGCCACATCAATATAAAGGTGCGTTCAAAGATTTCAGTTTTATATATGCATTGTTATTGAAAGATACTTTTGTGGTTTCCCATGTTTTAGAGGATCGTGAAAAACGAAAAGCAGAAAAAGGAGGAAATGCAAATGATTTGGAGGATGACTTGGAAGAATGTTTAGAGTAAGTTTTATTTGGTGCTTATTTGAATTCATTCTAAAGTGGGCATTTTTTAATTATCAAAGATATGAACTTGTGGGGGTCACTGTACATACCGGCACGGCTGATGGTGGCCACTATTATAGTTTCATCAAGGAGCGCAATAAGTCTGCAATGCAACATGATCGTTGGTTCCTTTTCAATGATGCTGAAGTCAAGCCCTTCGATCCTTCACAAATTGCAGCTGAATGTTTTGGTGGAGAAATGACGGTAAACCCAACAAATTATATTTACCAACACAAAAATGTTAACAAAAATGATTTTCTATTTCAGAGCAAAACTTATGATTCCGTGACAGAAAAATATTTAGATTTTAGTTTTGAAAAGACTAATTCGGCCTATATGCTGTTCTATGAGCGAAGATTGCCTGAACACCTCAAAGAAAAACATGCCCATCTCTTGGCTTCGCCACCAATGACAATAAGTCCAAAGATGAAAAACGAAACGTCAACGGATGAAGGTTCAAAGGAAAAAGAAAATGTTTCACCAATTGAAGGAAAAGAAATGAAAGAAGCACCGGAAGGCAAATGTGATAATAAAAGTAAAAGCCCCGAAGAAAAGGCAACTGATAAACCGACCACAGAAACAGAGATACCATCCACATCAACGGGATCCACATCATTGTCATCCAATGTCACTGCAATAACGCCCACATCCAGCAGCTTGGCAAATAAAGCAACTGATCATTTTATAAGACCACAATTAAGTAAGGAACTGGAAGACTGGATATGGCAGGATAATAGACAATTTTTACAAGATCGCAACATATTTGAACATACCTACTTTAAGTAAGTTTAATATTTAAGCATTTACAAACTCCTAGTAATTTTATATTCAACTTTCCCTTCAGTTTCATGTGGCAAATTTGTGGCCATATCCCACAAACCTTGATATCTCAGCAAGATGTCACTTGCATGGCTGCTAAGCTGTCCGTATCGTTTTTTATTGAAACATTTATACATGCCAAAGAAAAGGTACGTTCGTTGTTTTCGATCGTTTTTATTATTTAAGGGTAATAATCTGAAATGTTATATTTTCAGCCAACTATGGTACCATGGGTGGAACTTTTGACAAAACAATTCAATGCCAGCCAGGAGGCTTGTGAATGGTTTTTGACCCATATGTCAATGGAACCATGGTGGCCAGTACAAGTTTTAATTCAATGTCCCAATCAAATGGTTCGCCAGATGTTTCAACGTTTGGTCATACATGTTATTCAAAGACTGCGGTAAGTTGTAGTTAATTTGCTACGGAGTAATATTGAAAGTTATTGCATAAGGAATGTTATTTTAGGTTTTAACAGGATTAATATTCGTGCCCTTTATAAATATTTTTGAAGGGAAAATAGAAGAAAATCCGCAGTAGAGATTTTTGTGTAGCAATTGTGTGTAGGTTATTCAAGAATATTTTGAGGGAAGAAGTTATCTATATCGGTGGAGTTTAAAATGAAAGAGGAGATATATAATTGTTATTATTTTTTTAAGAACCTTTTGTAATGGGTCTCAATTGAGCTACATCGTTCATTTATTAAGAAGTGGTTTTCAATGACGTATGACATTTTTTCTTATGAAACCATCGTGGATTTTTGGACAAACATATTTTAAGAATTTTTTAGAAATTTTGTTCAGGGGAATATTGGTGGACTTTTTAGAGTATTATCTTAAAAAACAACGCGGTTTTTTTAGAATACAGGGTGAGATAAACAACTGCAACAAAGTCAACCGCTATAATTTTTATTTTTTTTTTTTTTAATTTTATTGATTGAGAGCAAAAAATGTCTGAAATAGCATCAAATTTTAGAATAAGTTTAGATTTGTTCGAATTGGTCACATTTGGCACGAATTATGGCCTTCAAATGGCCAATGAAAACGTCACACGCTGCCCGAATGTTGCTCTGCGGCCTCTTGGCCCAGTACCGGCGAAGCGTTTGCTTGAGGTGATCGACACTTTGGTATTTTTTAGTGCCAACCTTGCTTTTCAAAATACTCCAGACACAATAGTCCAATGGATTGGTATCCGGAGATTTTGGTGGCCATTGTGCGCTGGAAATGAAGAGAGCAATCTAATTTTGTAACCATTCTTGGGTGACACGTGCTGAGGCGATGGTGCTGAGTCCTGTTGCAATGTCCAAGGTTTGCAGCCAAAATGTTTGCGTGCCCAAGGCTTTAATACACCCTCCAGAATATTTTCGCGATAATATTCGGCATTTATTCTGATGCCAGGGTAGATTAATACGAGCGGAGAGCGACCATTGGCTGTTATGGCGGCCCACACCATCACCATGGCCGGCGCTTGAGACTCTTTTGAGTCTATTTTCTTCCTGTTGCGGTGTAAGTTCTTGCACTTTTTGAAATTGCAATGGCTCATTTTTCATTTTTAAATATTTGCCGAATGAAATATTGCGATATGTTTAGCTTTCGAGCCATTATTCGTCCACTGCGACACGGGTTTCGATCAAGTCGATACTTTACTTTTCGAACCATTTCTGCTGATGTTGCTGTTTTCTTCCGTTCACTTCTTTGACGTCGGGCTACGCTGCCATTATCACGTTAACGAGCGATGGTACAAGACACAAAAGATTTATTCACATTTAAATGCTAGAGTGCTCTAACGATAGCCACTTGTGGTTTTCCAGCCAAATTCCATCACAAATAACTTTTTTTCTGGAAAATTCTCACCAAAATGCTTCTCACTCGAATAATTTTAACAGCTGTCAGACGAGTGGCTTAGAAATGACAGCAGTCTGAAGTAGGTTGCAGTTTTTTCATCTCACCCTGTACTTTTTGAAAAGGCAAAGAATATTTTTTGAGAAGAGAAATATTTTTTAAAAAAAACGTGATTTTTTATATATTTTTTGAACATAAAAACGTGGTTTTAGAATATCTTTGGATATCGTGGACTTTCTAGGAATATATTTTGAAGTGAAAAACGTGGAATTGTGAATTTTTAGTAATTTCTTTTGAAGAGACATTCGTGAATATTGTGGGAATATTTTTGAAGACTTAAAATTTTTTGAAGTTCCAATCGAGAAATTTTTAAGGAATATATTTTATTTTTGTGGATATATTTTAAAAGGAACATCGTTATTGTATTTGAGGTACAATCGTTGATTTCTTTTGAAATCAATTTTTGAACGGACTGTCAAGGATTTTTTCAGGCAAGCGATCTATTTAGTAGAATATTTTTGTAAGGGATATTTGAGCTATTATCCTGAATTGTTATACCCTCAGCCAGCCGTGTGTAACAAACTTAAAAAAATGTATAAATTAGTAAAATGTATCAGAAATGTTTGCCTTATTTGGGCGATGGCCGTATGTGGATAAATATTTGATAAATTTCCCTTCCGATTAAGTTATGAATTACCTTAGGATTTGACACCGAAATTTAGAATCTAGCCAAATCCCACACATAAACAAGTATGCGACGAAGATAAATTATGGAAAGTTCCATTTATGCGTATATCATAGGAAAAATGCATCTATAATCTGACTCTAGAAACCTATGTATATTCTGAAGAACATTGTAAAACACTTATTGGAATTTCAAATTCAGTGTGTTTCAAATATCCTGTTAAAAGTAAAAGATTCAGACATATATGTAGATTTGGCAATTTTATTATTTTCATTTTTTTGGTAAAAATGTTTAATTTTTATTACCGAAGCATTCAAATTTATAAAATCAAGTTACTATAGTCCTTAAATCTTTGTGGTAGTTTCAACGGTGGATGTTGTTATTGGGGAGTCTGTGGTCGAAAATGATGGTGGTGATGGGACTGGCGATTGCATGGTTGTTGAAGACAATGTAGGCAAGACTGTTAAGGTACTTTCTTCAATTGGTTTTGGTGTTGTCATTGTCTTCGAAGGTTTTTGATTTGTATTAAACGAAAATAAATCCAATAGGTTCTGAAATATAAGATGAATGTTTAGGTTTTTTTTTTGTTAAAATATATTTTGTAAATTAAATTTGTAATTTTAAAAATTTTAAGTATTTTTACCTGTGAAAAGTTATCTAAAATTGTGAAGAAATTCTGTTTAGCGTTTGCTAAACTCTTTTCTATTTCACCAAGAAAATCTGTGCTTTTTTGTGGTTTACCATTGTCTCCTCTCTCTAGGTTTGCATCCATGTCCACATAGTCAAATGGTATAAACGCCGAAATTTGTGATGAAAATATCACAAGAATTACAAAAGAAAGAAACACTTTCATTTTGTCTGATATTAAACTATATTTTCCACAGGTATCTTGAAAATGATTGAACTTAATTGAAATTCTTAGTATTTGAACTACATATTAATGGCTAGGTGGTTTTTTTTGGTTTAATCTGAAAACAAAAAACATTTGTGTAAACAAACTTAACTTTTGGAGAATAAACAACGAAAAGGTCGTCTAAGTTAATGACATTTCAGATGTTTAACCCTTTCAAAGGCATTTCATATTTGTTATTTTTTACCAAAAACATTTTTCCTTATTTACAGAGCTTCACATTGCCATCTTTATTTGAAAACCGAATCGGATGTCGATGACAAGGAGGTCATTGGAACAGCTTCATGTGTTACTCGTTTCATAAGTTCATTGACCATACTAATGGAGCATGGTGCTAAAGCCCATTTACGCAATCTTTCCGAGTTCTTTGGCTTGCTATTCGAATTTTCACGCATGGGCGATGAGGAAACTTTGTTTCTGTTACGCATTGGTGTTATAAAAAGTGTGGCCGATTTCTATTTGGGCAATAAGACTCATGATAATGTAAGTTTAATCGCTATTTGTTAAGTAATATTTATTAATTATGACTTAATTTTCAGCTTGAAGTTGGTTCGGATAACGATGATAATTCCTCGGATGAGGCATTATCGGTGGATAAGACAAGGCCAGCTTCATTGGATAAAATGATTGCCTTGGTGGCAAGCCTAGTGGAACGATCGAGGGGAGCAGATTTGCGTTTGAAATTGTCGCCCAAGGACTATAACGCCATTGCAGGCGGCAAGGTAAGTTCAGATAAGTTATATATTTTGCAAGGTAATGTAGATATTATCTTTGAATCTTGTGTAGGGTTTCCCGTTTTTGTATCAACAAATTAAAGATAACATAAATCCTCATCAAACAAGGCATTTAATACATGCTCTCTGTCGCTGGGACGAGCGTTTGGCCAATCAAATCATAACCATGTTGTTTACATCTGTAACCAAGCACACTGAATTGTGTGGTCCTTTCTTTAAGCTATTGACATTGTTGACAGAAACTCAGGGTGGACCCTCTGGCCTGCCATGTTTTTCTCAATTAGTTTTGCAGCGGGTTTGGGATGCTGCCGAATACTGTCCACAGTCGGCATTGGATTGGCTGGCTTTTCAAGCACCCAAAAATAAAATAGCACATGCCTGGATCTTACAATCGGCCGATACATGGGTGGAGCAATATTTGCTTGCCCATCACAATTCAAGAGTTCGTAATGGTGCGTATAAATAAGGAATTTGAAAATCGTTTATATTTAATTGTCTGCAACTTGAATATATTTCAGCTGCTGCATATTTACTGGTCTCACTGGTACCATCACAGCCATTTAGGGCTAATTTCCGCATACATTCACTGCACAAATTATCATCGTCTTCATCATCTCATGTTTATCGGTGAGTGAGAACGTTATTTTTCCGCAAAAAAATGTCAATTCAAATAAAATACCTATTTGTCTTATCTTCCAGTGAACTTAACAACGATGCTCAAATAATTCTACACAATATCATTAATTTGCTGTTACGTTTATTGCGGCCAGCAAGAGCATACGCCGATATTGGCGTTCATGGTACAACAAAATTAACTTCTTACTTTAGCCTTTTAGCATATTGTATGGCATCTAAGACTGAAAAACTTATGGTAAGAATAGTTTCGTCCTAAATAGGAAAATTTCGTACATTTTTATTTTTTGTAGATGGGTCCTTACATGCGTGCTTTGTGGGATCTATTTCATCCACGTTTGTCAGAGCCAAGTGTACCAGCTCATCACAATAAACACGCTTTGTTGGCATTTTGGCATCATACCATCCTCGATTGTCCCGAAAATGCATTGATTGTAGCCAACTGTCCAGAAATCACAAGGAATATAGCATTTAATTATATATTGTAAGTATTTTGTGGAAACGGAACCCCAATAAGCTATTCCAAAAAAAAAAAAAAAAAAAAAAAACACTTGGATAGAACTCAATACCCTAAAAATCCCTTTAATTGGGAAACTACAGAAAGTTACCAAGACCTTAAAAATGCCTTTGAGAAAGTTGAAAGTTCAAAAAATAACGAAGGCCTTAAAAATCCCTTTGAGGGAAGTTTAAACATACTCGATCGTCAAATCCAAATCTCTCAAACAGAGAGTCTTCAGAAAGTTACCAAGGCCTTAAAAATATATTTGAAAGAAATATTAAAATACTCGGTCGTAAAATCCAAGTCCTTCAATAGAGAGACGTCACGATGTTGCCAAGGCCTTGAAAATTAATTTGAAGAAGAAGCATAAAATCGTGAAATCCAAATTCCTTAAATAGAAAGACGTCAGAATGTTGCCAAAGGTTAAAAAATTCGTTTGAAGAGGAAGTATAAAAATACTCGATTGTCAAATCCTAATTCCTTAAATGGGGAGACCGTTCAAAGGTATTCTTAAATAATCCATCATCATAGTTCTTAACAAAAATGTGTTTAAAAAACTTAATATTATACAGGGTGAGATAAAACACTGCAACCAAGTCAAACGCCATAATTTTTACATTTTTATACCCTACAACACTATGTGTTGGGGGTATTATAAGTTTGATTGGGCCAAAAATTATGTAACACCTCGAAATATTGATTTCCCACATAGGAAAGTATATATGGATCTTCCTATCTCGCCGAGCTGAGTCGATCTAGCTATGTATGTCCGTCCGTCTGTCCATGTTAATTTGTAACCACTCTACAGGTCGCAATTATGGCCCAATCTTCACGAAATTTAGAATGGAGGTGGGGTTAAGGTCAGAATAGAACCCTATTTCTTTTTGAGATGATCGCATAATATTTAGGGGTCGAAATGGACCAAAAACTGAAAAATTTCTTGAATTTGCAGTTGCTCTACAGGTCGCAATTATGGACCAATCGACGCGGAAATTAGCATGGGGCTAGATCTTCGGGCTGGACAGAAGCCTTCCAATTTTGATGGTCATCGGGTAATATTTAGTGGGTGAAAAAGGCTATATGTTAAATAAAAGCTATGTGTTAAATAAAAGTCAAATTTCCATTAAACGGCGAATATTTTTAGTCCCGGCTAAATCATAAATAGACGAACAGGTCAATTCTGACCGTTACGTAGATGCCGATAGTAAATATATCGGATATATATAGCGAAATATATACAACGTGTATATACAAAGGAAAGGAATGTTAGATGGAATGCTTATATCTCAAGAATGGCTGGACCGATTTTTGCCAATTCAGAACGCACTCTTGACATAAAAGTAAAAAATCTAAAAAAATCGCATAAAAATAAGTCAAAAATTATGTTAATATAGATTTTGTAGTATTTTGTGACATTTTTTATTTGTTTTTCATATTTTTTATCGCATGCGATTTTTTCAATTTGACTTATAATATTAATATTTTTCCACCTTACAACACAGGTTTGGGATATTATACACAGATTGCAATTTTCGTCCGATCCTCACAAAAAGGGTAGGGTTAGGCTCAGAAGGGCTACGCCTATTGTTTTCAAAGATGTCCGCAATATATTCCTGATTTTGCAGCCGTTATAAAGGTCAAAATAGAAACTAATGGACACGAAATCTCGCATGAAGTTAGAGCACAGCCTTTTTTTGCTGATTTCGTTGACTAATATAGCCAAATATCCTAGACAAGCAAATCATATAAATGAGTCTAAATTTAGAAATACAGAGGGACCTCTTGCTTTTGGAGATGATCGCACAATATTCAAAAACAGGGAAAATTTCCTGATCACACAATTGAAGCCAATCGACACGCCTGAGAAGAAAGTTAGGGACAGGGAAGAAGTCTAGCATTATGTATGGCCATTGGATTATATTTTGCTGTAAAATGGACCATAACAACTAACAGCACGACGAAGTTCGTAAATATTGGTTAAATGTCCCTGGTCAAAACGCTAGTAATATCTGGGCAGTGCTCCGTGACATAATTTCAAAATCGAAATCTTCCAAAATGGATTTGGGCATAAGGGGGCTTCTAACATATTGTAGTGTTGTAGGGTATCACATGGTAGGCCCCGCACGACTATAGCCTTTGCTTACTTGTTTTTATTGAATGAGAGCGAAATATCGGAAATAGTATCAAATTTTAGAATAAGTTTAGATTTGTTCGAATTGGTCACCTTTAGCACGAATTATGGCCTTCAAACGGCTAATGAAACCATCACACGCTGCCCGAATGTTGCTCTGCGGTATTTTGGTCTATTCCCGGCGAAGTGCTTGCTTGAGGTGATCGAAACTTTGGTATTTTTTAGTGCCAACCTTGCTTTCCAAAATACTACAGACACAATAGTCCATGGGATTGGTATCCGGAAAATAAGAAAATAGATCGATGGGCCTTATATGAATTCTCTCAGCACTCATCATAGCCGCAAAAAAATATACTTTATTATAAGACGAGGAAACTTCAAATATATTCTAAAAAAATCAACACTGACAGCACTTTCTTTAAACTCTGATAGCCCAAAATTGTTCTTATAAAATCTTCAACTGCATTCCAATTGGTCATATTAAATTTATTTCCTTAAATACACTGTAATGACCCTAATCCAAGATAGTAGGTCTGATGATGATTATGATGAGTATCAGAAAAAGATCCTCAAAAATATATTCTTAAACAATTTACAAATCATTTGTTTGTTTTTTCCCTCTCCTAGAGCCGATCACGACGATTCCGAAATTGTGGCCTATAACCGCGCCATGTTGCCAGCCTATTATGGTTTATTGCGTTTATGTTGTGAACGAAGCCGTAGTTTAACACGTCAGCTGGCCGCTCATCAAAATTTGCAATGGGCCTTCAAGAATATAACGCCGCATCCCACACAATATGCGGCCGCTGTAGATGAACTTTTTAAATTGATGACCCTATTTGCCACACGTCACATGGATGCCAGTGACCAGGAAAAACATGAAGTCACCACATTCCGTCGTACCACATTGTCAGCTTATTTAACGGGACTAGATGCCCGGGTTTCATGGGGCACATTGATTAATGCTTTTCGAATTTTAGGTAGGACAGAGTATGTTGATTTTTTCATTCATTAATTAATCTATGGCGATTTGTTTCGTTTTTTTTTTCTAGTTGACAATGAAGAAGATCGTCTCCTGGTCATATATAATGGTGGCTTGGAGATGTGTTTTGAGGCATTGCACACACTACATTCCATGCATCATGAGGCCACTGCCTGTCATGTCTCGGGTGACTTGCAGGAATTGTTAAGCGAAATGGTTTTACTTTTGAGCACACTGAGATTGAGTACACGCCTCGACAGTAATGCTAGCAAAAAACAACAGCAACAATTGGAACAACAGGTGCAGCAGTTGCAACAACAGCATCAGCAATTGTTGCAAAAACAACAGGAACAATTGAAACAACAACAGCAGCAACAGTCCCAACAACAGTCGCAACAGTCTCCACAGCAAACCCAACAACAGCAAAAAGAAAAACAGCTACAGCAACAAATGCAGCAAATACAGATACAACAAATGCAACAGCAATTGCAGCAACAACATTTTCTGCGTCAACATCAACAGCACACAGCTCTGCTGAAGGGTCTACCGGACGCCGTAAAACGATTGGCTACATTCTTAAATACCTACAGCCCACCGGAATTATGCTGCCTGGCCTTGGATGTACTTAAAGAGCTTGTGCGTAATCCTAATTTGGATGTAACCAGTATTTTAGCACCCATTCTACTTAATTGTCATTTGTCGGCGGCCAGTGCACCCAATGCAATTGGTCCTTTGGGTCCATACTTCCCGCGCCGAGGAGGAAAAACAACATGGCCAACTATGGCCAAAAATATGCCACGACCACCGAGACCGATGGTGCAAATGTGTATACCACACAGTGAACTGTTGCATCGCGGTGTAGATTTTGCCTATGATGCCCAGGTTGAGGCATTCTACAGGCCCTATCACGATTTTCTGGATGTAATGATGAGAATGGCTGTAAATACAAATCAATTAAATGATACACTGGTTAGATTGAGCTGTTTGGCGGCCATAGAAGCAGCTCCGTTGGGTTTTAATTATTTTCCCAAATTTTGGGTTGGCATTTATAATAATAAGAGTACTAATAAGTAAGTTTGGTTAGACACATTTTACCGATTGTAAATTGATGATTAATTCTTGTATATTTTTTGTTTTTTTTTTTTTTTTACAGGTATGCGGAACTGTTGCTTAATACTCAATATTTGGTGGAATATATACATATAATACTGCGGGACTGTCGTGTCTCGTTGAGTGATCAGTATATAAGAGGATTTTTGGAAATCTATTATCCCAAGGTATAAGTAACCCTTGAAATCTCTCTATAGGCAAATTAAATCATTTTATGTTTCGATATTTTTAGGTCTCCTCCCAGTTACCCATTGCACGTCTTTTGTACTCCATTAGTTATTCCATGCACTCAAAAGAGGACTTGGATGATTTGTGCGGCGATCTTTTTGCCATAAGGGTATTTGCCCAATGCACCGGTATACCGGCCTCAGTTCGCAAACAATTAAGGGGATCTCTTAAGGCTTTGTTGTACAAAAGCGCCCGTTATCAAAAAATTGCAGAGGATGGTAAAAATAAATGCGCATAAAAAAATATTTTACAAAACTCTTAACAATTTTCTTTTTGTGTTTTAGAATTATTCCCCAACAAAAAGCTGAAATTGGACACTGATGATAAAGACGATAAGGAATTGAACAAAACTCCCATTGCAAAGGATGATGTAGACCAGCTAAACAATAAGGAACGAAACGAAAGAACCAACGCTAATGAAAACAAAAAAGATAATAACGATGATGATGAAAAAACTGCCAACACAAAACAAAAAGAAGATGATTCTAAAATGGAGGAAGAGGAAACATTGAAGAGATGCTTAATGGAAGACAACGATATTGAGGAAGTGAAGAAGAAACCAAAAATATCTTCTGAAGAGACGGAAACAAAATCTGACAGTAAAACTGAGGAAGATCGAAACAAGGAGGCTATTAAATCACCTGTAAAGGAAAGTAAGGAATCAACAAAGGCTTGTCTTCTGGAAACACCCTCAACATCAGCGGCGGCTGCAGCTGCTGCTGCTGCCGCGGCTCTAAGTTCTGCTGCTTACGCTAGCATAAATTCTGAGAAAAACTCCACAAAGAAAACTGCCGATGAACGTCTAATGGATGAACACGAAAAACGCATTAAACTTTTGCTTACCATGGAAACGTACATCAAAAGTATTTTGATTTTAATGCAAAAAGAGGAAAGTAACTCGCCAAATGCTGGTGCAAATCAAAGTGTTCTGGACGAGACCATGGAAAGTGAACAGAATACAACACCGATACCGGAGAGTAGTGATGAAGGTGGTTGTGGTGGTAATGGTGGCGGTAACAACAATAACAATTCACAAGGCAGTGCCTTTAATTGTAATTCCACAAATAGCAGTAATAATAACATCACATCCACTTCGCCAGAAAACCAGAAGGACACAAAAAACAAAGATGAGGAAATGCCAATAAACGAAGATGATGATGATGACGACGAGCATGCGAATCGAAAGAAGAAGGAACAAAAACAAAGAAATGAACTCCAATCCAATGACAATGATATTCAAAAACAACAGCAGACTGGCCAAGTGGCAACTGCAACCACCACAACTACAACGAGTACAGCGACACATACACATAAAGCGTCTATTGATGATATTATTAATGCAAACACGGCCTCAACGTCCACGGCTGCTAGTTCGCCGCAAATTTAGTTATCGTTCAATGATTTGTTAAATATTTTGTTTTTTGGCAAAATGCTAGATTAGCAGTGCTAAGCACTTTGACTAATTTACTTTAACCTTTTGATAATTATTTTTAAATTTAGGTTGTTTATTTTCTCTTCCCCACTCTCTCTCTCTCTCTCTCTCGCTGCTGAAAGTAGGCATTATTTGCAAACATATTTTCTCCAACTCAACTATCATGCTTTTTTAATTTTAATTTAAATTAAGCTTTAAGCTAATATCTTTTTTAAACAACAACAAAAAACTATTTTTTATCCTAAAATTGTTAATAATTATAATTTTTAATAATTTCTATTTTTCCTATTTTCTCCAACTATTTTTAGCTTATTTTAAGTTTCACAGAACTTCATTATATCCCAAAGTCTTTTTTTTACTTCTTTCTTTTTTGTATGTCACCCATCACAATATACCAGGTGGACAAATATTTATGTAAAGTATAAGAAGAAAAAAGATCATGTTTTTTGTAAACACAATATTTGCTTTTAAGAAGGTATTAATTTATAATTTTCTTTTTATATAAATTCATTGCCGATAAGCATTCACAATGCATTGCATAATCTGGTAAAAAGAGAAACACATTGTAGTTTTTTGTACACTATTTGCAATTGAGAAATATTGCAAAATTTCAATTAATTAAAATTTAAAAGAAAAAAGAATTTCATAAATATGGAATAATAATTGAAGACATAAACATTTTTTTCTTTTGACTAAAGAAAAAGAGAGGTGTGTGGGAATACGATTTGGATTATTAATTAAGAACGCAATTTAAGAAGTTCTAGCTTGCATTAAAAGCAACAACAATGTCAGTTCCCCAGTAACATCAAAAACATATAGCTGTGTTAAAGGGTCATCTACTCGCTGCGCAAAAAAAAATAATTGGTCATGTTTTCAAATACCTATGTATATTTCACTTGAATTGATTAACATACCTGTGGACCTTAAATGTAATCTCTGTAAAATAACAGGCCTCATAGAGATGAGTGGAAAGATTATGGCTTTGATTGCATCCTCGTCGTTCTTTCGCTGCATTTTCCCTTCAAACACATTAACTTTGTTTGGTAAGGCACACCTGAGATCGACTCATCCTATTACAATTCATTTTATTTATATTATAAAACACAAGAAAATATAAAACACCAATGTGGTTACAGGATATGTAATCGACCACATAATGAAAAACACCGAACACATTTCTGTTCCGAGAAACTTTTTCCAATACATCTTTTACAACTCCTCTTTTCTCTCCCCTTATAAATTGAGAATATAATTTTTGTAAAAAAAGAAAGCAAGGTGCCAAAACAGAAAATCAAAGTTCAATAGATTACCCTGGATACATATAAATGTCTTTAGATAGTATTGCGGAGAGAAATTCCAATAAAAGATGTTCATGCGAGGATATGTTTGAGAAGATAAATTACAATGGAATCTATACCCAAACTACTGCATTTCCACCTATCGAATAGTGAGCGTATCTTGTGCGATTATACAAGACATCAAAGACATCTCTTCTTCATTCCCACATTGTCCAGGGGCTCAGAATTGTCCAGGATTATGGAAAAAATGCCAAGAAAAGAGGATCATACGAGAATTCCTTTGCGAAGTCTAATGCCAATGGAATATATTTCCCACCTACGGTTGATTTCTACCTACCGGAAAGTGAATGTCTCTCACGCGATAATACAGGACATTAATACTAGAAATGCCAAGATAAGAGGATTATCTTATAAAAATCAAATGATTTGGATACATTTGAGAAGACAAATGATAATGGCATATATTTCCAACCTACGGGTACCTTTTTACCTACCTAAGAGTGCGTGTCTGTAATGTGATAATACGGGACGAATAAGCCTTATCGAGAGATCACTGGCCAGATTACCTTGTTTAATTCACTGTTGATTCCAAACCTCAGCCATTGCCAACTTGAAATAATGGAGCCTGTGTATGGACGCAAGATCACTAGTCACCTAATAAATGGATAAATGCAGAGTAGAAATTCAATTGTAATATACAAATATGTCCTCATCTTAAAATGAGTCTTCTCGCGAGATCACTGGCCATATTCTTCTAATTCCTCTTCTTAGAGGAAGACTTTTGAAAGCTGCAGATGTAGTAATAGCTTGCGAGACTCATTTAGTAGCCGCCTATTTCCTGTGGTAACCAAAAACCAAACAAGCTGAAGGAAATCTTATATTTCAAAAAGTGTTATTTTGTACACTTGAAGTCTCCCAAGTTTATGGGATTGGAATGGAATTATATGCTACTGACATCTACACAGAATTTTTGACCTGAAAAATGATGCCGTCATGGTTAAGCTAAAATGAATTATTGATCTTTGTATTAGCTTAGATCTAATTGTATATATGGCCAGATCCTTTCGGGTTAGAAATTCAACAATCGATCACTGCTTGGTATAAATTCAAGTATAGAATTATAATTGGAATATAAATATATACCAAGATAAGAGAATGTCCAAAATTATCAAATCATTTGAACTCCACTCAGCCCCAATGCACTCACAACTCGTTGGCTGAAATTGGATTAAAAGCTGAATGTCGTAAGGGATCAGGAGCCAAATTCTCGCATTCGATATCGACTAAATTTGAGAAGGAATTAACTTTTGTGTATACGGTAGAATCAATCCCTCCCTCGCCAGACCTTTTTCATTTGTATTTGTAATTCGAATTATTTCAGTTATAATTCAAGAATTCTAATTGTAATTCGAATTATTTCAGTTGTTATTCGATTATTTCAATTGTAATTCTAATGATTCCATTTGTATTTCGAATTATTCGATTTGTAAGTCAAATTATTTAAATTGTTTTTTTTTTTCGATTTCAAAATGGAACAAATCGAATTACAAATGGAATAATTTGAATTACAATTGGAGTAATTCAAATTACAATTGAAATAATTCAAATTACAATTACAACAATTCGAATTACAATTGGAATTCTCGAATGGTTCTCTTGACGTGAAAATTGTGAAAATTAAAAAGAGAGTCAAGAGATTAAAAATTAAGAAAGAATTTTTCATCATCAATTAATTATGCATTTTAAAAAAGAATTTTTTGAATTCATTTAAATCAAGTTCAAAAACTTAATTTTTTTATGAAGCCCTCAAAATTGTATTGTATATATGAAATAGGTCCCGTATGTTTGTCCATCTTCCATTTCCCCCCCACTGACAATGAAATGTTATTAATATTCATTCATAATTTCTTATTTTCTTATCAAACCTAATAAACGCTGTGTTTTTATTTTTTGTGTTTAAGTTCTATGGTTTTACTCATATTTCTTCCTATGTAAGTTAAAGAATTTCTGGCCTAAGGTCATGATTATTTAAAAAAAAAACAAAAATACAAAAAGATGAAAACAATAACCAAACGATGTTGAGAAAATAATATTTACTTACAAAATTATAATTATGAGGTATTGTGTGTGTATAAAAAACAAAAAGAAAAAATCACATGCAAAATGTAAAATAAAAAACTAACAATACTGTGTTTTCTTTATATATTTATCTCTACTTATTAATTAATATTATATAAATAAAAATTATGAAATATTATTCAAAAAGAGAATAACCCAAGGTTGTTCTTTTGGAAACAAAGAAAATGAAAGAAACAAACAAACACACACATACATTACACTTTTAAAATAAAAACAAAAAAGTCTAATAAATATGCAAAAAACAGAAATTATTAATCTATATTTATATTGCATTGTTTCTTAATGATGAATCTTAAAATTAAGTTTAAGGAAAACAATTTTATTTATATCGATATATGGATAATTGCAAAGAAGTATATAAGATTTTATAACTAACGCAAAAAACAAACACAAATATACAAACATAAAAATAATATAAAAATGACAAACAGGAATTTTTAATTATAATAGATTATAAACAAAAAATAAATTACATGAAAAGAAATATTTTAAAATAATAAAAGAAGAAAACTTAGTTTAAAACGAGATATGATATTTATAAATTTAAAAAAAAAATAAGTGTAAAAACGAAAAACTATAATCCGAGAGCCAATAACCCAAAAACATTAAAAAAAACTCACATAGACCATAATGCACCATTTCATTTTTTTCCTTTCAACTCGCTCAACTCTTTATTGATCCCGCAAAAAAGGATCATTACAGAAAATAGCATAAACAAACGAAAAGAAAAAAAAAACATTACAGCAAGAAATTTACAATTTATAGTTAAAATAAACAATAATTATAAAATAACTAAATAAAAAATACGAAATTTGCAAAAAAATGAACGTACAAGATATTTTTATGAAAAAGGGAACTCTATTCGAAGCATTAAAATATTTTCCTTAGAAAAATTAAAAGGTACACTAAATACTTCACCATGAGATTTTTATGTTTAGCAATTTGGATAAAGCATTTAACAACTTGGATACAATATTCAACAACGGAAAAAAAGTCTTATGCAATTAAAAGACGGCGAGGATGAACAATGTATTTAATATCGCGTACAAATTATTCGATAATATTGATACAGAGAGATAAAAAAAAGCAACTAAGTTCAGACTGCTGTCATTTCTAAGCCACTCGTCCGACAGCTATTAAAATTATTCCAGTGACAGCTCATTATATTGTTTACAAGCGTGCAAAAGCATTTTGGTGAGAATTTTCCAGAAAAAAAGTTATTCGAGACGGAATTCAAGCGTGATAGTGTGATTTCTTTATATTTGTCTGGAAAACCACAAGTGGCTATCGTTAGAGCACTCCAGCATTTAAATGTGAATAAATCTTTTATGTCTCGTACCATCGCACGTTACCGTGATACTGGTAGCGTAGACCAACGTCAAGGAAATGGACGGAAGAAAACAGCAACATCAGCAGAAATAGTTCGAAAAGTAAAGAAGCGACTTGATCGAAACCCCCGTAGCAGTGGCCGACAAATGGCTCGTGAGCTGAACATATCGCAATATTCCATTCGGCAAATATTGAAAAATAAGCTCGGTGTAAAGCCATTAAAATTACAAAAAGTGCAAAAACTTACTCCTCAACAAAAAGAAAATAGTCTCAAAAGAGACTATTTGTTGCTTCGCTTGGTCGAAAATGGTGAACTGCCGAATTGGGTTTTCTCTGATGAGAAAACATTAGTTGCCCAGCAGTTTTTAAACAAACAAAATTATCGTGTTCACTTACCAAAGAGGTCAGCTGAAAATGTCCACTTTCAGTTGGCCACCAGAACTCAAGCGCCGGCCATGGTGATGGTGTGGGCCGCCATAATAGCCGATGGTCGTTCTCTGCTCGTATTAATCGACCGTGGCATCAGAATAAATGCTGAAAATTATCGCCAAAAATATTCTGGAGGGTGTATTAAAGCGATGGGCACGCAAACATTTTGGCCGCAGACCTTGGACATTCCAACAGGACTTAGCACCAACGCACTCAGCACCCGCCAAGAATCGCTAAAAAAGGAGGTTCCTCGCGTCATTTCCACCATCATGCCACCAAAATCTCCGGATACCAATCCGTTGGACTATTGTCTCTAGAGTATTTTGGAAAGCATTTGGAATGGGCCAAAATACCACAAAGCAACAATCGTGCAGCGTGTGAAGGTTTCATTGGCCATAGAAGGCCATATCCTAAAATTTGATGCTATTTCTGAAATTTTTTGCAACAATTTAAAAAATGTGGCGTTTGACTTTGTTGCAGTTCCCCTCTTTTCCAATTTTTTTTTTTGAATTCCTTTTTTTAGCTCTAATTTCTGAGAAGCAAAGATAACAAGTTAAAGTCAAATGGAATAAAATATGAAACCAAGTCCTGCGAAATAATTAAAATTACGTGGACCTTTATTAATATGACTTCGGCATAATTAGAATTAAAAATACCAAAGATTGAAAATAGACTAACGATGATATAAAATATTCCAAGGATTAATATCAAATTCCAAGGCTCTATATTAAAACTGGCAAAATATAGCTCAAAATATTTGGGTCTATTTGTGCATTTTTGGGTCATAAATAAAGTTAAGTCTTGAAAATCCAAAAACTTTTCGTAGTTTTGATATATGCTGTAATTTTTCTGATAATATTAAGTTGACACATTTCGTTTGTTCAGAGATTCATATGGACATTTGATTTAGATTATTTCTTTTTCACTTTTCCTAAAAATAATTGTATTAAGGTAATTTTTGGCTCAGATTGGAAATGGTTTAAATTTATTCATCAATAATTACCAAAGTGGAAATTTTTTTCTAAAAGCTGTGGAACCCCATTTTATTTAACTTAATTATTTTTGAATGCTCCATCATATGGGTCTAGATGTTTTTTTTTCTATGAAACTACAAAAAGATAAATACTTCTTTTATAAAATTTTTCATTTGCATTTCTATCCTTTATAAAAGTTTACATTTCACATTTTCATAGAACATGAATTGAGCACATGGACTGTCCTTTTTTTGTGGAAAATTTCCTTTAAATTCAAAGCATTTCTAGAAAACCAAAAGTATCTCAGAAATTATATGAATTTATTGGTAAGTTTAGTACTGCATATATTTTTGTGGAATAAGATAACTCCTAAAATATATCCTCTAACAAAGAGTGAAAATTTGACAAACAAAGCTCCATTCGCTTCTGAGATAAAACGATTTGCAATTGGCCATTATTTTTCCAACATTTCATTCAAACTTTAATTTATAAATCAATGAAAATGTAAAGCATAGTTTTAGGCATTTCATTTATAATGAATTTTATTTGACGCCAATAAAGCGCCCTAAACTATTCTCCACTTCCTTTAACATTCAACAAAATATTGGGCAGGAGATCTGGCAACATTGTTGCAATGACTGCTATTGGAAAATGTAAAATTACTGTGTGAGCCATGTTGCGGTAACAGGCAACCAGCACCGACAAGCAGCTATATTTGGACTGAAGAAAAATTTCAAATGGTCATATCTCGGCAATGGATTGAGATATTTTTGTGAAATTTTCACGAATAGATAGGAAAAATATTAATGATTTATAATATGTACTTTAAAAGAATGATCGAGCTAGAGCACGTGCTTATTTTATTAAAAATTATAACCATTTCCATTTCAATGAAATTAGCTGGAATTTATTTTTTTTTTTCAAATTTTTAGATGTATTTTTTATGAAAGAAAATTAATTACACTAGTTTACTTTGCATTTCTTAAAGTAAACATAAAAAAGTAGAGCTTTAGGTTACATTATTGGGCGCGCAATTAGTTTTTTTGAGTTCATCCTGAAGACGAAGAGTTTCAAGAGAGGGATAGCAGAAGATACTTATTAACGATGCTTATCGAGGTGTTGAAGCCGATCATTTATAGTATTCAATACGAGTTTTATTTCACGTTTCAGAGAAGAGAGCGACCTTTTAAGTAAAATGTCGGCAATGGATTAGTTATTCTGTATCAAATGATCGAGTGGCATATGATGGTTTTTACATTTTTTTTTAAATTTTATTGATTGAAAGCAAAAAATGTTGGAAATAGCATCAAATTTTAGAATAGGTTTAGATTTGTTCGAATTGGTCACCTTTTGCACGAATTATGGCCTTCAAACCGTATTTTGGCCCATTCCCGGCGAAGCGCTTGCTTGAGGTGATCGACATTTTGGTATTTTTTAGTGCCAACCTTGCTTTCCAAAATACTCCAGACACAATAGTCCTACTGATTGGTATCCAGAGATTTTGGCCATTGTGCGCTGGAAATGATGCGAAGAACCTAATTTTGTAATCATTTGTTTCATTTTGTTTATTTACAAACTTTTGGACAATGAATGTTTTCTCAACGGAGACGGATAAAACCAGTTCACCACTTTCGGCTAAGCGAAGCAACTCTTTACCTCTTTGAGTCTATTTTCTTTCTGTTGCGGTGTAATTTCTTGCACTTTTTGGAATTTCAATTGAATTTCATTTTTCAATTTTTGCCGAGCGATAGGCACTTGTGGTTCTCCAGCCAAATATAAAGAAATCACACTATTACGCTTGAATTCCATTACGAATATTTTTTTTCTGGAAAATTCTTACCAAAATGCTTTTGTACGCCATATTTTCCAATAAATTTGTCTTTGAAATAGGTTCTTAGGGATGGACAACCTCTTAGAAATAAATTTCAATGTATGACCAAGTTTCCAAGTAGTCTTTATTTTTTGAGGATATTGGACACTGTCAGACAATTTTCTTTTCTTAAAAAATGATAAATATGTAAATAGATTAAATTTGGCGCCCAATGCGATGCGAAATTTTTTCTTATGTATTTTTTTCAGGTCTAAGTCATGGTATATCCCTGATTGATTTGGCTTTAACTTGGTTTCTCAGGGCGTTTCTGGGAGTAAAGCCGCCAACTTCATAAATTTGTCTGGGGGCTTGGACACTATCAGCTATTTTTATTTTCTTTAAAAGGTATAAATGGGTGATGTTTCAAATTTGGCGCCCAATGTGGGACAGAATTTTTTACTTATTTATTTATACAGGGTCCAGGTTTTGTTATAATCCTTATATAAATACATCTCCTGATTTTAGTTATTTTGGGGAGTCTTCACCATATTTTCCACTCCATTTCACTCAAAGTTAGTTTCTCAAGCTGAAGGATACCTCTTGCAGTAAATTTAAATATAAGACTATGTTTCGGAGTAGATCCACTGTCTCTAATTTTTTGAAGATATTGAACATTATCAGACATTTTTCTTTTCTTTTAAAAGTATGATTGGTTTAAATTTGGCGTCCAATGCGTGCAGGATTTTTTTACTTATCTATTTTTATGATTTTAGTTATTTTGAGGAGTCTTGACCAAATTTTCCAATCGATTTGGCTTTAAGTTGGTTTCACAGGGCGTAGAAGACCTCTTCGCAGTTAATTGAAATGTAAGGCTATGTTTTGGAGTAGAGCAGCTTTCTCCATTTTTTTTTTTTGAAGATGGAAGATGAATTGGGCACTATTAGACATTTTTCTTTACCTTAAAAAGGACAAAAAAAGATACTTGAAATTTGGCGCCCAATGCGGAGAGATTTTATTTACTTATTATTTTGTTTACTTTGGGTCCATTTATTCGAAGAAGAGAAATTTATTACAAAATTCAGTTTCCTGATTTCTTTCAAGGGAGTTTTCATGTTTTTCATGTTTTATCTACTGAAAATTTTGATCCCAAGCCCGGTTTTAGTGATACGAGAACTTAAGGAAATCGTGACATATAAATTACCTGTTGATTATCACAACCGTTACATAGCTTTATTGTTATCGATAACGAACGATGAATATTTAAAAAGCGGTCATGCGCAATTCAGATAATAAAATTATTTTCACAAAGTATAGCAGCAAAAAAGAACACCGACAAAGTAACACATATTTGTATTCCACAATCAGAAAGACTAATTCTTAAAAAAATGCCTTGCAAAGGATGTGAAAAAGGTAAAACTATTTAATAATAATTTTTAATAACGAAAACAAAATTATTATCTGTTTTTTGATAGACTGCAAATGCACCACAGCAAAGTGCGATGAACGCTGTAAATGTGCCAAGGATAATAAATGTAATTGTATGAATGGTGACAAGGAGGCAGCAGCTACTGGAAAATCTTGCTGTAGCAAGCAAACTAAAAGTGACTAAGTTAATGGTGAATTGGAGAAATTTTTACATTTTTCATCTTTGTAGAAAATATTGAAAAATAAATGTGAAGTAAAAAGTTGATGCAGAAGGATTTTCAATAGCAAAGAAAAGAGGAAATATTAAATTTTCTGCGTAGAAATTTTGGGTTAAGAAACTTAATGTCTTTAGTAGGTAGTCAGAGTGTCCTTCTTTCAGAGAGTAATTCTGTCAATAGGGGCGTAACTTAGGGATCAGTGCGCTTATCCTTTTTATACCCTCCACCATACATAGTATGGAGGGTATATTAAGTTCATCATTCCGTTTGTAACTCAGCGAAATAATAATTTTAGACCGAACAAATTATATATATTCTTGATCTATGTAAAATTCTAAGACGATTTAGCCCTAACAGAGAATAGTCCATATAGGTCCACGATATCGCATAGACCCCATATTCGGTATTTTCACGATTTTAGCCACATTTTTCAATTGAATTGTCTGAAATTGTACACAAGGAGTTCCTTTTGAGTACTTTATAGCCTGGAAGAGAATTGTCTATATAGGTTCACGATATCGTATGGCCCCCATATAAGTGTACCCCCCGATATTCGGAATTTTCATGATTTTAGCCACAAATGTTCAATGAAATTGTCTGAAATTCTACACAAGGATTTCTTCGTGACTACTTTAATCCCTGAAAGAGAATTGTTTATATAAGTCCACGACTTCGTATAGCCCCCATATATAACGGCACTTTCCGATATTCGGCATTTTCATGATTTTAGCCACATTTTTCAATGGAATTGTATTAAAATCCACACAAGGAGTTCCTTGGGCGTACTTTATCTCCTGGAAGAGAATTATCTATATAGGTTCACGATATCGTATGGCCCCCATATAAGGGTACCCCCGATATTCGGACTTTTATGATTTTAGCCACATTTTTCAATGTCTTAAAATCCACACAAGGTGTTCTTTTTGAGTACTTAACCCCTTAGAAGAGAATGGTCTAAATAGGTCCACGTTTTAGTATAACGCCCATGTAAGGGTACCCTCAGATATTCGGTATTTTCATGATTTTTGCGACATTATTCACTGGAATTATTTCAAATTTCGCATATAAAGTTCGGAACCGTTACTACAGCCTATGACACAAATTATTTTATGCAGGCCACATGACAGAAGAATGCAGGCAGATGCATCAACGCTTGGGAGCATTGATATGTCAAAAAATTTTAAATGTTTTTTTCAAATATGAGTAGATTTTTAAATGTTTTCTTATACGACGTTATTAGGAGGTTATTATAATTCGAGTTTTTTTTATAATTTTTGCAAATTTAAATAATTTTTCATTCAACATTTTCAATTCCAAAATTGATTTGACAGTTCATTGTCCCAGCAGCTGTGTCGATGCGTCTACCTATATTCTTCTACCATGGCAGGACCACGTCTTCGTGTAGCCGCCATATAGCGGTTTTTTTCGACAGAATTTTTTGGAAAATTTTCAAGTTTCTTTCAAATGGTGTAGGGTATAAAAAGTTCGGCTTTAAATGTTAAAGATTATATAGAGGACCTTTGTAGGCGACCTTAAACTCTTCCTAAGTCGTTTTTTATAGGCGACCTCAAAATCGTCTTTATAGACCTTAAGTCGTCTCGATTGACCTTATGGGCGTCTTCATACACAACCTTAAAGACGTGTCTTTATATACAACCTTAAACACGTCCTTATCGTCGATCCCAAAATCGTCTTTATAGACGATCTTAAAGTCGTCTTTTAAGCGAGCTGCATAGTTTCTCACTACAGGAGCTTATGGTCATTTCCCCATATCATCTGCCTTAAGTCCCCATATAAAGACATCTTCTTTTGTGAGTTTAATGGGATTTAATTTGTTTTTATTTAATATTTTGTTTTTTTTTTTTTTTTGTTTTGTTGGTTTGTTTACTATTTTTCAATTTAAACATTGTTTTAAATTCATCCATTAATCAATATATTTGGCAACAGTTACTGTTGCCTTCCATAACTTAGTTTTGTTGTTGCATTCTCTAACGCGAGCACACACACACACACATGCATGCTGCATGCTCATTCAATGTTTATGTCTTCTGCCGTACAATGCAAAACAAATAAAAATGTTTAGGAAATTCTATTTCATACCTTTACCATGAGTGGATATGTATAAAATAATATTTATATAAGTATGTATATATGTAGTAATTAAATTAACAGAAATCGGTAAAAAAAAAACAAATAAAATTATTTATATAAAAAAATTCGCAATATTTAGAAAACAAAATTAAAAAAAAGAGTACAAATAAATGTTTATTTTTAAATATATGCTTAATGACACATTAAAAGAAAATTAAATTAAAGCAAGATCTTCAAAGAACAACAACAACAAACGAAAAAAAAAACACATTTCAAAAATGTTTCATTATTCAGTTACTTTTGGAAAACTTCCTCAACAAATGGATTGAAATTCTAAGATTGTTAACTAAAGAAAAAATATTTGATGTACCATTTAACGCCAGCGCCTTAGTTTAGAAAAAAATAATATTATTAAGTGATTTTATTTTCATTTGTTTCCTTCTGAAATTTGTTTTTAAGTTAAGCATAATTATTTTAAACTAGAATTATATCTTTAATTTTTTTTTATTATAAATTTACGTGGTTGCTTTAGAAACGAATGGAAAACCAAGGAGCGTAAGGGAGTGTGTGTGTGTGGAAATTTCATTTTGTTTAGAATAAAATCAATCCTGCTAATTAATGTACGCAAAACATTTTTTTGCCAATATTATGGAGGAGTTTGTATTCCGAAAATAGGGTTTGTGTCATTTCAAGGAAGAAAAAGAAATGATTTCTTAAAAAAATATTACAGGTTGTCTTTTCTTTTATGTTCTTCATTTAGTTATAAAAAAGTTAATTTATTTTGCAGCATTGGAAGTGTTATGGTTGTTATTTTTCTTGGATTTTCTTTTTTTACGATTCGAAACCGTAATATTTGTAGAGCCATTGGTGGCGGCTGTAGTGGCGCCCAACGATGTCACTGCCGTGGCTGCACTGCTACCATGATTTTGTTGACTCTGTTGCCTTTGCAGGAGTTTTTGTTGTTTGGCCTCATTGCAGGTGGCTGAAAATTTACTCCATATTGATGCAAACATCGTGGGGGAATTAGAGTTGGCAGAGGCTACAGCATTTAGATTTGGCGAGGCTAAAATACATTCATTTGGAGCAGTTTGTTTTCCCTTATCAATGTAGTTGTTGTTGTTCGTTGTGAGTTGTTGCTGCTGTTGCTTTAAATTATTACTATTAACTACCGTGGATGGTTGTGGCTGTTGTTTATTTCCAGAATTTTTCAAAGATGATGCTGATGATGATGCCGATGATGAGGATGATGATAGCATATTTGTTGTTGTTGGTGGCCCTTTTTCATTATTTGCCTTGGGCTTAGCCCCTACTCCTCCTCCTCTTCCTTCACCACCACCACCACCACTACTACTACTGTTATTTATTTTAGTTTCGCGGGCTTCTTTGGGCATTGCATTTTTGGCGTATTCTCATGAACTTTTCACCTTGCCATTAAGCGATGTGGTTCTGCCGCCACCCACTACATGCTCAGCGGCATGTGTGGCCACATGCTGTATACCCTTTTCCATGCAACCCTGATAAATGGGTTTCATAAACTGCAAAAGAAAGAAGCAAACATTTTAAGTTGTGTCAACAGGTTTGTCTTTAGGGAACTTACATTAATCCACAGTAACGTCGCAAAATCGTCTAATTTAACACCAAAATCACTTAATTCACCGCTATATCTGTAAAACAAATAAAACGTGAGATTAATTTTCTTTCCTTTAAAACAAATACCAAAAAAAAAATATTTTGTGACAAAATAATAGTTAGGAAATCTACGGAGATAAAGAATAGTGTTCAATTCTATAAATGTAGAGGGAAATTGAAAACGTTACTGAGCAACAAATCGAAATCGGGGCGAATTTTCATTGAATGATAACGTAATTTACTAAATTAAAATCTACTTCAGTTGGACATGAATCCTTTGAACTGTCTCAAGTCATGGTATGGACCTATATTGCAACTTGGAAGCAGAAATATATGTTTGAAGCTCATGAAACGCTAATCTGGTTCTGCTTCTATATCCACTTTCACTTTTTTTTTAAATTTTTCACAGACAGTTGTGGCTTGCGAGGACGACTTGAACATACTGTCGAATGCGACCCCAAGTATCTTGAGGTAGTTAGTGGTCTGAATTTGTGTCCCTTAACCTGTACATTCTCATCTCCGCGGTCCGAGTGTTAAAATGTGTGGTGGGATATATTAATATTTCTCACATGGAAGAAGGCGGCAAGCTCAGCGAGATAAGTTTTCAATATGATATATATGTTACCAACGACAGGACCGCATAGGTTAGGATCGCAATGCCGTCTAGAGGACGCGGTGTTCCGGAAAGGGAACTCCCTCTTTTACTCTACGAGGTTTGGATGTCTTGTTCCGGAATTCGACTTACGAATGGTGTCCACACATAAAATTAACTATCTAACGTTTCAAACTAGGACGGAGGGTAGTGTTCTCAACGACTTCGAACAGCGTGGCATGATTGACAGATTGACAATCTTTGATTGACATCAACTAATATGTGTGAATATGGTATGCAATGCAGTTGTGGCCCTATGTTGTGGATGGAATTGTTGATGGTTAGCAACTGGATAACTTCCTGTGACGCTGGAAAGGAGTAAAGCCTCAAGAATCTTTGCTACTGGCGACAAATTGGCCTGTATGATTCTCCTTTGCTGGTATCTTTACCTGACTTCAGTAGTGGACCAATTATCCCAATTTCCGGGCTTGGGGAACGATATTCTGTCCGGGCAAAATACCGTTTTCTTTTCTGTAGGTACCCAACTTTAAAGAATTGCAGCTATTTTGCTTGGAAAAAACACTGATTATATTTATTGATAGGGTAAAGAATAACATATATAACATACATAAATCATTTAGTTGGGTACTTTTGGCAACGTGGTGCGAGTTCCGCACCAAACTGGACTGAAAAATGAATTGAGACTACATTTTTTTTCAAGGTTTATGTGTGGATCAGACGTTCTTCAAGACCAGTTATACATAATATCTGTATCATTGTTATACATAATATCTGTATCAGTTTGTTGGTCAAGAGGTTCTCTATAACATCTATGGGTCACTATTTTGATCATTTAGATCCTTCCTGACTCACCGAGGCAAGGTAGATAGATTTATGCACCTGTATTAAAAGTAAGGCCAACATACAAGAGGAATATTCTCTAACTAGTCTAATTGGAGGCACCTGGGCGCGTTTTGACAGGTCTACTAATCGCGGATCAGAGTAAGATTAAATAGCCGACCATCTGCCGATTATTTTTTACTCTTCGATATGACGACCTTATTTCAAACTTTTTTTATTTATCGCAGATAGCTGTGACGAATGCAATTAGAAGAGTTAACGGTCGAAATTCTATGATCATCGATTATCAGATTCAGTTGCAGTTGCAGGCTCAGCTGTCCATGTGGTATTTATTGCTGCATATTGGAGAATAAAGATTGATTTAAATTGGAAAACACGGATGGATTTAAATTAGAAAATGGCACTGGATCGGAGTAGACTTCGGCGAAAAAATGGAACGTAGCCTACAATCCTAGCAGCTAATGCAGATCTATGTCAGAAGATCAAAAAGGCAGCAAAATTTATTAAAGAAAAATAAGGGATTTTCTGATCATTAACCCGGCAACTATAAACTTGGAAATTCTTTTGAAGTCATAATTTATTCAAAATGTGCAAAGAGTGCAGATTAAGCTTGAAAAAAGTACGGTCCATTTTCGTAAGCTACTCTATAAAAGAGTATTACAGATTACGACCTAGGACCAGTTTTAATAACCTCTGAAAAGCCCTCAATAAATTCTTAATGTTCTTCAACAAAAATTCATTTGTCACTCACTTTTCTCCTTCAAAGTTAAAATATGTTTTTCTACAATTTTTCTTACCTTATATATGCCCACAAAGCTAATGTCAATAGGGCTATGCCCATAATTAAATTGCTGAAATTGGCAAATGTGTACATGCCCACCAGACCAAAGATGCCGCTTAGAATGTAGAAAATAACAGCCACAGCGAAATACACGGCCGGAGTACGGGCAGCTTTGAATATATTTTTGCTTTCATTGTGCGATTTGTAATTGATGTACATGTCCTCGAGGTCCGTGTCCAATTGTTGGCGGAATTTTTCTGTGAAATCTTCACCACCCATTTTGCGTTTGGCCAAAAACTGAAAGAAATAGGATAATTTAATAACCATTCAATAAATAAAATTACAATCTTTGTCTACCTGAAACACCGCCTTATCTTTACATCTCAAATGTTCAGCTTCCAAGTGTCCTGTGCTTAAGTACGGCCGTGTTCCACCACAAACATCTTCCATGAGCTGATTGTACATTTCCTTGGCCGCAGCCATGGCTGTCAAATGATTGGCCTCAGCAGTGGCCACCAGCATACTCTTGGGTTCGGGCAGTTCATCACCCTTGTAGATGGTCATGTACGATTGGAAATATTGTATGAGATCGCGGGCACGTATACGTGCACCACCAATTTCCTTGTATACCAAATTGTCGGGCGACAACAGCATGGGCACCAAACTGCGTAGACTTTGTTTGAATTCCGGTGTTATGTCTTTGAGACGGCCATCAAAATTGGGATTGGTGGCCACATTAAGGCCGGGATGTGGCATCAGAAAACAGGCGACTTCTTGAAAACACGAGGAAATGTGACGTCTCAGCGATTGCAATTCTGGATGTTGTTTGTCTGATATTTCCAGACGTTTCTTTAAAATCTGTTCACCACCCAAGGCACCATATTCAGCTTCATAGGGAAAACTCCAATCACGCACCAAAAATTGTAAACGTTGGAAGGGTTTCTTGCCCGAATCGGCCAATGCCAAACGTCCATATTCTGTGAACAGTTGAAGATGTTGCAGATCATCTTCTTGGATGTTTTGTGACAAATTATAGATTTGCACCGACGACAACATGGTGCTCAAGGCAAAAACTGTGGCACAATCGCGGACAGTACTCTGGCTATCGAAAGCTCCTTGGGTGTCCAATAGAATAATGGCAATTTTATCACCATTGGGATAATCGTGAAGGAATATGTCCGACCACATGAGTATGCCGGTTGTGTCACGTTCCGAACCGCCGCGCCATGAAAAACCTGTCAAAGGTGAGTTTTCATCGCCCAACCAATCGGTGACATCATGACGAACGTACTACAATGTAGAAAAGAGATATGGCATAATCATTTTCTGAATGGGCAAGGTGATTTTATGACTTACCTTGGAGTACATATATCTGAGGAAAAAGTCCAACAGAAAACTTTTACCTTTGCGAAATGCTCCAGCCACTGAGACCACACAAACATAGCGATCTTTGACTTCCTCGCGCATCAGCACCTCGCTCAATTGATCTTCATTTAATAGAAATGTGTGCTCCTCCGATGTGGAGATAACCTGTACCGCCTCTCCAGGCATTGTGTGGTGCGTTCTTTCTGGTTAAGTGTCTAATAATGTTGAATGAATTGATTTTCCAATTATTGGAAATTGTTTAAAGGGGTATTGAGTGGTAGAGCAAGCAGAACAGCTACTCCTCCTCCTATCGGTGGTGGGTGATAAGGACCAGATTTGAAAACAAAACAATTATGCCAATGTCTTCTTCTGAAAAAAAAGAAAGGAAAAAAAAAATAATTTTTGTAAATAATTTTCAAAAAGATTTCTTAATAAATAATTGCTCTTTACAAGATCTTTGCAAACGTCCGCGTAGGTAGCTCTGTGTGTGTATGTTCCGCGTTCCTTAAATAATTACGTTGCAATATTTTCATGTTTTGACTCATAATGATTTTAGACTCTTACAAAAAAAAAGAGAGAATGGCTCATCATCATCACATTCGTTTTAGTACCAAAACCATATATATATATTCATGCAAAAAAAAAATATTTGTTTAAAAATAGTTTTTCAAATATTGTGTCAGTTGTCTTTATGTTAAGAGCACTGTATGTTTTAAATTATCTACAGATGTTAGAGGGGAACCAAAGGCCTACATTTTTGTTGGTCTTTTTTTGAAGAGGCGAATCAAAGAAGGAATATTTAAAGTTGTCGCCTTGTCATTTCGACTATGTGCCGTACTCGAAAGTTGTCAAACAACTGAACATTGGATATTAAGACCTATGGTAAGAATGGAAAAGGGAGATAAAGATACAGACAAAGGAGGGAAAACGTATGATTTTATATCCTCTTCAAAAACAAATAAAAGAGATCAATAAATTTATCATTTCTTTGGAAATTCAATGAAATATTTATATTAAAACAAAAAAATTGGATGATCAGCATTTAAAAGCAATTTAGCCAAATCCGTGTGTTAATCACCGTAACTTCCGAAACGAATTATCTGAAATTTTGTGTTTTCAATACGTAGTATATAGAAAAATTACACAATGAACACTGGCTTACAATCAACAGTTAAAAAGGCTAAAGGTACAACTTTGAAATGTTGCACGAGTATCTCTCCTGGTGTGAAAGTGTGTGATAGGTACCGAATTCCTTAAAGGAAAACCTAATAAAAATGAGTTCCAGATGGTTTGCCAAATGTTCACTTTTGCAAAATGTGGCATATGTTTGCCTAACCCAGGCATATGAAAATTTTCATTTGAATATATAATCAACACTTTCTGCAAATGCAAAATTTATGATTTTTTTTTCAATTTTATGAGGATGATTCAAAATCTACATCATAGTATACTGGATTTAAAAAAAAACTCTTCTACCATATTGGTAAAAAATGTACTAGATTTGGTCTCATTGTTATTCAGTGAACGAATAGATTAAGTATGGGAATCGCTGTTACTGTAACAGTTCGTCTAAAATTGGAGGGTTCTTTCTGAAGAAACAATACCAAAAAAGGAAAAGGAAACAGGAAGATAACTTATTTATGTGCATATAATCGGATATGGGCAGCCGGTGAAACTGCGCCACACCACACAAATCTATAATATAAGACGGGGGAGTGTATTGAGGGCTTTGTAGGAATGTAGAGCATCTATTAATGGTACTGGGTATCTGTATGAATTGAGGACGTTACATTATCCCGACCGAAGGTGTGCTACAATTGAACGAATATACCAAGGAAGTTACGGCTCCAAGGAAATTACGACAGGGTAATGGCTTCGGAGATGTACTGTTTTCCTCTTGAAAGCCTTTACGATAGCATCTGAAGTGCTGACTGATGTAACGGAAGGAGTATTTTTCATCACTGTGTGATGACTGGGGAGACTCGGCGGATAATACGATGCACTATTTTCCTCTTGAAAGTCTTTTTTCATCACTGTGTGATGGCTGGGGTGACATGGCGGATAACCCGTCAGCAGGAACTGTCTATTTAACAACACGTTATGCTGCCTGACTGACGGGATGTTGTTCTGTGACGTTCGCGAAGTACCCCACTAAGGAAATAAGTCCAGACCGAAGCAGCATAGTTAAGGACGGAACGATTTATGGCCCTGTGTGTCGCTACCGTTCCAACAAGTGTTTTAAGGACTTTATTTCTAAATATCACTTTCTGGTTGACGTGAAATGAGGAAAGTGGTTTTACGCTTTCCTTCAATGGATATATCTAACTCCAAATTTACTCCACGGGTTCAAGAGGTAATGAGCAACACGAAGACTTTATAGAAGATTATATAAGATTGCCTGTGCTGATTAAGGTGATTTGCAATATTAGTGGTTATCTTTTGCAAAGTTGTGGCGGTACACAACCCTGATACCGTGTTGACTCTTTCAGGGACGGGAGTAACAGGGATTATACAATTTTTTTCTACATGTAAAAGAAGTCAAATCAGATTTCGAAATTGGAATAACACAGGCCACGTTCAAAATAAAAAGGTTATTAGGCAATTGATAATTCCATGATTCAGGTCAGGTAACTCAATGACTATTGTAGCCTGCTTTTTGATTAAGTACGGTTTGGATTTGGTGATAACTGTCTCAATCTCACTTTACATAAGGGAGAAGGGTTGTTCTGTGAATTGACGGCAGAATTGTATGGTTCACTTTATGACAACGGAGTACTGAGCGGTATTAAAGGCGATTGCATGGTTATTGCTAATGCTATGAAGTATCTCTAATGTGACACTATTTCAGGAAATGAGGTGGCTGTACCGTCCGGAACTCAGTTGCACCATAATTACGCTAGGCTCTTAAGGTTGTTCTCGTATTCCGTTGCTATGGCTGGCAGGTGATGATTTTCACTCCGTATTCCACCATAACTTTTATAAACGCGTCAGAGTGAATACCATTCAGTCCTGCTTGTTTGGCATATGTGATTAAGAAAAGTAAGGGATTTTAAAAATGCATACTATTAGAGTACGAAAACTATTATATGGTACTACTTATACCCTCCACCATAGTATGTAGGGTATATTAATTTTGTCATTCCGTTTGTAATACCTCGAAATATACATTTTAGACCCCACAAAATATTCTTGATCAGCATAAAATTCTATGTGGAAATCACTCTAGCTTCCGAACAAAATAAAGTAGATTGATACAATTTTACTTTACATAATATACATTTGTCTGCAGGACTTTTGGTATTGAAAATGGTCCACGTCTTCGTATAGCCCCTATATAACAGCACCTCCCGATATTCGGTATTTTGAAAATTTTAGGGACATTATTAACCGGAATTGTTTCGAATTTGGTATTTGAAGTTCGTAATGCATACGCATATGACAGGAGATTGCCTGTGTAGGTCCACGTCTTCGTATAGCCCCCATATAACGCTACCTCTCGATATTCGGTATTTAGATGATTTTAGCCACATTATTCCCCGGAATTGTTTCGAATTTGGTACTTGAAGTTCGCAATGGATACTGCAGCCTAAGGCAGAAAATTGTCTGTGCAGGTCCACATTTTGGTATATCCTCAATATAATAGTACCTCCCTATAATGTTGATTTTAGTTGTATTATTCACCGATTTTTTTCAAGTTTCGCATTTGAATATTGTAATGGCTCATGACAAAAGTTGCCTATGCACGTCCACGTCGTCGTTTAGACCCTAATTTTTTAGGATTTTTAGGATTTTAACAGAATTTTTATTATTATTATTTTTTTTTTTTTTTTGAAAATTGCAAAATTCGTTCCAAATGGTGGAGGGTACTCAAAGTTCGGCCTGGCCGAACTTACAGCTTTTTTACTTGTTTTTAATTCGGTATTAGAATTGATGAAGAAGAAGCTTGAATTCAAGGAGTATTGTTGGTGTCTGGTATTCTGATTATGTGTTTGTGTACTTAACACATAATCAGTACTGAATGGTATATACATTTTATGGGAAGGATTACGCCAAAATTTTGAATGCTGACTTAGGAAGGAAATATGGAGATGGTTTTGGAAATTCAAGCCATGAGTGAACCTAAACAAATAATTGGTACTAAATGTCTGATATTTGGAAAACATACATTTATGTCACTAAATGTACATTTCATAATTATGTGGAATGAAAACCGCTTATTTTTTAATACTTTTTCTCATCAACATATTATGTATTTAAATTGTAAATAACATATTGCACACAACAATCAACGAATGATTTTATAAATGAAGCATTTTTAATGATGGACATTTTGAGATCTTGAACTGTCGAATTGTAAGCAAAATGGACATTTTAGAACATTTGTGTTAATTGTTTAATATTTAAAAATAAATAACATAAAACTTAAAGATTGATAGAAGAAAACAATCGTATTCATCAGAAAATGATAAGAAAATGGACAAAATAAATACGAGGGGGCAAAAAAAAAAACATTATTTAGGGACGGCTAGAATTAAATCGTTCTTAGTTTTTTTCACAAACTCGCGATTTCGAAATTACATTTGCCGTATCGAACACTTTGCACAGAAGAAAAACTGCCTCAAAATTTCGTTCTCATGATTGTTTCTAATTTATTTTCCCAATCCTATTAAACGATGACCCAATTTTGTAGGTAAATTGACGATTTCAATCACAATAAAAAATTTTAGTTGCCTTAAATTATTAAAAATCTACAGTATTTATGCAAACAAAAAATTTGTTTGATTTAAAGAAATTTGGAAACATTAACCCATCATTAAACTATACAGCAAATTCAGCAGACGTTTTTAGAAATTTATTTCCACAATTATAATATGTATCATGATCTCTTTATTGGGCACATACATTTTTTTTGGAAGGAGTGGAACGTGTTTCAAAATGTCTTCTCCATCGATGACAGTATTTTTTATATATGCAAATATTTGCCTACGTCTTAAATATTTTAAATACATTTTATAATTTTTACGTTAAATATTACACAAAACCGGTATTTCAAATAAATTATAAAGTCCATTTCAGCAATACATATATTTACAAAAACAATTATAAATATGTGCAGATTTATATACATATTTATTCGCGCACAGTGATTTATTCGGATTTGTATTTCAATACTTGGCAATTATTTTGTTTATTTTGAAATATGACTAATTTTAATAGGGCTGACTGAGTGAGTGCGTGTGTGTTTTATGTATCTACGAGTGGTTGCGCTGTGGCTTATTAGATCATGGGAAACGTAAACGACGAAATCAAAGAGAATATAAATAAATAATTAAAAAAAAAAACAATATTAATATACGATGGATTCTTTGAATTACGGTAGAGCAAAATCGCAACAAAAAAATTGAAATAGGAAGGTAGGTAGTAATTGAAATAGGAATATATTCTCTAAATAAATTTTACATTGAAGATGTGCCAGAACGGAATATGTTTTTAAAGAACTTTAATGCATCTATATGATTTTTTAGCATCAGAATTCAAGGAATGATTTGTAGGATATTATAGCGTCTGAACTCCTGACCAGTGGGTCGGCTATATAGGTATAACTGAGGAATTAGGTCTACTTAGTGGATAGGGACGTATTCAAATAATGTAAACACAACTTCAACTTCTATTGGTCAAAGATAAAAATATATCTTCAACTGTAAACATATTTTGGCGGCCTAAAATGACTTATTTTTGTCGTTATAAAGACCCCTTCTTGATACTCTACAAAGACTCCATTAGGATCTCCTATATAATTTCCTCTTGGTTGCCGTTAGACTATCTTTCTGTTGGCTGGTGGTCTATCGATTTTAATTTCATTGCCACTAAGCGATAATATTTTCCATTTTGATCGATAAAGATCCCAGGGCGTCTTTGGAGCGTCTATCAAGTTTTTGTTTGGCATATTTTAATACCTTAATCGTATATAGCGACTCGGAAAATGTCGGAAATAGCATCAAATTTTACAATAAGTTTAGATTTGTTCGGATTGGTCACCTTTGGCACGAATTATGGTCTTCAAACGGCCAATGAAACCGTCACACGCTGCCCGAATTTGCTCTGCGGTGTTTTGGCCTATTCCCGGCGAAGCGTTTGCTTGAGGTGATCGACACATTGGAATTTTTTAGTCCCAACCTTGCTTTCCAAAATACTTCAGACACAAAAGTCCAACGGATTGGTACCTGGAGACTTTGGTGACCATTGTGCGCTGGAGCGTGCTGAGTGCGATGATCCTGTTGGAATGTCCAACGTTTGCTGCCAAGGCTTTAATACACCCTCCAGAATATTTTCACGATAATATTCTGATTCCACAGTCGATTAATACGAGCGGAGAGCGACCATCGGCTGTTATGGCGACCCACACCATCATCATGGCAGGCCCTTGAGTTGTGGTGGCCAACCGAAGGTGCACATTTTCAGCTGACCTATTTGACAAGTAAACACGATCATTTAGTTTGTTTATACACTGCTGGACAACAAATGTTTTCTCATCGGAGAAAACTAAATTCGGCAGTTCACCACATTCGGCCAAGCGAAGCAACTCTTTGGCTCTTTTGAGTCTATTTTCTTTCAGTTGCGGTGTGAGTTCTTGCACTTTTTGGAATTTCAATGTCTTTACCCCGAGCTCATTTTTGAATATTTGCCGAATGGAATATTGCGATATGTTCAGCGCACGAGCCATTTTTCGGCCACTGCGACGCGGGCATTGATCAATTCGCTTTTTTACTCTTCTGCTGACGTTGCTGTTTTCTTCCGTCCACTTCCTTCACGCCGGGCTACGCTACCAGTATCACGGCAACGAGCGATGGTACGAGACACAAAAGATTTATTCACATTTAAATGTTGGAGTGCTCGAGCGATAGCCACTTGTGGTTTTCCAGCTAAAAAGAAATCACATATCACGCTTGAATTCCATCACGAATAACTTTTTTTTTGGAAAATTCTCACCAAAATGCTTTTGTACGCTTGTAAGAAATATAAAGAGCTTTTATTGGAATAATTTTAGCAGCTGTCGGACGTTTGGCTTAGATATGACAGTAGTCTGAAGTTGGTTGCAGTTTTACATCTCACCCTGTATACGCCTCCTTCAGTTGGTCTATAAAGACTCCCTCATTCAGCTCGTTAACACAGACAGCCTTCGGCTCGTCTATAAAAGGATTACCTTTCTCAGCTCATCTATATTAGTCGTCATCAACTAATAACAAATAAAGATAGCTTTCATTTTGCCTATACAGACCGCATTGAGCTCGTCTAAAAAGAAGGCTTCAGCTTGTCCAAAAAATACCTCCTTCCACTCGCATCCAAAAGATAGCTTTTAGCTCTTCCATAAAAACCTGGATCGTCTTTAAAGACAGCCTTTACTCTTGCATAAAAGCGCCTTTAGCTCGCTTGTAAATATCGTCTTTCACTCGTCAAAAGGCCTTCTCAGCTCGTCTAAAAAGACCTTCTTCAATTTGTCTAAAATGGGCCAGCTTTAATCTTCTACAAAGGACCGCTCTCAACTCGTGTATAGGGACTGCTTTAGCTCGACTATAAATACTGTCATCAAAAGTTCCATAAAAGACCCTTAGTCCCACTTAAACAGATTCTCTCTCTCTCTCTCTGGAGCTCTTTGCTTTGTCGACTGCTATTTTATTGCCCAAAATTGTTTTATTTCAAACACACACTCACACATCTTGCACGGAAGATGACTGCGATGACACATAAACAATTACATTATTTATCAGAAATGAGAAATAAAAACAACGACAACACCTTATAAGATATATATATATAACTACATATTTACAAAGACTGTGAGAAATAAATATTGTTAATGATCACCAAATTGACAAGATTTTCAGACCATAAGATGTCATTTGATGTAGATAGGTATGTGAGAGTTTTAAGCCAATAATATAATGGATACCAATATAAAATTAATTAATACATTAATAAATTATGTTATTATTGTTTGGGTTTTAACAAGTTTTTGGTGAAAAAGAGATTTGCAATTTCAAACGTTGAATCCAAAGGTTGGGAACGTTGTTAAACTTGTTGTTGTGTGCCAAATGATATTGGTTGTTAAGTCAGCCAATCGTGAATCGACCTTTGATGACGTTGACATAAAAGTTTTTTTTTTTTTGACTTGTGTGTATGCACATACGTACGTATGTGTGTGTATAATAAATATATTTTAATTAAAACAAAAACAAAATTGCTTTCATTCATTTCTTTTTGGTAATGATAGCTGATGTTGGTTGCCGTTGTGTTGAAATGAAACATTGATATTGGGCCAAACACATGGATGGCTAGGTTTTTGGGCTACCTTGGGGCTAACTGAGGTGATAAGATTAAAAATTGTTTTTTTTTTTTTTTCTTATGGGAAAATACAATTTGTTTGTTGTTGCACTTGCACACACAATCACTTGTGACCATAGAAGTCTCTTGAACAAGCTGCACACAAAATCGACACGTTTAATTTCTTTGTCTTCTTCTTATTGGGATCATGATCTCAATACCCAGTAATTTTTTAAAATTTTGAAATAGGTATTTTCACAATATTTCAACTTCGATCAGACCAACTTGCATTCCTGCACACAAAAGTTACTTCTCCCAAAGCCCACAACACTCAAAACCACACGAGTTTTGATTTATTAGTTAATGTCTGTCCACAATCATTTTTGTCAGCGAACAAAGAATGTCTATACGGTGGCAAGAAATGTTAATACATATGTAAAATAGACAACACACGACACATACATAGTAAACCGAAAAAAAAGAAGTACAACTGAATGTTACAAATCTGGTCTTCTTGTACCCGTTCAAAATCGACGCAAAGGTTTTGTTTAGGGCCTTTCTTTTGTTTTTTGTTTTTTCGATTATAAATAATCTCAGTTAAACAACCAGATCGCCGCCACCGCCACACACATTCGTTCGGTTCCGAGAGAGATTCAATACTAAATGGCCAGTAAAGCAGGCGTGTTTAGATTGAGATACACTTGTTCGATGCAAGCCAATGTGTGTGATATGTGGGCAGAGATGGGAATGTTTGATTGATTGTAAAAGGAATCCAATTGGAAAGTAACAGCTAGTTTGGAACAACTCTAGTTTAGTAAAAACTCGAAATTTTTCTACCCTGATTTCGGTAGAGTATTTTTTCTTGGGGGACGGACCCCGATACCCAAAACTGCGGGTCCAAGACCCGGACCTACTAAACCGATATGAACAATTAGGTATCATTTGAATTTGTATCAAAATTATAAAGTTTTTGGACCAGAATTCTTTAAAAAAAATCCCCCAAAAGTCAAAAAGGCCTAATTTTGGGAGTTCAAAAAAATTTATAAAAATTATAGTTAAATATTCTCCAGCTCCGACCGAAGGACGACTACTTAAAAGGATTATCAAATTTAGAAAAAATCTAGTTGGCGGTATTGGACATAAATAGAGGAGTAAATCTCAAGGCTACCCAAAACAGCATACAATTTAGAAAAACTGAACCAAACAACATGGCTCGTCCGTCTCGATCTCTGGATCAAAGAAAGATAAAAACAAATATTGTAGCATTTTTGAAAGGTTATAATGTATGGACATAAACAGAGGAGTAAATCTCAAGCCCCTGCCCAAGGCCCTTAAAACAGCACACAATTTAGAAAAACTAAACATAATCATCACGTTCGGGTTCAAAGACCCACATCTCAGGATCCAAGAAAGATTATAACAAATATTGCAGCATTTTAGAAAGGTTATAATGTCAACTACAATTTTCACAAATTTCGAGGGGGTTTTCCGATTTTTGGGCGATTTTTTAAAAAATCCAGGTCCAAAAAATCAATGTTACATATCTACCTCTGGAAAAAAATTCATAAAAATCTGTGAGTTTTTACTAAACGAAAGTTAAGCCGCTAGTTTTAATGATAGATATATATTGATCAGTTATGATTCAATATTGGTGTACTCTTCTACGAGTTTACTAACTAGCCTATAAGAACTCCCTTTCACTCGCAGTAAAATACTCCCTTTAGCTCTCCTTAAAATACCTGCTTCAGCTTGTTTAAAAATACTCCCTTCAGCCCGCGTAAAATTACTTCCTTTAACTCGTCTATAAAGAAAGTCTTCGCCTCCTTTATAAAGGCCCCCTTTCACCTCATCTACATATCCTGCCATAAACTCTTCTATAGAGACCCTCTTCCGCTCGTTTATAGAGACCCTCTTCCGCTCGTTTATAAAGACCCTCTTCCGCTTGTCTACAGAGACTCCCATCTGCTCGTCTATATATAAACTCTCTTCAGCTCACATATAAAGACTTCTTTCCAGCTTGTCTGTAAAACTTACATCTGCACGTCTTTTAAAACTCTAATCAAGCACGCCTATAAAGACTTCCTTTGACACATCTTTAAATTTTATAAAAATACCGTCTTTTAATTAACATCATCTCAATGTCATTGAATTTAGCTCATCGAAATATTCTAACAATTTTAAATTTCCATCTCTGCACAGTGTCTGTGACAACGTCAGCTAAAGTTCGTATAGCCTAAATAAATAAAAACAAAACAAAGTCAACGTGGTTTTGAGATGATCATGGAAGAGAATGCAATATAATCTGGTTTGATTTTTTTACTCTCTTCTCTCAATTGCAAGGCCGGCAAGAAAAGAGTAACAAAGGTTGTTTTTCTTTTTAACTGAACAAAAATACATTGAGAGAGAAATGAAATGAGGGGACTATTGTAATCCACTAATTATTTAATATAATGAGTGAACTCAGAAACCTAACCGATCAATACACGTTCATGACTCAGGTTTGAACAATGACGAAATAAAATCGGTTAAAAATGTATATTGAGAAGTTTTGCATGATTCCTTTGTTAACGAAAATAAAAACAATTCTGTCATTTGCAAACAAAACATTCGAATGGCTCATATTTCACAAGAATTTATAGCGAAAGTGTCAAAAATGCGCATTATATATTTAAAAACACTTTTCAAGCTGAATTGTTGTAAAGACGCAGTGCGTATTTACACCGGCAGATAAATTAAACTCAATAACAAACTATTGTTCCAATAGGAAAATTAAATAAAATTTTTTATTATTTAAATTTGCCAACCCAATTTGTCCTGATCGACCTGACTTTAAGACGCATTAAAACCTCTGTTACGTTAGTGATTTATAGTTGTCATTTTGGGCAAATATCATCGATCTTAGCATTATGTAGGAATTTAAATTGAAGTTGAGCCAAAAAATATATATCAGTTGTTTTGAAGACTGCGGGGAGATACCAGAAGGAGTGTAACGATTTGGAAGAAATAATATGAGCAGATATTTGGAGATACGGGAAGTTTGAAGGAAATCGGGAACTATTGCACATTTTGTGTTTTGGGGGCGGTACGAAGGGAATATGTGGTGAGTGATGATCGGCAATTAACTTAAGAATGATATAACTATTACAACGTACAATATTTAGAGTATATAAAGTGCTCAGCATGTTTCTAAAATGCATATATCTATCATAATGGGACGTAGGAATGTTGTGTCACCGGAGATAGAACCCATTAAACAAATCCGATAGAAAATGCTTTACAAATTCATAAAAATATCGCATATCCGAAGGTATTAGAAAAAGCGGATATATATAGACAAAGTCATATCATCTGAGGTGCAGGGTGAGATAAAAAACTGCAACAAAGTCAAACGCCATTAATTTTTAAAATTTTTTTAAATTTTATTGAATGGAATAAGTTTGGATTTGTTGAAATTGGTTACATTTGGTTCGAATTATGGTCTTCAAACGGCCAGTGAAACCGTCACACGCTGCCCGAATGTTGCTCTGCGGTATTTTGGCACATTCCCGGCGAAGCGCTTGCTTGAGGTGATTGACACATTGCAACTTTTTGGTTCCAACCTTGCTTTCTAAAATACTCCAGACACAATAGTCCAACGGATTGGTATCCGGAGATTTTGGTGACCATTGTGCCCTGGAAATGAAGCGAGGAACCTCATTCTTGGATGGCGCGTGATGAGTGCGATGGTGCTGAGTCCTGTTGGAATCTCCAAGGTCTGCGGCCAAAATGTTTGCGTGCCCAAGGCTTTAATACACCCTCCAGAATATTTTCGCGATAATATTCGGCATTCATTCTGATGCCATGGTTGATTAATACGAGCGGAGAGCGACCATCGGTTGTTATAGAGGCCCACACCATCACCATGACCGCCGCTTGAGTTCTGGCAGCCAACTTAAGGTGGACATTTGCAGCTGACCTCTTTGTTGTTTACAAACAACGAGTGATTTCTCATCGGAGAAAACCAAATTCAGCAGTTCACTACTTTCGGCCAAGCGAAGCAACTCTTTAGCTCTTTGAGTCTATTTTCTTTCTGTTGCTGTGTAAGTTCTTGCACTTTTTGGAATATCAATGGCATTACCCTGAGCTCATTTTTCAATATTTGTTGAATGAAATATTGTGATATGTTCAGCCCACGAGTCATTTTTCGGCCACTGCGACGCGGGTTTCGATCAAGTCGCTTCTTTACTTTTCGAACCATTTCTGCTGATGTTGCTGTTTTCTTCCCTCCACTTCCTTGACATCGGGCTACGCCATCAGTATCACGGTAACGAGCGATGATACGAGACACAAAAGATTTATTCACATTTAAATGCTGGAGTGCTCTAACGATAGACGCTCGTGGTTTTCCAGCCAAATATAAAGAAATCACACTATCACGCTTGAATTCCATCACAAATAACTTTTTTTCTGGAAAATTCTCCACAAAATGCTTTTGTACGCTTGTAAGCAATATAATGAGCTGTCACGGGAATAACTTTAACAGCAGTCTGAAGTTGGTTGCAGTTTTTACATCTCACCCTGTACAATGATGGAAGGTATAAAAATATATACTTTCGTTAACAGAGCTAAAGATTTTCTATTGTTAACCATGAAGGAATACGGTTAATATTAATTTTTTCTATACTAAATAAGAAATCATATCCAAAAAAAAATTGAAATAAATTAACCCACTTTTACTGATTTTACAGCCATCCAAAGTTGCACGTTGTTATTTTGTTTTTCTCATCCTCTCATCTATTCACAGTGTAAACAATGAGAACCGAATAATCATCTGGCCATGAACTGGTGTTTTCAACTCCAGCGACTTTAATAGAAAATATAACCACTTTCCAACACTGTTTCAGTTTAAGCCAAAAGAAATAGGAAAAATGGCCACAAAACAAAATCAACGTTAAGAGAATCACGTATTAAAACATGGCTCAAAAACAAATGGCTATCGAGTTAAGGTGCTAGAGGAGAGAAAAAGAGATGACGCCATACAACAAAAAAACGTTTAAGAAACCCGCCAAAACGTAACAGTTGTTGTTTCTTTTTACCTTGTGTTAAACAGAGGTTTATGAGTCATTTGGGTTTGTATTCTCCCATCCAGAGAGACAAATGGAGTGATCTCCCTGGTTAGGAAGAGAGAGAGATACTCTACTCAAAGAGACAGAATGACTGACATTTATGGTGGTATGTATCTCATCTGAAGCTAAGCTTAATCAATTATGAGCTGTGAGTGTGTGTTGTTGTTCTTGTTCTTTTATGAGGAGGAATACTAGTGACTGTCATTAATGTTCTGTCCGAACAGTCGTCGTTCGTTCGTTGTCATACCAATGAAGAGTGGAAATTACTCTGGACATTAAAAAAAAAATATTTTCCAAGTGGAAATGTATTATTTGCTTGACTGGCGCAGCAGCTGCTACTGTCGTTACTACTAACCTAATGTTGATGGAACGTCAATGTGTCGGTCTGTCTGTCTATCGTGTGCTGATGGTGGTGATTGCTCTGAGGATGATGATCTATAGTGTGGTTTCGAAAAATACAATTTGAAAATCAAACAAAAAAGCAGAAAATAATTAATCCAGTGATTTCTAGTAGTAGCAAAACCCAACAACAATAACGCCAGCAACGACGAAAGGAAAAGCAAACAGCCAATCCACCGCAAAACAAAAGTGCATTATGAAAAGCAGAGGAAAAGCCATTGCTGCAGCAACATAATTAATTGAATCGAAAAACAACAACAATACCAAATAATAAAAAAAAGGTAATTTGTATTTTGAAATCACCCACAAAAGCCAAGCTTAACATTTCATTCATATTGCAGAGTTAAATTGCCACTAAGCCATGGCACAGCAACAACAACGTTTCGCCGTCGTCGCTACCATAAGAAAAAACAGAATAACACCACCTGGCCACCGCCCTAAATTTGCTTTGGAATTATTTCTATGTTTATTCTTTTTACTGGTAACTCCGCGCGTAGAAAATCTTGCCACCGCTCAGGGCATTGAAGAGACACCATATTATTACCTGGGCTGTTATACGGCCCGTTTGGATTTGACACAAGAACAACTGTTCAGCAAAGTGCCGCAGGTGTGTGTGGAAATCTGTGAAGTTAAGGATTACAGTTTTGCTGCCCTCTCCGATGACAAGTGTTATTGTACGCACACGGTGCTGGCTGAGGAAAGGCAAGATGATTTACTCTGTTCAACGCGGTGTATAGCCAGTAAATCCGAATATTGTGGTGGTGCGGGGGTACACAGTTACTATTCCACGGAAGTGGCCAAAAGTGCAGCAGCCAAAGAACTACAAGTTGTAAATGCCACCGAAAACAGTTTAACCATATCCTGGCTACCCCACAATCCCATGAAACATTTCATAGCCGGAGTGGAGTCGACGCCAATGATTCGCATAACAAACTACATGATTAAGACGGAACGTCTCCATACCTATTCGATGCAGCCATTTTTCCCGCAACCCGAATTCATTGTCCAGGGTAATGAAACGAAATTTGAAATTACCGATCTACATCCGGCAACACGTTATCAAATAACCGTTCAATCGTTATGTGAAAGTAATACTCAGGGTGCCTCGAAGTGTGGCACATCCGTGGTCGAGGGTACCACTTTGATTGGTGAACCAAGTCCCATGCCACCACCACCGAAAGTCTTGACCACAACAGATAAAACCATCACCATACAAATAAAACCTGTGCGCAACAACAATGGTCCGGTAACAAAGGTATTGGTCATTGTTGAACATGTCGATGATGCAATTACCCAACCGTTTGACAGTGCTTTGCTCGGCAGCCATTCGGAGGCAGAGGAGAATGGTTTGCCGTATTACATAGCGGCTGAATTGGATTATGATCGTCCGGGTGATAATAAGACGAGGAAATTTATTGTCGGCGACGGGAAGCGGTATGGACGCTATACAAATCCACCGTTGGATAATAAAAATTCGGATGTACATATTAGTTTGGCTGTGGTGAGTATAGATCGAATGACAATTAAAAAATGTATATCCTAGGTTTTTTTATATATATTTATGCATACATTAGTTATATAGCATGAGGATAAATTTAGATGAGCAATATAATAAGGTTGGTTCGCAATCTGTCAACTTGTGTAGAAAACGGAAAATTCCAACCTAAAGTTTAGCAAAATTATAATAGAATTAATTTTTAATAAGGCTTTACAAAACAAATTGTTGTTATCGATTTTCTACCCAGCGAAAATAATGGATCCGTGGTAATGGTCATCAGTATGCATTAAAAATGTGGTAAGGGTTATTAGTATGTATTAAAAATATCGACTACAGGAAGTTCAAATATTTAGCCTGTTGGTGACCAAATTACGCCGCATTATTGAAAAACGTGCAAAAGGCCAGTCATTTTCTAAAATATTTCGGGATGCCGTTAATTTCAAAAATTCTAACAAAAAAATGTCACCGTTACTAATAAAATAATTCAGATATAGTGTCTTATGACACCGCCGGTGTACATCTTTCACATTTTTATATCCATTAAGAAGTACCTCGAATGAATGATATATCCATTAAGAAGTACCTCGAATGATCCCAACACCGAATTTTCTTCAAGGGGGGACAACTAAATCGACAAGAATTCAAAGAAATGGCCAACGCCTCTTCAGGAAACTGCTTATCAATTCATCTGGGGTCAAGGAGAATTTCTTGGGGATAAAGATATCTAAAAGAGAAGAACAGACAGATCTAAGTAACATTCACTCTGAACCATTCATTTCATCAAAAGAATGATTGCTGTCAAGGCAAACCCGAATAATATTTCTCCAACTTAGATGTCGATGGAGCACAGGTTCTCAATTTTAGAATGGGGCGTAATTCTTTTTACTTTTTCATCTGAACGTACCCTCACCATTTACATTGAACGCAACCAGTACACGTTACCGAATTTGTGGGCTTGGAAATAGAGTAAGCAGTCCAGGAAATGGACAGAATATGTACCTATTTTTATTATCTATTAGTATCCACAACGACGTCCTGCTCGGAAATGAAAATCGAAAATACAGGTTGAATACCGTCCATGGAGATCAATACTAATCGCTACATCGACAACAACAAAATTGAATAATGTAGGCCATAAAAAGGAGTTTTTGTTGGAGCATCAATGCGAATCATATCAAAACAGTTCCGATTTATCTGGGTAATAAACCATTTTCTAGTCTAACCTAGACTCATTGATCTCTCTTTCATGCTTATTTTGTAGCATACTTCTAGGTGGTTTTTACAACTTTTAATCTCAAAAGAAACGGTTTATAGTATGCCTGCAGAATACGCAATGCAAAAGATGATTTTCAATCAATGATACAAGTGATATGGGCTGACTTCTTTTTTTAGACTAATATGGGTGAGATGAAAAAACTGCAACCAACTTCAGACTGCTGTCATTTCTAAGCCACTCGTCCGACAGCTGTTAAAATTATTCCAGTGACAGTTCATTACATTGTTTACAAGCGTACAAAAGCATTTGAGAATTTTCCAGAAAAAAAGTTATTCGTGACGGAATTCAAGCCTGATAGTGTGATTTCTTTATATTTGGCTGGAAAACCACAAGTGGCTATAATTAGAGCATTCCAGCTTTGAAATGTGAATAAATCTTTTGTGTCTCGTACCATTGCTCGTTACCGTGATACTGGTAGCGTAGCCCGACGTGAAGGAAGTGGACGCAAGAAAATAGCAACATCAGCAGAAATGGTTGGAAAAGTAAAGAATCGACTGGATCGAAACCCGCGTTGCAGTGGCCAAAAAATTGCTCGTGAGCTGAACATATCGCAATATTCCATTCGACAAATATTGAAAAATGATTTCGGGGTAAAACCATTGAAATTTAAAAAAGTGCAAAAACTTGCACCGCAACGAAAAGAAAGAAAACAGACTCAAAAGAACTAAAGAGTTGTTTCTCTTGTCCGAAATGGTGAACTGCTGAATTTGGTTATCTCCGCAAGGTAGGCACTAAGAAATGCCAAAGTGTCGATCACCTCAAGCAAGCGCTTCGCCGGGAATGGGCAAAAATACCGTAGAGCAACATTCGGGCAGCGTGTGACGGTTTCATTGGCCGTTTGAAGGCCATAATTCGTGCCAAAGGTGACCAAATCGAACAAATCTAAACTAATTTTAAAATTTGTTGCTATTTCCGACATTTTTTGTTTTCATGTAACAAAATTTAAGAAAAATGTAAAAATTATGGCGTTTGCCTTTGTTGCAGTTTTTTTTTATCTCACCCTGTATCAGTTCATATTCCAAAGGCTGTCATTTTAATAAGTTTTCAATAAGCGTAGATTTGAGGAATTTATCAAAGATGGGTGGTAATAACTATTTATAAATAAGTTGTTTCACAGAATATATGTAATACCAATAATAATGCTCACAGCTACCTTGGACCTCGCTTTCTACAAAGAAATATAATTAGTTATTTTTTTAGTTTATTAAAAATTAAATGATTAAAATTTCATTCAAAAAATTCGTTATTAAATTCTTTCCGTTTCCTTTCCAGGTAAGCACCTTGAATAACATCACGAAAATCCTCTATGCTCGCAGTACCCATGAACAACATGTCAGCTCTATGGATAATTTCACCTATTCAACATTTGAATCCGGCTCGAACTCTGTGGTCGCCCTAATTGTAACATGTTCCGTATTTGGAGTGTGCTTTATACTCTCCGTCATTACGTATTTCTATTTACGTTACAAAACTTGCCAACTGCGTGCCATTCGGGGCGGCAATTCGCATGAAATGACAATGCAACAACCGATTATTGATCGTGAAAATAATGGCTTTGTAATCGAAGATGATTTACCACATAATGTGGAGAATTTCAAGGAACAACTTAATGGGTTAGTGGATCGTTTGGAAACGCAAAAGAGGATACCACGTAATAATCTGCGCCTGAATGTCAATGACGTGGTGGCAGTTGGTAATTATGGCGATGTAATAACGGGGAAATTATTGCAGAACACCCTACCCGAATCAACGGCAGAGTGCCAATTGCATGTCTTATCGTTGGACGAACTAATCAGTACGGATCAAGGGAAATTGTTGCAGGAATTTCGTAATCTCATTAAACTACAAGAACACCCGAATATTTTGGATTTCTATGGAGTGTCGGCCAGTACCGATTGGTTTTATTTTGTGTTTGAACACCAAACAGTTACACTGAAACGGCGTTTGATTGAGAGCAGACGGGCACCCAATTCGGCACCGGTACAACGTATCACCTCGCTATCGGAACAAATGATTTTGGAATGGATATACGAAATAGCCAATGCCATGGAATATCTGGCCAAATCCAAAGTCGTACACAAACATTTGTGTTCGCATTGCATCTATGTGACAGCTGAGATGAAATTGAAGGTATCGGTGTTTGGACCCACCCCGTATGTACAGAATCAAAAGAAAGTCGATCAAACCCGCTGGCTAGCCCCAGAAGTTCTGCGCTATCAACATTATTCCACCAAATCTGATGTTTGGTCATTTGCCATTGTTGCCTGGGAGTGCTGCTCATTGGGCGCTACACCCTATCCCCAAATCAACAGTTCAAATAAGATATTGGATGCCCTGAAGAGTGGTTCACGTCCAGCCCAGCCATCGTTTGTCTATCAAGATCTTTATCAAATGCTATTGAATTGTTGGACTTTGGAACCAAGCGAACGTTCCAATTTTGATGATATCACATTTAATGTACGGCAAATGATGACCTCACCAAGGCATTCGTTGTGTTTCGATGTCCAGGAGAATAAAACCACGCTGAATAGTAACATTTTGGATGCATTGCCATTTTATATGCCAGCATTGGAAATGGAAAATTAGGGGGAGGATTGGATATCAAGCCTATACCAACAAGAAATAAACTGCATGTACAATTTAATGGTCATTATTATTATTTTTTCTTTGAATAAGCTTTAATAATATTTAATACAAATTGAAACGAAAAATTGAATTATGAAATCTTTGATGCATATTTTTAAAAACTATATTAGTCATGTAGCGTAAAACAACAACAACAAAATGTAATTTATGTAAATAAAATTTAGAATATAAAAAATACAATTGTGTCGACATATTTTAGATTCTCAAGGCAAACAGTTTTTTTTTTTCAGATTTCCGAGCAAATAATATTCAAATTTACTATTTGCAAAGTATAGAAATGCTATTATGATGCTTTATTACTGCAAGCAGCGAAGTCAATAGAGATAAAACAGTTTTATGACTCAGATAATTTGGAAACTTATTACATTATCAAAAACAAAACCAAAACATTTTAGCAATTATTCAGATTACCAAATGGGCAAAAATAGAGTAGGATATGGAAAGACAGGTGACCGGGTCATATATTCGTGCATGCTATCAAACTCCGAAATTGGCGTATAGCTGGGTGGTATATGAAATATTGAACACGTATCAAATCGGAATAGAATTAGCTCAGAATAAAGTGGAATGTTTTTCGTTCCTCCTTTTTGATTTAGTCCATATAAAGTCATAAGAGTCATTCTGTTTTATAACCGATTACATGATCCGATTTACATGGCCATGCAGAGTCTCTTTATTTGAGGAAAATAATTAATATCAAGTAAAGTACAGAGTGAGATGAAAAAACTGCATCAAATTTCAGACTGCCTTTTCTAAGACACTAGTCCGACAGCTGTTAAAATTATTTCAGTGACAACTAATTATATTGTTTACAAGCATTTTGGTGAAAATTTTTCAGAAAAAAGTTATTCGTGATGGAATTCAAGCGTGATAGTGTGATTTCTTTATGTTTGGCTGGAAAACCACAAGTGGCTATCATTAGAGCATTTAAACGTGAATAAATCTTTGGTGTCTCGTACCATCCATCGCTCGTTACCGTGATAGTGGTAGAGTAGCCCGACGTAACGGAAGTGGACGGAAGAAAACAGCAACATCAGTAGAAATGGTTCGAAAAGTAAAAAAGCGACTTGATCGAAACCCGCGTCGCAGTGGCCGAAAAATGGCTCGTGAGCTGAACATATGGCAATATTCCATTCGGCAAATATTGAAAAATGAGCTCGGGGTAAAGCCACTGAGTCGCGAATTTGGTTTTCTCCGATGAGAAAACATTCGTTGTCCCGCAGTAAAAAAAAAATGATAGTGTTTACTTGCCAAAGAGGTCAGTTGAAAATGTGCACCTTCGGTTAGCCACCAGAACACAAGCGGCCATGATGATGGTGTGGGCCGCCATAACAGCCGATGGTCGCTCTCCGCTCATATTAATAGACCGTGGCATCAGAATAAATGCCGAATATTATCGCGTAAATATTCTGGAGAGCGTGTTAAAGCCTTGGGCACGCAAACATTTTGGCCGCAGACCTTGGACATTACAACAGGACTCAGCAACATTGCACTCAGCACGCGCCACCCAAGAATGGTTACAAAATGAGGTTCCTCGTTTCATTTCATTCATTACCAGCGCACAATGACCACCAAAATCTCCGGATACCAATCTGTTGGACTATTGTGTATGGAGTATTTTGGAATGCAAGGTTGGCACTAAAAAAATACCAAAGTGTCGATCACCTCAAGGAAGCGCTTCGCCGGGAATGGACAGAAATACCGCAGAGCAACATTCGGGCAGCGTGTGACGGTTTCATTGGCCGTTTGAAGGTCATAATTCGTGCCAAAGTTGATCAATTCGAACAAATTTAATCTTATTCTAAAATTTTATTCTATTTCCGACATTTTTGGCTTTCATTCAATAAAAATTAAAAAAATATATATAAATATTATGGCGTTTGACTTTGTTGTAGTTTTTTTTCTCACCCTGTATATGAGATAGTCCCCTCACTTAATGTGATATACGAAAATTTGACAAGGAGTGGACCAACATAACCAATATATACTTTGTGTGGGAGAAACTGCAAGGAATGGTCCGATCAGTTCCATATTCAGACTAGATCTAAGGTATTTGAAATTATTTTGTTATGCGAAGTTAGAAAAAACACTGAATTATTATTTTGAATTATATAAGAGTTATAATTATTGAACAATTCCACCCTTCGGCAGAGGTCTATTTCAGTCCATTTTCACTCTTTATCTGGTGTTGGTAGAAATATTAAGATGTGCCGAGTTTGAAAAGAATCGGATGCACATTTCTCATTTAATCAGCCACCAAAAGGAGTGGTCTGTTATACCTTATCTTCATACCAGATCGACAACTGGTAAGATAATTGAGATGTGCGAAATTTGAAGGATTCTAATTTTGTATTTTATAGAAGTTATGTGATTTAAAATTTTAAAAGTAGGCCGACATTGACCATTTCCACTCCTGATGGAAATATTGTGATTTGAAAAATATTTACAAAAACGAATGATCCTTTCTATTCTTATGAGGTAATTTTTTTTTCTTTAAAAAATGATGACCTTTTGTGATAGAGTTAGTAGAGAGAAAGACCGATGTTGCTCATCTCCGGTTTCGCTCTTATTACGATGTTCCAAGTTTGGATACTCCTTTAAGTGTTATTGTGCGCACCATCAGACAGACGAACGGACACCGCAAGATCGATTCCTGAAACTGATTTCGTCTAAAGGGACCTAGGACCTCTATTGGCGAAATCAGTTCCCGTTATTTCGATGAGTTAGGTTTTTACCGTATCACATGTTATACACCCCTCTGTAGCCAAATATCTGAGGTTATAAACATTAAAATACAACGGTGCTCATGAGCTCCTGATCCAAACATTTGGAGTGGTGAAGATATCATGCCAAATGCTGGGTTAACATGTCGTGTTAACCTTTTTATTAGGAAAATGCTGTGCCAAGGACAGAATGAAGATGACACGCCAAAAGCTGGGTAAAAAAAATGTCTTACCGAAGGTCAGATAATTATTTTATGCTTATAATCAGAAAATTATCTGATTTTTTTACCTCCAGGGCCTGGATTCTTGTTCTATGAAAATATGAAATGAAAAATGTTTCCTTTATAAAATTTTTCATTTGACATTTCTTTCCTTTATAAAAGTTTTCACTTCACATTTTCATAGAACAAGAATTGAGCCCCAGCTCTCTTTTAAAAAGAAGGACTGCAAGTGCCAAAGAGGTGCCAACCCATAACATGTCTCTGAAACACAGTTCATCGTCTCCAGTGACGCAGGCTGGGCCCGAGATTTTTAACATTAGAAATTCACCTTTTCCCTGCATATCGCTCAACCGCCCCGAAATGCTACCAAAATATTTTTCTGGGTAAGTCACTAATTGCCTCTACAACTTATTCCAAAGCGGTTCATGCTTAGGTTAGATGAAGCAAAAATCCATTATTACTTTAAAAATTATCATTGATTGATCTTCATCCCAATATGGGTGCCAAATTATCGACCCTGCCAAAGGTGCCAAACATTTTTTTCTAATAAATAGTTCATCAGCATTTTCCAATATCAATTACGTAAATTTTGTGTTTATTTTGAAATAGGCAAGCAAAAGAGAAAATAAATCATTAAAATTCTTGTAAAAACAAATGTTATGAACTTAAATATGTTGATGTGTTAAGAAATGTTATACTACTTTATATAACCAAGTCTCTGTTTTATCTATAGTAGTCTTTGATTTACTATTATATTACAATTCATGTTGTACATACTCAAGTTTTTCATTCCTAATAAAACTTCTACTACAAAAGGTTATGAGCCCAGGAGTCTCTGAGAAAAATAAAAATTATAAAAATATAGAACTTCAAAAATTTATGAAAATTTTTTTTTTTTTTTTGAAAAAAAAAAGAGAATTGTTCAAGAATTTAATCAAGGAAGCAGGCTACAATAACTAATAACTTATAAAAAAAAAAAGAAAGAAGAAATGGATTTTGCTAAGCACATCAAGCCTTTGGAAAACGAAACGGACTATCCAATATGGAAACGGAAGATGCGTGATTTATTAGACTATCACGAAGGAGCAATTGACGTTATTGAAGGTAAACTAAAGAATCCAAATCCACCATCCTGATGCCACGAGTGAACAAAAGAAGCTGTACAAGGAAAAGTCGGACTTGTATAGAAAAGCAAACAGTTATGCAAAATCCATGATAGCAAGCGCAGTAAGTGACAATGTGTATCAAAAGATAATGGATAAAGAAACTGCTGCTGAGGCTTGGGAATCGCTAATGGTTCAATTTGAGGCTAGATCGAAGGATCAATTATTCAAAATATGTATTGACTTCTTCTCATTTACATGGAATTTAAGTGAAGACGTGAGCTTACATATTGCAAAACTCAAAAGTTTGTGGATAGAACTCAATAACGGATTGAAAGGACGTAAGGAAAATGAGCTCCCAGAAGTTTTATTAGTTTGCAAAATCCTTCAAATTTTACCAAGTCATTTTGATACTTTTAAGTCAAGTTGGATGCTTTTAACAAAAAACGAAGAGAAGAATTTTGAGGAAATGACCGCACAACTCTGTATGTATCAAAGAAATTGCAAAGGTGCTGATGTTAAGGACGAAGAAGCTTTAATGCTTAATAATGTCAAGAAAAAATTCCCACAAACCAATAATACAAAAACAAGCAAGAAAAATGGTGCATGCAATTATTGTCATAAGAAAGGTCATTGGATACGAGATTGCAGAAAATGGATAAGTGATGGTAAGCCTATAAAAGAAAAGAAGGCTGAAGCTATAACTCCTCAACACCAGATTTTACCTTTAATGTATGAAGAGATTAACACAATTAAGGAGGATATTTCAAAGAATTGGTGGATTGATAATGGCGCTACACGACACGTGGCAAATAATAGAAATGTATTTAAATCTTTCGAGAAGTTCAAGGAATGTTGCAAGATTAAAGCGGCCGGTGGTGAAATGTTAGATGTAATTGGGAAAGGTACAGTTGATATCAAGTCTTATGTCAACAACAAGGTAATCCAAATCACACTAACAGATGTTTGGTACGTTCCAAGAGTGTCAAGGAACTTATTTTCTGTTTTATCTGCACAAGACAAGTGTTCAAACAGTGAATTTAAGTCAACAGCAACTGAGTGTGAACTTTGGGTCAATAATAAGGTGATATTAGTTGGTCATCGGGAAAAAGGAGGCACATTGTATCTAGCGGATATTGAAACAGTCATCTCAAATTCAACAAATGAAGTAAATTTAACGGAATCTGATAACACATTGCAACTATATCATGAACGTTGGGGACACCAGAATAAACGCCATGTACAGAAGAAACTAAGGGAGGAATTTGGTATTAATGTAAAACTTGATATGCAAATTTGTGAATCCTGTATTTATGGAAAGTCACATCGATTACCTTTTGGTACTAGAGAGGTTTCTAAAAGACCAGGCGAATTAATGTCAGCTGACGTATGTGGCCCATTCCATATGTCTTTCAGCAAAAGGAAGTATTTGGTCATATTTAAAGATGCATACAGTAAATATTGTTTTGGATATTTCTTGAAGGGAAAATCCGAAGTTAAAACTGTATTGAAGGAAGTTCTAGCTTTTTCAGAAAATCAAGGAAATCCAATAAAAGAATTTTTGAGCGATAATGGTGGCGAATTCGATAATAATGAAGTAAAGCAAATTCTAAAGAAATATGGAGTTACACAGAGACTAACTGCTCCCTACACTCCGCAACAGAATGGTGCAAGCGAGAGGGAAAATAGAACTGTAATTGAGATGGCCCGTACTTTTAAGTACTCGAATAAGAATGTCCAATTTCCTGAAGCTATTTGGGCTGAGTTAGTTCGTACCGCCATATATATTTTAAATCGTACTCGCAAGACACCAGTTGATGACAAAAGTCCACATGAACTTTGGTTTGGAAGAAAACCCAGAATTACTCATTTGAGAATAGTTGGAAGTGAATGCTATGTCCATGTTCCAAGTCAGAAGAGGAAAAAGATGGATTCAAAGGCAATCAAGGGACATTTAATTGGATATGATACTGAAGAGCGTTATAGAATTTACATCAAAGAAAATCAGAGTGTAATTTTGTCAAGAGATGTGACATTTAATGAACAAATTTCAAAATGTGACGATCAAAAGCAAGAGATGAATGAAGAGTTTTCAAATAAGAGAGCTGAAGAAATAAAATTGCCATTTAAATCATATGAGAGATCTAAAGAAGAAGTGTTAGAAGAAGATCATATTCAGCCCAGTACACCAAGATATATTCAAGAGATTCGTTGTGATTCAGATTGGGAAGATGAGATGTTTGAAGAATGTTCGGAAGAAAATGTATCCAATGAGAGTGATTTCCGTGGATTTGATACGATAGAAAATACAATTAGAAATCGTTTAAGAGATCGATCAACGCTACATAACTCGAAGTATGATGACTATGTTATGGCTGCTCAAGATTTTATGTGTGAAGTACAAACACCTACCAGTTTTATTGATGCTGTCGAAAGTACAGAAAAATATCATTGGATAAAGGCAATGAAGTCAGAAATGAATTCCCTCAGAGAAAACAACACGTGGGATTTGATTCAACTTCCAAAAGGAAATAAGGTACTCCCATCAAAGTGGGTTTATAAGATAAAATCTAACCCTGATGGAAGTACAGACAAATACAAAGCAAGATTAGTTATAAAAGGATACAAACAATGCAAAGGTGTAGACTACAATGAAACCTTCAGTCCAGTTGCAAGGTTGGCAGCGATACGAGCTATAATAAGTATAGCTGCAAGTGAAAAGATGCATCTATCTCAATTTGATGTATCCACTGCTTTTCTTTATGGCCACCTTGAAGAAACTATTTTTATGAAACAACCAGATGGTTTTGATGACGGCACAGGAAGAGTTTGTAAGCTTAAAAAGAGTCTATATGGATTAAAGCAAGCTCCGCGGTGTTGGAACCGAAGATTTGGAAAATATTTATTAAAAATCGGTTTTATAGCAAGTGACGCCGATCCCTGTATATACATACGAAATCAAGAAGGGAATAAATTAATACTAGCTCTTTATGTAGATGATGGTCTAGTAGCTGCCACAGACCCCGGCGAGCTGGAAACATTTTTGGAAGAGTTGAGAAGAGAATTCAAAATAACCACAAAAGATGCAAGTTATTTTTTGGGTCTGGAAATAAAGGCAAATGAAAGTGGAATATCAATCAGTCAGGAAGCATACGCAAAAAGAATTCTGGGAAGATTTAGGTTTACTGATTGCAGGCCAGTTTCATCGCCTATGCTGAAAGGAGAAAATTTCGAATCGGGGAAAGACAATGTGAAGTGTTCTCAATTTCCATACAGACAAGCCGTAGGAGCCATTATGTATCTTATGTTGGGAACAAGGCCTGACTTAGCTTATAGCATTGGATTCCTTTCAAGAACATTAGAAAATCCATCCAACGAAGATATTACCCGAGTTAAAAGAGTTTTTCGTTACATATCTGGAACAATTAATTATGGAATATTTTACAACAACGAACATGCTCAAGAGCTAGAATGCTACAGTGATGCAGATTTTGGAGGATGTTTGAAAACCGGAAGATCTACATCTGGTGTTGTTGTAAAATTTGCGGGAGGGGTTGTATCATGGTTAAGCCAGAGACAAGCTATGGTAGCAACATCTACAACAGAAGCAGAAATTGTTGCAGCTTCTGAAGCAACAAAAGAAGTAATTTGGCTAAAACGTTTATATTCTGAATTGATAGAATTAAATTCCACTCCATTGTTATATGTTGATAATTCTGCTGCAGTACGTTTGGCACAAAATCCTGAATATCACAAACGCACAAAGCATATCAACAATAAGCATTTCTTTATTAGAGAAAAAATTTCTGAAAATGAGCTTCAAGTAATACAAATACCTACGCAAGATCAATTAGCTGATTTGATGACAAAACCTTTGCAACCCACAAGACTTAAACTTCTTTGCGATCATATTGGATTACAACAAACAGTCTAACATCTCTTAACAAGGGAAAGTGTTGATGTGTTAAGAAATGTTATACTACTTTATATAACCAAGTTTCTGTTTTATCTATAGTAGTCTTTGATTTACTATTATATTACAATTCATGTTGTACATACTCAAGTTTTTCATTCCTAATAAAACTTCTACTACAAAAAAATAATATTAATTTGTTGTCGGTTTGGGAAATATTTTTCCCTGTATATTAATTATATTATGATTACATAGAGTATATAAATGTATGCAAGGATGGCAAAATACGCCAAACATTTCGCAAAAACTTGTAAATTGCACAGCACTAAAAATCATTAATAATATTTTATATATATATGTGTGTACAAATGTATATTTGAGTGTATTTTGTTTGAGAATTTAATAGTATTGTTTGATTGTTGCCACTGCTTTTTTGCATTAATTTTATTTTGTTTAAAAAAATAATAATATGGTTATATTCCCACCTTGACTTTGGACAAAGGCTGACTTGTTTTTGTTGTTATTGTTGCTTTGCTTTGAATTCAAAACTGTTATGTCGTTTCGTTTCGGAAGCGGAGAAATAGCTTTTTTCGTTGTAAAAAAGTTGTCGATATTTCCTGAGATAAATATTTGGAAATCTAAAAGAAAAATTTACACTTTTTATTTCTCTTCTTCTTTTTATAAAACTGAAAATATTCGTTTGCTAAGTTATTTGAAATTTCACAAAAATGTATTTATGAAATAAAACAAAAATTATTAATATTTTATGGCAACAATAACATCGATGACGACGAAGATGATAATTAAAGGTAACGCGCACATATGCAAATATTATTTTCGTGTTTTTATCGTTCGTTGTTTTTTTTTTCTTTTTCGAAATAATAATTGAATAATTGAAAAATTTGAAACAAGCAAAGAAAGCGTAACGAAACAATATAATGTTTATAACACCACCTCGACAAATTCAAAACTAAATGTATTTTAGCAAAAATATTTCGAACATTTCGAATACCAGAAACAGCAACAACGACAACAGCACAGCAACAATCGCACATTGCCAATATCAGAGACACAGGGTATCTTCAGGGGGCAAATACAACAATCTCGAAATAATTATGGGGACGTCGCTCGCTCGCTTGCTAACTCACTCGTCAGAAACACACACACATTTCGTTGGCTAATCTCAAAAAGAGAGAAAAAGCCACAAAGTGTTTTTTTCAAACACTAAACATTTGTCGAAACTTATCAGTAATTAATAAATGAGAGATCTAAAAGCAAATTCGAAAAAATAGGAAATATTGTGAGAGAGTCTACATAAAAAAATGCTTTGGAAATTTACATGGTGATCCTATTTAAGTATTCTCTCGAAAGATACCAAAAATTTAGATTAATTAATATTGTTAGGGATGTCGATCAAAAATGGATTTTAGTAAGATATTAATTTGAATATAGTCTATTTTATAATATGAACGTGTTTTAAGATTGTGCAACAAAATTTGGATAAAATAGTATAATTGATAGTTTTCGTAAGCATCAGGAAGCCAAACAGATGAACTTTGCTGGATCGATACAAATGTCTGGAAATGAACGCAACGCTCCTTTAGTCAACAAATGGCATATCTCGAAAAATCGATTTTTCAGACAACGATTTAAAGATTGATTGAAAAAAACGACACTTTAAAGAAAAAGGTTAACACCTTTCAAACTATTTGTTATACCCTCAGCCATATGGCTAGAGAGGGCATATATCATTTGATGCGGTCAAAACGTGCCTCATCGAAATAACGGTTACGGTTTTAGATCCTAGGTCCCTTAAGACCAAATCCGTTTCAGGATATTTCGAGTCGATCTAGCTTAATCCGTTCGGCCTTCTTTCTGTCCGTCTGTCTGGCTGGCTGGTGCGCACGATAACTCTCGAAGGGAGTATACGATTTGGTCCAAACTTGGTACATCGTAATATTTTTGTCAAACTTAGATCGAGTTCGGAGATGGGTAATATCGGTCCACTCCTTCTGGTACCTGCCCCACAAAATGTCGAAATTTTAAAAAAATATCTTTTCTGCACAAAAAGGTAAACGATAATCCGATTTTGCTCCAACGTTGCAAATTCGAATATTTGCGTCAGTGTTAGGTCAGGTGCGAAAATGGACAATATCAATCCACTCTATCAAGTACCTCCCCCACAAAGGTTCAAATTTTTGAATAATTATAACTCCTATAAAATGTGATGGAAGAGTCCGATTGTCTTCAAATTTTACACATCCCAATAATTTTAGTAACACAAGGTCTGGCGTTAAGATGGAATATATCGGTTCACTCCTTCCGTTACCTCCCGGATAATTACAACTCTTATAAAATGTGATATAAGAGTCCGATTATTTTCAAATTTTACTCATCCTAATAATTGTAGTAACGCAAGGTCTGGCGTTAAGATGGAATATATCGGTCCACTCCTTCCGGTACCTCCCCCACAATAGGTCGAAAATTTGAATATCCATGAGGCTCATAAAACACGAAATAAACATCCAATTTCATTTAGACTTGGCACATCTGAATATTTCCAAGAACACAGGATCTGTTATAAAGGGGGTAGAGATCGGACGATTTCTTCTGGTACCTTCACCACAAAGGGTCAATGTTTTGAATGACCAATACGTTTATAAAACCCGAAATAAGCATCGGATTCTGCTTATATTTCACACATTTCTTTATTAATACTAACACGAGATCTGTTGTGAAGATGGGATATATCGGTCCTCGCCTTCAGGTACCTCCCACACAAAGGGTAACAATTTTGAATATCCATGAAGCTCATAAAACTCGAAATTAACATCCGCATCCATTTAGACTTGGCACATCTCAATATTTCCATCAACACAAGATCTGTTATAAAGATGGTAGAGATCGGACCATTTCTTCTGGTACCTCTCCCATAGGGTTCAAGATTTTGAGAAGCACAACGCTCAAAGTAAGCCAAATAAGCATTCAACTCCCTTCAAATTTACATACAAACATTGTTGCTAACTCAACCAGAAACTTGGGATGAATATGAATTTTCTGATGAAGTTACCAATATGGACCAAACCTGGCACGTCGCAATATTTATATCGTATTTATTTAGGCCCGGTATGAAATGGACAACAGCGGCCCATTCCTTCGGAATCCACTCCATAGGGGGTCACGACTTTGAATAATCATAACACATGTCAAAATATATTTAAACAATCGAACATTAGCTGAGGGTATATGTCTGTCGACAGAACCGACTGATACTTTTTAACTAGTTTATATTCAAATATATAATACGCTCCTAAATCGACATCCCTAATTAATATAATATCTAAAACGTGACAATAATTCAATATACATATTTATATTATACCTAGATCTAATAATTACCTATCAAAAGAGAGCAACAGCGAAAGTTTTGTTAATTTGCAGTTGCAAAAGCGTTTCTCTCTCTCCCTCCTTCCCTTCAAATATATTTTTATTCAGACCGCCGTCAATCAACCAGCCATCCATAATTAATTGGTGTTTAAAGGTCATTGATAAAGCAAATGAACGACGAGCAAACAAACCGAAATAAAGGTAGCAGCTACGCATTGACAAAAGTAAATAAATAATAGATGACGTTTACACTTCAAAACAGACTAGACGACAGACGGTAAAGAGGAAATATGGCATGGAACGATTATGAGATCCACTACAAATCAATGATATAATTTAAAAATATTTTTCAAATTTTCAGTAAAAACAAAATCCCTTGAATAGCAACTGTTCTAAAGGATTTATATACTTCTTATATCCATCACCGCTCGTTGCCGTTGTTATCTTTTTGTAATATGTCTTCATGTATGTAGGAAAAATATTTGACCATGAATATTTAAATGTTTTATTTTTGGTATTTTTCTCTCTGTGTTGTGTGCGCGTATGACCAGATTACCCACTTCTGCTGTTTCTTTTTGTTGTGGCTGTGTCATTGTTATTGTTGTTGGTATTATTTGCATATATGTACAATATGAATCGAATCTACGTAATAATTGCCAAGAGATCACAAATGACCAAATGATTGTATTTTAAACACTATTGCGCTTCATTTTGGGGGGAGGGGATAAGAGATTGTTGGTAGAAATGCTCTTTCGAATTAGTCACGTTTATCCAAGGGGTGCTAAATGGAACAGCTGCATTGTCATATTCGTCATAAAGTGGGAAATGTATGTTGAATAATCCACATTTTGTACCTAGAATCGGGATGAATGAGAGGAGAGTACCACAAGACAACCAGAGAACTATCTTAAACTTCAGACTTCCCAGTAGAAAAAATAATTTTTCGATGTATCTCAGCAGATGTTTTTATACTTGTCAAATACACAGCGTTAGACCGAACCTTTAGCAAAACTGATACCAGAGAATTTCTTTTGGGACATTATAACAGTTGCAGACTTTCAATGTAATCTGAGATTGAACTTCCCAGAAGAGGAAGTGGGACTAGCATATAATTGGGATGAGTTTTGTTGGTGCAACTTCAGCGATACCAGAATCAGGGAATCGATTGGAGTAAATTGTAATCAAATGAGATGAAAGGACAGGTGGAATTTCCGCTTAAGCAATCAAAACAAGTTATATCTTTGATTTCTTCGTTCGTAACGAAGGCTCTTTACACACCGATCATCAAAATAATATCCCAACAGTATTTAAAGCCATATCCGGCAAGTTAAGTGGTATTACGGGGTGAGATGAAAAAACTGCAACCAACTTCAGGCTGCTGGCATTTCCAAACAACTCGTCCGAAAGCTGCTAAAATTATTCCAGTGACATATCACTATATTGTTTACAAGCGTACAAAAGCATGAGCGTGAGAATTTTCCAGAAAAATAATTATTCGTGATGGAATTCAAGCGTGATAGTGTGATTTCTTTATATTTGGCTGAAAATTTAAATGTGAATAAATCTTTTGTGTTTCGTACCATCGCTCCTTACCGTGATACTGGTAGCGTAGCCCGACATCAAGGAAGTGGACGGAAGAAAATAGCAACATCAGCATAAATGGTTCGAAAATTAAAGAAGCGACTTGAACGAAACCCGCGTCACAGTGGCCGAAAAATGGCTCGTGAGCTGAACATATCGCAATATTTCATTCGGCAAATATTGAAAAATGAGCTCGGGGTAGAACTTACACCGCAACAGAAAGAAAATAGACTCAAAAGAGGTAAAGAGTTGCTTCGCTTGGGCGAAAGTGGTGAACTGACGAATTTGGTTTTTTTTCCGATGAGAAAACATTCGTTGTCCAGCAGTTTTTTAAAACAAAATGACCGTGTTTACTTGCCGAAGAGGTCAGCTGAAAATGTGCACCTTTGGTTGGCTACCAGAACTCAAGCGCCGCCATTACAGCCGATTGCCGCTATCCGCTCGTATTAATCGACATCAGAATTAATGCCGAATATTATCGCGCAGACTTTGGACATTCCAACAGGACTCAGAACGCGCCACCCAAGAATGGTTACAAAATGAGGTTCCTCGCTTCATTTGCAGCGCACAATGGCCACCGAAATCTCCGGATACCAATACGTTGGACTATTGTGTCTGGAGTATTTTGGAAAGCAAAGTTGGCACTAAAAAATACCAAAGTGTCGATCACCTCAAGCAAGCGCTTCGCCGGGAATGGGCAAAAATACCGCAGAGCAACATTCGGGCAGCGTGTAAAGCTTTCATTGGCCGTTTGAAAGCTATAATTCGTGCCAAAGGTGACCAATTCGAACAATTCTAAACTTATTCTAAAATTTGATGCTATTTCCAACATTTTTTGCTTTCATTCAATGAAATTTAAAATATAAAAATTATGGCGTTTGACTTTGTTGCAGTTTTTTTATCTCACCCTGTATTTGCGAAAATAAGAAAAAAATATTCATCTTTTGGGACACGTCATCCCTACATTTTTAATATTTGGAGCACATTTTTTTGGATTCCTTTGTTTTAACTTGTTTACTTTGGAATTTCAAATAACAAGAAGATCCCAGGAAAATTGAATCCTCTCTAGACATAGCAGGGTAGTTTTTGTTCAAAAATGTATAGTTTTATAATAGACTTGGGAGACCTTCCAGAGATGTTTTAAAATATTTATATGTATTGCAGGTTTAATATATATATATATATTGAAAACGTTTCATAGCTCTCATATGAAGAAATATTTAAACTTCTACTTTGGGTAGCTGATTCTATATACCTAATAAAAAGAATTAGGAAAATAATATCAATGTGTATCTATCACCAACACTCTCTGATTGAAGATATATCATTCCATTTAGAACTGCAACATGTAATTGCATTTATATGTTACAACATTCGATAATATTCAAACAAGAAAGATAAGTAATATGCCAGAAGGGCAGATAAACAAATACAGTGGTGGGAAACAAAGTGGGATCAACTGACTTTCAACTTTGTAATGAAAAGCAAGGTATTCTATCATGCAAACCAAAAATTTCGCAAAGCATCATATTTGTGTATACCTCGGCCATAACAAATGGCAAAAAAAATATTAGATAAACAAATATGGTGGGGGCACATTACAATTAGCGCACAACAAAAATAAACAGTACAGAATATGAAAACAAAAAACTTAGCAACACCATAACCACCAAAACACCTATGATTCCATTGTTGGAATAACCATATATTTCTTACATCCCGACATCCGTCCATATATGCCAAACAATAATCCTCATCATCATCATTACGACAAATCAAAGTGCGGTAGGGCAATGGGCACGTCAGCGCCTTAAGTATCTGCTGCTCCCGTTGTTTTTGTTCATTGTGTCTAGTTGTCGTAACCAATTTTTTAAGGGAAAACAAAAACACATTTGCTAATTTGGCTATTCCCAGGAACTTATGACTCTCTAAGGAACACATATAACATGAGAATTAATTGCCAGGGGTCACTACATCTCTTCCAAGTTCGCACTTTTTTTGGCAAAAAAAAAAAATTACTGGGCACAGAAATGCTGATGCACACACACAACACAACCATCGTTGTTTTTCGTTTATTTCTCATACCTCTACACACCGCGCACACACACACACGCTCGCACGCACAGAATACAGAGAGACAACATTCGATATTATTGATATAATTTCACAATTTAATTAACAATTTCACTTAAAATGACTTACTTGTGCCGTTATCTAAACGTTCTGTTATTGAATGGAAATATGTTTTGAAGGGAAAATCATAAAAAAACGATTGGATATTTTTGCTAAAGTTCACCTTACAAAAACTTTTTCTCTTCTTTGCGTATTTTTTGTTTTTGTATCTAATGAGAGAACAGAGCCAAGTGAAATGTAACGGCGTAGCAATGAGGGAATCCAAGTAAACGTCGTAAGTCGATTTGTCGCCGCTCGTTGTTAAACACAATCGAAATGGAAACGTTAGCGTAAGACTGTGGCGTACTTCGGTGCATATAGTTAAGCAATATGTTCCCACAGTCATGATAATAGGTATTTTGACAATTCCGATTATCACATTTTTGTTTGAAAAAAATGAATGGCTTAAGTAATCGGCTGGCTTCTTCGGAAATGAACGAAGGAGCCTAGGGCCAAAATCGAACTAAGTCAACCTAAAACTCCTTTGTTCATCTACGAAGAAGCCAGCCGATGACTTAAGCCGGCCAACTATGCTTTTTTTCTTTCTGTTGCAGTGTAAGGCTGGAAATACATAAAGCGCATATTTGGCTGGCTTAAGTCATCGGCTGGCTTCTTCGTAAATGAACAAAGGAGTTTTAGGTTGGCCTAGTTCGATTTTGGCCCTAGGCTCCTTTGTTCATTTCCGAAGAAGCCAGCCGATGACTTAGGCCAGCCAAATAAGCGCTTTATGTATTCCCTGCTTAAGGCTGGAAATACATAAAGCGCATATTTGGCTGGCTTAAGTCATCGGCTGGCTTCTTCGTAGACGAACAAAGGAGTTTTAGGTTGACCTAGTTCGATTTTGGCCCTAGGCTCCTTTGTTCATTTCCGAAGAAGCCAGCCGATGACTTAAGCCAGCCAAATAAGCGCTTTAAGCTGGAAATACATAAAGAGCATATTTGGCTGGCTTAAGTCATCGGCTGGCTTCTTCGTAGATGAACAAAGGAGTTTTAGGTTGACTTAGTTCGATTTTGGCACTAGGCTCCTTTGTTCATTTCCGAAGAAGCCAGCCGATGACTTAAGCCAGCCAAATATGCTCTTTATGTATTCCCAGCTTAAGTTCTTGCACTTTTTGGAATTTCAATGGCTTTACCCCGAGCTATATTTGCCGAATGGAATATTGCGATTTGTTCAGCTCACGACCCATTTTTCGGCCACTGCGACACGGGTTTCGATCAAGTTGCTTCTTTACTTTTCGAAATATTTCTGCTAATGTTGCTGTTTTCTTCCGTCCACTTCCTTGACGTCGGGCTACGCTACCAGTATCACGGTAACGAGCGATGGTAAGAGGCAAAAAAAGGTTTATCCATATTTAAATGCTGGAGTGCTCTAACGATTTTCCAGCTTGTGGTTTTCCAGCCAAATATAAAGGAATCACACTATCACGCTTGAATTCCATCACGAATACCCTTTTTCCGGGAAAATTCTCGCCAAAATGCTTTTGTGCACCTGTAAACAATATAATGAGCTGTCTTTGGAATAATTTTAACAGCTGTCAGACTAGTGGCTTAGAAATGACAGCAGTCTGAAGTTGGTTGCAGATGTTTCATCTGACTCTCTAAGTCAGCGGATGTCTTTTTCGTAAAAGAACAAACTAGCCCAGGATGCCCAATTATTAATTATAGTCCGAAATGGTTTCAATGTATTCCCAACTTTATTTTTTAATGCCATTATAGAAATTGGACCCGTACTGTGGCTGAAATATATCAGCTGATCTTACGGTAAATTAAGTTCCAACCCGGTGAATTGTTCCAATGACCTGAATTTTCTTGTTCTCAACGGACCATCGAATAAACTTGGGCGCCATATTTCTGACACAAAGTGTTGAGGAAGCTGCTCGAATGGTCCATGATTAAAGTCAAGTGAGTTTCCCAAAGCCACTGGTGTAATAATACAAGCCACTAGAGTTTGAAACCATTTCAGTCGTTCGCAGAATGGTTCAAAACCTGGTATGCTGGTTGCAGACCGTTTTTGCTATATATTCTCAAAATAATACCGGATAAACTCATTCAAACTATAACAATGGTCTCTTCCTGGCTTCAGTAGCTGATAAAAATAAAGGTGGGAATACATCTGGCTGGCTTCTTCGGAAATGAACAAAGGAGCCTAGGGCCAAAATCGAACTAAGTCAACCTAATACCTAATACTTTGTTCATCTACGAAGAAGCCAGCCGATGACTTAAGCCAGCCAAATATGCGCTTTATGTATTTTCACCCTAAATGTCTCTCCCGAGGTATTCTAAGCTAATGTTGTAATGCTGAAATATCAAATCAAATCAAATATTTTAGATTTAGGCAAAAACATAAATGTTTTTGCATTTTAATTGTTTTTACTTTTTTTTAATAAATTAACAACTTATTGGTAATGCTTAAAATTAATCTTAAAAACTAACACGATAGCCTTACATGCTTTTTAATACATCACTTACAATAACCCACCCTTTCTTAGCTAAACTATATTATTGCCTCTGTCTATGAAGTCCATCATGGCAGGCGGTTCGCTTGGAACCCAAGCACGAGGCATACGCCATGGCATGAGGTATGAAATTCTGTTCATATGCCCCCGTAAAAAGATGGGCAAAGGGACCACTTGCAAACACAGCAACATCATCACCACCATGTGTCTCCGATTCCAAGGGGACTGTTGTGGGAAATTTATAGTCTTTGTGCTTCATATTGATCTCCTTGAGATTTTTCCTCTTCAACCCAGCACCGGCTTTCAAAACATTATTTTCATAGCCCGGACCATTGGCATAGGACAATGTGGCATAGGGTAGCTGATCCAAAGCCAACTGGCCATTGTTGATACCAAAAATATCATTTTTACGACTTGAATAACCGGCCACGGACATGGTGTGGGAGTGGTCGGATGTTACAACAATGAGTGTGTCATCTTGAGAGGTTTGTTGGCGGGCAAATTTAATGGCCTTGTCAAATTCAGCCGTCTCATCGAGAGCCTTCAGAGCCAAGGTATCGTGATGGGCATGATCAATGCGTCCACCTTCCACAAAAAGGAAATAACCCTTACCATTGCTTTGTTTTTCCAAGCTCTCCAAAGCCTGTTCAACCATTTCTTTGAGACTGGGTATAACGGAACGATCGGCATCCAGATGATAAGGTATATGGTTGTTGGCAAACAGACCCATAACCCGTTCTGTGTCTTTGGGTAGATTTCGCAGTTGTTCCTTGGTCTCCACGTAGGCTGCTTTGGAACCATGGCTGTCTTGCCATTCCTTGATTAAATTACGGCCATCTAAACGTTTACCCTGCTGTGAGGTGGGCAGGAAGTTTTCACGACCACCACCGAGTATGACATTGAGTTTGCGGCCAACTTCATTGTAAATCAATTGGGTGGCAATATCTTGACACTCGGTAGGATCATTGTTGGTTTTGAGAATTTCAGCATCATTTTCCCAATTACGATTGGCTGCATGGGCATAAACTCCGGCGGGAGAGGCATGAGTTACTGTCGTAGTGGTAATCAGACCGGTGGCCATACCCTGGGATTGGGCCCATGCGGCAATGGAATGGACATGATGTTCTGTGACATTTTGAGCCCGGCAATCATTCAACTCAATGGCAGCGGTAACACCCACTGTGGCATAGTTGGCCTTGACACCACCCAAATAGGCGGTGGCTGTACAGGCTGAATCAGCCACCTGGGAGTTGGCACAATAGGTCTGTGGGAGGACATTTTTTCGTTAGATTTGTTTTATAAATTTGATTATTTTTGTTGTTTTTCATTACCTTACTCAACCCAATATATGGAAACTTTTCGAATGTAAATTGCTTCTCTTCTCCACCTAGATACACACGTCCGGCCGTTATGGTTGGTATGGACATGCCATCACCCAAAAACATTATCACATTTTTGGCCATATTTGTATTGAGCAGAGATTTACTGGCCAATTGTTGACTGAGTATATCTTGGCCAACATCATTCCAGAATTCCAAATATTTTTCCTCCGGCTTGGATGAGTCAAATTTCAACATAGGCATGGCTCTTTTGTATAGACGATCGACGGGCTTGAAATTAAAGGTGGGATGCATGCGATGATCGTGTTCAGTGTTATCATCCAACGAGGAAATGACTGTAAGAGAAGGGGGAAAAGAAAATTAATCAAAATATGAAAATAAAATAAATAAACAGAGAGTTTCCACATAAATTTGTGTTGTGGCCTGCTACCTTTAACAAAATAACCATTTTGATGTTTTGCCATGTAGTAACATACCTGTGACACATTTTAAAATGGCAACACTAGTGAATGAGAGAAGTGTGAAATTCGCTCTGAGAGTATCAGTCCAAATTTATGTTAGTCAAGATTTTTTGCAGGCAATTCTTTGTTTGTTGGAAAGAGGGGAATGGAATTAGAAAAAATGCCCGTATTGGCAGTTCTTTTTGTGATTTTATATTTATACATAAATATAAAAAAAAAAATGACAGAAAGGCAAGGGATAGGAAATTGCTGAAAATAAATTCCTTGTATAAATGAAATAGGCAAGTTCAAAAGATAACGATCAAAATTGCTATAGGAAACTTGCCAAGCATAAATCAGGGCTTACTTTGCCCAGTCTTGCGAATAGAAAACTAGTAAAGAAGGGTCTGTCTGGTTACCAAAAAAAAAAAAAAAAAACAATTGGTGCAAATTGAGCATCGATTCGATGCAATTGAGAGAGCGATTCGAGAGAGGATAATTGACCAAAAAAGAAACAATTGGTGCAAATTGAGCATCGATTCGATGCAATTGAGAGCGATTCGAGAGAGGATAATTGACAGTTCTTTTAGTGAGAATTGGCAAATCATTTTCTCGGGACAAAAATCCAGCCCCAGAACAATCAAAAAATAGTTTTACTTTAAGGTTATGAAGGTGAGAATGGGCCCGCAAACTAAGTCAACCTAAAGCTCCTTTGTTCCCCTACGAAGAAGCCAGCCGATGACTTAAACCAGCGTTTTATGTATTCTCACCTTACTACAGCAGAATGGCATTGCATATTTAGTGACACATAATAAAAAAATTTCAGAGCCGCACTCGAATTCTTTTAATTTGACATTAGTATGCCATGGCATGGTGCCAAACAGCTTATGTATTTCCACCTTTAAACACTATACACGACACGTAACGCAATGCGTTCATTCTGTTTAAACTTGTACGTCAAACTTGCTATCCTTGGTCATCGGTAGGTAGACGGCGAATATTTTTTTTTGAACAAAATCTAAGGTTATTGGTAGGAGGGTGGCCTTTTAGCCTTTCCTGCCCTTCTACACAAACAACCTCAGATTTTTTCACAAATTTCACACAAACATCTAAGCCACACTACTTTAAACACTATGAAACCACATCGTGGTTTTCTTAATCCTTCTCAATCACTCACCTCCACAGTGTCCCATTCGCCAGCTGATCCCTAATACTAACAGGATTGTCAGCACTTGACTAAATGTTTTCAACATTTTTACTGTGTGTGTTTTTTTTAAACCGTTGCGGTTTATGTTTGCAGTTTAAACGCTACTTTAACTCTGACGCCTGGTGATTCCCAGTGACAGCTATTTATAGTCGATTTGTTTGTCAAAAAACGAAAAGAAATTTTCAAAACAAAAAAAAAAATTTCATTGATGCTGCCGGCCCGACCGATACCTTCTCGTCTTGGGTATTTGTAAATAGTATGTCTGTGTGTGCATTTGGGTATTTTCAGAGATAAGAATTGAAATAAGTTGTTTTTTTTTTTTTGAAATTTTAGAAATGTTTCTATTTTCCATTTCGTTAAGATTAAGACACATTTTTAATAGGTTTTCTTTTGACCGAAGGGGGTTTTTGAGAGAAGATGCGATTGTCTGCTGCCGACGGTTTATGAGATGGACTAGACAATATTCTATTGGTCAGTGGGTAGATTACATTAGGTCAGTGTTCGATTTTAAATTTTAAAGTGACACAGTATATGTTTGGAATAGTCTTCCAATAAAGTAGTCTTCATATAAGTACTCTGGCTGTATTAAATCAAATCCAGCATAAAAATAAAAAATAAAACATTTTCGTAAACCGTGAACATTGGGCGCCAGTGTTTAGGACGATCTTGTCCTTCCTATTTAGTTTCAAGTTTAAAAATTCGGCTACTTCACAAGAAATCTTGTATTAGAAAAAATGTTTGTGTGTGTGAAATATAAAGAGAATCTCATGCTTATTTCGCTCTCTTTTAGCCTTTTGGTTTTCGAAATCTTTAACCTTATATGGGGGATGTACCACAAGAAATGGTTCGATCTCTACCAAACAGATCTTGTGTTGATGGAAATATTAAAATGTACCAAGTCTGAATGGTATCGGATGTTAATTTGCGTTTTATGAGCTTCACGGATACTTAAATTTTTGACCCTTTGTGGGGGAAGTACCAGAAGGAGTGGACCCATATATTCCATCTTCCCACCAGACCTTGGAATAATAAATATATTGTGATGTGTGAAATATAAAGAGAATCGGATGCTTATTTCGGATTTTTTAATAGTTTTGGTTATTAAAAACTTGGACTCCTTGTCGGGGAGGTACCAGAAGGAAAGTTGCGTTCTCTACCTCTCTTTATGGAGCTACCTCGATGGAAAAATCCGCCAGCATACCATATCTTACAGAGACAGCTTTGTTGGAAGAATGACAAAAACTTGAACCTATCTTATACGAAAAAACTTGTTAAAAGTATGCCAAATAGGCTGCAAATGGTAAAAAATTTAAAGGAATGCATTCGAATTATTAATGTCTGGAAATATTGAATGTGATGTGGATGGTACACCATACATAGTATGGAGGGTATATTAAGTTCGCCATTCCGTTTGTAACTCATCGAAATATTAATTTTAGACCCAACAAAGTATATACATGCTTGATCAGCGTAAAATTCTAAGACGATTTAGCCCTGTCCGTCCTTCTGTTGTAATCACGCTATAGTCAAAACGAATAAGGATAGGAAGCTAAAATTTTGCACACATCGTATAGCCCCCATATAACGGTACCCCCCGATATTCGATATTTTGATGATTTTAGCCACATTTTCTAATGGAATGATCTGAAAATCCACACAAGGAGTTCCTTGTGAGTACTTTATCCCTTGAAAGAAAATTATCTGTATAGGTCCACGAAATCGAATAGCCCCCATATAACGGTACCCCCCGATATTCGGTAATTTGTTGATTTTACCCACATTTTTCAACGGAATTGTCGGAAAATCCACGCAAGGAGTTCCTTGTGGGAACTTTATAGCTCGGAAGAGAATTATCTATATAGGTCCACCATATCGTATAGCCCCTATATAATGGTACCCCCGATATTTGGTATTTTGACGATTTTATCCACATTTTTCAATGGAATTGTCTTAAAATCCACACAAGTAGTTCCTTGTGTATACTTTACCCCCTGAGAGAGAATTGTCTATACAGGTCCACGATATCCTATATCCCCCATATAACGGTACCCCCCGATATTCGGTGTTTTTATGATTTTAGCCACATTTTTCAATGGAATTGTCTGAAATTCCACAAAATGAGTCCCTTGTGGGCATTTTACCCCCACTAAAAGAATTGTCTATATAGGTCCACGATATCGTATATCTCCCATATAACGGTACCCCCGATATTCGAGATTTTGATGATTTTAGCCACATTTCCCAATGGAATTATCTGAAAATCCACACAAGGTGTTCCTTGTGAGTACTTTACCCCCAGACATAGATTTGTCTATATAGGTCCACAATAGCGTATATGCCCCCATATATCGGCACCTACCGATATTAGGTATTTTAAAGGTTTTAACAGAATTTTCAATGGATTTTATTTTTTTGAATATTTTCTAATTCGTTCCAAATGGTGGAGGGTATTCAAAGTTCGGCCCGGCCGAACTTACTGCTTTTTTACTTGTTTTATCTAACCAGTATAACCTAACCTTCTTTCGAAATCACTCTAGCTTCCGAACGAAATGAAGAAGGTTGATAAAATTTTACTCAAATGTATATTATGTCTGCAGGACTTTTACTATTGAAAATGGGTCATGTAGATCCATGTTTTGGTATAGTCCCCATATAATGGTACCTCCCTATTTTCGGCATTGGTGATTTAAGCGACATTATTCACCGGAATTGTTTGAAATTTAGTATTTGAAGTTCGTAATGAATACTACAGGCTATGGCAAAAAATTGTCTGTGCAGGTTCACGTCTTCGTATAGCCCCCATATAACGGTAATTTCCGATATTCGGAATTTTGATGATTTTTGCGATATTATTCGCCTGATTTGTTTCAAATTTGGTATTTGAAGTTCATAATGGATACTACAGCCTATGCCAGAAATTTGTCTGTGCAGGTCCACGTTTTATACCCCCATGGTACCTCCCTATATTCGGTATTTTGATGATTTTAGCTACATTATAAAGAGATTTTTTTTCAAGTTTCGCATTTGAATATTGTAATAGCTTGTGACAAAAGTTGCCTATGCAGGTCCACGTCGTTGTACAGACCCTAATATACGGCTACACTCGGTAATTTTAAGATTTTAACAGAATTTTTAACGGATTTTGTTTTTTTTTTTTAAATTGCCAAATTTGTATCAAATGGTGGAGGGTATTTTATTTCAATAGAACTAGAACTCCTCGTGCAATCATTCAATTACAAATCAAATTTTATTTGATGTCCATTATTTGTAAAATTTACAGTTGAAAAGAAATTTATTTCCACCAATCATTTTTTTTAAATTTGAGCCTTATGATTTTGAAATGGTTGAATTCGGATTCAAAATATCATTGGGCTGCAACTATGACTAGTATAAAGATCTATAATATCGCACCTTATTTCGCTATAATTCAGGTAGAAGGTAATTTTTTTATTCAGTGTTTATTGTAAAGATTTTGCCAAATTTTTTCAGACGGTTATTCTGTGGGTTTGATGCCTAAAGTCTGACTTCAGATAAAACGTCATTCGAGGACCAATATAGAATCTAAAATTCAAACATTTCTATGAAAAATGTGACTAAAATCATCAAAATACCGAATATTGGGAGGAAGCGCAATTCAAATACGGAATTTTTAGTAATTTTTTTAGAAAATGTTGCTAAAATCAGGTACAGTTGTAATGCTTAAAATGAGGGGGTACCGTTATATGGGAAATATACGATCAAGTTGGCCGATAACCTGATAACAACATACTGTCCATCCGCTAAATCGGATTAGAATTTTACGCTGATCTTGAATATAAAAAGTTTTTATACCCTCCACCATTCTATGGAGGGTATATTAGCTTTGCCATTCCGTTTGTAACTCTTTGTAAAATTCTAGGACGATCTAGCGATGTCCGTCTGTCTGTCTGTAGTGATCACGCTATGTTTCGAGCGAATTGCGATTGAAGGCTAAAATATGACGGTACCTCCCGATATTCGATATTTTCATGATTTTAGCGAAATTATTTACCGCAATTATTTCAAATTTAGTTTAGGAAGATCTTAATGGGTACTTCAACCTATAGCAAAACATTTTGTATGCAGGTACACGTCTTCATATAGTCCCCAAATAACGGTTGTCATTTAAGTGGTAGTTTTCGGATTTTTTGAAAATTTTCAAGTTCCTTCTAAATGGGGGGGAGGCTATTAAAAGTTCGGTCAGGTTAAACTTAGCTGCCTTTTTACTTTTTTTAATTTATTTAATTTTACACTTTTCAGGATGCCGTCGGTTTTTTTAATAATTTGTATAATAACTTTTGATTATGAAATTTTTATTGGCGAAATCATTTGACAAAATATTATTCGAGTATTAAAAGGTGTTCTTCCGCATCATAGCAGAGCAATGATACTGCAAAGATATTCGTAAAACAAATAAAAATATTCTACTAGGTTCATATTTTTCATTCATAATCACTGCTGCAGGTTCCCTCCATAACCAAAGAAAGATTTTCATAGGGTAATGTGTATGCCCATAACATTTCAATACAAATCACAGCAATATTTTTTGGAATTCCACTCTTCATTTCATATTTTGTGCAAATGGAAAAATAATTGTTGTTTCTTCACAAATCTTTCCCGCCCTCTTTTGAGACACTGATAAGACATCTGTTGTTGAGTGGATTATGGGGTACAGTTTTTTTTTCAAGTCTCGAGACTTTCCATGAAATAGCAAAACATTTTCAGTTTATGTTTATATTCCATGACATGTTGTCGTTTTCGTTCTGTTAATAATCTTGAGAGCACGTGTGCATCTCTCGAGAACTGTACTCTCGTCTAGTCTTATCAGGCTAGTTGTTGGTGTGCCGCCAAGGGGCCAGTCTGTTGTGTTCACGTGATGGAAACGAGTAGCTGATGTCCGTCCGGTATTTAGTCGTTGTCATTTCGAAAACAAAATAAACAAAATTATTTTGCTTATAAAATAGTAGAATAGGGACATATTTCAAACAAATAAGAGATTATATTCGAAATAAGTATATGTGTGTATGAACTTATTTTAGAAATATTATTTAATATGTGGTTGGTAGGGGAGGTGTGGTTTTTAACAAATGCAATATTGAATGAACTCTTACCTAATATATTTATTTATTTGTTATTATTTTAAGCTGGAATAAAAGCTGAGTTAGCTTAAATATGGAATTGTTTCATCATACTTGGCTATACTACAGATGGGAAAATTATCATTTATTGGAAAAACCAAAAATAACAATTGGAAACACTGTCGTAGATGTAATTGGAACCTATTTGACAAGGGTCAAAATTTCAGATAAAAAAAAATTGGAATTTCAAATTCCAAAAATATTTTATGAAAAGTACATTATTTTTATACTCTCCACCATTCTATGGAGGGTATATTAGCTTTGTCATTCCGTTTGTAACTCCTCGAAATATTTATAATAGACCCTTTAAAGTATATATATTCTGGATCAGCGTAAAATTCTAAGACGATCTAGTGATGTCCGTCTGTCTCTATCTTTCAAACGAAGTGTAAAATTTTGCATACATAAATAGTAGACACGTTACGATCGTAAATGGGCCATGTCGGTCCACGTTTTCGTATAGCTCCCATATAATGGTACCTCTCGATATTCGATATTTTCATGATTTTAGTGACTTTATTTACCGGAATCGTTTCAAATTTCGTATTGGAAGATCTTAATGGGTACTACAACCTATGGCAAAAAACGCACGTCTTCGTATAGCTCCCATATGAAGGTAACTCACGATAATAGGTATTTTCATGATTTTTGCGACTTTATTCACCGAAATTGTAACAAATTTCGTATTTAAAGTTCGCAATGGATACTACAGTCTATGGCATAAATTTTCGTATGTAGGTTGACGATTTCGTAAATATAACGATTTTCAATTAAGTGGTAGTTTTCAGAATTTTTTTTTTTGAAAAATTTCAAGTTCCTTCCAAAGGGTGGAGGGTATTATAAGTTCGACCCGGCCGAACTTAGCTTCTTTTTTACTTGTTATTATATATGATCTGTTCCGGGGGGTTATTATGTAACTCGATTATACGGGGTGAGATGAAAAAAAATGCAACCAAGTTCAGACTGCTGTCATTTCTATGTCACTCGTCCGATAGCTGTTAAAATTATTCCAGTGACAGCTCATTATATTGTTTACAAGCGTACAAAAGCATTTTGGTGAGATTTTTCCAGAAAAAAGTTATTCGTGATGGAATTCAAGGGCGGATAGTGTGATTTCTTTATATTTGGCTGGAAAACCACAAGTGGCTATTGTTAGAGCACTCCAGAATTTAAATGTGAATTAATCTTTTGTGTCTCATAGCATCGCTCATTACCATGATACTGATAGCGTAGACTGACGTCAAGGAAGTGGACCGAAGAAAACAGCAACATCTGCAGAAATGGTTCGAATAGTAAATAAGCAGCTTGATTGAAACCCGCGTCGCAGCGGCCGAAAAATGGCTCGTGAGCTGAACATATCGCAATATTTCATTCGGCAAATATTGAAAAGTGAGCTCGAGGTAAAGCCATTGAAATTCCAAAAAGTGCAAGAACTTACACCGCAACAGAAAGAAAATAGACTCAAAGGAGCTAAAGAGTTGTTTCGCTTGGCCGAAAGTGGTGAACTGCCGAATTTGGTTTTCTCCGATGAGAAAATATTCGTTGTCCAGCATTTTGGAAACAAACAAAATGATCGTGTTTACTTGCCAAAGAGGTCCGCTGAAAATGTGCACCTTCGGTTGGCCACCAGAACTCAAGCGTCGGCCATGGTGATGGTGTGGGCCGACAAAACTGCCTATGGTCGCTCTCCGCTCGTATTAATCGACCGTGGCATCAGAATAAATGCCGAATATTATTGCGAAAATATTCTGGAGGGTGTATTAAAGCCTTGGGCACGCAAACATTTTGGCCGCATACCTTGGACATTCCAACAGGACTCAGCACCATCGCACTCAGCACGCGCCACCCAAGAATAGTTACAAAGTGAAGTTCCTCGCTTCATTTCCAGCGCACAATGGCCACCAAAATCTCCGGATACCAATCCGTTGGACTATTGTGTCTGCTGCAAGTTCGGTCGGGCCGAACTTTGAATACCCCCCCATATTTGGAACGAATTCGGCAATTCTTAAAAACAATAAAATCCGTTAAAATTTCAGTTAAAATCTTAAAAATACCGAATGTAGCTGTTATATTAGGGTCTATACGAACCTACACAGGTAACACTTGTCGTAAGCCATTATAATATTCAAATGCGAAACTTAAAAAATTCAAAATACCAAATTCGGGAGGTACCGTTATATGGCGGCAATACGATGTCGTGGACCTGTATAGACAATTTTCTGTCTTAGGCTGTAGTATCCATTACGAACTTCAAATTTGAAATAATGACGCTGAAATCATCAAAATACCGAATATCGGAAGGTACCGAAAGATATCAAAGTCCTGCAGACGTATCTTACATTTGAGTAAAATGTTATCAATCTTCTTCAATTCGTTCGGAAGCTGGAGTGATTTCCACAGACGGACGGACGTCGGTAAATCAACATAGAATTTTATGCTGATTAAGAATATATATACTTTATGGGGTCTAAAATGTATATTTCGAGGTGTTACAAACGGTATGACAATCTTAATATACCCTCCATACTATGGTGGGGGGTATAATCTGTAATTTAACTCGATTCGATAGTTAAATATTGTGGATGCGAATTCTTTCTACCAATTATTCTTGTAGCCCCAACAAATTTGTATAAACCCCCTTTGGTCCATTTTAGATTCAATAAATGCGTGTTTACCAACACCGTTGGATGCCATGTTTTACGGTTGGGATTAAATTCTGCAAAACTTGCTTTCATCCGAGAAAGTGACCTTGTTCTAGAGCTCGGGAGGCTTGGACACATATTCATTTGCAAAACCCATTTACTTCTGTTATTGGCTTCTGATATATATGACTTCTTTCTGTAACCAGCTTTTTTTCTAAATTTTGCGGACAGTGTCATCGGAAATAACTTTTGAAAACCTTTCCTCAACCTCAATTTTCATTTGGTGAGCAGTTATCCGTGAGTTTAGGGGCATCAACTGAACAATACGTTTTTTTATCGACTTGTTAATATAGATGGACGATGGTTATCGTATTGGAAAATACTAATAACCATTTTATTTATGCTGCGATTGAGCTTCCGTAAAAAAAAAAAAAAAAAAAAAAACAATGTCATCAAGATCTATCTTCTTCGTCGACATTTTACGAAGAAGATATTGGTAACATAAAACAATACGCTCGAAAGAACTGCCAAAACAAATCCAATTAGTTGTAGCACTTTTTACTCGATCTGAATTTGTTACATAGTAAGAGTTTAATTTCGGATCGAATACAGCTTTCGACTTTTTAAAACTTTCGAAATTGAGTTACTGCAAGAATGTAAAATTGTATCATTACTTGGATAATTCTATTATGACATGGCATATGGTCTGTTCCAGAACTACAAGACTGTAAAGGTTTTTATTACGATAACCAATTTTCTCTTAATGATATAGAAAAACAAGTAAAAAAGCAGTAAGTTCGGCCGGGCCGAACTTTGAATACCCTCCACCATTTGGAACGAATTTGGAAATTTTCAAAAAATAAAATCCTTAAAAAATTCTGTTAAAATCTTTAAAATACCTAACATCGGAAGGTGCCGATATATGGGGGGATATACGCTATTGTGGACCTATATAGACAAATCTATGTCTGGGGGTAAAGTACTCACAAGGACCTCCTTTTGTGGATTTCAGATAATTCCATTGAAAAATGTGGATAAAATCATCAAAATACCAAATATCGGCGGTACCGTTATATGGGGGATATACGATATCGTGGACCTATATAGATAATTCTCTGCCGAGGTATAAAGTACCCACAAGGAACTCCTTGTGTGGATTTTCAGACAATTCCGCTGAAAAATATGGGTAAAATCAACGAAATACCGAATATCGGGAGGTACCGTTATATGGGGGCTATACCAAAACGTGGACCTATATGGATAATTCTCTTCCAGGGGGTATAGTACTCACAAGGAACTACTTGTGTGGATTTTCAGATAATTCCATTGGAAATGTGGCTAAAATCATCAAAATCCCGAATATCGGGGGTACCGTTATATGGGGGATATACGATATTGTGGACCTATAAAGACAATTCTTTTTGAGGGGGTAAAATGCCCACAAGGGACTCCTTTTGTGGAATTTCAGACAATTCCATTGAAAAATGTGGCTAACATCATCAAAATACCGAATATCGGGGGTACCGTTATATGGGAGCTATACGATATCGTGGACCGATATACCGCATCTTCGAACTTGACCTGCCTGCAGACAAAAGAGAGATCTGTGCAAAATTTTAGCTTCCTATCTTAATTCGTTTAGACTGTAGCGTGATTACAACAGACGGACGGACGGACGGACAGGGGTAAATCGTCTTAGAATTTTATGCTGATCAAGAATATATATACGGAATGACGAACTTAATATACCCTCCATACTTTTTTTTGTGGAGGGTATAAAAAGCAAAACTAGTAGATTGTTGCAGGTTCTGGAACTGACCAATAGTAAGGCTCTAGTACAGAGTTGTAGTTTGCCTACTTCTTTGGAAGTTAAACTACCTTCAATGACTCAAAACTTACATTCGATACCCATTACTGTTAATCTCTTTGTCTATCCTTAATAAATACATGCTCTGTTCCAGTACTACTACTTCTCCAATTTTCTTCGATCTCATAAAGCGAGAATCGGTTATCGTAGTAACAACTTTTCCATTATTGCAGTTTTGGAACATGCCAACACTTTAATTCTCAAACGGAATTCAATTAACTTTTGTATTCCAACAATTTGTGATTCTTAGCAACACCTGTGATATTTATAATAATTTTAATTATTTTTACATTTATTTATTAGTTTAATTGTTGTGATTGTGAAAAAAGCCTACGCTTAACGAAACTTGACGAAATTGTTTATTTAATAAAAATATCCCTGAAGAAGTTGGAAAATCCCAACAAAACGTCGGATGAAAAATGAAATAAATAGTTTTTATTTTCATTAAATAAAAACCCAGACCTAAAAGCCCAATAAGACAAAGTCTTAGATCATTCATAAAAAAATTTTGTTCAATATATAATTCGCTAAGCATTTTAATTTTGAATAATCACCAAAAAAATTCCGTTTCCAAATTTTGCTTATAATCCCTAACGAAGCCACGCCTTCGATGGCCAGTCACGGCATTCTGAATTAATCTATAATACATCACTGGCAATCGTTTTCCATAATACATACACATATTTTGTGGATTTTTCTCAAGGTTTCAGAGTATCGCCAATTTGAAATTTTGGTTCGAATACCATTCGATTCTTTCGTCGTTGCTATGCCCATGAAATAAATCCAATCCAATTTCATAAACAACACCATGAACTTTCATTTCCTTCATGAGCTTGTATAAACAAATTCATTGATACTATATTTAGAAAACGAATAACTGAAATACTGTCTATCACGTGTACAATTGGTTGTGGAAAAAACAATGTGGACTATAGATTCACGTGAACATGGTGCTCCAAATCTATTGGCTAGATTCTGTGTAGTTGTGACAATCGCGAAGCTAAATATTCAGACACATAAATAACATTAAAATAAACAACATCCAAATAAATTTGTTTATATTTGGTACAAAGTGCAAAACAATAAGGTTCTGAGAATAACTATATTGAGTAGAAAAGGTTGCAATGGACAGGATGTTGAGTATAGCCGGAAATATTATATATCTAGGGATAAATAGGGATCTTGCTTCTAAACTGCAAAAAAGAACAATGTGTTAGGGGAAGAGTTATTTGAAAACGAATGCATGATACAAAACTATCACCCTTATTATGGTTGGCGTTGTCGTAGGCGTTCAAGTGTCGTATACGTAGTCGTAGGCGTTGTCGTAACTAGAAATTTTTGGTATGATGTACAATTTTCGACTATGTCTTTTTTGTAATAGGTATGAAAAAGCAGGGTGCTCTGGAATAATAAACATTTTTTGAACTTACGAGCTACCCGGTTAAAAGAAATAAAAGTGTCAGTTGAAGTAAAACGATTATTTGTTTAATTAAATATTGAAATGTGTTAAGTCCTGGACATTTTTTAGCTGAGGATGAAGATGAGTGTATTCAAAATGATTTAAACGTGAGGCGAAAAATAATGCGGATTATTTGTGCTTACAGACATCCTGGATGACCACAACCTGCTTCTTTTTCATATTTCGGTGTAGTATATTTACCCTTGGAGGAGTCAGTGTGCAGGGATTGTGGTTTTCTTTGTTTTCACTAATTTCAAACTCTTCAAACAGTTCCTCCTCAGTCTCCAGTTCACCAATTGTTGGACGCTGTTGACTTCCAATTGCTTGGTTCCCTGCATTTACAATTGTCTCGTGTCGCTTAAATTCAACTGCTTGAAGGGCCCTCCACCTGTAGCACGACATTCTGCCTTGTTATGAACTAGCTACTTCCTTAATTTGAATTTGTAGTCTGCCCAGACTTTCATCCCGTCCTCGCCTATTCGAACTGGCGATCCTATGATATTGAGTTTCGCACTATTTTTGTTCAATTTTTCCTTGATGTTAATTTTTTTCAAGCCATTGCTATAACCTCTAGCCTAATTTGGATTCATTTGCAAGATCTGGATCATTTCGTCTAATTGTTTCTTCGTTGTGACTTTAAATCTAGAAAAATGGAAATGTTAATAGATGTACATACATATATTTTGTAATGTTGATATATACTTCTTATTCAAATCCGTTTTGTATATTATTCTTTTGTAATGTCAATTTGGAAGAACTTTTTTGTGTTGTCGGCAACAAAATCTCTAACGACTAATTTTGCAGTGTTTGTCGAATTAGAACGCGTCTTGTGGTACGAAAATTGTAACAGAATTTCATACAGAGTTGTAATTTCTCGCATACGACACACATAATACCAATTAGTCGTTACGACGCGTCTACTTCTAATATTCGATACGAATACGCCAGCCGTAATAAGGGTGTATAAGAAAACAGTAGAATTTATGGCTTATCAAAAATGTATAAAAAATTATATTCATTGAGATCAACCTAGTATCTAACCGGTCACCATTCCGAAAATTTTTTTAAAATATATGGTTAGCAACTTGACAAAGGACTTAAAATATAATATGAGGGATCGTGTGCAATTTAAGAATTTGTATTATTGAAGATTACACCACTGGGGCAAGGTAGATCTACTAGGTAGTCACATCACCCCAGCTGACGGCATGTCAAAACAAATTGTTGTAATGCTGAATTCGCCCTAAATGAGTGCAAAACAAAAACAAAGTTTGTTTATGTCTTTTTCACTAAAAGTATCTTTTGGCTCGATTATGCATTGTCACCAAACTTGGGTTGCGTTATCAGTTGTCAGCGCGACTGAAGTAAAATGTTGTATTATAGAAGCCAACCCAATTGAGTTGTCGATAAACGTGTTATCGATCAGTGTATTTTCCATCTTGTGAACTCTAAACTTCAAAAATGTCAATAAATTCGAAATAACAAAACACAATTTAAACAATAAAAGAATTTTAAAATGATAAGTTCGATGGAATTATTTTTTGGTGAAGAAGAAAATGTTCAGGACGTTGCATCTATTCGACGAAGCTTGAGAGATAATTCAAATCCATTGGAATTTGTAATTCATTTGTTTCCTTCAATAAATTATTGTTTGCCTTTAAAATTTCATTTTGTTCTTTCACTTCCTTTTCAAGTTTTGCTATGGTCAACAAAAGCTCATTTTGTGTGGATGTTTGCTCCCTATGGATACTTATTTTGCTGTCCCCCCTTCTTACAGTTCGTCGCGGAGTGGGACGAACATTCTCCATTTGGGTAGCAGATTCTTCTTGCTCCACCCCAACATTTGACACTATTTCTATCCCATCTTCATCCCATGTCTCCATTATTCCGTAAATGGCACATGCAGGATCTGTTACTAAATTTATTTGTAGTAGATCTGCTGCGGTTTGGTCCAACGGCGATAGACGCACTTCTTGTGATGGACCACCACCTGTGGCGTTAAGATTTCTTTTATTTTGCGACATTTTCTACTTAAGCTTAGCTTTAAAATGGTGGACCATGACTGTTTAGGTTGTCGGAAATTTTCTACAGTGGCTTTGGTTTCACCAAAGACACGGATTCCTCGAACTAAGTTTGGATTAGCACCCATTTTTTCTATAAGTATTTCGAACTGATGTTTTGTTGTTACTTTCACCATATTTAATCTAAAATGATATGCAAAATGATTTAGTGATGCTAAAAAATTAATAATTGTTAAGAAAATGTGTATTAACCTCTCAATTTTACTTTTTCTTCTTTGAAAACGTTCACTGCAACTGCAAATAGATGGTTGCTCAAATTTGGCCGCTGTAGCAACTGAAATTCGCAACTTCAGTTGAAAGTTGCCATACATAAAGCAATTATCGCAACTGGCAACGCCACTCAACGATAGTTGTTATCGATAATCGGGCCATTTTTCTAATATTTCAAAATTTTAGAGTAAAAAAATAAAATTTGAATTTGTCGAAGCCATCCGACCGCAATGTTAGGGAAACCAATGAAACGTGAGAATTGTCCATGGCTTGGAGCTGTATTCCAGAATCACTGTAATCAAAGGTTCCTTCATTTAGCAAATCTTTGATGGCATCCAAGCCGCTGCCACGAAGTCTTACAGCATTGTATGGTTCCATGCAACCCCTTTACGGCCTGACTCTGTTGTATAGCCAATTTACTTTGCTGCTCCAACTTTTTACGAGAGCTATGACTCAGCTGGTCTTATCCAAACTTCCACTAGCCGCAGCTCCGCCAGACTTCTGTGGTCTGTGAAAACTCTTTGCATGGTTAAAAAAAGTGGCTACTAGCCTGATTGCTGGGCATTCTTAAAAGGCTTTTATTGGTGGCGATATTGGTGCTATGCTCTTGCTTTAAAACCATTTGATCGGGAACACTTGCCACTTTTGTGTCATATGCTGGAGTCGATGTAACCTCCGGTTACCAACATTGGCTGGAATATTAGTGGTATTTGTCGATGACCTAGAATATATTACAGTTGTGGGCTTGTATAAACATTTCGGGGACTAACTATCAACTTGGGGCTGTTGCAATGGTCCTCGAGAGTCGTAATTACTCGGCTTAATTTCCACACACAAAACATAAAATGTAAACAATCATCTCGTTTCTGATTGGTTGAAACAAATTTGCCGCAAAATTTAAATGTCATGGAGAATATATATTTTTCGCCTTAGATGCCAATTTTGACATTTGAGGGTACCACAAAAGTGGTACCCTAGCATTTGGAAGATTTTTTTTGAAAAAATCACTTTGGTGAGTCTTCTTCGAGTCCTTTTGGTGACCAAGAACTGATTAACTGACATGTATGATCGAAAAGCGACTCGAAAATGACTTTCTCTAATGAGTGAAAAGAGATCAATTTAATATACACCAACAATATGTAGGGGAATCGCAAAAAAATCACTGAGATGTGCAAAATGTGACCATTTTTCCGTTATTTATTATCGTATTGTGATCATCTAGAGATTGAAAAATTATTAGTCTTAAAAAGATCTTGCAGCTGTTTGAAAAGTGATCAAAATTATGTATTTTTTTATCATATTTTCCACAGATAAGTGCATAAATGCTGCTTGTTTTGTTATGCAAGTTTAATTTTTTTTCTAGACTGACTATCAAAAAGTTGAATTATTGTTCATTTATAAGAAGTGCATGGAGGCGACAACAGCAAAAGTGTATAATATTGAAAAGTGAAAAAAATATGAAAAAGTGTACGTTTATCTCTTTGTTTATTTATTAATTTCTATAAAGAAAATGTCAGCAAGTTAAATTACAAAAATAGAAAATGCTAAAATAAAAAGAATGGCAAAAAAGAGGCAGAAAATTTGATTTTGCAAAAAAAAAGTAAAACTTAATATGAGAAAAATAAAGAAAAATTCCATAAACGTGAATTGGTGAAGCAAAATGAGACAGAACTTGATTTGTAAGTATAGAAAATTGGGTATTTGATTGATTAATTCACTACTTTATAAACTATTAATACTCATATATTTTTTTGATAATCTATTTCCAGAAAGAGTTTATTGCAAAAACCGAAAGGTTTTTTTCAGATAAATTAGCCAGCCAATACAGCTGGAAGGGACAGGGTAAATCTGAGTGCAAAAACTTTTTAAATTTTTTTTTTCATTTTCTTATTTAATTTTTTACTATATTTTTTACAATCGCATTTATTGATATTACAGTACAAATTATAATTATAAAAGCTGAATTATTTTTTTTAAATAAATTTTTATATGTACATATATAATTTAATTCTTTTTTTACGGTACATCCGAATATTTAGAAATCACGTACGTGAATCGTAGAATCGTAAACACTCATATAAGACTCATAAATGACTCGAATTTAAGGCAAAGGGGACTCATATAAAAGACTCCTAAATGAATATACATATGAGTGATATATGACACTTAAAAGACTAATAAATTACTCACTTAAGACTCATAAATTATCAAAAAATGACTTAAAAAAGACTCGAAAAAGATTCAAAAATTAAGCGTTTTAGCGCAATAAATTATTAGAAAACGACTCGAAAAAGACTCGTAGAACGATTAGAAAATGATCGCAAAAGACCCTTAACTAATCTAGAGGAAGACTCATATGTGATTTATTTCGAAGAGTCGAGGGAGGTCACGTTTTTCTCCCGACAACTGAGTCTTATGATCAGAAAATGCGCTCATATTCCAGCTTTTTAATCGCGCAAAGGGGTCAAAAAAGACTCGAATATGATTAAAATTTTAAAAAAATGCTGACTGGGTACATAAAAACCTTGAAGTTATGGCTAGGTATATTTTGTGACATTTCATAAAGGGATTACAGAGCCGCACTAAAATCTTGCCGTCGTTTTCCATTTTAATTTTATATTACTATGCCTAGCCATGACTTCAAGCTTTTTATGTACCTGCACCCTAACTTATGAAAGCATCGACCTAGAAGAACCATCGAAAATTGGTCTTTTCCAGAAACTGCAAGAATCTAATAGCTCTACATTTTTGACCGATATCATAAAGGAAGAATCCGTTTTTGTTGCATCGTCTGGAACATGGCTGGATTCTTGTTCTCCGAAAACATGAAATGAATAAAATTTCTTTATAAAATTTTTCATTTAATATTTCTTTCCTTTATAAAAGTTTTGATTTCACCTATTCATAAAACAAGAATTAAGTGCCTGAATATGTCTCTAATCTAATTGCACGGGACTTATGGGGATCTATAATTTATTTTTATCTCCCTACATAGCGGTATTTATAAAGAGCATTAATTGAACAGAAAAATATTAAACTTTATTAACATGTGAAACTGAAAAACGTTAATTTTGAATCACCATTGGCGGGAATTAAGTTTCGGAAATATTTCCCAATTGCATTCTATCTGTCCGTATGAAATTGGTCCGATTTTCTAAACGTTTTTTTTTAGAATTTCTGCACATTTTCCTGCGTTTTTAAGCGAAAAAAACTCGAAAAATATCCAAACGGAGAGTAGACTGTCTATTGCTCTGGCATATTCTCTCCCACATGAAAACGAATGGTGGTGTTTTGCCACATTCTCTCCCATAGTAGTTGTTGTTGTGATCTTGAAACGCAAAGCAAAAATGCTATTTTTTATTGTTGTTGCGAACTGTTGATTTCGTTGCAAAAAATGTGCGTTTTATTGTTGTTGTGATGTTCATGCAATGTAAATCAGCCTTTTTCTCTTTCGTTCTAAAAAATTATGATGAAAAAATTGCTAAAACAACTCCATACCGGTTTTCTGTGCGCACTCTTTTTTATTTGTAGTTCTTGTTCAACAGTTGAAACAGAAACGTGCTCCAGTTGAGTTGTATTAAAGTGTTTTATACAAGTGTTTAAAAAAAGTGATTTTAAATACTTTAGAAGGTGTTTCAAATATAATTATTTAATACAGGTAAGATAAAATAAAAACCATAAATATTATCAGTTTTGTTTGTTATATTCAATTTTAAATGTTCTGTTTTTCTTTTTTTATAGAGATGGACTGTATATTATGTTCCTATATGTAGTTTCAAAAATAATTATTATAAGATATATAAGGTGTAAATAATGTAATATTTAAAATACTTTTTTATGAATTCTTAAATAAATTGTTTTTTTTTAAATATATATGTGTTTTTTTTTTAATTTTTAACTGGTGTGACTAATTTTTTTTTCAGACTTTTCTTCCGAATTCTGACCAATTTCTTTCAGAAAATCTAAATTTTCTTCCGAATTCTGAGCGATTTTTTTTTCAGAAAATCTGAATTTTATTCCGAATTTTCTTTCGAATTCTGGCCAATTTCTTTTAGAAAATCTGAATATTCCGCCGAATTTCCTTCCGAATTCTGACCGATTTTTTTCCGAAAATCTAATTTTTTCTCCTATTTTTTCAAGAATTTTCATCGAATCCGGACCGAATTCGTCCAGAAAATCTAATATTTTTTTCCGATTTTTTTTCGGAAAATCTTTCCGAATTCGGTGACCACGTCCATACAACTTTCGTACCGAAATCGGAAATTTTTTCGGAGATTCCGAAAGAATTCGGCAAAAATTGTTTACTGGGTTGTTAGAGTTTTAGTACTAAAATGTGTCTTTGTCTTTTCCAACGTTTTGATTGGTTGACGACTTTACCACATATTTCCGTCAGCACACAATGTATGTTAGTTTAGACTTCAACCAAAAAAGCGATGTGGTGAATTTTAATTCTACTCTCAATGTGGTCTCCATATAATAGGAGTGTTCGTTTACCAGATCGTTCACAATGGTTTGTACAATTAATTCAAAATAAGGGAACAGAAAATAAACCAAGACTTACATTTTAATTGCAATTCTTTTTGCAATTGTCGGGGCGCTTACCTTACAATTTTTTTTTGTTTTGACAATAAATTTTGAATTTTTGAACCATTATTAATTTAAGTGTTAAATTCAAATAAAAAATGTGTAACAGAAGTTTTAAATAAGTACAAAGTTAGCGAATTTGGAAATTTAAATATTAATTTATGAATCAAATAATTTTAAGGTAATTAATTAATGGAAAAAAGAATTAAATAAAATTATGAACGACTTGTAAATTATGTTTTATACCGAAATAGCATGCGGCAGAGAACTCTTGTGGTGAAAGTAGAGATTCTATTTTATGAAGCACATACAATTTGTTGTCACGCATTTTTAAGGATTCGTCGACTCCTAAGTTGAGTTTGCAAAAAGACGAAGGCTTGGAGTTTCCACCATAATAAGTACAAGGTGAGATTAAAAAACTTCAAGCGACTTCAGACTGCTGTCGTTTCTAAGTCACTCGTCCGACAGCTGTTAAAATTATTCCAGTGAAAGCTCATTATATTGTTTACAAGCGTACACAAGCATTTTGTTGATAATTTTCCAGAAGAAAATTTATTCGTGATGGAATTCAAATGTGATTATTATTTTATATAGTTATAGTTATAGTTAGAGCACTCCAGCATTCAAATGTGAATAAATCTTTTGTGTCTCATACCATCGCTCGTTGCCGTGATACCAGCTTTAAAGATTCATTGAAAAAAGTGTACGGCCTTGTTCAATCTAGTTAATTTTTTCAATGATCTAACTATAAAGATTAAATGATTGCGAATCTAGTTCAGTATTTTTTTTATTTATTATTATTTGCAATATTTTTTTTTCGTTTTATGTGGTTTCGTTTCCTTATTTTACCTAAATAACAATATAACAATTTAATGTGGACACATAAGTAATGATGAAACAACATTCTTAGCTTTTAGTTAAAATTTCATATAAAATTTTTAATTTAATCGATTACTCTTGGTAGTGGCAAAAAAGTTAGAATTACCATTAAAAAAGTATTGACAACATTGTTACTCCTGCTTGTTGCTTTCCCAGTTGTCAGTCACACGAAAATCTGCTTGGTCGTGAATTGCGTGAGTGTTGTGTTATAAATTAAATAAAAAAGGTGAATTATACTACTAAGAAAATAGTGATTATATTAAATGAAATAATTGTTTATTATTCGTTGGCATCTTGAAGAGGGATGCGGAGAGAGTCTCAATTGGCATTTGGCCGCCAATTAGTAATTTCAGCGCCTTTTACCATTAAAATGCATTGGCAACATTGTTATTCCTTCTTGTTGCTTCCTTCAGTTTCAATTACAGGAAAAGGCGGTTGGTCGTGTGTTGTGTTTGTTTCTTGCACATTAATTATATTACCGGTTGTTATTGTTAAAAAGTAAATAAAAGCGGTGAATTATACTAAACAAAACAATGCAAATGAAAAAAAAGATTGTCTTAAAATGTTTTATCGTTTGTTTTTAGTTAAATGCAATGCTTTCATTGTTGGCATGTTGAAGAGAGACACTGAGAGAGCCGTTACAAAGAGATCTCTATTGGTTTTGGTATTTGACCGTGAATGTAGCAATTTTGGCGCGTTTTATCATAAAAATGCATTGACAACATCGTTACTCCTAGTTGTCGCTTCCTTCAGTTGTCAATCACATAAAAAGGCGGTTGGTCTTGAAGTGTGTTTGTTAATCGCAAATTGTATATATTACTGGTTCTTTTAGTTATAAATTAAATAAAAAAGGTGAATTTTACTGAGTTAAAGAATACAAAAGAAATTAGTGATTGTATTAAAGTGTTTAATTGTGTGTAATTCGTAAAATGCATTGATTTTTGATTGGCATGTAGAAGAGACGGCGAGAGAGTCGTTATAATGTGATCTCTATTATTCTTTGAATGATTTGTTGTTGTTGTATGAAAAGTATGTGTGCATTTTTGTTTTGATGAAAAGAAGAATTGACCTTTGCTTAAAATATTCTTGTGTTCGCGAGTTGTAGGTGGCTTCAATTTTTTTAAAAGCGTTTTTGAAATTTTTTTGATGTTTTCTTATTGGAATTTACGAGAGGGTTTTTCAAATTATGTGGCTTAAATATAGGTGAGTAAATTCCACATTTCTATATTAACACACGCATTATGTCTCTGCCTTTACAAAAAGGTTATGTAAGTTCCAATAAAATGAAATAATAAAGTTTTTGAATCGGATCGGTATGAAAATAAAATTGGTCCATAGTATAGGTATAAATTTTCTTTTGGGGGATACCTTCCCAACAGAAAAGAATAGCCGTACTTAATAACTCAAAACAAATTGCTAAGTTTCTACAGTGGGCGTAAGCAGTCAGTCCATATGCATGAAAGAGCCAGGAGTTTTATTATAAACAAATCTCCAATAAACTGCATACATTTAAAAATTATTAAAAAAATTTCTTAAAACTCACAAATGTTCTCGGAGAGTGTAAGAAGACAACGGTAGCTACTACATCCTTAAGACCCACCAAAACACAGTGACTTTTGATATAAAACACCAGACAACCATAGCAAATGTCAAATAAAATTTTGACAGCCAGCCAGCCAGACATCCCGCTATTCTATTCTATTACGCAAAAGAGAATCCACAACCTTTTCAAATATGCATGTGTGTGTGTGTATGTTTGTGTTTACTTCCATCCCCACCCACCCATTATAAAGTGCGGTTAGAAAAATAATTCATAAAGGTACACAAACAAAATATGCGTGGTGGAGAAGTGGGGGTATTGGTGGTGGTGGTTTGAGTTGTGAATAAAAACAACAGACCACACAAAACAAAATATCATAATACACTTGTCATTTTCTTTTGGGAGGCTGTTGCTTCCACCACCACCGCCGCCAATAAGGTGAGATGTTAAATGTGTGTGCGTGTTGCCACCATCAGGATTGTCTTTTGTATGTTTTGAAATGAAAACTTTTCATTAAAAACGACCAAAAAGTAAAAAATACCACAATGAAATATTTTCCAAATGATAAATAGGGAAAGCAATTTTTTGCAATTTTTTCGGTAAAATAAAGGGAATATCGGTTATCGTAGTAAAATCTTTTAAATTCTTGCAATTCTGTAGCAGACCAATTATTAGTAGACATTAAACAGTGTAACATAAATAAAGAGGTAATATGTTTTTTTTTGTTTTTATACCCCACAACGCGGTAATTTTCTAACATCTCGACATATTGGTCTAGTCGCATGATGTCTTATATATGTAGATCTTCCGATCTCGACGAGCTGATCCGATGTAGCTATGTTTGTTGACGTTAATTTGTAATCACGCAATTATGGCCCGATCATTTGATATAGAGTTGTGGTTAGGCATATTGTTTTTGGAGACAATGGAAATATATTTAGAGGGTGAAACGGATCAAAAAAAAAGAAACATTTATGGATTTTGTAGTTTCTGTACAGGTCACAATTATAGACCAATTTCTATGGGGTAAGAGTACAAAAAAAAAAGGGAAGAAGCTTACCAATTTTGATGGTTGTCGGATACTCTTAGAGAATATTTTTTTGTATTTTTTTTTAATTTTTATACATTTTTATATAAGATGCGATTGTTTCAATTTGACATATAATTTTTAATTGTTTTTTAAACCCTATAACACTATGTGTTGAAGGTGTTATATACAGGTCTCAATTATCGCCCGATCCTTACGAAATTTGAGTTGGGTTTAGGGTCATAATAGAAGCCTATTATTTCTGAAGATGTTCGCAAAATATTTAGGGGATTAATTGGATTAAAAACTGAACATTTTTCTGACACTGAACATCAGGACACAATTAAAGACCAATCGACACATGAGATTTAAGTTTAGGACAGGGTAAAAGTCTGGCATTTTGGATAGTCAACGGACAAAAAATAAGTGGGTAAAATTGACCACAATTTTTGTGTGAATACCTTACAGTGCAACAGAGGTAGTAAATATAGGGCAAATACCACCGGTCAAAACCCAAAGGTAACATTTTTGCAGAACTGTATAGCATTATTTAAAATAGTCGACCAAAACCCTTTTCCCTATTTTCGATATTTTGATGATTTTAGCGACATTATTCACCGGAATTGTTTCAAATTTGGTATTTGAAGTTCCTAACAGATACTACAGCCTATGACAGAAAATTGGCTGTGCAGGTCCACGTCTTCGTATAGCCCTCATATAACGGTACCTCCCGATATTCGGTATTTTGATGATTTTAGCGATATTATTCACTGGCAAATTTGGTATTTGAAGTTCGTAACGGATACTACAGCCTAAGACAGGAAATTATCTCTGCAGGCTCACGTATAGTCCCCATGCAATGGTGAGAATTATGGGAGAATTCAATCATACACGCTATGATTATAATTATAATTTAAAGTTCAAAGGACTAAATATGCCGAAGCATTTGTATCTTTTAATTTCAGACTTGTATTGCCCATTTTGTGCACAATTAATTTGAAATCGGATAAAAATATATATGGGAGCTATATCCAAATCGGAACCGGAATCTCCAGAAAATTTCGCAAATATATTTCTGAGCTTTATTTGATATATTTCCCTGAATATCGTTGTTACGGAGTGCATATTACGGCTGTGGGTAACAAATATAACAAATCGGATGAACAGTATATATGGGAGCTATAGCTATATCTGAACCGATCTTCACCAAAGTTGACATACTAGCTTCTAGACTAAATTCGTTCCTAAGTGCCAAATTCCATCCCATTTGGACAAATATTAGACGTTTGGTGCACAATATAAGGTAAATCGGACGAAGTTATATATGGGAGATATATCCAAATCTGAACCGATCTCGATAAAATTTGGCACATGTATTTCTGGGCTGTATTTGATATATTTCCCCAAATGTTGTTGTAACAGAGTGCATATTACGGCTGCGGAGGACAAAAATAACAAATCGAATGAACAATATATATGGGAGCTATAGCTATATCTGAACCGATTTCGATCAAATTTGGCATACTTATTTTCAGGCCTAATTTGGTTGTATGTGCAAAATTTCATACTATTCGGGCCGATATTATACGTTTGGTGCACAATAAAAGGCAAATCGGACGAAGATATATATGGGAGCTATATCTAAATTTTGACCGATTATCTCCAATTTCAATAGGGTTCGTCCTTTGGCTAAATAAATGATTTGTGCAAAATTTCTTCTGGATAGGGCAATAACTGCGAACTGCACCTTGTTTACCAAAATACATGGACAGACGGACGGACGGACGGACAGACAGACGGACGGACATGCATAAATCGACTGAGAATGTGATTCTATGCAGATCATCAAAAGGAACTATGGGTCTATCTCGTTTCCTTTTGCCTGTTACAAACAAATGCACAAAGACATAATACCCTGACCACCTTGTGGTGTAGGGTATAAAAATGGCACCATTTTAGAAGTTTAGTACCATTTTAGAACTTTTCGTAACTTTAGTATTCAAATTTCCAAAAACCCTTTGGTTTATCTATCCCGAACTTCATCAATGACTCTTATTTCAAATTTCAGAATTCTAGCTCATTCCGTTTACCCAATACAAAGTATTCAACTTTTAATACATTTTAGTACTTTTCGTACTATTTTAGTACGAATTTCCAAAAACCCAATTTGGTAGGAAAATAAATATGATATCTTAAAAGTACTGCTTATAAAATATATTTTGGTCGTAAAATCACTTTGCGCCCAAAATGGCAACGCCGTTTGTGTATGCTTGGGTGCGTGTGTGTGTTAAGGTGTGAGAGGGTGGGGATTGGGGTGAGTGCACCTGTTTGGGGAAAAGAGTTTTTCCACTTGACTCTCTACTCTCTCTCTCTTTCTATCGCTCTCCTACTCTCTCTATTGGGGGGATACATGAGATTTTCCTTTGGAAAATCGAGCCATAGAAACTGAGCGCCACAGAGAGTCGCATAAGTGAGAGAGAAAGTGAAAAGTTGTTTTTCACAGCATCCACAGCATTTGAATGATGTTGGCCAAAATAGTTCGCATACAAACGCTAAACGTTCAAATACTACAAAAATTCAAAGCAAACGGGGAGCGCGCGCGTTTTTTAATATTAAAACCAAAAAAAAACCAAAAACAAAAACAAAAAAACAACAACATAATATATATTTTTTTCTACACTTTACATACATATAAATATATATATACCATAGATATATATACATACTTAAATATATATACTAAGAAAGTAAAAAAAATAATAATAACAACAACAGCAGCAACAACAACAACAAAAAGAAAAAAACAAAAGAGCAAAAAAACAAGCTAGCAGTTTAAAAAAAATCTTTTTTCAATTTTTTTTCTTCTTCCGATGCGTTCTGCAACAAAATCTATAACTACAACAAAATAAAAATCTTTTCAAAATTTCAAGTAACAAAACAAAAAAAAAGTTGGAATTATAAAAAAATAAACTTAAATCAAAATTCTTTTAATCTCCACCAAAACGAAAGAAAGAAGGAAGAAAAAATGGCCAAGTTCTCCAATGAAAAGGACCTGAATTTTTCACCGAATTCAGAAAAATAAAAATTCTTAATAAAAATATCTAATCCAAGAGAGGAAAATTATTATCCTACTTCAATTGTGTTTGTGTGTGCATTTTTGAAAGTTTTTTAATTTTTATTTTTCAAACAAAATAAGGAAAAACATTTTCTTTGATGTTAACTTTCGTTCGGTTTGTGTGTGTGTGTTCGATTTTAAGTTTCTCTCAAGTTACGAAAAAAGTAAGAAAAATTACTTCTCGATATATATAAACCATAAATAATGTGTATATATACTTCAAAATCCAAAAAAGAATAACAACAAAAGAGAAAAAATATAAAAATTAAAAAAAATATTTAAAAAAAAAGTTGTGAAGAAAATATCCCGTCAAGCCAACAAAAAAGAGAAAAGAAAAACAAAATTCAAATATTTTCATTTAGTTGTGTTTTGTGTACACTTCAAGCCATTCTCCACACTGCAGCCTCCTCCTCCTCCCTCACCATGGAACATCGAGTGGAAATGTCAAACTGAAGTAAATCAAAAATAATGGAATATTGATTTTTTTTGTTTATGGTTACCTCCTCGTACTCTCTTCGTGCAGTCGTTTCGTATTCCTAAGGCCAAAGGTAAATGAAAACAAATGCATATTTTTTTCTACTTTAGATGGTTTAGTTTCTCCATTCCATCTTCCCCATCTATGGCCGTGTCTGTGCGTATTTCTGTTTTCATCTCATCTCATGACAATTGTCATAGAAATGTATACCAATAAACAAACATACCTTCAGATGTACGACTGTGTGTGTATGGGTGGTGTATGGAGTTCCATGGATGTTGAGTACTTTTATCGTGAAACCAAGAAAGATGAGATAAAACAGAAGGGATGATGAAGCAATTACAGATACAATTGTAATAAAAGTTTTTTTTTGTTTTGTTTTGGAGTTTGAAATTGTTTTCGGAGAAAAAAAAAAAAAAAAAAAAAACAAAATAAAAACACGGAAAGAAAAATGTTGAAAAAATAAATAGAAAATTCTCGACAATTGTATATCTGTGATACGCATTACAGGAAAGGTCCGTCAATATTGATATTAAGAGGAGTTTTTCTTGAAAATATTTTTTTAAATTATTTTTTTTTTGAGTGGAAACTTTTTTTTTCAATTGTTGTGTAAATTATGTACTAGAAATGAAAAGTAGGCACGTTTTATAAGATTTCATCTTACCCGCCGATTTTTAACTGCTTCCACTGGTGTGGATGCATAATAATATTTTGGCAATAAAATGTCAAGGAAAGAAGTTACGAATATCAACATTTGGGCACAATCGAAATTTATGCAAATAGAAAAATATAGTTGTATCGGTATTTAGCCATATTTTTGGAACAATCATAATTTTGTATTGGCATTTTACCTTATCCGTGACGTATTTTTATTACAAATATTCGGTTTTTAAAACTGACGATTTGATAGGGAATTTGAAATTAGTTTTGAAAATTAAAAAGAAAGATATGAAAACTAGTAAAAAAGCTATAAATAAGTAGTAAGGAGTAAGGGAACTTTGTATACCCTCCACCATTTGGAACGAATTAGGAAATTTTCAAAAAAAAAAAAATCGTATGCAGGTCCCAAATAGCCCCCAAATAACGGTACCTCCCGATATTCAGTATTTTGATGATTTCATGATTTCAGCAACATTTTTCACCGGAATCGTTTTAAATTTTGTATTGGAAGATCTTAATGGGTACTACAACTAATGGCACAAAATTTCGTATGCAGGTCCACGTCTTCGTATAGTCCTTATGTAACGGTTTTCATTTAAGTGGTAGTTGTCGATTTTTTTTTTGAAAAAGTTGAAGTTCCCTTCAAATGGTGGAGGGTATTAAAAGTTGGCCCAGCCGAATTTTGCTGCATTTTTATTATTTTTTTTTTGAGTGAAAACATTTTTCTCAAATTTTGTGTAAATTATAAACCAGAACTGAAAAATAGCCACATTTTATAAAATTTCATTATACCCGCCGTTTTTTCAACTGCTTACACTTCGACTCCGACTCTGTTGTGGATGCATGATAATATATTGGTAATAAAATGTCAAGGAAAGAAATTACAAATATTCAAATTTGGGTACAATCAAAATGTTTCCAAATAGATAAATATAGAAGTATTTTTGGAAGAACCATAATTTTTATACCCTCCACCATAGTATGGAGTGCATATTAAGTTTCTCATTCCATTTGTAACACCTCAAAATATACATTTTTTAGGCCCCATAAAGTATATATATTCTTGATCAGCATAAAAGTCCGTCTATCCGTCTGTCCATCTGTGGAAATTACTCTAGCTTTCGAATTTCGGATTTTATTGGTATTGAAAATGGGTCATATAGGTTCACGTTTTGGTATAGCCCCCATATAAAGGTACCTCTCGATATTCGGTATTTTGACGATTTTAGCGACATTATTCACCGGAATTATTTCAAATTTGGTATTTTAAGTTTGTAATGGATACTACAGTCTAAGACAGAAAAATGTCTGTGCAGTTCCACGTTTTGGTATAGCTCCATATAATAGTATTTCCCTATATTCGGTATTTTGATGATTTTAATTATAAAGGTCCACGGAAATTTGAAATTAGTTTGGAAAATAAAAAAAAAAAAAATGATAGCCTCAATTGGGATATATACGGAAATTTAATATTTTTTATAATTAAATTAGTAAAGAAAATCTTAAAGTCGGGCGGGGTCGACTTTATGATACCCTACACCACTTTGCATATTTAGTAGAGCTTCACATAACAATTACAAGTTTTTATGAGAGAACTAAATCATACAAGCTATGATTATAATTAAAATTTAAAGTTCAAGGGACTAGCATTTGTATATTTTAGATCGGATAAAGATATATATGGGAGCTATATCCAAATCTGAACAGATCTCGATAAAATTTGGCAAATGTATTTCTGAGCTGTATTTGATATATTTCCCCAAATATTGTTGTTACAGAGTGCATATTACGGCTGCGGAGGACAAAAATAACAAATCGGATAAACAATATACATGGGAGCTATAGCTATATCTGAACCGTTTTCGATCAAATTTGGCATACTTATTTTCAGGACCAATTTGATCGTATGTGCAAAATTCCATACTATTCGTACTGATATTACACGTTTGGTGCACAAAAAAGGCAAATCGAATGAAGATATATAAATGGGAGATATATTTAAATTTTGAACGATTATCTCCAATTTCAATAGGGTTCGTCCTTGGGCCAAACAAATGATTTGTGCAAAATTTCATCTAGATCGGGCAATAAATTCGAGCTATACTTTGTTTACAAAAATACATGGACAGACAGTCCTGACATGCATAAATCGGCTCAGTATGTGATTCTATGCAGATCATCAAAAGGTACTATGGGTCTATCTCATTTCCTTTTGCCTGTTACAAATAGCCTCACAATATACGTAACACCCTGACCACCTTGTGGTGTAGGGAATAAGAAATGTTGGTTGAACAAAAACTTTTTGAAGGACGTCTCTAACAATAATTGCGTTTTATTCAACCAAAAAAAAAAAAAAAAAACAAGTTAGATCAGTTGGTTTTGCTGACAGATGTATACCCCAGCCTTGAGTTATGATTATTCTAACTATTGACCCTTTATGGGGGAGGTTTCGAAGCAGTTGGCCAATATTGTCCAATTCGTATCTGTCCTAAGTCTGATATAAATATTTTTATAATACTTTTGGTTATCCAAAACTTTGACCCTTTTTTGGGGGAGATACCTGAAGAAATGGTCCGATATCTATTCTATTTGGGCAGATCTGATGCCCAATAAACGGTAAATCGGGCGAAGATAGATATTGGAGCTATAATGTCTCTATTCCGTCTCCATGAGAGCTCATCATAGAAGACCAATAGAAGGCAAACACGTCTTCTCATAGAAGACTAACACGTCTTCTCATAGAATCATGTTTTAATAGATCAATAGGTTTCCAAAAGGTAGTCTCATAGAACGCCAAAAGGTCTTCTTAGAGAAGGAAGAGAAGAAATATATATTCTTATAGAAGAAACAAGTAAAAAAGCTGTAAGTTCGGCCGGGCCGAACTTTTAATACCCTCCACCATTTGGTACAAATTTGGCAATTTCCAAAAAAAATAAAATAAATAAATAAATAAAAAAATAAAATAAAAAAAATCCTTTAAAAATTCTGTTAAAATCTTAAAAATACCGAATGTCTATACGACGACGTATACATGCATAGGCAACTTTTGTCATAAGTTATTACAACATTTAAATGCGAAACATGAAGAAAAATTTGTTTATAATGTAGCTAAAATCATCAAAATACCGAATATAGGGGGTTCCGTTATATGGGGGCTATACCAAGACGTGGACCTGCACAGACAATTTTCTGGCATGGGCTGAAGTATCCATTACGAACTTCAAATGCGAAATTTAAAACAATCCCGGTAAATAATGTCGCTAAAATCATCAAAATACCGAATATCGGGGGGTACGGTATATGGGGCCTATACGAAGACGTGGACCTACATGGTCCATTTTCTGTTTTCTGCTGCAGTATCTATTACGAACTTCAAATACCAAATTTGGAACGGTTCCGTTAAATAATGTCGCTAAAATCATCAAAATACCGAATATCGGGGGTACGGTATATGGGGGCTATACGAAGACGTGGACCTACATGGTCCATTTTCTGTTTTCTGCTGCAGTATCTATTACGAACTTCAAATACCAAATTTGGAACGGTTTCGTTAAATAATGTCGCTAAAATCATCAAAATACCGAATATCGGGGGGTACCGTTATATGGGGGCTATACGAAGACGTGGACCTGCACAGATAATTTTCTGTCTTAGGCTGTAGTATCCATTACGAACTTCAAATGCCAAATTTGAAACAATTCCGGTGAATAATGTCGCTAAAATCATCAAAATACCGAATATCGAGAGGTACCGTTATATGGGGGCTATATGAAAACTTGGACCTACATGACCCATTTACGAACTTAACCTGCCTACTGGAAAAATATACATGTGTGCAAAATTTTAGCCTTCTATCTCAATTCGTTCGAAAGATAGCGTGATTACAACAGACAGACAGACAGACGGACAGACAGACAGACAGACACACAGACAGACAGACGGACATGGCTAAATCGTCTTAGAATTTTACGCTGATCAAGAATATATATACTTTTTTGGGTCTGACGTGAGTATTTCGAGGAGTTACAAACGGAATGACAAAATTAATATACCCTCCATAGTATGGTGGAGGGTATAAAAAAAGGTATTCTCATAGGTCTTCCTATAAAAGACTACATAAGTCTTCTTATAGACGACCAAAACGTCTACTTATGGAAGGTCAAAAGGTCTTCTTAAAGAAAAGTAGAGGGCCTTTTTATAGAAAACAAGAATGTCTTCTTATAGAAGATCAAATAGATCTTCCTATAGAAGACCAAATAGGTTCTCTTATAGAAGTCCAAATAGGTCTTCTTTAGGTATTCTCATAGGAAACCATTATGTCTTCTCATATAGGTCTTGCCATAGAAGGCCAATAGGATTTCTCATAGAAGACCGGTAGGTCTACTTATATTTGACCGGTAGGTCTTCTCATTGAAGACGGGAAGGTTTTTCTATAGAAGACCAACATTACATTTGTTTATATATCCACTCAGAACCCTAATGTCAGATTAATCTGATTTCGTTGGCCGACACTTGGAGATACCGCTATATAGGGGTTATACCTAAACGTCTTAGGTATAATATCTTTCTCGGGGTCTGTCGTGATTTCAACAGATGGACATCATATACTGATCTGATGCAATATTTGGGGTGTTTATAGAAATGTTGCAACCATACGTTTTGTACACAATTTATTATTACATATTAATGTTTGGATTTATCCCTTCGCTGTATTCTCATAACAATACAACCATATTTCGTAGGTAAGGTTTAGGTAGGTTTCGTCCTAAATTATTACGAAATTCCTGCCACGATTTTTATCATAGGCAACGCACCACACAAAATGTCTATTTTTATACCCTCCACCTTGGAGAGGAGGGCATATTAACTTTGTCATTCCGTTTGTAACATCCTTAAATATTCGTCGTAGACCCCATAAAGTATATATATTCATAATCAGCATAAAATTCTAAGTCGATTTAACGATGTCCGTCTGTCTGTCTGTCCGTCTGTCTGTCTGTCCGTCTGTCTGTGTGTCTGTTGAAATCACGATACAGCCCACATTATTTGACGTAGAGCGCCAAAATTTAGCAGAGTAATTTGTATTGTGTCTAGGATGGTTGGTATTGAAAATGAGATATATCGGTCCACGTTCTGGTATAGTCCCCATACAACGGTACCTCCCGATATTCTGTATTTTGATGATTTATGCCACATTTTTTCACGAATTTGTTTGAAAATTGGTATTTGTAGGTCATAACGGGTCCCTGTGCGTGTGGCAAAACATTGCATGTATAGGTCCACGTTTTGGTATAGCCCCCATATAAAGGTACCTCTCGATATTCGATATTTTGATTATTTTTGCCACATTTTTTCACGGATTTGTCTAAAAATTGGTATTTGTTGGTCATAATGGGTTCCAGCTCCGGTAGTGAAACATTGCATGTATGGGTCCACATTTTGGTATAGTCCCCATATAACGGTACCTCCCAATATTCGGTATTTTGATGATTTTTGACACATTTTTTCACGAATTTCTCTAAAAATTGGTAGTTGTAGATCATAATGGGTCCCAATTCGTGTGGCGAGTCATTGTAATTATAGGTCCACGTTTTGGTATAGCCCCCATATAACGGTACCTCCCTATATTCGGTATTTTGGTATTTGTAGGTCATAATGGGTTCTAGCTCCGTTGGCGAAACATTGCATGTGTAGGTCCACGATTTGGTATAGCCCCCATATAACGATACCTCCCAATATTCGACATTTTAATGGTTGTTGTCAAATTTCTTCTAATGTTTCCTTTACCCTAAGGTGGAGGGTATTAAAAGTTTGGCCCGGCCGAACTTAATGTTTTTTTACTTGTTATCCCTTAACCCTTCGGCACAATATTGCCCCATAGTTTACTTCTGTCGGAAAACAATATTCGTTCGGCATTTAACGAATTGTTTTCCTTTTTTTTTAATTGTTCATAAAAATTTAATAACTTTGGGTTATTAAAAACAATTTTATTCATTCAGTCAATGTCCTGTCTTGTTTTCGCTGTCTCTGTGTATGTGTGTGTGTGAATATTTTAATTAAAATCAAAGCTGGTTAAAAGTGCGTATGGGTGTGTGTGTCGGCGTGTACGTGTGTGAGTTTTTGTCAATATTTAATATTATGTTAAAAATTGTGTATGTTTGTGAGTTTCACTTAAATCATAAATAATTATGTGTACTTTGTGTGTGTGTGTGTACGTGTGTTTACAAATGTGTACATGTGTGTGTGTGTGCGGGTTACGTGTTCGGTTGTGTCTGTATGTAATTAGAGCGCTTAAATAAACATTTAACCCAAAAATATAAATTAGTCAAGTCAAAAGCCATCTCAAATACACGAACATACACACATGTGTATTTAATGACAACAGGCACAGTGTTTTGAGATCTTTATAAGGGGACTGGCTGGTCTTCTATATAAAAAGAATTTTTAAAAAACATTTTGGTATTCTACGAGAAGACCTATTGGTCTTCTGTGAGAAGACCTATTGATCTTCTATGAGAAGACCTATTGGTCTTCTGTGAGAAGACCTATTGGTCTTCTATGAGAAGACCTAATGGTCTTCTATGGCAATACCTATTGGTCTTCTATGAGAAGACCTAATGGTCTTCTATGGCAATACCTATTGGTCTTCTATGAGAGGACCTATTAAAGACCTAATAATCTTCTTTGAGAAGACCTAATTTTTTTCTATGACAAGACCTAAAGGCTTTCTAAGAGAAGACCTAACGGTCTTCTGTGAGAAGACCTAATAGTCTTCTTTGAGAAGACCTGATGGTCTTCTATGACAAGACTTATTGGCCTTCTATGAGAAGACCTATTGGTCGTCTATGAGCAGACCTATAGGCCTTCTAAGAGAAGACCTATTGGTCTTCTTTGAGAAGACCTATTGGTCTTCTCTTAGAAGATCTATTGGTCTTCTATGAAAAGAGCTATTGGTTTTCTATTAGAAGACCTATTGGTCTTCTATATGGTCTTCTAGAACACCTATTCGTCTTCAATGAGAAGACCTATTCGTCTTCAATGAGAAGACCTATTGGTCTTCTTCTATGAGAAGACCTGATGATTTTATTTGAGAAGACCTATTTGGACTTCTAGAAGAAGACCTATTTGGTCTTTTATAAGTAGACCTTATGGATTTTGGCGATGGGACGCTCCTTACCGTGGTACTGGTAGCTTTGCCCGACGTAAAGGAAGTGTACGGAAGAAAACAGCAACGTCAGCAGAAATGGTTCGAAAAATAAAGAAGCGACTTGATCGCAACCCGCGTCGCAGTGGCCGAAAAATGGCTTGTGAGCTGAACATATCGCAATATTCCATTCGGCAAATATTGAAAAATGATCTCGGGGTAAAGCCATTGAAATTTCAAAAAAGTGCAAGAACTTACACCGCAACAGAAAGAAAATAGACTCAAAATAGGTAAAGTGTTGCTTCGCTTGGCCGAAAGTGGTGAACTGCCGAATTTGGTTTTCTCCGATGAGAAAACATTCGTTGTCCGGTAAATTGTAAACAAACAAAATGTGCACCTTCGGTTGGTCACCAGAACTCAAGCGCCGGCCATGGTGATGGTGTGCGCCGCCATAACAGACGATGGTCGTTTTCTGCTCGTATTAATTCGCCGGTAATAGGCCGAAATAGCGCAGAGCAACATTCGGACAGCGTGTGACGGTTTCATTGGCCGTTTGAAGGCCAAAGGTGACCAATTCGAACAAATCTAAACTTATTCTAAAATTTTGATGCTATTTCCGACATTTTTGCTTATATTCAATAAAATTTAAAAAAAATGTAAAAATTATGGCGTTTGACTTTGTTGCAATTGAATTTTCTTGGAGATGTTGAAGATTATTTCATGCAAATAATTTCTTAAACCGATGTTTTGAAAAACGTAATAACTTAAAAATCACCCTATATCAGTTCCATTCGGATTCAAAGTTAGACCGCTCTTATGCCGAAATATGAATTTAAGAGCGATACTCACAAAAATATAGATATTTACAAAATATATACAGTGGTGTAGGGTTCTATATAGTCGGCCTCGTCCGATTTTTGTCCTCTTATCACTGGTTATCACACTCGTTTTATGGTAATTTATTGTTGAAAAATTAAATATCACTTCAACAACAGCCGTTGTTGTTATTATTGTTGGTTTCTATTATCCTTTTGTATTGTTGTTATTGTATTTGTATTTGTATTTGTGTGTGCGTTTGTTCGTGTAACAAAAATCTCGTTTCTCGTGTCTGTCTATTAAATAAACTTCGTTGAATTTAAATATGCAGAAATGTGTGTGTGTGTGGGTTGGTGAGTTTGTCGGAAAAATCTCAATTATGAATTATTCTCATATTTCTGTTGTTGGATTTGTGATTGTTGGTTGTTTTTGTTGTTATTATTTGTTGTCCTACAATTTCTTCTTATCCGTCTTCTCGTTGTGTTGGTTTATTAGCATCATCCTGTTTTCTGTCTTGTTGTCGTCGTCGTCGTCTTGAATTTGGAACACATTTCAATAGCAGATACGCACGCACACATATACATAAACTTCTACAGATATACAAATAAACTGGTCGTTGTAGGGTTAAGCATAAAATATATGCCAAAAAGATGACAATTGTCTGATATGAAAGACAGTTAACAAGGTTGTCAAATTGAGAGTTGCCAGATTGGGAATTTGAAGTCCAAAAAACAAAACCTTTGGATTGAATAGATGAGGGAGTAAAGTAAAAACCATGGTGGAGCTAAGAAGGTAGCCTGGTGCAATCATATTGCTTATTTACTGAAAGAGTGACATAACTCCACAAATGGTGTTTTTGGGTTAGTATTTTTTATTTTTTCTATGAAACTTTTGGGATTCCACAATTTTGACCATGAAGATGAAGTTTTGTTAATTTTACGTGTTTACAATTTTTATACCCTCCACCATACTATGGAGGGTATATAAACTTTGTCATTCCGTTTGTAACTCCTCGAAATACTCATGTCAGACCTAAGAAAGTATATATATTCTTGATCAGCGTAAAATTCTAAGTCGATTTAGCGATTTAACGGTACCTCCGAAAATTCGGTATTTTGATGATTTTAGCGTCATTATTCACCAGAATTGTTTCAAATTGCGTATTTAGAATTCGTAATGGGAACTACAACCTATGACAAAAAATTGTCTATGCAGGTCCAGGTCTTCGTATAGCCCCCATGCAACGGTACCTCCCTATATTCGGTATTTTGATGATTTTAGCGACATTATTCAGCGGAATTGTTTCAAATTTAATATTTGAAATTAGAAATGGATACAACAACCTATGACAGAAAATTGTCTATGCAGGTCCACGTCTTCGTATAGCCCCCATATAACGGTACCTCCCGATATTCGGTATTTTGATGATTTTAGCGACATTATTAACTGGAATTGTTTAAAATTTGGTATTTGAAGTTCGTAGTGAATACTGCAGCCTATGCCAGAAAATTGTCTGTACAGGTCCACGTCTTCGTATAGCTCCCATATAACGGTACCTCCGAAAATTCGATATTTTGATGATTTTAGCGTCATTATTCACCAGAATTGTTTCAAATTGCGTATTTAGAGTTCGTAATGGGAACTACAGTCAGTGACAAAAAATTGTCTATACAGGTCCAGGTCTTCGTATAGCCCCCATGCAACGGTACCTCCCTATATTCGGTATTTTGATGATTTTAGCGACATAATTCAGCGGAATTGTTTCAAATTTAATATTTGAAATTAGAAATAGATACAACAACCTATGACAGAAAATTGTCTATGCAGGTCCACGTCTTCGTATAGCCCCCATATAACGGTACCTCCCGATATTCGGTATTTTGATGATTTTAGCGACATTATTAACTGGAATTGTTTAAAATTTGGTATTTGAAGTTCGTAGTGAATACTGCAGCCTATGCCAGAAAATTGTCTGTACAGGTCCACGTCTTCGTATAGCTCCCATATAACGGTACCTCCGAAAATTCGATATTTTGATGATTTTAGCGTCATTATTCACCAGAATTGTTTCAAATTGCGTATTTAGAGTTCGTAATGGGAACTACAGTCAGTGACAAAAAATTGTCTATACAGGTCCAGGTCTTCGTATAGCCCCCATGCAACGGTACCTCCCTATATTCGGTATTTTGATGATTTTAGCGACATAATTCAGCGGAATTGTTTCAAATTTAATATTTGAAATTAGAAATAGATACAACAACCTATGACAGAAAATTGTCTATGCAGGTCCACGTCTTCGTATAGCCCCCATGCAACGGTACCTCCCTATATTCGGTATTTTGATGATTTTAGCGACATTATTAACCGGAATTGTTTCAAATTTGGTATTTGAAGTTCGTAGTGAATACTACAGCCTATGCCAGAAAATTGTTTGTGCAGGTCCACGTCTTCGTATAGCCCCCATATAATGGTACCTCCGAAAATTCGGTATTTTTATGATTTTAGCGTCATTATTCACCAGAATTGTTTCAAATTGCGTATTTAGAATTCGTAATGGGAACTACAACCTATGACAAAAAATTGTCTATGCAGGTCCAGGTCTTCGTATAGCCCCCATGCAACGGTACCTCCCTATATTCGGTATTTTGATGATTTTAGCGACATTATTCAGCGGAATTGTTTCAAATTTAATATTTGAAATTAGAAATGGATACAACAACCTATGACAGAAAATTGTCTATGCAGGTCCACGTCTTCGTATAGGCCCCATATAACGGTACCTCCCGATATTCGGAATTTTGATGATTTTAGCGACATTATTAACCGGAATTGTTTCAAATTTGGTATTTGAAGTTCGTAGTGAATACTACAGCCTATGCCAGAAAATTGTTTGCGCAGGTCCACGTCTTCGTATAGCCCCCATATAACGGTACCTCCGAAAATTCGGTATTTTGATGATTTTAGCGTCATTATTCACCAGAATTGTTTCAAATTGCGTATTTAGAGTTCGTAATGGGAACTACAGTCAGTGACAAAAAATTGTCTATACAGGTCCAGGTCATCGTATAGGCCTCATACATCATTACCTCCCTATATTCGGTATTTTGACGATTTTAGGTACAATACCCACCGAAATTGTTTGAGTTGTCGTATTTGAAGTTCGTATTGGATGTTACAGCCTGTGACAGAAAATTGTCTATGCTGGTCCAAGTCTTCGCACAGCTGCGATATAATGGTACCTCCCTATATACCATATTTAGATGATTTTAGCTTCATCGTTTATTTCAAGTTTCGAATTTGAATATGGTAATGGCTTATGACAAACAATGCCTATGTATGTCCACGTCGTATAGGCCCCAATATAACGGCTATATTCGGTATTTTTAAAATTTTAACAGAATTTTTTAAGGATTTTATTTTTTGAAAATTTCCAAATTTGTTCCAAATGGTGGAGGGTATTCAAAGTTCGGCCCGGCCGAACTTACTGCTTTTTAACTTGTTATTCTGTACGACAGTAGTTACAACTTTGACTCAGAGAGAGAGAGAGAGAGAGAGAGAGAGAGAGAGTTAGAGTTCTTAACGGCTTTCAAGATATGAGCCTCTCAAAATGTTTCCTTTGCTCATGAAGTCCCCAAAATTTGGGATTAGTTGAAAAGATAGGGAAGAACAGCGAGAGATTCTTGTCTTTCTTTCTTGGTCTTCCATTATGTTGGGAAGTTAGAATGCCGCTGAAAATGTTTGACTCCAAAAATTACACACAGGACAATTTCTCCAAATATTGATTAGGCATTAGAGAGAATTTTTGAAATATATATATATTTTTGATATTAAAAGCTAGTCTTTCGAGAGAAAATTTTCGGATTTTCTTTGAGAAAACCTTCTGGTCTACTATTAGACGACCTCTTGTTCTTCTATCAGACCACCTTTGGATCTTCCGTAAAAATACCTTCTGGTCTTCTTTGAGAATATTTCCTGGTCTATATAATTAAGTCATTGTGGTCTTCTCTGAAAAGACCTCCAATTAGTCTCCTTTTATGAGAAGACTTTCTGACAGTCTGTGAGATTTTCTGGCCTTCTGTGAGAAGACTTTTGGGTTTTATAAGAATATCTTCTTTCACGAAAAGACGTTTTGGTCTCATGTGACAAGACCTTCTATTCTTCCGTTAGAATACTGTCTGGTCTTCTATGAGAGGACCCAGTGGTGTTCTATGAGAAAAGCCTGTGGTCTTTTTTTTTTTGAGAACATATGTTGGTCCTCTATGGGAATACCATTTATATTTCGGACTTTTATGAGAAAAAATGCTGGTCTCACATGAAAAGACCTCCAAGTCTTCTAGGAGAAGGCCTTCTTATCTTGTAGGAGAAGCCCTTCTGGATCTCTAGAAGAACCACATAGCGGTAATGGTATTGTCTTTTTGCATTTGTTTGCCACATGGAGAATAAGGCGAGATAGACCTAAAGTTTCTTTTGGGAATCTAACTAAAATAACTTTCTGAGCCGATTTATCTTTTGAGTCTATTTTCTTTGTTTTGAGTCTATTTTATTTCTGTTGCGGTGTAAGTTCTTGCACTTTTTGGAATTTCAATGGCGTCACCCCGAGCTCATTTTTCAATATTTGTCGAGTGGAATATTGTGACGTGGATTTCGATCAAGTCGCTTCTTTACTTTTCGAACTATTTCTGCTGATGTTGTTTTTTTCTTCCGTCCACTTCCTTGACGTCGGGCTACGCTGCCAGTATCACGGTAACGAGCGAGACACAACAGATGTATTCACATTTAAATGCTGGAGTGCTCTAACGATAGTCACTTGTGTTTTTGCAGCCAAATATAAAGAAATCACCCTATCACGCTTGAATTCAATGATGAAGAACTTTTTTCTGGAAAATTCTCACCAAAATGCTTTTGTACCTTTGGGTGACATCCAGTCCCCTAATGGGTCTCTATCTTCTAAGAACACAAAATACACAAGTTCTATCCTTCCGTTTCTCTCGCCCTGAAAACATTTTATGTCCAATAAATTTTTGTATTTGTAAATTATTTATTTTAACAAATTTTCCGAGACGTTTAATGTGGTTGTACACACACATTTTCATTTGCCGTAACATTTATAGTTACGATAGCCGTTGTGGCCGATAAAAAAATACCACTATGTATGCTAATTTTATTGCCGCAAACCAAGAAAAACAAAAACGAAAACTATTTTTAATACCAACAAATTATTAAATAAATTGTTTCACAACAACAATTGGAATATTTTTGTTAGAAAATTATTATTTACTATCTCGGTTGGTGAGTTAGTGATGTGTGTCACAATGATTTATGTGGTGTTAATGAGAATTTCCACAAACAACAACAACAATAAAAATTATGCTGAATATTTTTGTATTTGAAAATATTTTAGAAAAATTTGAATATTATAAAATATGAGTGTTGTCTGTACTTGTTGTGGTAGATTTTGGAATTTGTGAAATCTTTATGGATGTCTGTTAGGGGATGTAAGTACTGAACTATTATAAGTTCTCTAGATGACTTTTTGGAGCTTTACAGACAAATGGTAGGGTCAGTGGTTTAGATTCATTTTTCATTTCATTATACCCTACATCACAATGTGCTCAGGGTATTATGTCTTTGTGCATTTGTTTGTAACAGGCAAAAGGAAACGAGATAGACCCATTGTTCCTTTTGATGATCTGCATAGAATCACTTTCCGAGTTGATTTATGCATGTCAGTCCGTCTGTCCGTCCGTCCGTATGTCTGTCCATGTATTCTTGTGAACAAAATGCAGGTCGCATTTATTATCCGATTGAGATGAAATTTTCCAAACAACATGTGTTTGGCCCGAGGACGAACCCTATTGAAATTGAAGATAATCGGTAAAAATTTAGATAAAGCTCCCATATATATCTTCGTCCGATTTGCTTTTTATTGTGCACCAAACGTGTAATATCAGCCCGGATAGTATGGAATTTTGCACATACAACCAAATTAGGCCTGAAAATAAGTATACCAAATTTGATCGAAATCGGTTCACAACCGTAATATGCACTCCGTAACAACGATATTCAGGGAAATATATCAAATACAGCTCAGAAATATCTTTGCCAAATTTTATCGAGATCGGTTCAAATTTGGATATAGCTCCCATATATCTTTATCTGATTTTAAATTAATTTTGCACCAATTGGCAATACAAGTCCGAATTTAAAAGATACAAATGCTCCGGCATATTTAGTCCTTTGAACTTTAAATTATAATTATAATCATAGCGTGTATGATTGAGTTCTCCCCCCTAAAAACATTTAATTGTTATGTGGAGCTCAACTAAATTAGCAAAGTGGTGTGGGGTATCATAAAATCGGCCCGCCCGACTTTAGGACTTTCTTTACTGGTTTCATTTCATTTTTCTGACCAAATCCCCAATTTTATCGTTACAGATTTCTTATTTCTTTATGGAATTTGATAGAAAACCCAGTGATAATAAGACATCTCAAAAATTAAGTCAAAATATTGAAAAGCGTTATAAAGAGGTGTTTCTAAAGACATTTTTTTCACTTCCGAAAATGCGCCCCTTTCTCAGAAAGTATTATCGGCAAATACTTTATATTTTTTGAAAAGTAAACATATTATTATGGCCTTTGTGTTGAGGTACAAGTTATGAAAATAGAATTGTTCGGTACTACCCGCAGCCCTTAATGTACGGTTATTTAAATATATTTCGACTTGCATTATGATTATTCAAACAGTTGGCCGTTCATAGAAGATGTTCCTAAGAGGTGGACCAATATTATAAGTATTGAAAATTGTTACCCTTTGTAGGGGAGATACCAGATGGAGTGGGCCGATATCTATAATCTTTTTGGCTTATCTTGTGTTAGAAGATTTATTTGGATGTGTGAAATTTGAAGAGAATCGGCTACTTATTTCACGTTTAGGAGAAATCAAATTATTTAAAATTTTGTTCCGTTGTGGGGGAGGTACCAGAAGGAATGGTCCAATCTCTACCTTCTTTATAACAGCTATTGTGTTGATAGAAGTAATAGATGTGCCAAATCTGAATGGAATCGGATTTTAATTTCGCGTTTTATGAGCTTCATGGTTATTCAAAATTTTGACCCTTTGTGTGGGAGGTACCAGAAAGTACCTCCCAAACACACACATATTGAAAACAATAGTAAATAAAAGGGTGAATTGAATATTTTCATTTGAATATTACAGGGTGAGATAAAAAAAACTGCAACAAAGTCTAACGCCATAATTTTTACATTTTTTACAATTTATTGAATGAAAACAAAAAATGTCGGAAATATCATGAAATTTTAGAATAAGTTTAGATTTGTTCGAATTGGTCACCTTTGGCACGAATTATGGCCTTCAAACGGTCAATGAAGCCATCACACGCTACCCGAATGTTGCTCAGCGGTATTTTGGGTCATTCCCGGCGAAGCGCTTGCTTGATTTGATCGACACTTTGATATTTTTAGTGCCAACCTTGCTTTCCACAAATACTCCGGACACAATAGTCCAACGGATTGCTATCCGACGATTTTGGAGGTCATTATGCGCTGAAAATGAAGCGAGGAACCTCATTTTGTAATCATTCTTGGGTGGCGCGTACTTTGTGCGATGGTGCTGAGTCTTGTTGGAATGTCCAAGGTCTGCGGCCAAAATGTTTGCGTGACCAAGGCTTTAATACACCCTCCAGAATATTTTAAATTTAATTATTTAATATTCGGCATTTATTCTGTTGCCACGGTCGATTAAAACGAGCTGATAGCGACTATCGGCTGTTATGGCGGCCCACACCATCACCATGGCCGGCGCTTGAGTTCTGGTGGCCAACCGAAGGTGCACATTTTCAGCTGACCTCTTTGGCAAGTAAACACGATCATTTTGTTTGTTTACAAACTGCGGGACAACGAATGTTTCCTCATCGGAGGAAACCAATGTTCGGTAGTTCACCACTTTCGGCCAAGCGAAGCAACTCTTTAGCTCTTTTGAGTCTATTTTCTTTCTGTTGCGGTGTAAGTTCTTGCACTTTTTGGAATTTCAATGGCTTTACCCCGAGCTCATTTTTTAATATTTGCCAAATGGAATATTGCGATATGTTCAGCTCACGTGGCATTTTTCGCCCACTGCGATGCGGGTTTCAATCAAGTCCCTTCTTTACTTTTTGAAACATTTCTGCTGATTTTGCTGTTTTCTACCGTCCACTTCCTTGACTTCGAGCTACGCTACCAGTGTCGCGGTAACGAGCGATAGTACGAGACACAAAAGATTTATTCACATTTAAATGCTGGAGTGCTGTAAAGCTAGCCACTTGTGGTTTTCCAGCCAAAAAGAAATCACATATCACGTTTGAATTCCATCACGAATAACTTTTTTTCTGCAAAATTCTCACCAAAATGCCTTTGTACGCTTGTAAACAATATAATGAGCTGTCACTGGAATAATTTTAACAGCTGTCAGACCAGTGGTTTACAAATTACAGCAGTCTGAAGTTGATTGAAGTTTTTTCATTTGACCATGTATACCTTAACTTATTGCCAAATGTACCGCTTAAATGTACTAAAAGTACTAAAAGCTGCTTTAGTCCAAGTTTCCCAAAGACTTTTAAACATCTATCCTTCACCTCATAAGCGATTCTCATTATATATATATATATATATATATATATATATATATATATTTTTTTTTTTTTTTTTTTTTTTTGGGATATGCAACCGAAGAAGTGGACTTATATTAAAAAAATTGAACTTTTGTTTGGGGGAGGTATCGACATGGCCTATATTTGAAATCATTCCAAGTTTCAGAAAAGTATGTAGATATTCCTAATATAAACCAAATCAAGTACTTTCTGCCAGAGAGAGAGAGAGAGAGAGAGAGATCGATATGAATAGCCTCTACTTTAATAAAGTACTTTTTATACCCTCCTCCTTGGAAAGGAGGGTATATTAACTTTGTCATTCCGTTTGTAACATCCTTAAATATTCGTCGTAGACCCCATAAAGTATATATGTTCCTAATCAGCATAAAATTCTAAGTCGATTTAACGATGTCCGTCTGTCTGTTTGTCCGTCTGTCTGTTTGTTTGTTGAAATCACGATACAGCCCACATTATTTGACGTAGAGCGCCAAAAATTAGCAGGGCAATTGGTATTGTGTCTAGGATGGTAGGTATTGAAAATGAGATATATCGGTCCATGTTCTGGTATAGTCCTCATATAACGGTACCTCCCGATATTCGGTATTCTGATGATTTATGCCACATTTTTTCACGGATTGGTCTGAAAACTAGTATTTGTAGGTCATAACGAGTCCATGTACGTGTGGCAAAACATTGCATGTATAGGTCCACGTTCTGGTATAGTCCCCATATAACGGTACCTCCCGATATTCGGTATTTTGATGATTTTTGCCACATTTTTTACTTATTTGTCTGAAAATTGGTATTTGTAGGTCATAATGGGTTCCTGCTCCGGTAGCGAAACATGGGTCTACAATTTGGTATAGCCCCCATATAACGGTACCTCCCGATATTCGGTAATTTGATGATTTTTGCCACATTTTTTTCACGTATTTGTCTGAAAATTGATATTTGTAGGTCATAATTGGTTCTAGCTCCGTTGGCGAAACATTGCATGTGTAGGTCCATGATTTGGTATAGCCCCCATATAACGGTACCTCCCGATCTTCGATATTTTAATGGTTTTTACCACATTTCATCTAATGTTTCCTTTGCCCTAAGGTGGAGGGTATTAAAAGTTTGGTCGGCCGAACTTAATGTTTTTTTACTTGTTGATCTATAAAATGATGCACTGAGGATAGCCATGGGACTGCTCCAAAAAGGTGGAAAGGTCTACAAAAGACGAAATTTGTTGGTGAATAGAGTTTTTTTTTAATATTTCCATATGCAGCTGGATGTTTTCTGGGATCTTATTCTAAAAGGTCTTCTAGCAAATCTATAAAAAATGCAATTTCATCACTTCATAATTTTTTTCAAAATCGTAAAAAATCTTTGTGTATTGAAGAAGTTAATAGAATTTTCTCATTTCCCTCCATAAACTTTCAGTACCAGATGTAAGACGGCTGTACTAAAGATTCTTTCAATAATAAACAAATTATGTTTGGTTGCTGAATAAATGCACGGCTGTTGTTGTTGTTGTTGTTGTTGTGTGGCCGTGTAATTATCTCAAAACTAAACATAATTCGATCAACAACAGATTTCGGGGGGATTAATAAACCAAACAACCAGTCAGCCATCACAACTTCAACCAGTCAAATAAATCTCGCCAAAAAATACAAACATTCAACGGGGCTGGAACTCCATCCAAACACACATTATCCAAACATTGAGTCAATCGCGATATTTACATTACATTGTTTATATGTAAACAGCAGTAGAAAGGTTTGGGGGAGGGGAGAAGGAGGGGATTTTACACATAATTTCAATATGAACGGGGGGAGATTTAAATTAATTTACGAAATTTCAAATCAATTGGAGTTGCTTTTTTGAAAGACTGAAATCAATTTGAATTGAGAGAGTAGGCCTGTCTGGTTATTTTACTCTGCAAAAATTATCCAGCAACTAATTTTTAAGAGAGTAAAGTAGTTTTATTCTCTTTTATAGGAGAACTGTAAATTGTGAGCAGACAGCATCCCTGTAAAACCCTGAAAACAATCTGCTAATTTGTCAAAACTAAACAATTTTTCCGCCATAAAAATACTTGTAAAACCAGTAAAGAAAGTCTTAAAGTCGGACGGGGCCAACTTTATGATACCCTACACCACTTTGCTAATTAAGTAGAGCTGCGCGTAACATTTAAAAGTTTTTATGGGAGAATTCAATCATACACGCTTTGATTATAATTATAATTTAAAGTTCAAAGGACTAAATATGCCGAAGCATTTGTATCTTTTAAATTCGGATTTGTATTGCCCATTTGGTGCAAAATTAATTTGAAATCAGATATATATATATATGGGAGCTATATCCACATCTGAACCGATCTCGATATAATTTGGCAAAGATATTTCTGAGCTGTATTTGATATATTTCCCTGAATATCGTTGTTACGGAGTGCATATTACGGCTGTGGGTAACAAATATAACAAATCGGATGAACAGTATGTATGGGAGCTCTAGCTATATCTGAACCGATCTTCACCAAATTTGACATACTAGTTTCTAGACTCAATTCGGTCGAAAGTGCCAAATTCCAAATCCAAATATTAGATGTTTGGGGCATCCAAATATTGGTTTGGTAAGGTAAATCGGACGAAGTTATATATGGGAGCTATATCCAAATCTGAACCGATCTCGAAAAACTTTAGCAAGTGTATTTCTGTATATGGGAGCTATATCTAAATTTTGACCGATTATCTCCAATTTCAATAGGGTTCGTCCTTGGGATAAACAAATGATTTGTGCAAAATTTAATCTGGATAGGGCAATAAATGCGAACTGTACTTTGTTCACAAAAATACATGGACAGACGGACGGACGGACATGCATAAATCGACTCAGAATGTGATTCTATGCAGATGATCAAAAGGAACTATGGGTCTATCTCGTTTGCTTTTGCCTGTTACAAACAAATGCGCAAAGACATAATACCCTGACCACCTTTTGGTGTAGGGTATAAAAACATTAACCCTTTCAGTGTCAATGAAAATTTTTGTCGAGATAAAAATCTGAAATTCCATACTAATTTACTAAAATGTGCTCAGAAATTCGAAAACGAAACTAATAGAATAGAACTACAATATTTTTAAATAGCGAACGTGTCTGTTATTAAAAAATATCAAAAATAACGGTTCGTAAGAAAAACAAAAAATGGCAAAGAAAGAGAGTACTTTTAAATGTCAATATATTTGACAAAAACACTGAAAGGGTTAAGTACGGCCGGGACGAACTTTTACGGCCCTGAGAAATATTTAGATTTATCAAGTTGTAAAGAATCACCGACTTGTTTCGCAAGTTATGACAGATGTAAGTATTGGAAATTGTGATTCTATGTGGGTAAGGTACCAGAAGGGGTTGGTAGATACATATAATCTTCACAACAGATCTTGCGTTAGCAAAAATATTTGGATGTGTGAAATTTGAAGAGAGTTGAACGCTTACCTCAATTTTTTTGAGCGTTTTGTTTTTCAAAAATCTTGAACCCTAGAAGAAATGGTCCTATCTCTACCGAACTCTTCTTTATAACAGATCTTGTGTTGATGCAAACATTGTTACGTGGCAAGTCTGAATGGAATCGGAGATTAATTTCTTGTTTTATGTCCTTCATGAATATTCAAAATTTTGACCCTTTGTGGGGGAGATACCAGAATGAGTGGACCGATACAACCCAATTTCACACCAGACTTTGGGTTAAAATATTATAATGTGTGTAATTTGAAGAGAACTGGATGCTTATATTGAATTTTATGATCGTTTTGGTTATTCAAAACTTTGACCCTTTGTGGGGAAGGTACCAGAAGGAATGGTTCGAACTCAACCCCCTTTATAACAGATCTTGTGTTAATAGAAATATTCTGATGTGCCAAGTCTAAATGGAATCGGATGCTAGTTTCGCGCATTATGAGATTAATGGATATTTTCAAAATTTCGACCTTTTGTGGGGGAGGTACCAGAAGGAGTGGACCGAGGTATTTCATTTTTTTACCAGATCTTGGGTTATTAAATTATTGGGATGTGTTGAATTTGAAGACAATCGGACTCTAACATCGAATTTTATAAGTGTTCTAATTATTCTAAATTTAAACCCTTTGTGGGGGAGTGGAGCGATATTGTCCTGTTTCGCACCTGACCTAGCACTGATGCAAATATTAGGATATGCAAAGTTGGAGCAAAATCGGATTATCCTTTCTCTTTCTGTGCAATAATTTATTTTCTTTGAAAATGTTGACATTTTATGTGGGAGGTCGCAAAAGGAGTGGACCGATATTGCCCATTTCCGAACTTGATCTAAGTTTGGCAATAATATTACGATGTACCAAGTTTGAATCAAATCGGATAATCCCTTCGAGAGTTATCGTGCGCTCCAGCCAGACAGATAGACGGACGGAAAGACGGACATCGCTAGATCGACTCCAAATATCCTGAAACGTATTTGGTCCACAGAGACCTAGGATCTACAACCGATATTTCCACGTTTTGGCCGTATCAAATGATATATACCCTCTTTAGCCATATGGCTGAGGGTATAAAAATTCATGGGTAAAATAACGATTATCGGTGGGTACCGTTATATGTGCGCTATAGAAAAACACGGAGATAGATATTCATTGTTCTGCCACTGGAGCTAGAACCCTTTAAGAACTACAAATACCAATTTTCAGATAAATTCGTGGAAAAATGTGGATAAAATCATGAAAATACCGAATATCGGGAGGCACCGTTATATAGAGGCTATACGAAAACATGGACCTATACATGCAATGTTCCGCCATTGGAGTTGGAACCCATTATGACCAGCAAGTACCAATTTTCAGATAAATCCGTGAAAAAATGTGGCTAAAATCATCAAAAAAATACAGAATATCGGGAGGCACCGTTATAGGGGGGCTATACCAAAACGTGGACATATAAATACAATGTTCCGCCACCGTAGCTAAAATCCATTATGACCTAAATATACCAATTATTTGACAAATACGTGAAATGTGGCGAATAACATCAATGTGGACCTGGATCGATATATCTGATTCAAAAACTTGGACCGATACAGCTGATTTTCAATACCAACCATCCCAGACACATTACACATTGTTCTGCCAAATTTTTAAGCTTTACGTCAAATAATGTGGTCTGTATGGTGATTTCAACGGACAGACTGTCGTACATCGACATAAAATTTGAATATACAGGGTTGCCCATATTCGACGGACCCATGACTCTTTGGGCCCATTTCAATCGACGAGGCTTGTCCGCAGGCAACATTCTTTGCGTCATTGAATTTTGTACGGGAACAAATGCAAATCAATGCGAATAATCCGTTGTAAAGTGGACCGAGCCATGCTTGGACTGACGCTTCAAACGCGGTTTGTCATTAAGCGATGTGACATCTCTGTCAAAAGTTATGGCGTTGTCAGATGGGTCCGTCGAATATGGGCAACCCTGTATATTCTTTATGGGGTCTAGGAAGAATATTTGGGAATGTTACAAACGGAATGACAAAGTTAAAATGCCCTCCTTCTCAAGGTGGAGGGTATAAGAAACAATAAATCATTTGAAGTCTAAATATAAAGCATTTGCTGCAATTCCCCAACTGCTCGTGTGAATTAAGTGACCTTAACTAACATCTATACCTCTCTCTCTCTCCATCTCTCCCATTCCCTTTGGCAGTAATGTCTCCCAAAAGAAACTCCCACTCGTGTGTGTGTGTAAATTATTTTCTTATGACAAACTAGTCTCTTCCGCTTGCCACATGACAGTTAGATATCACAATCTCAAAGAACGACCTAAAATGTGTTCCATCTATCCTTTAGCTAGATTCCCTTTAACATTATCTTCTTCTGCTTCTTCGTTGACTTATCGTCGGTCGCTATGTTTGGAAGACATAGAGTTGTATAGCTGTCACTTTGGTGTCATCCCTTCGGATGCCCTTCATTGATTCGACTTAATTGGCTTGACACGATGTGTTTGGAATATTTAATCAATGGTAGATTGGCGCTGGCAATGCTAATGCCAGCCATGCATTCCCTCATAATCCTCTGAACGAAACAGTTTGACTAGAAGTTAAATACGAAAAAGAATACTCCCAAAATTATGACAGGAATATTAAATAGTTTGGGAAACAATTTGCTACTTGTTGTTGTTGTTGATATTGTATCTTATTTTGAAATCTTTAAATTAGGAAAAAAAAAAAAATAAAAAAGGGCATCTTTAAAAAAAATATTTTATTAAAACGGAACTTTAAAACTGTTTTAGCAATAGAAGCCCAGCAAAAGCCTTCTGATTATAGAAGACTGCAAAAACTATTTTATCTGTAGAAATCCTGCAAATGGTACTCTATCTAAAGAAGTTCTGTAGGAGGTCTTTCAATTTGTAGGAAGACCTGTAGGAAGTCGTACATCCATAGAAGAGATAGAACGTCTTATTCTATCAATATAAAGCCTGTCTGAGGTTAATTATTTATCTCTAAAAATCCGTAGAATTTCGTTCATTTGTAAGAGATCTGTAGAATGTTTTTTTTTTCTACAGAACATGTGAGAATTATAAAGACTTTCTCAGCTATATGTATGTATAGAATACCTAAAGGAGGCCTTTTTATACCCTCCACCATACATGGTATGTAAGGTATATTAAGTTCGTCATGCCCTTTGTAACTCATCGAAATAATAATTTTAGACCCAACAAACTATATATACAGGGTGAGAGGAAAAAACTGTAACCAATGTCAGACTGCTGTCATTTCTAAGCCACTCGTCCAACAGTTATTAGAATTTTTCCAGTGACAGCTCACTGGAACAGCAACATTAGCAGAAATGGTTCGAAAAGGAAAAATGTGCCTTGATCGAAACCCGCTTCACAGTGGCCGAAAATTATCTCGTGAGCTGAACATATCGCAATATTCCATTTGGCAAATATTGAAAAATGAGCTCGGGGTAAAGCCATTGAAATTCCAAGACGTGCAAGAAATTACACCGCAACAAAAAGAAAATAGACTCAAAAGAGCTAAAGAGTTGCTTCGCTTGACCGAAAGTGATGAACTGCCGAAGAGAAATTATTCGTTGTTTAGCAGTTTGTAAACAAACAAAATGATCGTGTTTACTTGCCAAAGAGGTCAGCTGATAATGTGCACCTTCGGTTGGCCACCAAAACTCAAGCGCTTGCCATGGTGATGGCGTGGGCCGCCATAACAAGCTATAGTCGCTCCCCGCTCGTTTTAATCGACCGTGGCATCAGAATAAATGCCGAATATTATCGCAAAAATATTCTGGAGGGTGTATGAAAGCCTTGGGCACGCAAACATTTTGGCCGCAGACCTTGGACATTCCAATAGGACTTAGCACCATCGCTCTCGGCACGCACTTAGCACCTCGCTTCATTTCCAGCGCACAAAGACCACCAAAATCTCCGTTGGAATATTGTGTCTGGAGTATTTTGGAAAGCAAGGTTGGCACTAAACAGTACTAGAGTGTCGATCACCTCAAGCAAGCGCTTCGCCCGTAATGGGCCATAGTACCACAGAATAACATTCGGGCACCGTGTGACGGTTTCATTGGCCGTCGGTAGGCCATAATTCGTGCCTGAGGTGACCAATTCGAACAAATCTAAACTTATTTTATAATTTAATGCTATTTCCGACATTTTTTGCTTTCATTCAATAAAATTTAAAAAAAAATAGTAAAAATTATGACGCTTGACTTTGTTGCAGTTTTTATCTCACCCTGTATTTTGTGTTATAACACAATATTTATTTATGGGTAAATTTACGTTTATGGGTTATATGAGTCCTTTCTAAAATTAGTTAACAAAATCCTCACTTGGTTCTGGAGCCCCTACAAAAAAAAAAAAAAAAAAAAAAATAAATAAAAATCGACGAGTCCTTCAAATTTTTTAAATTACATTTTTGAATTAAATTATTTTAAAAATTGACTATTATTTGGTCAGGGAGCTATTTCAAACTTGTTTTAAATCCACGATTACTAGGTTTAGTTAGCCACCAAAAAATTATTTTAAAAATCTATGAGAATTGAGTATAGGAGACCTTTCAAAACCTGTCTTTGAAAATCCGACATTATTGGTTCTGGGAACCCTTTCAAATTTTTTCCAAAAACCCAGAATTATTGTTTTTGGAAAATTGTCTAAAGGTTATTTAAAAAATACTTAAAAAATTCACAATTGTATAGTCAACGCGTCCTTCGAAACATTATTTTAAAAATCCGTGCAGTTTGGGTTTAGAATTCTTTAAAATTTCAGGAGCTCTTCCAAAACTTAATTAAAAAATCAACCATTATTAGGTCCAAGAGTCCTTGCAAGAATTATTTTAGAAATCCTTTATTTTTGGACTTGGGAGACATTGCAAGAATTATTTTACAAATCACCGCTTTTTGATTTTAGCAGTCCTTCCTAAAATTATTTTAAAAATCAACGGTTTGCAGGGTGATATAAAAGTTAAACGCCATAATTCTTACATTTTTTTAAATTTTATTGAAAGAAAGCAAAAAACGTCGAAAATAGCATCAAATGTTAGAATAAGTTTAGATTTGTTCGAATTGGTCACATTTGGCACGAATTATGGCCTTACAACAGCCAATGAAACCATCACAAAAATCCCGGCTTATTGGGTTTTTTAGATTTTTAAAATTACAGGAACATTAAAGAAGTTCTTCAAAGACTTATTTAAAAAATCGCTTTCAAGATTTATTTCAAAAATCCTAGTTTTTTCTTGGACATAGGACTCCTTGCAAGACTTATTTTAAAAATTCTCGCTTATTGGATTTAGGAGTTCTTCCAAAAATTATTTTACAAATCAACGGCTTAGATGTCCGTCCTAAAATTATTTAAAAAACCCAGGATTTAATTTTAATGAAATTTTTAGAAATCTACGCCAAATCTAACAAGTAAAAAGCAGAACCGGTCCGGACTTTTAATACCCTCCACCATTTCGAAGGAAATTGAAATATTAAAAAAAATTCCGAAAACAACCACTGAAATGGAAACCGTTATATGGGGACTATACGAAGACCAGGTCCACGACTTCGTATAGTCCCCATATAAGATACGAAAATTTTTGTCATAGGCTGTAGTGCCCATTACGAACTTAAAATATGAAATTTGTTACAATTACGGGAGGAACTGTCATATGGAGGCTATACGAAGACGTGGATCTACATATAATAATTATTGTCATAGGCTGTAGTACCCGTTACGAACTTCACATACGAAATTCGAAATAATTCCGGTAAATAATATCGGGAGATACCAAACAAAAATTTTTGCCATATGCTGTATCTTCCAATATGAAATTTGAAACGATGCCGGTGAATAACGTTGCTGAAATCATAAAAATACGGTATATCGGAAGGTACCGCGTTATATGGGGGCTATATGAAGACTTGGACCTGCATACAACAATTTTCGTCATACGCTATAGTACCCATTGGTATCTTCCAGTACGAAATTTGAAACGATGCCGGTGAATAATGTTGCTGAAATCATCAAAATACCGAATATCGGGAGGTACCGCGTTATATGGGAGCTATACGAAGACGTGGACATGCACAGTCAATTTTCTGTCTTAGGCTGCAGTATCCATTTCGAACTTCAGATACCAAATTTGAAAAAATTCCGGTGAATAATGTCGCTGAAATCATCAAAATACCGAATATCGGGAGGCACCGCGTTATATGGGGGCTATACGAAGACTTAAACCTGCATACAACAATTTTTGTCATAGGCTGTAGTAACCATTACGAACTTCAAATACCAAATTTGAAACATTTCCGTTGAATAATGTCGATTAACACCAAAATACCGATAAAGGGAGGTACCGTTATATGAGGGCTATACCAAAACGTGACATTTTCAATAACAAAAGTCCTGCAGACATAATACACATTTGAGTAAAATTTTATCAACCTACTTTATTTCGTTCGGAAGCTAGAGTGATTTCCACAGACAGATGGACGTTGCTAGATCGTCTTAGAATTTTACGCTGATCAAGAATATATGTACTTTGTGGGGTCTATTATGAATATTTCGAGGAGTTACAAACGAAATGACAAAATTACTATGCCCTCCATAAAATTGTGGAGGGTATTAAAATCCACAAAAAATCACGATTATTGGTTCTAGAAGTCCTTCCAAAATATTCTTAAAGATTCACGAGTGTTTTGTTCACATCCAAAATTTCAAGATAATCAAAGTGAGTTTTCAATAAATCTTCCAAAGATAGATTTGGCTATAAAACTATACAAAATTATATTTCAAAACTCTTCCCTCTCTATTACCTGATTCCCTTTATAAAAAAAACAAGCACCTTAAATCGTAAAACTTTGAAAATGTTTAACCTTTGACCCAGCACCCTGAGATGTTAATTCATTTTAATTACCAAGGAGTTCCCTTTGGTTTTATGGCCCATAAAATAAATACAACTAACAGTCCAATGGGAAACAGAAAACAACAACAACAACAAAAAGTAATTATTTATGTTTATTTATGTTTTGTTTGTAGTATTTTTTTTTTTTTGGTTTAAGATGCTAAAGAAAATCTTAAGAAGTCTTCGATGAGATGGTGAAAAGTAAAGAAGAAAATCATATACAGTTTACATAAAATTCTCAAGTAATTCTCGAATGGCATATGAAATGTTTTGATGTATAACCAAAATAAAGAATGAAGAAGCAGAGAAGGAAGATGATGATGACGATAAAGAAGAGAAAACTGTAAAATATACGACGAAAAACTTATGGAAACAAAAAAAAAACAACAATAATTTTACGAAGTAAATACGACAGGCAAAAAAAGGAAAAGTGAATAGTGGCAAAACAGAGGGCGAATTTTATATCACAGAGAGAAAGAGACTTAACATAAAGAGAGAGAGAGAGAGAATTGTAGTTTTAATGTGCTCTCATAAATATGGAGATATATGAGGGAATATTTCAAAAACTTCCAATTAGAAACAGGTGGTAACGCTGTTTACTCAGGGAGTCATCCAAGAGACACTTACAATATGTAGAGAATTGCTCTCACTTTCTTACTCAGTGATGGGTATGAAATGAGCGGGTTGTTGAGAGAGTTGTTTTTTTCCAAGAGAGCATCAAATCCATTGAGAAATATGTAATGAACAGATAGAGAGATGTAATGGAATGTAATTTTGAGAGTGAGAGAGAGACTTACATAAAGATTGGATGCTGAGAGAGCATAAAAGTTGTGAATTTTGAATGGATTTTTCAACAACTTAATTATGAGGAAATCTTTCCATAAAAAAATTGTAATAATGAAGTTTGGTTTTTATGGCCCAAGGATATGAACATTAAATGTCCTTCCCATTGTTATCATTATCATTATCATCATCGTTGTTGTTGTCGCTGTGGCCGCTGTCTTCGTCGACGTCATAATAACTCGTGCCGCCATATTAATGTGAATGCCTTTAAAGCAAAAACCAAACACCATCGTCAGCAGCAGCATCATTCATTTTAGACCTCACTTAAAGCAAATGCCACCTTACCTTCCTTTCTCTCTCTCGCATACCATAGAAGCATCACAAAATTAAACCACCATGAAAAATATTACACAGTGTAACGAATTTTTGTTTTTAATTTGAGGTAAATTAAAAAGAAATTTACAGGAGTCGGTATTTAATTGTGGAGAATGTGCAAATGGGGAGGAGATCACCCCTCCTCCTTCCATGATGGAAGACGTTGTTTTGTGTGGTTTAATTAAATTAAAGTGTTCGTATTTATCATTACCAAAGCAAGTTAGGGAGATTGCAGTAATATAGCTGACACTTGTAGTTTACAGAAGGTGATTAATTAAGAAGGGCGTTCGGAGGGAAGTGTTTCTTAATTTTAGAAGAAAGTGATTATTTTTATAACTAAAGGAACAAATAAAAAAAATTTATGACTATTAAAGGCGAGGTACATGAAGTCATTGAAGACTAAGGAATGAAAGTTTTTCTAGACGAGATGGGGATAACTGGTAAAGAAGTAATAAAGGGATTTCCTCTTAAAAGAACTAAATCAATTTTTGAACATGTAAGAAAATTTATTTAGGTGCTCCGCATTTGACCACTTGTTAATGTATACCTTTTTGGGGCGGACGTTGCAAACTATTTGACCTACATACCTCATTTTTTTCATCAGATCTATTGTTAGAAATATAATAATGGAAAGTGAGAATTTTTAAGAGAACTAGAAATTAATTAAAGGAAATTACGTTTATTATTTGTTATATTTATATGAGTTTTAATGTTAGTCGGAATAAAAGCTGATTACATTTTTTATGAGTGTCTGTTGGAAAATAGAAAAAATTAAAAAAATAAAACAAAGAAGGCAAGAAAGAAACGTGCGACATCAATTGGAGGCATTATGAAGGACACCTCACCCACGAAAGGTCGAAATTATCAAAGAAAATATTTTACTGCACAGAATGAGAACGGATAATCCGATTTTGTTCCAACTTTGCACGTCCTAATATTTGTATCAGTTCTAGCACAGGTGCGAAAATGAGTGTTAAAATTTTGAATAATTCTAATTCTTATAAAATTCGATATAAGAATCCGATTGTCTTCATATTACATATACCACAATATTTTTATTAACCCAAGTCTGGTGTAAAAATGTATCGGTCCACTCCTATTGGTACCTCTCCCCACAAAGGTTCAAAATTTTGAATATCTATGGAGCTCATAAAACGCCAAATTAACATCCGATTCCATTCGGACTTGATACATCTCATCTCATCTCAAGATGGGACGGATTGGGTCATTTCTTCTGATACCTGCCTCACAAAGGGCCAACGTTTCGAATAACCAATGCGATTATTAAATCCGAAATAAGCATTAGCTTCATATTTCACACATCCCATTGTTTCCACTAACACAAGTTCTGCTGTGAAGGTGGAATATATCGGTACCTCCATCACAAAGGGTCAACATTTTGAATTACCAAAACGATCATAAAATCCGAAATAAGCATCCGGTTCTCTTCATATTTTACACACACACTCATATTTTACATCCGGTTCTCTTCATATTTCTACAAACACAAAATCTATTATAAATATGGTAGAGATCGGACCATTCCATCTGGTACCTCCCCCACAAAGGATAAAAAATTTGAATATCCATGGCGCTATAAAACGCGAAAATAACATCCGAATCAATTCAGACTTGGTTCATATCAATATTACCATCAGCATAAGATCCGTTATAAAGATGGGAGTGATCGGACCATTTCTTCTTATATCTCCCTCACAAAATGTCGACTAATCCGAAATAAGCATCCGATTCTCTTTATATATTACACATCCCCTTATTTCTACTTATACAAGATCTAGGGAAATATTGGTCCACTCCTTCTGGTGCTTCTCCCATAAAAGGGTCAAAATTTTGAATATCCATGAATCTCCTGAAACGCGAAATTAACACCCGATTTCATTCAAACTTAGCAAATCTCAATATTCTTACCAACACAAGATATGTTATAAAGATAGTAGAGATCGGCCCATTTCCTACCTCCCCACAAAGGGTCAAAATTTCGAATAGGCAAAAGGATTATAAAACCGAAAATTTCATACACAAATTTCGCAACTCTTTCTGGTACTTTCTCCACAAAGGGTTCAAGTTTTTTAAAAACAAAACACGAAATTAGAATCCATCTCTCTTCTAATTTCACACATCGAAAATTTTTTTCTAACGCAAAATCTGAAGATGATAGATATCTGCCAAACCATTCTGGCACCTCAACAATTTCTAATACTTATATCTGTCATAATTGCGTAATAGGTCTTCGATTTTATACAACTGGCTATAGCTAAATATTTCCCTAAGCCAAAAATCTAATATGATTATGTAATTAATCGGAATTTTTTATTTCGTATAAAATTGGATATCTGGTGACTAACGCATATTTCCGCATTTTCCAAAAAATTGCACATATCTCATATAAAGTATAGGAAGTAGACGATATAATCCATATATGGTATAATCCATATATCAGACTTAGGTCAGATACGAATTGGATAATATTGACCAACTGCTTTGGAACCTCTCCCAAAAAGGGTCAGCAGTTAGAATAATCATAACTCAAGGCTGAGGGTCGGCAAAACCGACAGACTTGTTGACATAGTCTTAGACTCCATTCGATGAATGTGTGAATGAGCGTATTGATTTTTATTGAAATTTTATTGAAAGGGAAAGTCAGAGAGATATTATCACACATCCACGACTATCCATCGATGTGCATGATGGCCTACAAGGGCCGTTCTTTGGGAAGAAGTATTCGGTTCGATGAGAATTAACCACCAGACACTTGTTCTCTTAGCAAATCATTTTCACTTGTTTTTTTGTAGCGATGGATTTTCTGCTGTGGGAAGCCGGGTTAATGGCTTTGAACATTGGGACTGCAATTTCTGGTTACCTGCACGCCAAGGTCCGTGGTTCAAATCCCAGCCAGGTTCAATTGAATTTTTAATTGTTGGGTTTTTAAGGGGAAATCACACGTTCATTTCTCTCTCAAGATTTGCTTAATGATCTGAAATTTTCTATGAATCCAGCTTGAAGACATTTCTTAAATTTCTTCAAATCTGGGCAAGAGAAAACTGTTCATTTCATAATACCGATTTTACGATTACGTTCTAGTTGGGACGCTTTTTATGTACACTCTGTAACTGCGTATCTGGGCCGATAATAAGTTCTATACTTTCAGCTCTTATAATTGGTGATAGGTATTCAATAATTTAGTAGAGTGCCAGTCATGACCCTCATTCTTTTTTTAAAAGTCAGCAGTGCTGTGTTTGCTTCTACTCATTACCTGGTACCACCTTACTTTAACGCTATAAACCTTATACACCTTGACCCTCGCCCTCACATTAAGTCTTCTAATAAAATGTAAAGAAGAATCTTCAAAATTAGGTCGGCTGACAATGTTACTTCCAACTTGTATCCCTGACCATCCCTTGCTGCCAAATCTCAATATAGAAGTTTTCATAAATTAGCTTTTAAATATTTAGTATTTTAGAAATATTTCATTTATTGTCTAAGTGTTTTAAATTGGGCAAATACATCTCTATGTCTATGGTACCTTATTTTGTATCTTTGCAACAATGTCGTACTTTTTATACCCTACACCACAAGGTGGTCAGGGTATTATGTCTTTGTGCATTTGTTTGTAACAGGCAAACGGAAACGAGATAGACCCATAGTTCCTTTTGATGATCTGCATTGAATCACATTCTGAGTCGATTTATGCATGTCCGTCCTTCCGTCCGTCCGTCTGGCCGTCTGTCCATGTATTTTTGTAAACAAAGTACAGTTCGCATTTATTGTCCTATCCAGATGAAATTTTGCAAAAATCATTTGTTTGGCCCAAGGACGAACCCTATTGAAATTGGAGATAATCGGTCAAAATTTAGATATAGCTCCCATATATATCTTCGTCCGATTTGCCTTTTATTGTGCACCAAACGTGTAATATCAGTCCGAACTGTATGGAATTTTGCACGTACGATCAGATTGAACCTGAAATTAAGTATGCCAAATTTGATCGAAATCCGTTCAGGGAGCTATAGCTCCCATATATATTGTTCATCCGATTTGCTATTTTTGTCCTCCGCAGCCGTAATGTGCACCCTGTAACAACAATATTTGGGGAAATATATCAAATACAGCTCAGAAATACATTTGCTAAATGTTAGATTTTTTCAGATTTGGATATAGCTCCCATATATAACTTCGTCCGATTTACCTTTGATTGTGCACCAAACGTCTAATATTTGGCCAAATTGGATGAAATTTGGCACTTACGGCTGAATTGAGTCTAGAAGCTAGTATGTCAAATTTGGTGAAGATCGGTTCAAATTTGGATATAGCTCCCATATATACTGTTCATCCGATTTGTCATATTTGTTACCCACAGCCGTAATATACACTCCAACGAGTGCATACGCACGATATTCAGAGAAATATATCAAATACAGCTCAGAAATATCTTAGCAAAATTTTATCGAGATCGGTTCCGATTTGGATATAGCACCCATATATATTTTTATCCGATTTCAAATTAATTGTGCACCAAATGGGCAATACAAGTCCGAATTTAAAAGATACAAATGCTTCGGCATATATAGTTCTTTGAACTTTAAATTATAATTATAATCATATCTTGTATGATTGAATTCTCCCTTAAAAACTTTTAATTGTTATGCGCAGCTCTACTAAATTAGCAAAGTGGTGTAGGGTATCATAAAGTCGGCCCCGGCCGACTTTAAGACTTTCTTTACTGGTTCTTATTAAATTTTAGGAGATTGAAGAACTTTTGTGTTTTCTCAAAAGCCACACGTCATTTATTTAGTACTGGTGATACGATTTTATTTGGTCAAGTCAAATACAAATAAATCATGATCTTAGAGTTAAGTTACTGCTTTCCAATAACCCAGACTTATTCCAGGCAAAGTTGTCTTTTCGCAAAATTTTATGATTCGAACTTCAATTATTGTACCTAAGAATCGAGCAATAATCCACTTATTTTCTCTTTTTTGACATTACTATTTAAATATGTCGTCCGGATGAAAAACAATTTATCATCCCTTTGAGTCACTGTACTTTTAATAATGTCTATCTGTCCCATAGCTGTCATGAATTAAAGAACACAGACTCGTTTATTTATCTCTTACATCGTCTCTGGGTTTCTATTATAACTACTATTCGCCGTCTCTCTCCCTCTCTCTCTCCCATTTGTCTCTTTCACTCACAACGAGACGCCTTAATCAGATGGCCTCATCTTCATTGCCATGCCATAGAAACGAATGTAAAACCAGCAACAACACAGCCACGAAGTTGAAAACACGAATTCAGTCTGACACACTAATGTCCATGCACACTCACACACACACGCATACAGTGGCAAGCAGACAGCCATAGACTTGGTTTATTACAGTGTCTCCCACCGTCATCCTTTCATTCAGAGAGTAGTATATTTTATAGTTTTGTATTACAAAAAAGCAATCATGCAATACACACACACAGATCCATAAACACTTACATCCATACATCCCACCCACCCATTTTTTTGGGTGGCTGGTGTACAAAATGTTTGAAGTGGAAAAGTGGTTTTTGGTTGGATGGTGCCGTTTTATATTTGTTTTTGTCTGTTACGAACATCATTATGATGTTGGTGTTGCTGTTTTAATTGCCAGCACATTCATATATACAACGTTGTTGTTGTTGTTTTTGTTATTATGATTACAATAACAACTACTATTACAGCAATAACAAACTACTACTGATGCTGCCTTTATCGCAGCATCCCTTTTGGAGTTGGAAGCCTAGGCTGAGGCCAAACTACTGCCACCATTCTCGGTCGCCGCAGTAAAATGTTGAGAGTAGGGCGCCATATGGTTTTCTAGAACACGCACGCATCATTGGCAGGCAGGCAGGCAGGCAGTGATTTTTTTTTTGTTACAAAGCCCAACTACAACAAGGAGAACAAGAACAGCAACCTCAACAAAGTTTACAAAAAAAAGGGGGAGATATTCACAACTCGGCCATAGTAGTTTGGTAGCCTATTTATGGCCATATATATTTTACACACACACACACTCGCTCACACGCACAAAGGCATACACATGCAAAGAGATACAAGGACCTACATTTCAACGTAGAATACTTTGAATGCTGGCATTAAATAGTTGTGTGTGTGTGACAGTGTGTGTTGTTTATGGGTGTGTATGTTATGTTTTTATGTATGTACATGAATTTAATGTTTGTTTTGAAGTTGAAATTATTTTAAAATCTCTCGCAAAGACTGTAAATACAAAATGGATTTAAACTTGTGATTTCTGTGGGGAATTTTCTTATTTCAAAAGAAAAAAGGAAGCAAATGGAGTTGGCGTAGAAGCCCAGAACTTCTACTTATAGAAGACAAGAAGGTCTTCCCTAGAGGATTAGAAGATTTTCCTAGAAGACCAGAAGATTTTCTCCTTGAATACATAATGACCTTCCCCTAGAAGACTAAAAGGTCTTCTTATAAAACACCAGAAAGTCTTCTCAGAGAAGACCAGTAGGTCTTTTCAAAAAGGACCAGAATGTCTTCAGATAAATGACCAGAAGGTCTTCTCGTAGAAGACCGGAAGATCTTGTCATAGAAGACCGGAAAGTCGTCTCACAGAAGATCGGAAAGTCTTCTCATAGAAAACTGTACGTTCTTCTCGTGGAAGACCAGGTCTCCTTATAGCAGAAGTTCTTCATATAGAAGACCAGAAGGTTTTCGTATAGAACCAGAAGGTCTACGTATAGAAGACCAGAAGAGTTCCGTACAGAAGACCACAAGGTATTCGTATAGAAGACCAGAGTCTTCTCATAGAAGACCACAGGGTCTTCTTCTCCTAGAAGACCACAGGGTCTTCTTCTCCTAGAAGACCACAGGGTCTTCTTCTCCTATGAAGGTGAAGGTCTTCTTCTTCTCATAGATGATCAGAGGGTCTTTTCAAAGAAGACCGCAGAGTATTCTGATGGGAGACCAGAGTGTCTTCTTAGTCTCAGGTCTTCTTATAGAAGACCAGAAGGTCTTCTCATATAGAAGACCAGAAGGTCTTCTCGTATAGAAGACCAGAAGGTATTCTCGTATAGAAGACCTAAAGGTCTTCTCATATAGAAGACCAGAAGGTCTTCTCGTATAGAAGACCAGAAGGTCTTCTCGTATAGAAGACCAGAAGGTCTTCTCATATAGAAGATCAGAAGGTCTTCTCGTATAGAAGATCAGAAGGTCTTCTCGTATAGAAGACCAGACGGTCTTCTCGTATAGAAGACCAGACAGTCTTGGTATAGAAGACATGAAGGTCTTCGTATAGAAGACAAGAAGGTATTCGTATAGAAGACCAGCAGGTCTTCGTATAGAAGACAAGAAGGACTTCGTATAGACGACCAGCTAGACTAGAAGGTCTTCGTATAGAAGACCAGAAGGTCTTCACGTATAGAAGACCAGAAGGTCTTCTCGTATAGAAGACCAGAAAGTCTTCTCGTATAGAAGACCAGAAGGTATTCTCGTATAGAAGACCAGAAAGTCTTCTCGTATAGAAGACCAGAAGGTCTTCTCGTATAGTATACCAGAAGGTCTTCTCGTATAGAAGACCAGAAAGTCTTCTCGTATAGAAGACCAGAAGGTATTCTCGTATAGAAGACCAGAAAGTCTTCTCGTATAGAAGACCAGAAGGTCTTCTCGTATAGTATACCAGAAGGGGTTCTCGTATAGAAGAACAGAAGGTCTTCTCGTATAGTATACCAGAAGGTCTTCTCGTATAGAAGACCAGAAGGTCTTGTCGTATAGAAGATCAGAAGGTCTTGTCGTATAGAAGACCAGAAGGTCTTCTCGTATATAGAAGACCAGAAGTTCTTCTCGTATATAGAAGACCGGAAGGTCTTCTCGTATATAGAAGACCAGAAGGTCTTCTCGTATATAGAAGACCAGAAGGTCGTCTCGTATAGAAGACCAGAAGGTCGTCTCGTATAGAAGACCAGAAGGTCTTCTTATGGAAGACCAGGAGGTCTTCGTATGGAAGACCAGAAGGTCTTCGTCTCACAGGAGATTAGAAGGTCTTCTTCTCACAGATGACCAGAACATCATCTTCTCACAGAAGAGCAGAAGGTCTTCTCCTCATAGAAGACCAGAAGGTCTCCTTCTCACAGAAGACCAGAAAGTCTTTTCCTCACATATGACCAGAAGGTCTTCTCCTTATTGAAGACCAGAAGGTCTTCCTATAGTACATTGAATTTTCTCTCGAAAATTACAAGGTATAGCTACTTTCGAAAGCCCGCCCTAACTTATGCCATACATTTCCTATGTAATAAACAATGGGTCGTATGCGTGTTGCAGCTGTTCGAATACACATACATATGTATGTGTATTGGTAATTGTTGTCAGTCTTAACAAAACACTTTGGAAGTAATAAATTGTTTAAAGTCCCTCTTGTCGTTGCTATTATCATAACTCATACACTTCGTTGAAACTTTGTTCATATACATACATAAATACACATATATATTACATATACACATGTATTGTCTGCGTGTGTGTGTGGTAATGCTAAAATTAGCAGGAGTAAGAAACAACAATACAGCCAACAACAACTGTTGCTATTTTCATGCAAAAAAAAATACAAATACACGACTGCATCACAGTTTTGTTGTCATGTTTTTCTTGTATTCACTCTCACACACATATATATATGTATGCAGTCATGTATATGCATGTGTATCCATGTGTGAGCCAATGAAATGATGATGAATGATTTCCAGTTGTTGATTGAAGAGATATGAAGCGCCAGAGATTGAGAGAGAGAGTGAATGTGACAAGAAAATTGGTCTCAATGAAATAGAGAGTGTTACGAGTGTGATGTGAGATAAATAATTTTTGTGGAATGTCAAGAGTGAGAGAGATAAATCAAAAAAGAGAGTGAGTAATAAATCAAGATTTAAATACATAACTAAATGTGGGTGGAAGTTAGGGAGAGAGAGGATGATAGAAGATATGGATATATATAGAGGAAAACATAGGTAGAGAGAGGTAGAGAGAGAGGGAGAGTTAGGTATATTTTGATGTGAAAAATTAATTACTTTGCATTGGAGTGCGTTTCTATTTTGATGGATGCATACATAAACCGTAAGTAATACATACTCTCGTCAAAGTTTGAGTTACTTTGGATTTAGAGTTGCTGTCATGGAATTTATTATAAAAATATAATAAAAAAATATATAACAATTTATGGCAATATTTGATAATTTTCTATCGAAAGGTATACTTAGAGCTTTAGTAAACTGCGACGATATTGGGACAATATTCAGATAGAAGAAAGTATTTTGGGCGATGTTGTGGTGGCAAAAACTGCAGGTGTATTGAATATATTTTGGATTTTTGGAAGGACAACAAAATGAGCAAAATGTGTAGGGTATATTTAGATGCAAGACAAGTGACAAGTGTCTCCAATGGTTTTATTATTAGAATTAATTTTGATATTTAAGTGTCTCTCAATGTGGGTTAGTAAAAAATTTCTTTCTTACAAAAGACCAGAAAAATCCATTCACAAAAGGCCAAAACATTATCTTTTTGAAAGAAAAGAGGTGGTCTTCCCATAGGCGATATAATTTTCTTCTCATAGAATACTTGATTTGGTCATCATATTGAACACCAGTTAAATTGTCTTCAAAGATTACATGGTTTTCTCTGGAGGCCAAAGCATTTTTTTTTACAAAAAATTTCAAAGGGCCTTTTGGTAGATGACAGTACACTTCTCAGCGAAGACTAGTTGGTAGTATTCTCACAAAAGACCAGTTGGTGTTCCTACCGTAGAAAAACAGTTATTTTATCAGAAAAAAATTGATTAGAAAGTAAGAGGAAAGGTTGGAAGTATTTTCGCAGAAGACCAGTTGGTGGCCTTCTTATAGAAGACCAGAAGGTCATTTCAAAAAAGGGCAGAAGCTCTTTCCACAGAAAACCAAAAAGTCTTCTCACAGAAGACCAAAAGTTCATCTCTTAGAAGGTCAATAAGTCTTCTCACAGAAGCCCAGAAAGTTTTCTTACAGAGGACTAGAAATACTTTCTTTTAGAAAAAGACCACATCGAATTCTCATAGAAGACAGTGCACTTCCCACAGAAGACTATTTTGCAGTATTTTCATAAAAAACAGTTGTTGTTTTTGTCAAAGAAAATCAGCTATTTTCTTAGAAGACTACAGGTGAGTCTCTCAGAAGAAGAAAGATTGGGGTCTTTTTGCAGAAACCTAGTTGTATGGTCTTCCCATAGAACCCCAAAAGGTCATCTCAATAAAAGGCTAAAAGGTCTTCACCTAATAGACAAGAGGGCCTTCTCAAAGGAAATCAAAAGTTTTTTTTTTCACAGAAGACCAGAAGGTCTTCTCCTAGAAGGTCTCTTCACAGAAGACCAGAGAGTCTGCATTCTGAAGTACAAAAGCTTTTCTCATAGAAGACCAGAGATATCCTCACAGAATACCAAAAGGTCTTCTTATAGAAGACTAGAAGGTCTTCTTATAGAAAACTTCTTGGAAGGTTTTCTTATAGAAGCCAAGAAGGTCTTTTCATAGAAGACGAGAAGGTTTTCCCGTGGCAGACCAGAACGTCTTTTCATAGCATACCAGAAGGTATTCTCATAGAAGACGAGAAGGTCTTCTCATAGAAGAAGAGAAGGTCTTCTCATAGAAGACTAGAAGGTCTTCTCATATAAGAAGAAAAGGTCTTTTCTCAGAAGACGAGACCATCTTCTCTTAGAAGACGGGAATGTCTTTTTTTAAAAGACGGGAAGGCATTCTCATAGAAGAGCAGAAGGTCTTCTCATAGAAGATGAGAAGGTCTTCTCATAGAAGACGAGAAGGTCTTCTCACAGAAGACGAGAAGGTCTTCTCATAGAAGACGAGAAGGTCTGCTCATAGAAGACTGGAAGGTCTTCTCAAACAAGACGAGAAGGTCTTTCCTTAGAAGTGCAGAAGGAAACCAGAGGGTCTTCTCATAAAAGACGAGAAGATCTTCTCATAGAAGACGTGAAGATATTCTCAGAGAAAACGAAAAGATATTCTGAGGGAACGCGAAAAGATAGTCTCAGAGAACACGAAAAGATATTCTCAGAGAAGACCGGAGGCTCTTCTCCTAAAAAAGACCAGGAGCTCTTCGCTTAGAATGTCGGGTCACCGAAGACCCGGAGCTCTTCACTTAGAATGTCGGCTCACCCAAGACCAGAAGGTTTTTCACTCACTTCTAAAAAATGAAAAAAAAAAAACAATCTTCCCAAAAGAAGACCTGAATGACTTCTCATAGAAGATAGAAGAAGTCTTAGTATAGAATGACAGAACTTCTTCTCAGTGGAGACCCGAAGTTCTTCTCTATTTGTCGAAATAACCTTCTCATAGAACACCAGAAGGTCCACTCACAGAAGACCTAATTTTTTTGTCTCATAGAAAACCTTAATTGGCCTTTCCATTGAAAACCAGGTTGGTTGCTCTTTAAGGACAAGATGGTTTTTGGTCAGGGTACATCTATTTGGGGTTATATTTTTAAAAACGTCGATTTCAATTTACTATTTTCCCAAATTAATTCTCCACATTGGCAACCCAGTTTCCATTGATTCCAATACCAATATATATTTATGTATATGCAAACTTGTAGTTATGACTGCACATCGTGAAGCAGAGCAACAAATCTCCTTATCCATTTTTTTTGTTTTTGCTGAAAGAAGTCCATGTCCCCCCCAACGCTAACTTTCTTTTCAAATGCTGACTTTTTAAAGTCGGATTTTTCCCCCCCTAACCATAATCAGTGTACTGTACTACTTTCATAGCATAATCTCAATATGTATGTCAGTGGGTGTGTGCGTGGATTGGAGAAGAGTGGGTGGCTTCTGGTTGTTGGCTTTTTCACCTCACTTGATTTGTTGCTGCATTTTTATTGGGAGTAGGTTGGGTAGGGTCTGATGGTTTTCAGTTTGTGGCATTGCTGGCTGTTTGGCTGGCTGACTGACTGACTGGCTGGGTAACAAATGAAAAATCTACGAGACGACATTAATACATATTGTATACGACCTTCACCTATTTTCCCCATTACGGCCCAATGACTTTTTCCCCAGCAGTAGCAGCAGCAGCAGCATCGGTAGCAGTGGCATACAAAAGCAACAACGATAATAACGACAACATCAAGAACTGCAGTAGAGTAAAGCTGATGCAAAGGCTTGATGTTGTTGCTGTTGTTAACAACAATGAAGATAAGTGTGACGAGGGCAAGAACAACAGCAACAACAACAACAATGCATATCGTTTGCATTGTTGTTGACATGGCATCACCCTACCCAGCATTACTGTCACTGTCATTCTGTGTCCGTGTGTGTGTCTGGGTGTGTGCAAAGATTGAGATTTATATTTTGCCAATATTAATGCCAACAGCAACACAACTCTGACACAGTTCTCCCATCACCACCCTCACGCCCATTCACCTGCCAGCCCCTCAAGGAGGGAAGAGATCATGGCTGTCATTCTTCCACCCCCTTGTGACTGATTTTATTTGCCATATCTTTGAAGTCCGCTCTAAGCTGTGTGTTAAGTGAGACATTATCTGGCAAATGCACATTTAGCCACCGGCCATGGATGACACTTTTCCATGTCTGTTTCTACGTCTTTTTTCATTCGTTCTTTCTTTCTCTCAATGGGATGGTGTTGGTTGCTCTGAGTTCGAGTGCCTTCATGCCGAGTTGCTAAGGGTTGTTTAGAGTCGTAACTTGTCGTTGAATGTGTTCTTGTTGTTGCTGCTGCTGCGTATTTTAAAGATAGGCAAAGCTGAAATGGACAAAAAAAAAAGAAAATAACAAGAATGCCTGTCGACATCAACTTAATCCCCCATGGAGAGCTTGTTCCATGGATAACATTTTATGTTTGAAAAACATTTTTATATGATTGTAATTTATGTGCGAGTTCGATTCAATCAACACTGGACTACAACATGAAACCAAAAAAAATGAAGACGAACTTGAACTGACTTTTTGAAAAATTACCCCCATATAACTGTACCTCCCGATATTCGGTATTTTGATGATTTTAGCTACATTATTTACCGGAATTGTTTCAAATTTGGTATTTAAAGTTTTTAATAGATACTACATCATAAAACAGAAAATGGGCAATGTAGATCCACGTCTTCGTATAGCCCCCATGTAACGGTACCCCCGATATTCGGTATTTTGATCATTTTAGCCACATTATTTACCGGAATTGCTTCAATTTTGGTATTTGAAGTTCGTAATGGATACTACATCCTAAGTCAGAAAATAAGCCATGTAGGTCTACGTCTTCGTATAGCCCCCATATAACGGTACCCCCCAATATTCAGTATTTTGATGATTTTAGCGACATTATTTACCGGAACTATTTCAAATTTAGTATTTGAAGTTCGTAATGGATGCTACAGCCTATCACAGAAAATTGTCTGTGCAGGACCACGCCTTCGTATAGCCTCCATATCTTCGGTATTTTCATGATTTTAGCGAACCTATTTACCGGAATGGTTTCAAATTTCGCATTTGAAGTTCGTAATGAATACTACAGCCTATGACAGAAAATTGTCTGTGCAGGTCCACGTCTTCGTATAGCCCCCATATAACGGTACACTCCAATTTTCTGTGCAGATCCACGTTTTATAACCACCATGGTACCTCCCTATATTCGATTTTGACGATTTTAGCTACATTATAAACAGATTTTTTTCAAGTTTCGCATTTGAATATTGTGATATAAGTTGCCTTGTGACAAAAGTTGCCTATGCCGGTCCACGTCGCCATATAGACTCTAATATACGGCTACATGATTTTAACAGAATTTTAAAATCCCTTTATTATTTTTATACCCTACACCACAAGGTGGTCAGGGTATTATGTCTTTGTGCATTTGTTTGTAACAGGCAGAAGGAAACGAGATAGACCCATAGTTCCTTTTGATGATCTGCATAGAATCACATTCTGAGTCAATTTATGCATGTCTGTCCGTCCGTCCGTCCGTCCGTCTGTCCATGTATTTTTGTAAACAAAGTACAGTTCGCATTTATTACCCTATCCAGATGAAATTTTGCACAAATCATTTGTTTGGCCCAAGGACGAACCCTATTGAAATTGAAGATAATCGGTCAAAATTTAGATATAGCGCCCATATATATCTTCCTCCGATTTGCCTTTTATTGTGTACCAAACCTGTAATATCAGTCCGAATTGTATGAAATTTTGCACGTACGATCAGATTGGACCTGAAAATAAGAATGTCAAATTTGATCGAAATTGGTTCAGATATAGCTATAGCTCCTATATATATTGTTCATCCGATTTGCCATTTTTGTCCTCCGCAGCCGTGCATATCCCTGTAACAACAATATTTGAGGAAATATATCAAATACAGCTCAGAAATACATTTGCTAACTTTTATCGAGATCGGTTCCGATTTGGCTATAGCTCCCATATATATTTTTAACCGATTTCAAATTAATTTTGCACCAAATGGGCAAAACAAGTCCGAATTTAAAATTTACAAATGCTTCGGCATATTTAGTCCTTTGAACTTTAAATTATAATTATAATCATAGGGTGTATGATTGAATTCTCCCATAAAAACTTTTAATTGTTATGAGCAGCTCTACTAAATTAGCAAAGTGGTGTAGGGTATCATAAAATCGGCCCCGGCCGATTTTAACACTTTCTTTACTGGTTTTTTCTTGAAATTGCTAAATTCGTACCAATTGGTGGAGGGTATTCAAAGTTCGGCCTGGCCGAACTTACAGCTTTTTTACTTGTTAGAATATGAATGTCTGATTATTTTCTCCTTGCAAGTAGACTATACAGGGTTGCTCATATTCGACGGACCCATCTGGCAACGCCATAACTTTTGACAGAGATGTCACATCGCTTAATGACATACCACGTTTGAAGCGTCAGTCCAAGCAGATTTTTACCATGGACCAATAAATGCCACGCGAGCGCTCTGAAATAGTTGAAATGTACATTCAACAGAAGAAGTCAATTGTGAAAACTCAACGTGCTTCTAAAACATTAAAAAATGTGAGAAGTGCGCCTTCTAAGAACACCATTAAGCGTTTACACGAAAATTTTTCGACTGGTAAGGCTCTTTCTAATCCGAAGAGGCCATATAAAAGTCGACCAAGGCGATCGGCCGAGAATATCGCTGCCGTACGAGCCAGTGTTGAGAGGTCCCCAAGAACATCCCAAAAACGCCGTTCTCAGCAGTTGGGCATGGCTCGATCCACTTTACAACGGATTATTCGTATTGATTTGCATTTGTTCCCGTACAAAATTCAATTGACGCAAAGAATGTTGCCTGCGGACAAGCCTCGTCGATTGGAATGGGCCCAAAGGGCCCAAAGGTCCGTCGAATATGGGCAACCTTGTAGGTGGAAACTTTTACAGGTCTGCTATAGACCCAAGACTTCTGTAAGTTGCTCTTTAGATAGAAAGCCGTCAACAGGTCTTCTGTGGATAGAGGACTTTTTATAGATATGATACTTTTCAGGGGTCTTTGAATGGTCTTTTTAATAGGGTTTCTATAGACCAGGAGTTTTTTCTTTTTACCAAATTTTGTTGATATCTGCAAAATTCAAGGAGTTACAGCAGTTATAACCTGAAACCATGATGGACCTTGCGCTGATTTAGGACTGATATCTAATTATCTCTTTTGGAAATGATGACGGAAGTGTAGAACACTTTTGTAAGCTAGTGCTCGGTATTAGTTTCTCCTTGTGTTTGTGTGTGTGTGTGTCTACATTGTATATACTATTTACCATTTGTACAATTTGCCATTGTTGTTGTTGTTGTTTGTTTTTTGCATATTTTATGTTTTATGGATTATTTTGAGATACACAATTTTTTTATGTTTTTCTGGCTTTGGTCTATTGCCATTGCTTGGCAACGCAGAGCCATGGCTGAAACCTCACCAACACCACTACCACACAATACCAATGGCCAACAAGGCATGTACTCTGTCTCTTGAAATGTCTATCTGCCTTCCCTGCTGCTACTGTTGTTGTTGTTGTTGCTGCAATTTGGTTTTTATCATTTATTATCGTTTTTATGTGAAGTTATAAAAATTCATGTCGGTGCTGCTGCTCCACTGCATATTCCTGTTGTCGCTGTGTGTGTGTGAGTGAGTGTGTATCTCTGGGTCTGCATGTTGGACAAAACATGCTGCAACAATTGTTTAAAATCGATTTTTTAATGGCAGACACATAAAATCAACCATTCGAACGAAGTTTGTTTTTTCACATGTTGGAGTGTATATGTCGGCGTGTGTGTGTGAGTGTGAGTGTGTCATTGTAAAGGCAATTTAATTTTAATGCTTCAGCTTATGAAAACATGCGGAGCGTGCTTAAGTTTTTTTCGTTGCGGGTGCCTTTATCCGGCCGAAAGATATGCCATGCAAATGGGATTATTAAGGGATTTGTTTGTATTTAAAGTAAAGTTTGTATTCACGAGAGATTATTGGTGTTTTTTTTTGTTTAATATTTAAGGTATTTAGTGTGTGTGTGTGCGATGGCAATTGAAAGAAAATGTATTTTGAAAAATTAATGATTACTTCTGTTATGGCCAGTTGAAAGAATTTGGTAAAAAATACGAATGTTAAAACTGTTTAAAAATCAAAATCAATAGCTTTAATGGATCTATAAAAACGTTTTAAAATTCTTGATTATGGCTCGTATGATCGTATTGATATGTTTATAATCCACAATAATGTTTTGAAAAATCTTCGTAAGAATCAATTACTGCAAACCTGAATGTCTTTAGAAAAATCTTTTTAAAATCGAGATTTACAGAAACCTAAGGTTTCTCAAAAACGGAATAATAATAATAAATAAATGAAATTAATGAAAATTATAGTCCTTTGAGAAATCTCTTAAAAAGAGCTTGGCTACGGCTCACTGGTAATTTGTAAAAAAAAAACAGTAAAGAAAGTCCTAAAGTTGGGCGGGGCCGACTTTATGATACCCTACACCACTTTGCTAATTAAGTAGAGCTCCGCATAACAATTAAAATTTTTATGGGAGAATTCAGTCATACACGCTATGATTATAATTATAATTATAAATTCAGACGTGTATATATATATATATATATATATATATATATATATATATATATATATATATATATATATATATATATATATGTATATATATATATATATATATATATATATATATATATATATATATATATATATATATATATATATATATATATATATATATATATATATATATATATGGGAGCTATATCCAAATCTGAACCGATCTCGATAAAATTTAGCAAAGATATTTCTGAGCTGTATTTGATATATTTCCCTGAATATCGTTGTTACGGAGTGCATATTACGGCTGCGGAGGACAAAAATAACAAATCGGATGAACAATATATATGGGACCTATAGCTATATCTAAACCGATTTCGATCAAATTTGGCATACTTATTTTCAGGCCTAATTTGGTTGTATGTGCAAAATTCCATACTATTCGGGCTGATATTACACGTTTGGTGCACAATAAAAGGCAAATCGGACGAAGATATATATGGGAGCTATATCTAAATTTTTAGCGATTATCTCCAATTTCAATAGGGTTCGTCCTTGGGCCAAACAAATGTTGTATGGAAAATTTCATCTCAATTGTTTACAAGCGTACAAAAGCATTTTTGTGAGAATTTTCCAGAAAAAAAAGTTACTCGTAATGGAATTTGGCTGGAAAACCACAAGTGGCTATCGTTAGAGCACTCCAGCATTTAAATGTGAATAAACCTTCTGATGCTGGCAGCGTTGCCCGACTTCGAGGAAATGAATGGAAGAAAACAGAGACATTAGCATAAATGTTTCGAAGAGTAATGAAGCGACTTCATGGAAACCTGCGTCGCAGTGGCCGAAAAATGGCTTGTGAGTTCAATATATCACAATATTCCATTCGGCAAAAATTAAAAAATAATCTCGGGGTAAAGCCATCGAAATTCCAAAAAGTGCAAGAACTTACGCCGCAACAGAAAGGAAATAGACTCAAAAGAGCTAAAGAGTTGCTTTGCTTGGCCGAAAGTGGTGAACTGCCGAATTTGTTTTTCTCCGATGAGAAAACATTCGTTGTCCAGCAGTTTGTACTTGCCAAAGAGGTCAGCTAAAAATGTGTACGTTCGCTATCCACCAGAACTCAAGCGCCGGCCATGGTGATAGTGTGTCCTTTGGACTATTGTTTCTGCAGTGTTTTGGAAAGCAAAGTTGGCACTAAGTGTCGATCACCTCAAGCAAGCGCTTCGCCTGCAATGGGCAGCGTGTGAGGGTTTTATTGGTCGTTTGATGGCCATAATTCGGGCCAAAGGTGACCAATTCGAACAAATATGTACTTATTCTAAAATCTGATGCTATTTCCGATTTTTTTTGCTTTCTGTGAATAAGGTCGCTAAATTCGTTAAAATACCAACTATCGGGAGCTACCGTGAAATGGTGGCTATACGAAGACATGGACCTGCATACGACATTTTTCCGTACCCAATCAGATCTTCCTATACAAAATTTGAATTCATTCCGGTGAATAATGTCGCTGAAATTATCAAAATACCGAATATCGGGAGGTACCGTTATATGGGGGTTATACGAAGACGTGGACCTGCACAGACAATTTTCTGTCTTAGCCTGTAGTATCCATAACGAACTTCAAATACCTAATTTGAAACAATTTCGGTAAATAATGTCGCTAAAATCATCAAAATACCGAATATCGGGAGGTACCTTTATATGGGGACTATATGGAAACGTGGACCGACATGGCCCAGTGACGAACTTAACCTGCCTACTGGAAAAATAAACATGTGTGCAAAATGTTAGCCTTTTATCTCAATTCGTTCGAAAGATAACGTGATCACAACAGACAGACATCGCTAGATCGTTTTAGATCATTTACGCTGATCCAGACTATACAGGGTGAGATAAAAAAACTGCAACAAAGTCAAACGCCATAATTTTTAAATTATTTTTTTTTAAATTTTATTAAATGAAAGAAAAAAATTTCGGAAATAGCATCAAATTTTAGAATATGTTTAGATTTCGAATTGGTCACCTTTGGCACGAATTATGACCTTCAAACGGCCATACTTCCGTCTTACACCGTCACACGCTGCTTGAATGTTGCTCCGCGGTATTTTGGCTCATTCCCGGCGAAGCGCTTGCTTGAGGTGATCGACACTTTGTTATATTTTAGTGCCAACCTTTCTTTCCAAAATACTCAAGACACAGTCGTCCAACGGGTTGGTATCCGGAGATTTTGGTGGCCATTGTGCGCTAGAAATGAAACGAGGAACCTCATTTTGTAACCATTCTTGGGTGACGCGTGCTGAGTGCGATGGTGCTGAGTCCTGTTGGAATGTCCAAGGTCTGCGGCCCAAGGCTTTAATACACCCTCCAGAATATATTCGCCATAAAATTCGGCATTTATTCTGATGCCACGGTCGATTAATTAAGCGGAGAGCGACCATCGGCTGTTATGGTGGCCCACACCATCACCGTGGCCGGCGCTTGAGTTCTGGTGGCCAACCGAACGTGCACATTTTCAGCTGACCTCTTTGGCAAGTGAGCACGATCATTTTGTTTGTTCACAAACTGCTGGACAACGCATGTTTTCTCATCGGGGAGCGGAAAAAACCAAATTCGTTAGTTCACCACTTTTGTTCAAGCGAAGTAACTCTTAGGCTCTTTTGAGTCCATTTTCTTTCGGTAACGGTGTAAGTTCTTGCACTTTTTAAAATTTCAATGGCTCTAGCCCGAGCTCATTTTTCAATATTTGCCGAATGGAATATTGCGATATGTTCAGCTCACAAGCCATTTTTACGACGCAGGCTTCGATGAAGTCGCTTCTTTACTTTTCGAACCATTTCTGTTGATGTTGCTGTTTTCTCCCTTCCACTTCCTTGACGTCGGGCTACGCTACCAGTATCAGTATCACGGTAACGAGCGATGGTACGAGACCCAAAAGATTTATTCACATCTGAATGCTGGAGTGCTCTAACGATAGCCACTTGTAGTTTTCTAGCCAAATTTAAAGAAATCACACTATCACGCTTGAATTCCATCTGGAAAACTTTTTTCTGGATAATTCTCACCAAAGAGCTTTTGCACGCTTGTAAACAATAAAATGAGCTGTCACTGGCATAATTTTAACAGCTGTCGGACGAGTGGCTTAGAAATGACAGCAGTCTGAAATTGGTTACAGTTTTTTCATCTCACCCTGAAGTCCTTTGAATCTTGTGAAATTTTCGAGAGTTCTTGAAAATAATCTGTCGATAAATCCAAAAATACAACTCTAACGCATTCTTGAAGTTCAGATAATCCTTTAACTTAATTTGTCTAAAAATCCAGGATAACATTTCTAATTTTCCTTTGGAAAAATGTTTTCGAAAATCGTGTTACATATAGTTATAGCTTTGACTATCCGTTGAGGAAATCTGTTTAAAAATCCATTGGAGGTTCTTGAAAAGAATCTGTTTAAAAATCATGAAATTCAGCGCTAATGGTTCTTTGAAAAGAATCCGCTTTAAATATCCAGGATAACTGATAAAAATTTTATAAAAATGCAGGTCCTGCGAAAAATATCAGATATTTGGCTCTTTAAAAAAAAAAAACAATTTTTAAACGCTTTGATAATCCTCGAGGAAAAGTGTTTACTATTACACAATTGTGGGTCTGAGGCCCTTTAAACATTTCTTTTAAATCCTTGGAAGAAATCTACTTAAAAATCGTGGATTATTATTAATATTTAAAAAGCCGAAGATTAAATTGAGGATGGTTCTTCAAATTCAATTTCATTATAAATTTAAGATAACAACTCTCAGCGATCTTTGGAAAAATAAGCTTAAGAATCTTGAATTACAGGTTCGATGTTGCCTTGAAAAATCGAGGATCACAGGATTATACAGGATAAACAATTATCGTTTGACAACAATTTGTTAACAAGCCAAGCATTATAAATTCCTCCAATTTTGTGTAAATTTCTTATTTACCTTCCAACAAATCAAAAAGTAATTGTAATTGGTATCCATTCTTCTTTCCTCTCTTCTCTCCCTCCTTGTTTGGTACGCAATTGTGCCCCCCAATTCGACCGCCAATAAACCCTGGACCAAACAATTGCCTTTGATAATTAAATCTGATTTAATTCCCTGCATTGTGTGACCATTGTTGTATTGAACGGCAGCTAAATACCTTGAAATATTTGTTTGGTTATCTGTGTCAGTGAGGGTGTGTGTGTGTGTGCCAACGAGCGTAAATAAGTATTTGTAAACATCAATATACCCACATATGTATGTATGTGTGTGTATAAATGGAGTATACATGACTTGTGCAAGGTAAACTAACAAGGCTTAACAAGGTCAACAATGACTTTGGTCTTCATTCGTTGGTGGCTTGGCCATCCAAAAAGGAGATTGTTTATTTATGGCGCGATTTGGGATTTTCTCATTTTTCGAAAGCTGATTAAGAAATACACATACATATATTAATTTTCAGGATATTCTTCTATATATTTCGAAGAAATTATATACACAGAAGGTTAGGGTTTCTTTGAGATTTCTCAATGGACAGATGAGGCTTCCATAAACGGAATGTCTTCAAAGGGAAGTTATACAAGTCATCTATATATGGGATCTTTACAAGGCCTTCAGTACAGAGAAGTCGTTTGAAAAGTTTTTTATAGATCCTTTGCTGATATTTGTACCCTTTCAAGGTATTGTTATACATAATACCAATGACAGTTACATTCAGGGAAGAGGATGAGTATTCAAACATTAAATTTATTATTTATTATTTTGACTTTAAGCATGAAAAAACTGCAAACAACTTCAGGCTGCTGCCATTCCTCAGCCACTCTTCCGACAGCTGTTAAAATTATTTCAGTGACAGCTCATTATATTTTTTATAAGCGTACAAAAGCATTTTGGTGAGAATTTTCCAGAAAAAAAGTTATTCGTGATGGAATTCAAACGTGATAGTGTGATTTCTTTATACAGGGTTGTCCATATTCGACGGACCCATCTGGCAACGCCATAACTTTTAACAGAGATGTCACATTGCTTAATGACATACCGCGTTTGAAGCGTCAGTCCAAGCAGATTTCACCATGAACCAATACACGCCACGCGAGCGCTCTGAAATAGTTGAAATTTACATTCAACAGAAGAAGTCAATTGTGAAAACTCAACGTGCTTTTAAAACATTAAAAATGTGAGAAGTGCGCCTTCTAAGAACACCATTAAGCATTTATACGAAAAATTTTCGACTGGAAAGGCTCTTTCTAATCCGAAGAGGCCATATAAAAGTCGACCAAGGCGATCGGCCGAGAATATCGCTGCTGTATGAGCCAGTGTTGAGAGGTCCCCAAGAACATCCCAAAAACGCCGTTCTCAGCAGTTGGGCATGGCTCGGTCCACTTTACAACGGATTATTCGCATTGATTTGCATTTGTTCCCGTACAAAATTCAATTGACGCAAAGAATGTTGCCAAGCCAAGCCTCGTCGATTGGAATGGGCCCAAAGAGTCGTCGAAATGGCCGAAGATGACGAGCAATTTTGGAACAAAATTATCATGTCCGATGAAGCCCATTTCACATTGAATGGGACCGCAAATAAGCAAAATTGCCATTTTTACGCCACTGAAAATCCTCAGGAGATTCAAGAAGTGCCTCTTCATGACGAAAAAGTCACAGTTTGGTGCGGCGTTAGTGCGAAAACGGTCATTGGGCCGTTTTTCTTCCAAAATGAAAATGGCCATGCTGTTACCATCAATCAGGAGCGTTATCGCGACATGATGACCAATTTTGTGATGCCAATTATTCGTCGAAGTTCTGGTTTCAACAAGACGACGCTCCACCGCACACAAGTCGCATAAAAATCGATTTTCTGAAGAATTTGTTTCCGGGCCGTTTGATGTCGAAAAGTGGTGATTTGGACTGGCCACCGCGTTCGCCCGATTTGACGCCGCCTGACTTCTTCTTGTGGGGATATTTGAAGTCAAAGGTTTACGTTAACAAGCCAAGGACCGTGGAAGAGCTCAAGGACAACATTCGTGAAGAAATAGCCGCTATTCCGGCCGAAATTAAATGATTAACATTGCCAACCGCCAAATTTTTATTTTTTTCTTTGATTTTTAAAAAAAAAAAAAAACATGGGTCCGTCGAATATGGGCAACCCTGTATTTGGCTAGAAAACCACAAGTGACTAACTTTAGAGCACTCCAGCATTTAAATGTGAATAAATCTTTTGTGTTTCGTACCATCGCTCGTCACCGTGATACTGGTAGCATAGCCCGACGTCAAGAAAGTGGACGGAAGAAAACAGCAACATCGGCAAAAATGGTTCGAAAAGTAAAGAAGCGACTCGAACGAAACCCGCATCGCAGTGGCCGAAAAATGGCTCGTGAGCTGAACATATCGCACCGCAACAGAAAGAAAATAGACTCAAAAGAGCTAAAGAGTTGCTTCGCTTGGTCGAAAGTGGTGAACTGCCGAATTTGGTTTTCTCCGATGAGAAAACATTCGTTCTCCAGCAGTTTGTAAATAAAAATTGATCGTGTTTACTTGCCAAAGAGGTCAGCTAAAAAAGGTGCACCTTGAAAATTGATCGTGTTTACTTGCCAAAGAGGTCAACTGAAAATGTGCACTTTCGGTTGGCCCCCCTCAGAACTCAAGCGCCGGCCATGCTCATGGTGTGAGCCGCCATAACGGCCAAGGGTCGCTCTCCGCTCGTATTAATCGACAGTGGCATCAGAATAAATACCGAATATTATCGCGAAAATATTCTGTAGGGTGTATTAAAGCCTTGAGCACGCAAACATTTTGGCCGCAGACCTTGGACATTCCAACAAGACTCAGCACCATCGCACTCAGCACACAAGAATGGTTAAACAATGAGGTTCCTCACTTCATTTCTAGCGCACAATGACCACCAAAATCTCCGGATGCCAATCCGTTGGTAGTATTTTGGAAAGCAAGGTTGGCACTAAAAAATACCAAAGTTTCGATCACCTAAAACGCTTCGTCGGAAAGCGCTTCGCCGGGAATGGGCCAAAATACCGCAGTACAACATTAGGGCCGCATGTGACGTTTTCATTGGCCGTTTGAAGGCCATAATTCGTGCAAAAGGTGACCAATTCGAACAAATCTAAACTTATTCTAAAATTTAATGGTATTTCCGACATTTATTGCTTTCCTTCAATAAAATTTAAGGAATATGTAAAAATTATGGCGTTGGACTTTGTTCATTTTTTTTATCTCACCCTCTTTAAGATCTTAACATTCACTACAGAAAAGTCCTTTTAAAATTTTGTTAATAGATTCTTTGGTGATATTTGTACCCTTTAAAGGTATTTTTATACATAATACCATTGAAATTCCCTCTAGGAGAGACTGTTACTTTCCAGAGCTTCAAGTTCTTTGTGAGGATTCAGAAATTATATAGAATTAATTATTATGACTTTCAGCATATAAAATTTCATATAAATATGGAAATATAGATTTTTCAATTCTTTTTCATTTTCTTTTCGTTCCAGGTAAATAATACGAAAACATGTAATTTCAAACATCTTAATCGAAAACATTCTATGTAAGTAAATTATTTGTGTATAGGCTGGGAATGATTTTTTAGAACAGAGAATACCCTCTACCACTTGGAACGAATTTAAAAACTTTCAAAAAATAACATCCGCCAAAAATTCTTTTAAAATCTTAAAAAATACCGAATATAGTCGTTATATTGGGGTCTATACGTAGACGTGGACCTGCATAGGCAACTTTTGTGATAAGCCATTACAATATTGAAATACGGAACTTGAAAAAAAATCCGATGAATAATGTAGCTAAAATCATCAAAATATAGGGAGGTACCGATATATGGGGTCTGTACGAAGGTCTGGAATTGCATAAACAATTTTTCTGTAACCGACGCTCCCATTACGAACTTCAAATACCAAATTTGAAACAATTAGACTGATATAGACAATTCTCTTCCACGGGGTAAAATACCCAAAAGAAAGTCCTTGTATTTTATTTTCAATCGTCAAAATACCGAATATCTGGAGGTACCGGTGTATGGGGGCTATACGATATCGTCTACCAATATCAAGAATTACCTTCCAGGGAGGAAATTACTTGCAAGGAACTCCTTGTGTTCATTTTGTGACGATTCCTTTGAAAAATGTGGATAAAATAATCGAAGTACCGAATATCGGGGGGTATCGTTGTATGGGGGCTATACGATATCGTTGACCTATATAAACAATTCTCTTCAAGAAAGTAAAGTAAACAAAGGGTACTCCTTGTGTTTATTTTCAGACAATTTCATGGAAAAGTATGGTCAAAAACATCAAAATACCGTATATCGGGGGTACGGTTTTACGGAGGCTATTCGATATCGTGGACCGATATAGCCCATCTTCGAACTTGACCTGCCTGCTGATAAAAGACTGACCTGTGCTAAATTTTAGCTTCCTATCCTTATTTGTTTTGACTCTAGCCTAATAACAACAGACGGACGGATGGACGGGCAGGGCTAAATCGTCTTAGAATTTAACGCCGATCAAGAAAATATATACTATGCTATGTCTAAAATATTTTTTTCGATGAGTTACAAACGGAATGACCAATTAATATACAGGTCAAAAAACGACTGACACTTTTTAACATGGTTTGTTTAGTACCTATGGGCGTATGATTACTGTCGTTACGTATACGGGATGTGTTTTATTAAATTCATTATTTTATGAAAATTATGACGCTTTTCCTGGAAAATTCAACGAAAGTCGTTAAGGAAACATTTTATGTATAATCTTGGTCGAACATTTGAATAATCATAAGAGAAGTCAAAATGTATTTAACTAATCGAACGTTGGCTTAGGGTATACAGCTGTCGGCAACACTGAGTGATACTTTTTTATACCCTCCACCATACTATGGAGGGTATATTAACTCTGTCATTCCGTTTGTAACTCCTCGAAATACTCATGTCAGACCCGACATTCTTCTTGATCAGCGTAAAATTCTAAGTCAATTCAGCGATGTCCGTCTGTCTGTATGTCTGTCCGTCTGTATGTTGTAATCACGCTATCTTTCGAACGAATTGAGATACAAGGCTAAAATTTTGCACACAGCTTTATTTTTACAGTAGGCAGGTTAACTTCGTAAATGGGCCATGTAGGTCCACGTTTTCATATAGCCCCCATATAACGGTACCTCCCGATATTCGGTATTTTAATGATTTTAGCGACTTTATTCATCGGAATGGTTTCAAATTTAGTATTTGAGGTTCGAAATGGATACTACAGCCTAAGACAGAAAATTGTACGTGCAGGTCCACGTCTTCGTATAGCCCCCATATAACGGTACCTCCCTATATTCGGTATTTCGATGAATTTAGCGACATTATTCACCGGAATGGTTTCAAATTTAGTATTTGAGGTTCGAAATGGATACTACAGCCTAAGACAGAAAATTGTCCGTGCAGGTCCACGTCTTCGTATAGCCCCCATATAACGGTACCTCCCTATCTTCGGTATTTCGATGAATTTAGCGACATTATTCACCGGAATGGTTTCAAATTTAGTATTTGAGGTTCGAAATGGATACTACAGCCTAAGACAGAAAATTGTCCGTGCAGGTCCACGTCTTCGTATAGCCCCCATATAACGGTACCTCCCAATATTCGGTATTTCGATGAATTTAGCGACATTATTCACCGGAATGGTTTCAAATTTAGTATTTGAGGTTCGAAATGGATACTACAGTCTAAGACAGAAAATAGTCTATGCAGATCCAGGTCTTCGTATAGGCCCCATATACCAGTACCTCGCTATATTCGGTATTTTGACGAGTTTAGGTACAATACTCACCGAAATTGTTTGAAATGTCGTATTTGAAGTTCGTAATGGATGCTACAGAATATGACAAAAAATTGTCTACGCAGGTTCAGGTCTTCGCACAGCTCCGATATAACGCTATACTTTGATGATTTTATGCTACATTATTCGCGTTTATTTCAAGTTCCGAATTTGAATTTGGTAATGACTCATGACAAATAATGCCTGTGTGGGTCCACGTCGTATAGGCACCAATATAACGGCAATATTCGGTATTTTTAGAATTTTACCAAATTTTTTTCAGGATTTTATTTCCAAATTCGTTCCAATTGGTGGAGGGTATTCAAAGTTCGGACCGGCCGAACTTACTGCTTTTTAACTTGTTAAATTGTTACAATAGCAAAATATATTCTGGTCTTCGATGCAAGAAGGCTATCTGACTTATATTAGGGTGCTTTTGTAAGAGTCTGTATCGTTGTGCGAGAAAGTGCAACTTTCTCAGACTAGGATATTTTTGCTGAACTGACCCCTAAATATATATTTGACTAAAATTTGGGAGAAGTTTCAATAGAAGAATGCCATTTCAGCTTATGTTGTGATGGCCTCATTGTCGATATATGAGTCAACGCTTGTCATTGACATAAATGCATATGGATTTATCAATATTTATATATTCAAATATATATGTATATACGCACACATTTGTGTGCCCATACCAAACAGCCTGATAGGTATTAAACCCCCTCCCCCCACACACACACATACACACACAGAAAATATACAATCGATGTTTTATATCCGAGACAGCAACAACAAACGGCGTAACAAATTTTCAAACGTTCAGCCACACACACACAAACCTCTATTTGTGTATGAAACTTTATACAATTTTATTCCAACGCATTTGTATGTGTGTGTGTGTGTGTGTGCCAAATGCACGCATACACACACACACACACTCCCATGCACTCACCGAAATGAAGTGGGTCAATCAAATGCATAAAACTTGTCATCCGATTTCCTTTTATTATTTGCATCCGTTCGGCTCTCCCTCCATTTAAATGACAGCCTTTTATAATTTGTCCCCATTTTCAATGGAAGGGCCAACCGACCACATTCTGGCCTTTGTCGTTCTCTTTTTTGCATTGATTGGCCATTGCAAAAAAAAAAAGGAATCAACGTAACGACAATTGCTGTGGGTTTAAAAATAAATGTTGTAATAAAACGGTAGGTATGTCACAAATCAATTTTACTTTCATACAATTCGAACTCAATCCGAGTGAATTCACAAACGATTGACCCGCTCTCTCTTTAATTAAGTGGCAATTATTGTGAATTTTGTAAATGCCATGGAGGTGTAGTTTTTTTTGCATGGTGGGACGTTTTTAAAATTTGGGTCAAAGGGTTGGTACAGAGTAGAGTAAGGGGAAATTGTTACTTTCATTATTGTTCTGTCAAATGGAAGACCTGAAAGGGGCCTTGGGTAAAATGGATGTGTAGGATTGGTGAATTGACTTTGGAGAAGTCATTTTAAGGTTTTGAGGCTTATGAAGACTCTTTAGGGTTTTTTCTTTCATATTATCATTAAAGAGACCATTAAAGGTCTTCTGTCGATTGAGGTCCCCTAAAGCCATTCTCTCAATAGGCGGCGTATTTCTGGACATGGGTCCACTTTTAATGTTTTAAAAATTTTGTTTAAAAAAAGAGTTAGAAAAATGCTTCTTTTCATAAAACTTTTAAATAGTCTCCCATCTATTGCAGATCTTTTGCAAATATGTTTTACATACAGGGTGAGATAGAAAAAATTGCAACAAAGTCAAACGCCATAATTTTTACATTTTTCTTTTAAATGTTATTGAATGAAAGCACAAAATTTCGGAAATTGCATCAAATTTTAAAATAAGTTTAGATTTGTGCGAATTGGTCACCTTTGGCTCGAATTGTGGCCTTCAAACGGCCAATGAAACCGTCACACGCCGCCCGAATGTTGCTCTGCGGTATTTCGGTCCATTCCCAACATTGCTTACCAAAATACTCCAGACACAATAGTCCAACGGATTGGTATCCGGAGATTTTGGTGACCATTGTGCGCTGGAAATGAAGCGTGGAATCTCATTTTGTAACCATTCTTGGGTGGCGCGTACTGAGTACGATTGTGCTGAGTCCTGTTGGAATGCACAAGGTCTGCGGTCAAAATACACCCTCCAGAATATTTTCGCGATAATATTCGGCACTTTTTCTGATGCCACGGTGGATTAATACGAGCGTAAATCGACCATCGGCTGTTATGTTGGCCCACATTATCACCATGGCCGGCGCTTGAGTTCTGGTGGCTAACCGCAGGTGCACATTTGTTTTCTCATTGGAGAAAACCAAATTCGGCAGTTCACCACTTTCGGCCAAGGGAAGCAACTCTTTAGCTCTTTTGAGTCTATTTTCTTTCTGTTGCGGTGTAAGTTCTTGCACTTTGTGGAATTTCAGTGGCTTTACCCCAAGCTAATTTTTCAATATTTGCCGAATGGAATATTGCGATATGTTCAGGTCACGAGCCATTTTTCGACTACTTCGACGCGGATTTCGATCAAGTCGCTATTTACTATTCGAACCATTTCTGCTCATGGTGCTGTTTTCTTCCGTCCACTTCCTTGACATTAGGCTATGCTACCAGAATCACGGTAAAGAGCGATGGTACGAGTCACAGAAGATTTATTCACATTTAAATGCTGGAGTGCTCTAACGATAGCCACTTGTGGTTTTCCAGCCAAATATAAAGAAATCATACTATCACGCTTGAATTCCATCACGAATAACTTTTTTCTGGAAAATTCTCATCAAAATGCTTTTGTGCGCTTGTAAACAATATAATGTGCTGTCACTGGACTAATTTTAACAGCTGTCGGAAGAGTGGCTTAGAAATGACAACAGTCTGAAGTTGGTTGCAGTTTTTTCATTTCACCCGGTATATCTTCGTCCAATTTACTTTTTATTGCGCACCAAATGTGTAATATTAGTCCAAATAGGATGCGACCAAATTAAACCTAGAGAATAGTATGCCAAATTTTGTGAAAATCGGTTCAGATATTTTTTATCTCTCATTATATGTTTTATCCGATCTGATATTTAAGTCCTCCCAAAGCTATAATATGAACTCTATAACTATGGTGTTACGGCAAGTTACAAGATATCAGTTACTGCAGAGAAATGCTCTTTGACGAAATCAATTCACATTTGGGTAAAGCTCCCATATATTCGTCCAATGTTACTAAATTAGGTCTTTAGTTATAACACTGGAAAGAGTTCTCGTACCTGATTTTAAACATTAACAAATAATTGGATTTTTAAAAATTGGTCAATCCTTTCTCTTTTGATAAGGTCAAGTAATTTTCTTTGAAATGTTTGACTTTTTATGGGGGAGGTACCAGAACTGCATCTAAGTTTTATAATATTACGATGTACTAAAATTGGGCGAGATCGTATAAATTTCACAGGCAGACCTACACTGCTAGATCGACTCCAAATGTCTTGAAACGGATTTCATCCAAAGAGACCTATGGCTTAAAATCGTTATTTTGATGATACACTTTTTGGCCGTATCAAGTGGCCGTTCTTCAGAAGTCTACTCTCTTTTGAAATATTCTTGAGGGTCTTTTATCAATAGAAATCTATTGTGAGATGACCTTGGAGACCTAAGAATGAGTTTCTGTCAATGTCTACTTTTTTTATCGATAGTATTCTTCTAAGGAGAATACTATACCCCAACCTTATATAAGAACAAGTAAAAAACCTGTAAGTTCGGCCGGGTCGAACTTGAAATACCCTCCACCAGTTGCAACGAACATAGTGATTTTCAAAAAAAAAAAAAAAAAAAAAAAAAAAAAAATACATAAATAAATAAAATAAAATCCGTTAAAAATTCTGTTAAAATCTTAAAAATACCGAATGTAGCCGTATATTAGTGCCTATACGACGACGTGGACCTGCATAGGCAACTTTTGTCATAAGCCATTACATTATTCAAATGCGAATTTTGAAAAAAATGAATAATGTAGCTAAAATCATCAAAATACCGAATATAGGGAGGTACCATGGGGGTTATAAAACTTGGACCTGCACAGACAGTTTTCTGTCATAGGCTGTAGTATTCAGTACGAACTTCAAATACAAAATTTGAAACAATTCCGGTAAATAATGTCGCTAAAATTATCAAAATACAAAATATCGGGGGTACCGTTATATGGGGGCTATTCGAAGACGTGTACCTGCATTGACAATTTTCTGTCATAGGCTGTAGTATTCATTGCGAACTTCAAATACCAAATTTGAAAAAAATTCGATAAATAATGTCTCTAAAACGTGGACCGACATGTCTCATTTCCTGTCTTAGGAGGTAGTATCCATTACAAACTTCAAATATCAAATTTGAAAAAAATCCCGGTAAATAATGTCGCTAAAATCGTCAAAATACCAAATATCGGGAGGTATCGTTATATGGGGGCTATACGAAGACGTGGACCGACATGGCCCATTTTATGTTTTATGCTGTAGCATCTATTACGAACTTTAAGTACCAATTTTGGAACAATTCCGGTAAATAAAGTCGCTAAAATCATCAAAATATCGAAAATCGGGGAAGGTACCGTTATATGGGGGATATACGAAGACGTGGACACGCGTGGCTCATTTCCTGTCTTAGGATGTAGTATCCATTACGAACTTCAAATACCAAAATTGAAACAATTCCAGTGAAAAATGTCGCTAAAATCATATAAATAACGAATATCGGGGGTACCGTTATATGGGGGCTATACGATAACGTGGACCGACATGGCTAATTTCCTGTCTTAGGATGTTGTATCCATTACGAAGTTCAAATACCAAATTTGGAACAATTCCGGTAAATAATGTCGCTAAAATCATGAAAATACCGAATATCGGGAGGTATCGTTATATGGGGGCTATACGAAGACGTGGACATATGGGCTCCTGCAGACATAATACCCATTTGAGTAAAATTTTATCAACTTACTTCATTTCCTTCGGAAGCTAGAGTGATTTCCACAGACATATAGATGGGCGGATATAGCTTTGTGGGGTCTAAAATGTATATTTTAGATGTAACAAACGGAATGACAAACTTAATATACCCTCCATACTATGGTGGAGGGCATAAAAAAGGAGAACTCTCTACAAGAGACCGACACGAAGTTACCAATTGAAGACATTTTGGGGCGCTGTGCTTTAAAAATATCTCAAATATCTTAAAAATAAATCTAATAATATATAAATAATAATAAAAAAATAATAATTCTAATAAATAAAAATAAAATAAATCTTAAATATCTTAAAAATATATAAATTTAAAAATATATGATGACCTTCTTTTTCGATAAGATTTTTAGCTTTGAGCTGAGATGAGAAGTATTTCTTTCCGCAACAATAATGAAATAATTTCTTCTCTGTATCGTATAAGTGATGACAACACGTATACGCCTTTGTGAGATATTTACAATATACAATTGAAGAAGAATTAACCCTTATAGAATTTTTTTTCTTTCAATACTTTCCAAATAAATGCATTAAATTTAATTTGGTTTAATTTTTGCTTCCAAGAAAAAAATTATCCAATTTATGTGTGTGTGGTATTTTCACACAATTTGTTTTGTGGCTTAAGCTGCCATAAATTTCTTACAGTGCGCCTATATACATGTGTGAGTGTGTGTGTGTTGTTGTGAACTTTTGTGTTCCACACATACACAACTACATCTACAACTACGACTAAACAAACAAACAAACAATTTGGCTTAACAAAACTACCACCCACCGCATCATTACTACGGCCACTGGCCTTCTTTGCAAAGCCTACAACAATACGGCTGGCAAGGTTGTGGTTAAATGGTGGGTGGTTGTTGGTGTTTGGTAGAGATGGGGAAGTGGGGCTATAGGGTAGGTACGAAAGGCTGGTCCATAAGGGATGCTGTTATACAGCCTTTAAATGTTATGGTGTTTGTGTTTCTCAATATGTCTGTAAGTCGGACTGATTCGTTTTTCTTTTGTGATTATTTTTTGTGCTTAGGTTTTGTTTTCGTCTTCTTCTTCTTCGTGTTCTCCGTTGTGTGTATTCCAAAATCTCTAGCTTGATTGTTTGTATTCTTCCATTTATTTCTTTATTCTTTTATTATTTATTTTTTTGTCTTTACTATTATGCTTTTCTTTGGAATTTTTTATTATTGTTAGTCTTACGGCCAGTGGAGACTGCCATCCTGCCATCCATAGCTACTCCGAAATTGTAATAAGAAATAAATCGAAGAAAATAAATTTTTGAACTAAAATTTGGGACTAATTTATTGATATTTTTGCTTGTTATAACAACAAAAAAAAAAAAAGTTTTGTTCAAAGGACTTCGAAGAGTTTTCATTTATTTCGAGCATCAATATTTTCCTTTGACCCCCTTTTTTGTAGGACGGCTAGCATGTTGAGCTCCACTTCTTTGCCTTTGGTTATTTGTTTGTGAGCCGCTTTTATTTGGTCTACAATGTCGTCGTTCCTTGTTATTGATTTTAGTTTTTCCTTCGACTAATTAGATTTTCTTAAAGCATTCCAACTGTTTTTTTTTGAGTTATTTCCAATTATAATTGAAATTGCAATAAATTATTTTAATAAATCTCAGTTTTGTAATATTTGGAGCTGTTGGTTTTTAATTGGAACATTTGGGCGTATGATTGCGGGCGTCAAGTATACGCAGCACAGTATTTCAAAATTTGGGTTACCTGGTCACAAATTCGGTAACTTTTGACCACATTAAAATATTTCCGTATTTTTTTCTTTGATTGACAAATAGATTACTAAGATTTCCTTCAGCTGAGAGTCAAAGGTCAAAATACAATAATTGGTACATTTGGGCGTATGATTGCTGCCGTTAAGTTAACGGGACACTTTCCCGTAACTTTCGACTTTTTATATCCTCCACCTTGGAAAGGAGGGTATATTAAGTTTGTCATTCCGTTTGTAACATTCCTAAATATTCATCGTAGAACCCATAAGTTATATAGAGGGCGAGAGGAAAAAACTGCAACCAAATTCAGACTGCTGTCATTTCTAAGTCACTCGTCCGACAGCTGTTAAAAATATTCCAGTGACAGTTCATTATATTGTTTACAAGCGTACAAAAGCATTTTGGTGAGAATTTTCCAGAAAAAAAGTTATTCGTAATGGAATTTAAGCGTGATAGTGTGATTTCTTTATATTTGGCTGGAAAACCACAAGTAGGGTATTTATGATGGCACAGAATAGATTAAATAAATTACCTTTGCCACCTTTCTGACCTTTTAGAGGTTTGTCCTTGATAAAGCCTGGGTTGTCCCAGTTTATTGACCAGCTTCTGTATGTCTAAGCATATGTTTGTGTGTCCAACTAGATTTTATTGGCTCCACGTGTCGGCATTTGTTGGAGAATGTGAGGGTTGGCCTTGTTAGAGTTGAGATTAGGCTAGTTTTTAGTCGAGATTGGCCTATTTTTTAAGCCGAGTTGGTCCAGTTCATTGACCCGCTTCTGTATGTCTAAGCATATGTTTGTGTGTCCATCCAGACTTTATTGCTTACACGCGCCGTCATTTGTTGGTAAGTGTAAAAGAAAAAAAAAAAAAACTTTTTCGTTTTGGTCTGTAATGGTCTCCCTCTTGCCCCCACCCCTTCTCCCTATTCAGCACCGTCTTCCACTATCCCCCTTCTTTCTAATCAGTGCCGAATTCCACTGTCCCCCATCTCCCTATTCAGTGCCGCCTTCCAATGTCCCCCCTCCCCCCTTCTTTGCACCGTCCTCCAACTCCCTATTCAGAATCGTTCTCCACTATCCCCATCCCCCACCCCCTCTTCCACATACTTTCCTATCTTCCCATTGCTTTATACCGGCCCCTCTACCATAGCATTGAAACAATCTCCCTGTTCCACAGAGCACTCTTCTTCATTAGACAATGATGCTCTTATCAGTACAAATTATGTTAGAATTGTGTGTCGATCTGTCGAGATGTAAGTCCGACCACTTACATGCTGTGACGAAATTGGTGACAGAAGTAAATTGTAACAGAAACATTGTTTTTATTTTGTTTTTCGTTTTGGTCATATTTCAGATGCATTATTGAATATTGACATGTTTTGTCAGCCTAGAAGTTGAAGGCATGCTTTGAATTTGTATGAATAATTATTTTTCAGATTAAAAAGTGGGCATAGAATTTAAGACAAACTTGTTTTAATTAGTCATCAGTTTTTTCTTTCAAGATAACGAAAACTAGGAAAGAAAAAATGTATTTAGTTCTATAGACTATTTGACGCCCTATATGTTTAATAAATAATGTGTGTATGTCTGTGTGCGGGTATTGATTCTTTTGGTTATGTAATATTTTAATATGAGTATAGATTCATAAGATGTGTAGTTTGAAGTGTTGTCATAATTTAGATGCATTTCTAGGCGTATGTGTTTGTAATGGTGATATCGTTGTAAGAGTTGAGAAAGTCATCATGAAGTTTACAAACTTTCCCATAATAACATAATCTATTTTATGTTAGCAGACCCAGAAAATATCATTGATTATATAAGAATGCACTTTCATTATCAATTATATTTGGCTGAATGTTAAATATATAAAAGCAGAAAAAATTTGGAAAATGCATTCAGTTTCTAAAGAACTCTCAAAAAATTAAAAAACAAAAATGGAAGGACAAAATTTAAAGTATGAAGGAGTGCATCCCATTCTCATGGAAGATGTGGAGGACGAAGCCGCGTTTTGCGAGCACGTTTCCTCCCTTCTTGCTGCAATATCGTCCTGTAGAATGTAGGAAACGTGCTCGCAAAACGCGGCTTCGTCCTCCACATCTTCCATGAGAATGGGATGCACTCCTTCATACTTTAAATTTTGTCCTTCCATTTTTGTTTTTAATTTTTTGAGAGTTCTTTAGAAACTGAATGCATTTTCCAAATTTTTTCTGCTTTTATATATTTAACATTCAGCCAAATATAATTGATAATGAAAGTGCATTCTTATATAATCAATGATATTTTCTGGGTCTGCTAACATAAAATAGATTATGTTATTATGGGAAAGTTTGTAAACTTCATGATGACTTTCTCAACTCTTACAACGATATCACCATTACAAACACATACGCCTAGAAATGCATCTAAATTATGACAACACTTCAAACTACACATCTTATGAATCTATACTCATATTAAAATATTACATAACCAAAAGAATCAATACCCGCACACAGACATACACATTATTTATTAAACATATAGGGCGTCAAATAGTCTATAGAACTAAATACATTTTTTCTTTCCTAGTTTTCGTTATCTTGAAAGAAAAAACTGATGACTAATTAAAACAAGTTTGTCTTAAATTCTATGCCCACTTTTTAATCTGAAAAATAATTATTCATACAAATTCAAAGCATGCCTTCAACTTCTAGGCTGACAAAACATGTCAATATTCAATAATGCATCTGAAATATGACCAAAACGAAAACAAAATAAAAACAATGTTTCTGTTACAATTTACTTCTGTCACCAATTTCGTCACAGCATGTAAGTGGTCGGACTTACATCTCGACAGATCGACACACAATTCTAACATAATTTGTACTGATAAGAGCATCATTGTCTAATGAAGAAGAGTGCTCTGTGGAACAGGGAGATTGTTTCAATGCTATGGTAGAGGGGCCGGTATAAAGCAATGGGAAGATAGGAAAGTATGTGGAAGAGGGGGTGGGGGATGGGGATAGTGGAGAACGATTCTGAATAGGGAGTTGGAGGACGGTGCAAAGAAGGGGGGAGGGGGGACATTGGAAGGCGGCACTGAATAGGGAGATGGGGGACAGTGGAATTCGGCACTGATTAGAAAGAAGGGGGATAGTGGAAGACGGTGCTGAATAGGGAGAAGGGGTGGGGGCAAGAGGGAGACCATTACAGACCAAAACGAAAAAGTTTTTTTTTTTTTTCTTTTACACTTACCAACAAATGACGGCGCGTGTAAGCAATAAAGTCTGGATGGACACACAAACATATGCTTAGACATACAGAAGCGGGTCAATGAACTGGACCAACTCGGCTTAAAAAATAGGCCAATCTCGACTAAAAACTAGCCTAATCTCAACTCTAACAAGGCCAACCCTCACATTCTCCAACAAATGCCGACACGTGGAGCCAATAAAATCTAGTTGGACACACAAACATATGCTTAGACATACAGAAGCTGGTCAATAAACTGGGACAACCCAGGCTTTATCAAGGACAAACCTCTAAAAGGTCAGAAAGGTGGCAAAGGTAATTTATTTAATCTATTCTGTGCCATCATAAATACCCTACTAGTGGCATCAGAATAAATGCCGAATATTATCGCGAAAATATTCTGGAGGGTGTATTAAAGCCTTGGCACGTAAACATTTTAGCCGCAGACCTTGGACATTCCAACAGGACACAGCACCATCGCACTCAGCATGCGCCACTCAAGAATGGTTACAAAATGAGGTTTCTCGCTTCATTTCCCTCGCACAATGGCCACCAAAATCTCCGGCTACCAATCCGTTGGACTATTGTGTCTGGGGTATTTCGAAAAGCAAGGTTGGCACTAAAAAATACCAAAGAGTCGATCACCTCAAGCAAGCGCTTTGCCTGGATTGGGCCAAAATACCGCAAAGCAACATTCGGGCAGCGTGTGACGGTTTCATTGGCCATTTGATGGCCGTAATTCGTGCCAAAGGCGACCAATTCGAACTAATCTAAACTTATTCTAACATTTCATGCTATTTCCGACATTTTTTGCTTTCATTCAATAAAATTAAAAAAAAAAAAATTAAAATGAAGGCGTTTGACTTTGTTGGTATTTTTTTATCTCATCCTGTATGTTCCAGATATAAAAACACAATTCTGACATCCTTCAAGAACTATTAAGAGCGAAAAGTTGAAGAAAAAAACTGTTTTTGAGGCCCTTGAATAATCCTGGAATTTATAACATATATGAAACAGATATAATGACCAAAAGTGATAGGGATACCTTTGGCTAAAATAGTTGACCTTTCAAGGAAATTTTAGGAAATTCTGGAGAAGTTTTAAGCTAATATATATTGATAATTTTTGTCAAAATAACCTCTTTACGGATTTTAGACTTAATAAAGACGTTGTAGTCTATTTCCTAATATTAGCCATTCCTCATGTATTCATTCACATAATTTTTCATATTTTCCTCTTTTTTGATTGCTCGCTCATTTGCTTGTTTGTTTGTTTGCTTTTTGCTAACTGCCGGTGCCGCTGTTGGTTCTGCCTGGCTCGATGATGGCGTCGTCGTCTTCATCGCCGTTTTTTTTTACGCCAATTGTTGACATTTCCCATTCAATTGGCCGCCGTGCCGTTCTATTTGGGGGTGGTGGGCGTGTAATTCGTTCATGAATTACATTTTCATTTCTATTTGAGATGTTCGATTTTTATTGAATTTGATTTATAGTTTACTGTTTGTTGATGTTGTTGTTGTTTACATCTTCTGCTTCTCTTCTCATCGGCTTTGGGATGTTATTTTGGTATTTTATTGAGTTGTTTGTTTATTTATTTATTTTTAGTTGTTTTAGCAAAAGACCATTACGGGGCAGTTGCTGTCAGCCATTTCAGTTGTGGCAAATCGGGTACACTCGAAGAAAAAAAGCAAATTGAATTGTTAATTAAATTATTAAAAATAAATAGTTTTTAGGAAAAAAAAAATTTTAACTTCGAAAATATTTTTCAAATTGTGTGAGACTTATAGGCACTCAAAATTGTGTGAATGTATTAAATTTTCCATGCCCTCGAATCTTTTGTCTGAGATCCAATAAACACATGTTTAACCAGTAAAGAAAGTCCTAAAGCCGGACAGGGCCGACTTTATGATGCCCTACACCACTTTGCTAATTTAGTAGAGCTCCACATAAAAATTAAAAGTTCTTATGGGAGAATTCAATCATAAACGCTATGAATATAATTATAATTTAAAATTCAAAGGACTAAATATGCCGAAGCATTTGTATCTTTTAAATTCGGACCTGTATTGCCCATTTGGTGCACAATTGATTTGAAATCAGATAAAGATATATATGGGAGCTACATCCAAATCGGAACCGATCTCGATAAAATTTGGCAAAGATATTTCTGAGCTGTATTTGATATATTTCCCCAAATATTATTGTTACAGAGTGCATATTACGGCTGTGGGTAACAAATACAACAAATTTGGTTGAACAATATATATGGGAGCTATAGCTATATCTGAACCGATCTTCACCAAATTTGACATACTAGCTTCTAGACTCAATTCGGTCGTAGGTGCCAAATTCCATCCCATTTGGACAAATATTAGACGTTTGGTGTACAATAAAAGGTAAATCGGACAAAGTTATATATGGGAGCTATATCCAAACCTGAACCGATCTCGATAAAATTTAGCAAAGGTATTTCTGAGCTGTATTTGATATATTTCCCCAAATTTTGTTATTACAGAGTGCATATTACGACTGCGGAGGACAAAAATAACATATCGGATGAACAATATATATGGGAGCTATAGCTATATCTGAACCGATTCGATTTGCATACTTATTTTCAGGCCTAATTTGGTTGTATGTGCAAAATTCCATACTATTCGGGCTGATATTACGCGTTTGGTGCATAATAAGAAGCAAATCGGACGAAGATATATATGGGAGCTATATCTAAATTTTTACCGATTATCTCCAATTTCAATAGGGTTCGTCCTTGGGCCAAACAAATGTTGTTTGGAAAATTTCATCTTAATCGGATAATAAATGCGACCTGCATTTTGTTCAAAAGAATACATGGACAGACGGACTGACATGCATAAATCAACTCAGAAAGTGATTCTATGGAAATCCTCAAAAGTAACTATGGGTCTATCTCGCTTCCTTCTACATGTTACAAACAAATGCACAAAGACATAATACCCTGACCACCTTGTGGTGTAGGGTATAAAATCAGCATTAAATTCTAAGTCATTCAGGATGCGAACTTCTATCAACCTGTTTTTTTTAATCAATATAGAGATCAGAGCATTTCAGGTAGAACTTTATGATTTTGCAGAACAAATTGGGCTTATATCTAAGATGGTTTGCACTGAAACTAGGTTATATGGTTCTCTGTTTTCGGCATGATATCAAAAAGAAATCTCTCCCCTACTTAGGTGAAAATTGACATTTGAAACCATCACACGCTGTCCGAATGTTACTCTGTGGTATTTTGGCCCATTTCCGGTGAAGCGCTTGCATGAGATGATCGACACTTTGGTATTTTTTTAGTACCAACCTTTCTTCCAAAATACTCCAGACACAATAGTCCAACGGATTGGTATCCGGAGGAACCTCAATTTGTAACCATTCTTGGGTGGCGCAATGTCCGTCTGTGGAATTCACTCTAGCTTCCGAACGAAATGAAGTAGGTTAATAAAATTTTACTCAAACGTTTATTATGTCTGCAGGACTTTTGTTATTGAAAATGGGCCATATAGATCCACTTCTACATATAGCCCCCATATGACGGTACCTCCCGATATTTGATATTTTGATGATTTTAGCGACATTATTTATCGGAATTGTTTCAAATTTAATATCTGATGTTCGTAATGAATACTACAACCTATGACAGAAAATAGTCTGTGCAGGTCCACGCCTTCGTATAGCCCCCATATAACGATACCTCCCGATATTGGCTATTTCGATGATTTTTGGCGACATTATTTACCGGAACTATTTCAAATTTGGTATTTGCAGTTCGTAATAGATACTACAGCATAAAGCAGAAAATGAGCCATTTAGGTCCACTTCTACGTATAGCCCCCATATAACGGTACCCCCCGATATTCCGTATTTTGATGATTTTAGTGACATTATTTACCGGAATTTTTTAAAATTTCGCATTTGAAGTTCGTAATAGATACTACAGCCTATGACAGAAAATTGTCTGTGCAGGTCCACGTCTTCGTATAGGCCCCATATGACGGTACCTCCCGATATTTGGCATTTTGATGATTTTAGCGACATTATTTACCGGAATTGTCATAAATTTCGCATTTGAAGTTCGTAATAGATACTACAGCCTATGACAGAAAATTGTCTGTGCAGGTTCACACCTTCGTGTAGCCCCCATATAACGGTACCTCCCGATATTCGGTATTTTGATGATTTTAGCGACATTATTTATCGGCATAGTTTCAAATTTGGTAGTTAAAGTTCATAATGGATACTTCAGCCTAGAACAGAAAATTGTCTGTGCAGGTCCAGGTTTTATAACCCTCATGGTACCTCCCTATATTCGGTATTTTGATGATTTTTAGATTAGAAGAGATTTTTTCAAGTTTTGCGTTTGAATATTGTAATAGCTTGTGACAAAAGTTGTCTATGCAGGTCCACGTTGTCGTATAGACCCTAATATACGGCTACATTCGGTACTTTTAAGATTTTAACAGAATTTTAACGGATTTTATTTTTTTAAAAATTGCCAAATTTGTTCCAAATGGTGGAGTGTATTCAAAGTTCGTCCCGGCCGAACTTACAGCTTTTTACTTGTGTTTGTTTACAAAATGCTGAACAATGGATTTTTTCTCATCGGAGAAAGGAGAAAACCAAGTTCGGCAGTTCACCGCTTTCGGCCAAGCGATGCAACTCTTTAGCTCCTTTGAGTCTATTTTCTTTCTGTTGCGGTGTAAGTTCTTGTACTTATTGGAATTTCAATGGCTCATTTTTCAATATTTGCCGAATGGAATATTGCGATATGTTCAGATCACGAGCCATTTTTCGGCCACTGCGACGTGGGTTTCGATCAACTCGCTTCTTTATTTTTCGGACCATTTTTGCTGATGTTGCTGTTTTCTTCCGTCCACTTCCTTGACGTCGGGCTACCCAACCAGTATCACGGTAACGAGCGATGGCACGAGACACAAAAGGTTTATTCACATTTAAATTCTGGAGTGCTCTAACGATAGCCACTTGTGGTTTTCCAGCCAAATATAAAGAAATCACACTATCACGCTTGAATTCCATCGCGAATAACTTTTTTTTGGGGAAAATTCTCACCAAAATGCTTTTGTACGCTGGTAAACAATATAATGAGCTGTCACTGGAATAATTTGTACAGCTGTCGGTCGGAGTCGCTTAGAAATTACAGCAGTCAGAAGTTTGTTGCAGTTTTTTCATCTCTCTCTCAAGCCATAAAATATAGTTTAAAATAAAATTTAATTGAGCGATCCATGTTATCAATACTCCCTTGGTCCGCCTTTGTGTCTACACTTTTCAACATTCTTCCAGCATCCTCAACTTTGAACACAACCACACAAATTTCAGCAAAATTAAAAGTCACAGCTTTTTGCCATCCCTATTACATTCTATCCATTTCTTCAGCCCAATCAATATTTACAAAGAATATGGGTGGGAGGGCGACACATTTTCCTCCCGTTATTTGTTTATTTATTATTTGCAAACTTTCTTCTTTTCTCCTGCTAATGTTGTTTTTGTTGTTATTTTGGCAATAAATTTTGCACAATAAACGTATTTTATGTGTTGGCATTTCGTGACTCTGTAATGGGGTTCGAGGGTGGTGGGTTGTTTGTCTTCGAATGGCTGTAGTGGTAGACGATATATGTCTGTATAGTTTGTGTGTGTTTTCTAAACGTGTTATTCTCACTCTTTACGTCTTGACATGCCATGGCGTTCTATTTGTCATTGTGCGTCCTTCAGAATATTTTCTAAGAATTCAGCATTATTGTTCTAAAGGTCTTTGCTTGAATGTCTTTTATTATTGCTCTGAAGGTCCTTGAAAATATTTTTTAAAAAAATCCACGATAATTACTCTAAAGGTCTGAAGGTCCTTGAAAATATTTTTAAAAAATCCACGATAATTACTCTGAAGGTCCTTGAAAATATTTTTAAAAAAATCCACAATAATTACTCTGAAGGTCCTTGAAAATATTTTTAAAAATCCACGATAACTGATCTGAAGATCCTTGAAAATATTTTCTATGAATGCACGCTTATTGCTCTTAATGTCTTTGAAAAGATTGCTCTGAAGGTCCTTGAAAATATTTATAAATAATCCACAAAAATTACTCTGAAGGTCTGAAGGTCCTTGAAAATATTTTTAAAAAATCCACGATAATTACTCTGAAGGTCTGAAGGTCCTTGAAAATATTTGTAAATAATCCACAACAATTACTCTGAAGGTCCTAGAAAATATTGTCTATGAATACACGGTTATTGCTCTTAATGTCTTTGAAAAGATTGCTCTGAAGGTCCTTGAAAATATTTTTAAAAAATCCACAACAATTACTCTGAAGGTCCTTGAAAATATTTTTAAAAAATCCACGATTATTGCTCCAAAGGTCTTTGAAAAGATTGCTCTGAATGTCTATAATTATTGGTCTGAAGGTCCTTGAAAACATTTTTAAAAAATCCACTATTATTGATCTGATTGTCTTTGAAAAGATTGCTCTGAATGCCCATAATTATTGTCCAGAAGATCCTTGCAACTAATTTAAAAAAATCACGATTATTGCTCTAATAGTCGTTGAAAATATTTAAAAAATTAAGGTTAGGGTTCAAAAATAAAAGTTCCCGATTATAGGTCCTTGAAAATATTTTCCAAAAATCCATGATGATTGTTCTAAAGGTCTCTGAAAAGATTTCACTGAATGTCCTTTGTTATTGCTCTAAAGGCCCTCTAAAGTATTTTTAAGAAATCTGCGGTTATTGTTTTAAAGGTCTTAGAACAGATTGCTCGGGATGTCCTTTATTATTGCTCTAAAAAAATTTATTCTCGAAAAAAATTTTAAAAAATCTACGATTATTGCTCTCAAGGTACTTGAAGATCTTTTTATAAATTCCACGATTATTGCTCTGAAGGTCCTTAAAAATATAACTGGAAATCCTGGAACATTCTTAAAAATATATTGCAAGAATCTACTATTATTGCTCTAAAGGTCTTTGAAAAGATTGCTATGAATATCCATAATTATCGCTCTGAAGACCCTTGAAAAAAAAATCCATAACTATAGCTCTGAAGATCCTTGTAAATATTTTTGAAAAATGCACGATTGTTGCCTTGAAGGTGTTTGAAAATATTTTTGAAAAAAAACTAGAAACATGGTTCTGAAGGTCCTTGAATTTTTTTTAAGAATCCACTAAAAGTCTTTGAAGAGATTACACTGAATATCCATAATTATTGCTTTGAACTTGCTTCAAAATGTTTTCAAAAAACCCATAATTATTGCTCTAAATGTCCTTAAAAATATTTTTTAAAAATCCAGGAACATTGCTCTAAAGGTCCTTGAAAAAATCAGGATTATGGTCCTTAAAAATAAAATGTCCTTTGTACTGATTGTCCTTTATAGTCGCTTTGAAGGTCCTTGAAAACATATTTAAATTATCCATGACTGTTAGAGTAACAGTAATCCACGATTATTACCTACCCTAAAAGTACTTGAAAAAATCAGGATTATGGTCCTTAAAAATAAAATGTCCTTTGTACTGAACGTCCTTTATTGTTGCTTTGAAGGTCCTTGAAAACAACAAAAATGTTTTTTAAACAATCCATGTTTATTGCTCTGAAGGTTTTTTTTAAAAATTTCTTCGACTGTCCATAGTTATAGCTCTGAAGGTCCTTGAAAATAATTAAAAAAATCTAGATCATTGCTCTAAAGAAAAATCAGGATTATTGTCATTAAAAATAAAAGTTTGCGATTATAGCTTTAACTAATATTGTCCTTTAAAAATTCCTCCACTATGATCTATGATTGTAGCTTTGAGAAATTCCGTGATAAGCCTAGTTATCCTGCAAAACATGATTTTTATTTGTTTTTAGATATCCCCACGATTACTTGAATAAAATTATTAAATTTTCTCAATTATTGAAAGCGATCACCAATAATCCTCTAAGGGTAGTTCTATAGGTCCTTTCGAAGAAATCCGTCATTATAACTCTGTTGGTTCTAAAAGAATATTGGTCCTTTCAAAAAAATTGTTTAAGGCTCTCAAACTTCTCCCCATCTAATTTCCTCTTTCAGAGACCCATTTGGTGTCTGCATATTTATGTTTGTAAAAATCTTAAAAGCTTTAATAAAAGTTATTTTTAAAGTTTTGATGCTATTTGCCTGTGTCTGTATGTGTATGTGTGCTACTTCACTAATTCATAAGTGACAACCACTTCGATGGTGGCTGTTATTTTTTTGAAGTGCTCTCCGAGTGCAAAGTATTCACCTGCAGCCATGCCTATCATTATATTCAGGCCATTGATCAGGGAAAGGTAATTCAGTCACCGGGTGTCTGGTTTGGTTTGACTGGCTGCCACTTTCCATGGCAAAAGAAACACATGCTCACCACACAAACAATAACAAAAACAACAACGACGACAACGCAAAAAAAAGAACAATTAAGTGCTGGTGATAAAACAAAACATAAAAACCCCATAACTGGAAAGTGTTTTAATGTGAAGTGAAAAATCGCGTTGGGGACACGAGGCGTAGACGTGGTAGAAAGGGGGGGAGGCGTTTAAAATTTATATTTTTACACAAATGTATTTAAAAGCCAGATAAGACACCAGTATGTCCGCTCGATGTAGTTGTCTCTGAACTGTCCACCTGTTGTTTCACCATCATCTCCGTTGTAAGGTGTTGCGCTGATTAATTGACTGATGGGTTCAGCGGAGCCTGTTTCGATTATTTAGAAGTTTTCGCTTTCCTTTTCTTCCTTGCAGCCCTATTTAGTGGCATGCCGTTCCGTAGATTTAATCTCAACTTCGTCTGCCCTGGATTTGGGGAGTGGTACCTCCATCTCTGCGACATCAGGGACCTTTCTGAAGCCTACAATTGGCTCCGATACCAACTTTCCTGTCGACCAGGGATTTTTCACCGTCGTCGTCTTTTTTTTTTTTTTTTTGAGGCCTACTGAATGTGGGTATCCTGCTTATCGAGAGTTCCCTTAATGTTGCATTAGGATATGTCCTCTCGGACTTCCTATCGAACTTCAAATTCGTCCGTGATCTTAGACGGACCCCCATCGACATATCGACTATAGTAGTTTAATGATCGTCGATATGCCTTTTTATTTCTAATCTCCTTGGATTTGGCTCTGTTGGTGTCGGGAAAGCTCCGCGGCACTTCAATTTTATCAATGGAGATGGCGCTCTGTGCTCCTTCTCTCTCGATAGCCTCTTGCCTTGTGATTGTGGACTTCTCGCTATTTATCGACGGATTGTTGTGTTGGGGCCGCTAAAACTAATCAGGAGTCAAACCCTGGTTTGAGGTGAATGCCTGGACTACAGTTGTATCCATGTCCTCGTCCGTTACGAGACTTTTCCAGAAGTATTCAGAGATATTGTCTTTACTCAGTCCTCCCAAGTCTCCCATCCACTTCATCCTACTAGTGGCAGCTGACTACCCAGAATCGCTGTTCGAGTCCGATCTTAAGGTCATTTTTGTTGAGGCGGAGGTGAACTTCACACTTGATTGAGGTTGCCTAGGCGTCCAGCATCAGTCGAAATAGGGTTGGTTGTTTTTAGGCGTATTTTTTAAACTTCCATACGTCATTGTCTTGTGAAGGGACTGATGATCGAAACTGGCACAGCCCATGGCAAGGACTCGATAATAAAACCTGATATCAACGGAAATATCAATGGAACTCTGTTAGAATTCAGTATTCTCCCCACTCGTGATCCCTGTAAAGTTTTCTGTCCAGAGAAATGTCATTTATCTTAGAAAAGGTGTTGGAACTACACCATACCCTATACCATGGCAAGGACTCGATAATAAAACCTGATAAACGCGTATCAACGGGACTCAGTTAGAATACAGTATTCTGCCCACTCTGGATCCTTGTAATGTATTCTGGCCATAGAAGTGTCATTTATCTTAGAAAAGGTGTTGGAAGTTTTAACAGAACTTCAGATTGTCCCTTACCTTTTGCAGACAATTGAAAGTTCCTCTGTCCCCAGAAGGAATTTGATAGCCTTTAATTACCTATGGAAGTCCTTCTGAAGTTTTTAGGAGGTCTTCAGTTAATATACAACTTTGTAAAGGACGTTTGTCCATAGAAGTCCACGTATAGTTTGCCAAAGAAGCCTGTTCAATGATTCACGGCCAAAAAAAGATCTTTAAAAGGTGTTTTGTTTGATTACTTTGAGAGAATAATCGGTCGCTAGAAGACCTTTAGAAATTCTTCTGTGTCTCAGAAGACCTTAGAAAATTTTCTTTCCAGAGACCTTCAAAAGGTGTTTTTTTCATGAAAGATCCCAGAAAACACATCCAACTTCTAGTGGCTATTAAACCCTTTTAGGGGATTATCTGTCTGCAGAAGACCTTAAGAAGTTCTTCTCCTAATAGTCCTCAGAATTTTTTCTGGCCATAAAATCTCTTAAAGAGGTCTTCGTTCTATTTCAGACCCGCAGAATACTGTCTTAAGTGTATTTTTTTACAACATTGACAACATCTTAACATTTTCATTGACAATTTAAATTTGCAACCTTTAACTTTACAACTAATAGTTTTCCATTTCCGTTGTTGCTATTTTCAGATTTCAAAAACAAAAATAGAAAAAAAAAAAACAAGCGAGCCAACAGACAGTTAAAACCATTAGAAACCCATAAAAAACTGTGAACTAGACGAAGAAACAACCAAAAAAAAAAAAAAAAAAGAGAACAGAACATAAAAACTAAACAAATAGCCAAAACAGCGATCCCCACAAAAAAGTCATGTAAATTTATATTACCTGAGTGCTAAGTGAGAAGAAGCAACAACAACAATAATAGCAACACAAAATAAATTAATACAAGCTACCCACACACACATACACCCCAAACAGCCAGCGAGGAGCATTGCGTAGAAGCTGTGAATGAGTGGCTGGTGTTAATGGCCCACAAAACAAATCTTCAAAAAAACAGCAGAAGAAAAGAAAAGCAGAACGCCTCCTCAATTGAAAATAGTCATTACAACAATAGCAACAACACCAACAAAAACAGCAGGATAGTCCGCCGCAGCGAAGTTCAATGAAACAGCCGATAGTACCATAAATAACAGCTGAGAGGCGAAATGGATTTTCTGGTTTGAGTTGGAAACCCCAAACCTCTTCTCAGATCAACACAAAAATCTCGCCTCCAAGGATCTCCAAGGGAAGTCTTTGGATTTGCATTGACTTGAATTCTATCGATGTTTGTATGGGGCCTTTGTCAAGCCGTGACTGTTGTTCTGTTGCCGAAATCAATTAAAAGCTGCTTTGGCAGCAGTCGGCGACATTAACGACGCCGCCACCGTTGCCTTCTCCTCCGGTGCACGGCAAGAGGTCGTTACGCACATAAATCGGCTCATTAAACATTGCAGGGTATAGCGTTACTTTTGCCGCCTATTTTTGGCCCAGCATGTGTGGCTTGTATCGCCAATCCTGTCAGCAGCAAAAATAATAGCAGCCATCATCCCCCAGCCAGCTGAAACAAAAACAGGCATCCCCCCATCTACACAATTCACAGCTGAGACCACATCCGAGCGAGAAGCCAGAAGCCACTACCAATAAAATGTTAAAAGGTAATTAACAACAAAAAAACAAAGAAGAAGATAAATTTTGTATTGAAGAAGAAAAAAAATATATGCCTCTCCTTGAACTTTCTATCCCCCCTTCTACCCCTCTCTTGCCAAGAACTTTTACCATTCCTCCTCTCAGACCAATATTGATTTTTCTGCTTTTTCACACCCTCCGCTCATTCTTCTCTTTTGTTTTTTCTTTTTTCATCTTATTTTTCTTCTTCACTTAATGAATAATTAGAAAGTAATTAAATTATAATTAATTTCCATTCAATTGTTTTGTTTGGTTTTTTGTTCTTCCTTTGCGGATTATTTGTTTGTCTTTTATAGTTGCTCAGCCGCCCGAGCACTCGCTGGCTTCATTGCCTGCATGTGTGTGTGCGGCGTGGGCGTGTAATTTAGAAAATGGAAATTAAAGATGAAATTAAATTTCAAAATTAAATCAAAGAAGTTGATTTAATTCGAATGGGATGGGAATTGAAATTGATTTGTTTATGTGCCATTTATGAAATAATAGCATAAATGTCGGATAATAATTTGTTGCATCCGCCACTTAGAAATTATGTGCAATACAAAATCTCTAGGTGGCCATGTGGCGCTTTATTTGTAGCTAAAGGGATCTTCAGTTAGCGAAGGGATCCTAAAGGATTTAGTATTTTTTTAAGTTTCTATGTTTTCATTTTAAAGCCGGAATAGATTTGGAATTGTCCAAGAAACAAGAATTGATCTTTATTGCACTGATGGTGCCCAATGGGCACGTCCAAGATGGCGGTCGGGGTAGTTACAGATTCCAACCGAAAGGAGTGAACTTATGTATTCCATCTTCACAGCAGATCTTGTGTTAGTACAGATAATGAGATGTGTGAAATATGAAGATGCTTATTTCTTTTTTTTTTCGAAAATTTCTACCTTTTGTTGGGGTGGTACCAGAAGGAGTGGACCGATATTGCCCATTTTCGAACTCGATCTAAGTTTTATAAAAAATATTACGATGCGCACCAGCCAAACATACGGACGGATGGATGTCCCTAGATCGACTCCAAATGTCCTGAAACAAATTTGGTCCAAAGAGACCTAGGGTCTCAAGCCGTTATTTCGATGGGACAAATTTTAGCCATATCAAATGATATGTGGCTATGGCTGAGGGTTAAAAAAATACGATAATCGATGAGTTACAGATTGCGTTATTCTTGTGCGATATGACATGGTATGTAAAAAAGTCTTAAAAAGTCTTATTCAAACAAGTAATAAAGGTGTAAGTTCAGTCGGGTCAAACTTTGAATACCCTCCACCATTTGAAAAGAATTTGGCAATTTTCAAAAAATAAAATTCGTTAAAAATCCTGTTTATATCTTAAAAATACCGAATGTAGCCGTTATATTATGGTCTATACCAAGACGTGGATCTGCAACTTTTGTTATAAGCTATTAAAATATTCATATGCGAAACTTGAAAAAAATCGGTGAATAATGTAGCTAAAATCATCCAAAAATGCCGAATATAGGGAGCTACTATTATACTAAAACGTGGACCTGTACATATAATGTTCTGTCATAGGCTGTAATATCCATTGCGAACTTTAAATACCAAATTTGAAACAATTCCGTTATATGGGGGCTATAGGAAGACGTGGACCTGCACAGACAATTTTCTGTCATAGGCTGTAATATCTATTACGAACTTCAAATACCAAATTTTAATCATTTCCGGTGAATAATGTCGCTAAAATCATCAAAATACCAAATATCGGGAGGTGCCGTTAAATGGGGGCTATGCGAAGGCGTGGGTCTGCACAGAAAATTTTCTGTCATAGGCTGTAGCATCTACTACGAACTTCAAATACCAAATTGAAACATTTCCGTTGAATAATGCCGCTAAATCACCAAAATACCGAAAATAAGGAGGTACCGTTACATGGGGGCTATATGAACACGTGGACCTGCATACGAAATTTTTTGCAAATTTTTTTAGTACCCATTAAGATCTTCCAACACGAAATTTCAAATAATTCCGGTGAATAACATTGCTGAAATCATCAAATATCGAATATCGGAAGGTACCGTTATATGGGGGCTATACGAAGACGTTGGCCTGAATTTTTGTCATAGGCTGTAGTACCCATTACCAACTGCAAGTACGAAATTTTAAATAATTCCTGTAAATAATTTCGCTTAAATGACAAAAATACCAAAAATTGGGAGGTACCGTTATATGGGGGATATATGAAAACGTTGACCGACATGACCCATTTACGAACTTAACCTGCCTACTGGTAAACTATGCACGTGTGCAAAATTTTAGCCTTCTATCTCAATTCGTTCGAAAGATAGAGTGATTACAACATGCTAGATCATCTTAGAATTTTACGCTGATCCAGAATATATGTAGGGTCTATTATAAATAATTCGAGGAGTTCAAACAGAATGACAAAGATAATATTCCCTCCATAGAATGGTGGAGGGTATAAAAATACAATAATAATTGCGTATATTTTGCAAAAATGGTAAAATTGAAAATGATTTCAGAAAGTTAAGTTTTGGGTCTTTTCAACACCAAAGGTTGATGCATGGGTTAAGTAAATAGTAAATTATCATTTATTAACAGAAAATATTAAATGCATGTAATTCTGTTTAAAATAAGAATACCATTTTTATAACGCGTAGTCTATAATAATATGCTGAAAACCCGACTCTATTTGTATCCGGTGGCCTATTTTCTCAATTAAAGCTCGAAGATTTAGCTCTCATAAGGTAAGTTATGCAAAAGCTGTGACAGCGTTTATATAAAAAAACCCAAGTAAATATCTGTTGTTTCTGTTTTCGCTCAAGACATTGAAGACATAAAAGAAAAAACATTTTTATTTACAAAAAAAAAAAAAAAAATCCTTTCAGTTCCAATATCTGTTCTTGGTGTTGATATATTTATTAATAGAATTAAGAGAAAATTTGCCAAACGGATTTGATTAATTTGCGTCAAAATCAATGGTAAACATTTTATATTTTCAGAAAAAAAAATTGAGTTCACAATTTCGACACCGATCGATATGTTGGCTTTTTTTTCGAAATTAACGGCCAATTTGTTGTTTGAATGATTTTGAGTGAACGCAGGTCTGCGAGCACCACACACATATCCCGTCGTGATGAATTATAGAAATGCTGGCGAATCAACACATCATTTGCCAAGACGGCAACGAGATAATGTGGGCAGAATCTGGGGGGATATATCAATTTTTTCAGGAAGATAGGATAGATCATAAAAATATTTAGTCTAAATAATTTTTGGTATTTTTTTAAGGGAATACAGGGTGAGATAAAAAAACTGCAACAAAGTCAAATGCCATAATTTTTACATTTGTTTTTTTTTTTTCAAATTTTATTGAATGAAAGCAAAAGAATGTCGGAAATAGCATCAAAAATTTAGAATAAGCTTAGATTTGTTCGAATTGGTCACCTTTGGCACGAATTATGGCCTTTAAACGGCCAATGAAACCACCACACGCTGCCCGAATGTTGCTCTGCGGTATTTTGGCCCATTCCCGGTGAAGCGCTTGCTTGAGGTGATCGACACTTTGGTATTTTTTTTTTAGTGGCAACCTAGCTTTCCAAAATACTCCAGACCAAATAGTCCAACGGATTGGTGTCCGGAGATTTTGGTGGTCATTGTGCGCTGGAAATGAAGCGAGGAACCTCATTTTGTAACCTTTCTTGGGTGGGGCGTGCTGAGTGCGATGGCGCTGAGTCCTGTTGGAATCTCCAAGGTCTGCGGCCAAAATGTTTGCGTGCCCCAGACTTTAATACACCCTCCAGAATATTTTCGCGATAATATTCGGCATTTATTCTGTAGCCACGGTCGATTAATACGTGCGGAGAGCGACCATCGGCTGTTATAGCGGCCCACACCATCACCATGGCCGGCGCTTGAGTTCTGATGGCCAACCGAAGGTGCACATTTTCAGTTGACCTCTTTGGCAAGTAAACACGATCATTTTTTTTTGCTTACAAACTGCTGGACAACGAATGTTTTCTCATCGGAGACGGAGAAAACCAAATTCGGCAGTTCACCACTTTCGGCCAAGCGAAGCAACTCTTTAGCACTTTTGAGTCTATTTTCTTTCTGTTGCGGTTTAAGTTCTAACACTTTTTGGAATTTCAATGGCTTTGCCCCGAGCTCATTTTTCAATATTTGCCGAATGGAATATTGCGATATGTTCAGCTCACGAGCCATTTTTAGGCCACTGCGACGGGGATTTCGATTAAGTCGTTTCTTTACTTTTCGAACCATTTCTGCTGATGTTGCTGTTTTCTTTCGTCCACTTCCTTGACGTCGGGCTACGCAACCAGTATCACGGCAACGAGCGATGGTACGAGACACAAAAGATTTATTCACATTTAAATGCTGGAGTGCTCTAACGACAGCCACTTGTGGTTCTCCAGCCAAATATAAAGAAATCCCACTATCACGCTTGAATTCCATCACGAATAACTTTTTCTCTAGAAAATTTTCCCCAAAATGCCTTTGTACGCTTGTAAACAATATAATGAGCTGTCACTGGAATAATTTTAACAGCGGTCGGAAGATGGAAGGGTTACATCGTTCAACTACATCCCTAGTTTTTTTTTTATTTATTTCCCAAAATTCTCTGACAAATCAATTCAATAGTTTCTTTATGGCCTATTAAACTTTGTCATTTTTATAGCCAATAATTTGTTTTTTTTCGTGTTCTTTTACATCATCATCATCATCAAACCTAAAATCACCCAACATCTGTCTTTATGACTAAAAACACCCCCGCCTTCGTTCGAAAGAAAAAAAAAACACAAAAAAGACACTGGAACCAAATCTACACTGCGTGGGATATTCAGAATTTGAATTTGAATTTTGTCAGCTTCGTAGGTTTTTATTTCATTTTTTTTTTATTTTGAAAAATCTTCGGCACGTGCTACACATTTTCATCCACTTTTTCACATTCGTCTTTTAGTTTTCTCCCAACCTCCAAGTGCTGTGCTGTTGATATTTAGTTTCGTGGGGATTTATTTTATTTTCTTTATTTCAGCGGATTGCTAAGAATCGTAGACACATTCAGCTTTTGCATCAGGGATTTGATTGCGAATAGAAAAAAACTGAAATTTATTTGCCCATAAACATTTATGGGCTTAAAAATGTTTAGCGAAAATCGTTGACATTTCCATTATTTTATGTCACAGCAAATCGTGCAAAGCTTATTTCGGCAAATAAATATTTCGGAATGTGTTTGAAGTACTCTGTGGCAAAGGTAATCAAAATTCCTCGACTTGTCTGGAATATGAAATTAAGACCAAAATTTATTTATTTGTGTCAAGGGAGAGATTTTTGGTAGAGAAAAGGTGTGGTTTTAGGGAATTTTTTTTATAAATATCTGAAAATTAAAAAAAAAAATATTTAAAATAAAAAAAAAAAACAAAAACTGTTTCTAAAGGTTCTCAGAATAAAAACATTAAAAATTACTCAAAAAGATAAAAAAACTAGGGAATTTGGACAAAAATTCTGCGGACAGATTTTCCCAAGACTTCCAGCTCTTCTATAGACCATAGAAGACCTTAAGCTCTTCTATAGACCATAGAAGACCTTAAGCTCTTCTATAGACCATAGAAGAGACCTTAAGCTCTTCTATAGACCATAGAAGAGACCTTAAGCTCTTCTATAGACCATAGAAGAGACCTTAAGCTCTTCTATAGACCATAGAAGAGACCTTAAGCTCTTCTATAGACCGTAGAAGACCTCCAGCACTTATATAGACCATAGAAGACCTCCAGCTCTTCTATGAGGCCATAGAAGACCTCCAGCTCTTCTATGAGGCCATAGAAGACCTCCAGGTCTTCTATGAGGCTATAGAAGACCTCCAGCTCTTCTATGAGGCCATAGAAGTACTCCAGCTCTTCTATGAGGCCATAGAAGAACTCCAGCTCTTCTATGAGGCCATAGAAGACCTCCAGCTCTTCTATGAGGCCATAGAAGACCTCCAGCTCTTCTATGAGGCCATAGAAGACCTCCAGCTCTTCTATGGGGCAATAAAAGAGCTCCAGCTCTTCTATGGGGCAATAGAAGCGCTCTAGCTCTTCTATGGGGCAATAGAAGCGCTCTAGCTCTTCTATGGGGCAATAGAAGAGCTCCTGCTCTTCTATGGGGCAATAGAAGAGCTCCTGCTCTTCTATGGGGCAATAGAAGAGCTCCTGCTCTTCTATGGGGCAATAGAAGAGCTCCTGCTCTTCTATGGGGCATTAGAAGAGCTCCAGCTCTTCTATGGGGCATTATAAGAGCTCCAGCTCTTCTATGGGGCATTAGAAGAGCTCCAGCTCTTCTATGGGGCATTAGAAGAGCTCCAGCTCTTCTATGGGGCATTAGAAGAGCTCCAGCTCTTCTATGGGGCATTAGAAGAGCTCCAGCTCTTCTATGGGGCATTAGAAGAGCTCCAGCTCTTCTATGGGGCATTAGAAGAGCTCCAGCTCTTCTATGGGGCATTAGATGAGCTCCAGCTCCTCTATGGGGCATTAGAAGAGCTCCAGCTCTTCTATGGGGCATTAGAAGAGCTCCAGCTCTTCTATGGGGCATTAGAAGAGCTCCAGCTCTTCTATGGGGCATTAGAAGAGCTCCAGCTCTTCTATGGGGCATTAGAAGAGCTCCAGCTCTTCTATGGGGCATAAGAAGAGCTCCAGCTCTTCTATGGGGCATTAGAAAAGTTCCCGTTCTTCTATGGGGCAATAGAAGAGCTCCAGCTCTTCTATGAGGCAATAAAAGAGCTCCAGCTCTTCTATGAGGCAATAAAAGAGCTCCAGCTCTTCTATGAGGCAATAAAAGAGCTCCAACTCTTCTATGAGGCAATAAAAGAGCTCCAGCTCTTCTATGAGGCAATAAAAGAGCTCCAGCTCTTTTATGAGACAATAAAAGAGCTCCAGCTCTTCTATGAGGCAATAGAAGAGCTCCAGTTCTTCTATTTGACAATAGAAGACCTCCAGCTCTTATATGGGGTAATAGAAGACCTTCAGGTCTTATATGGGGTAATAGAATACCTCCACCTCTTCTATGGGGTAATATAAGGCCCCCAGCTCTTCTCTGGCTAAAAGAACCTCAAACTCCGCTTTTCTATTTGCAGTAGAACACTTTAAGCTCCAGATCTCCTAGGAACAATATGGTCTTTCATATTTCAATTAGATCTACATACACCATACATCATGACGGCTCTGATACTACTGGAAAAATTATTTTCAAAGATCTTCTTTTTTCTTGTGACTCGAAAATCCATATAAGTATCTCTGATTCTCCTCAAAAAAAAGCTTTTTGAACCCATTTAAAATCTTCGTTCCATTTCACTCAAATATCCAAAGCACTTCAATTTGGTTTATTGCCCAGAAAAAAGTCCTTGCATTGAAATGGCATGGCCTAAATTTCAAAACTAGGCTTTAAAAAACATTCATGCTTCTGCTGCCAAAAAAAGAGAATTGTTTGTTTGGTATTTGTCTGCCGCACTCATACACACATTCAAATGCTGGTGATTGGGGTTTTTTTGTTTTGTTTTGTTTAATGTTTCATGGAACATAAAAAAATCTGCCCAACAATAACAACAAAATAATGGCCACTCAACAAAAATTGAATGGAAAAATACTCGCCGAAAAATAACAATAAATTAAAATTTCGAGAATTGTTCCAAAAGTTGACAGTTGTGGTAAAGTGTTGTTGTTGTTGTTGTTGGTTGGTTCTTGTTGTTGTTTTTGTTTCGAGTTTTGTTTTCACATTTTAATTGCAAAATAAAAATAGAATTTATTATTAACTGATGCGATGCTGTAAATATTTGCATAAAACAAATTGAAGAAGAGTAGAGGTGAGGTGGGAAAGCGGTGGAGTTGAGGAGAATGTGTGGAGCAGTGAAATATGAAAAAATTTGGTGGTAACTGTTGTTTAAAATTGAAATATGTATTACAAAAGATATTTGTGCATTCAGTTGAAAAAATATAAAATATATTTTTTCAAATATAAATATTAAAATATGCAATTAGTAAAAAATAATTTAAAAAAAGTAAAATAGTATCAGTCGGTTTTGTCGACAGATGAATACCCCCAGCCTTGAGTTATGATTATTCAAACTGTTGACCCTTTGTGGGGAAGGTTCCGAAGCCGTTGGCCAATTTGTATCTGACCTAAGACTAATATAAATATTATGTCCAGATTTGGACAATATCGCCTTTTCCTTTTTGGAAAATGTGGAAATATGAGTGTGAGGTAACATTTATAGCGCACCGAAGTATTCCATTTTCATACCTCATCTAATACAGATATGAATATTGGTATGTGCAAAATTTGAAGGAAATCGAACATTTATATCCAATTTTAAATCATCATCTATCCAACACATGAAACGAATTTCAAAAAAAAAAAAACATTCGCCAAAAATTCTGTTAAAATCTTAAAAGTACCGAATATAGCCGTTATATTGACGTGGACATACGAAGACGTGGGCCTGCATAGGCAACTTTTGTCATAAGCCATTACAGTAATGAAATACGAAACTTGAAAAAAACAATCCGTGAATAATGTAGCTAAAATTATCAAAATACCGAATATAGGGAGGTATCGTTATATTGGGGATAAACGATATTGTGGACCTATATGAACATTTCTCTTCCCGAAGGTCCATCCGAAATCATAAATTTACATATTCATATCAGAATTTTGGTGAAGAGAAATATTTAGATATAGCAAGTTGTAAAAATCACCGACATGTTTCGCAAGTTATGATAGATGAAAGTATTGAAAATTGTGACCCTTTGTGGGTGAGGTACCAGAAGGGGTTCGCAGATATATATCATCTCCACAACAGACCTTGTGTTAATGAAAATATTAAAAATGTGCCAAGTTTGAATGGAATCGAATGTTAATTTCGCGTTTTATGATCGATTAGGTTATTCAAAATTTTGACCCTTTGTTGGGGAAGTACCAGAAGAATGGTCCGATCTCTACCATCTTCATAACGGAACTTGTGTTGATGAAAATATTTAAATGTACCAAATCTCAATGGAATCGGATGTTAATTTCGCTTATTAATGAGCTTCATGGATATTGAAAATTTTGAGCCTTTGTGGGGGAGGTACCAGAAGAAGTGGAACGAAATCTTAACAACAGACCTTGGGCTAATATAAATATTGGGATGTGTGAAATTTGAAGACAATCGGACTCAGACATCACGTTTTATGAAAGTTTTAATTATTTAAAATGTTGACCCTTTGGGGGGAAGGTACCAGAAGGAGTGGAGCGATATTGTCCATTTTCACACGTGACCCAGCACTGACGCAAATATTAGGATTTTCAAAGTTGGAGCAAAATCGGATTATCATTTCTCTTTCTGTGCAAAAAATATGTTTTTTTTTGAAATTTCGACAATTTGTGGGGGAGGAGTGGACCGATATATTCCATCCATTCTCTTTCTGTGCAGAAAATATATTTTTTGTAAATTTTGAACTTTTGTGGGGAGGTATCAGAAGGAACGGACCGATATATCCCATCTTACACCAGATTTTTTTTTTGAAAATTTCGACCTTTTGCCTGGGTGATACCAGACGGAGTGGACCAATATTGCCCATCTTCGAACTGGATCTAAGTTGGAAAAAATATTACGATGTACCAAGTTTCGACCAAATCGGATACTCCCTTCGTGAGTTATCATGTGCACCTAAAACCGTTATTTCGACTAGGCACGTTTTGACCGTACCAAATGATATATACCCTCTGGCTGAGGGTATAAAAATATATTTTTTAATTATTCTCTTTTCACAGAGATATTTTCAGAGGTTCTGATATCCTCTGAGTATTTTTTACTCGTAACCTCGGCTTAAAAATATTTGCCAAACATGACAAAATTGGTTTATAATTGATAGGATACCAGGTTCAAACGAAAGGCCAAACTGTTGTTTTTATAACAAGTGGCGAATGCCTTTTATTAGGGCAGGACGAACATTTGATACCTCCACCATTAAGAGAGGAAAACACTGAATGATATGTTCGAAATTCCTTGTTCCACTTGTTACAAATGTCAATAATATTACAAAAATATCATTAGACCTTCAGAATACAGAATATCTGGTATTTATCTGGTGGTACCATAAATATATCATAACATGAATCTGTAAGGACTAATTTTTCGAACAACGGAAAATATTCATTGAAAAGTTGAAAAATCAAATTGAAAATACATGTGTTTCTAAATTCCCAAAATCTGTCGGAATCATAATTTTTATACAAATTAAAACCTCAAATGCCAAATTATAGCAAATTCCGGGTGGTATTTTTATACTCAGGCTATACATAAAAGGGGACCTGTTTCGATTTTTTTACAAAGTTGATGAACACAATACAAACTAGGTGTTGCCGCCACTGTAATGCAGCACTGAAAATATGCAGCTTCGAACGAGCTACTACAGCGAACACTAGGTAATTCAAATAATAGGTGATTCCGTTTCTATAATAGGTGATTCCGAGCCTATAAGAAATCCTGGACCGTTATATCGTATTTCCAATACCAGTAAAATTTCAGATTTCCAGATATGGTCATGTGCTGACCAAGGATAGGTTTTAAATTGCAATTTCGATGGCATACAAATGGAAGACAAACTTATACATTGGCCGATAGAAGTCGATAAGTAAATTCTTATACAGGGTGAGATGAAAAAATGCAACCAATTTCAGATTGCTGTCATTTCAAAGCCACTCGCCCGACAGCTGTTGAAAATATTCCAGTGACAGCTCATTATATTTTTTACAAGTGTAAAAAAGCATTTTGGTGAGAATTTTTCAGAAAAGAAATTATTCGTGATGGAATTCAAGCGTGATGGTGTGATTTCTTTATATTTGGCTGGAGAACCACAAGTGACTATCGTTAGAGCACTCCAGTATTTAAATGTGAATAAATCTTTTGTGTCTCGTATCATCGCTCGTTACCGTGATACTGGTAGCCGAGGTCAAGGAAGTGGACGGAAGAAAACAGCAACATCAGCAGAAACGGTTCGAAAAGTAAAGAATCAGTGGCCGAAAAATGGCTCGTGAGCTGAACATATCACAATATTCCATTTGGCAAATATTGAAAAATTGAGTTCGGGGTAAAGCCATTGCAATTCCAAAAAGTGCAAGAACTTACACCGCAACAAAAAGAAAATATACTCAAAAGAGCTAAAGAGTTGCTTCGCTTGGGCGAAAGAGAGAAAACATTCGATGAGAAAACATTCGTTGTCCAGCAGTTTGTAAACGAACGAAATTATCGTGTTTACTTGCCAAAGAGGTCAGCTGAAAATGTGCATCTTCGATTGGCCACGAGAACTCAAGCGCCGGCCATGGTGATGGTGTGGGCCGCCATTACAGCCGATGGTCGCTCTCCGCTCGTATTAATCGACTGTGGCATCAGAATAAATGCCGAATATTATCGCGAAAATGTTCTGGAGGGTGTATTAAAGCCTTGGGCACGCAAACATTTTGGCCGCAGACCTTGAACATTCTAACAGGACTCAGCATGCCCCACCCAAGAATGGTTACAAAATAAAGTTCCTCCATGTTGATGCTATTCCGACATTTATTCAATAAAATTTTTAAAAATTAAAAATTATGGCGTTTGACTTTGTTGCAGTTTTTATCTCCAAATTTGATTTACTTGCGTTTAGACTGAATTCGATCGAATGTACCAAAATTAAGAACTTTTGGACCGCAATTGGCCAATTTGTGAGCAATTAACGCGAAATCGGTTGAAGATATATAGCAGTTATAGCTACATCTGATCCGATTATCACCAATTTCAACAGGCTTCGTCCTTGGGCCAAACAAATATTGTTTCGAAAATTCCATCTCAATCGGATATTAAATGCGACCGGCATTTTGTTCACAAGAATACATGGACGGACGGACGTACCGACAGTCGGACTGACATGCATAAATAGACTCAGAAAGTGATTCTATGAAGATCCTCAGAAGTAACTTTTCCCTGTTACAAACAAATGACCAAAGGCAGAGAATTACGTCTACCGCTATGTGGTGTAGGGTATAAAAATAGAGTTGTTAGTACTTTCAGAATATTTTAGTACAAATTTCCAAAAGAATTGAAAATGAGTCATGTAAGTCTACGTTTTGGTATAGCCCCGATATAATGGTACCTCCATATTTTCGGTATTTTGGTGATTTAAGCGACGTTATTAACCGGAAATGTTTCAAATTGGGTATTTGAAGTTCGTAATGGATACTACAGCCTAAGATAGAAAATTGTCTCTTCAGGTCTTCGTCTTCGTATAGCCCGAATATAACGGCACCTCCCGATATTCCGTATTTTGATGATTTCAGCGACATTATTCACCGGAATTGTTTCAAATTTGGTATTTGAAGTTCGTAATGGATACTACAGCCTAAGACGGAAGATTCGGTCAGGTCGAAGTTACAGCTTTTTTACTTGTTACACCTTAAATATGTCTAATTACCATCACTATTTGCCAAATTTGGACGAATAGCCTGGCCGACAACAACTCCAAATGTTCTGGATCGTATTTCTTGCAAAGTGGTATGGGGTCCGAAACCATTATTTCGGCGAGGCAAATTTTGTCGCATCAAACTTTTCGTTGTACTTACCGAAAAATAAATCTTCTCCATCATTATCATCCGCTGCCTATCTGACCTTGAGAATCATGTGACAATAGAGCGTAAGTTTTTCTTTTTCAATATTTCACACGATCTTCTACTTTTAACACACCAGAAAGCAGGCGATATTTATGTTCATGTTTCCGATGAGACGTTTCATAGATTATTTTCCAAGTGATTTATTTTGGATTTTTTAGTAAACAAACAAAAATAGAAAAAAAAAAATACAAAACTTAATATAACAGCTAACTAATGCGAAAAGAAATATTCCACAAAAAAAAAAACCCAAAGCGAAAAGAAATTCTCAATTTAATTTAAAGATTTATCACACATCATTTTTATTTGTTAAAAGGCATTTAGAAAAAAGTGTGGAATTCGAGTAAAAATAAAAAAAAAAAACGAAACGCAACGCAACGTAAGAAAAAAATGCTTAATGGACATTTGGTGGCTATTTTGGTTGGTTGGTGTGAGCGTATCTGCTTCTCATTTTTAATCTTTCATAAACAAATATCAAAACACTGGTGATCATTCATTCACATGGGCGACATGTTGAACTATGGCCAGCCATTTCGGATAGAAAACACACCAACACACACACACCACCATTCTCTAATTTTGTTTTAATTTTTTTTTGCCTATGACCACCTGTCGCTGTCTGTTTTTGGCCCCATACAAGTCATTCTTTTATGAAATGGACCAACAGCAACCCGACCACCATCCTCATCGTAAAGCAATGTCTCAAGACACCCATAAAGAGGTGGCACACTTATTTCTTCTCCTCAGTCCTTCAGTGTGCTTTTGTGTTGTTGTTGTTTTTGTTGTTGACATCTTAACAAATGTCCTCTTTCTAGCATCGCACAACCCGAGACAGGATAGATGTGTCTGCCAAAGAAAAATATCTCAAATTATTCTCTGTAAATTGAACGGAAAAAAATTAGTTCATCTTGGCGCATTGCATCGTCGGTTTGTTTTTTGCAAAATCTGAAATTAGACGTAATATTTTTGTTACATATAAGGTATTTTTATATATTGCTGTGTGTGTGTCTGTGTCTGTGTGCGGGAACAGTTGCACAAACTTATTTATTGCCAAGATATTCGTGTTGAATGCTTAATTGAAAGCACACTTTTTCGTATTTTAAAAATAGTTGTGGAGACAATAATAACAACACGAAAAAAGACAAAGATATTTTTATATATCCTCCATGGTGGAATGGTGGACACGTCATGGATACAGCCTCGTTTAAGGGCCATTTGAAGAGGGGCGTGGGGGACGTGATGTAGGGGTCACTTTCTCTGAAATGTTTATTTTTCTGCAAATTTTCTACATTTTCCAGGGAAAGCCTAATTTTTTGCTGGTGAAACACTCCGGTGTGAGGTGGGGTGTTCTGTATACCCTTCTGCCTTAGTGATACGATTAATAAAAATATCATATATTATATGTTCTAACAAGTAAAAAAGCAGCTAAGCTAACAAGTTCTAACAAGTAACAAGTAAAAAAGCTGTAAGTTCAGTCGGGCCGAACTTTGAATACCCTCCACCATTTGGTAAAAATTTGACAATTTCAAAAAAAAGGAAATTATAAAATCCGTTAAAAATTCTGTTAAAATCTTAAAAATACCGAATGCAGCCGTATATTAGGGTCTATACGACGACGTGGATCTGCATAGGCAACTTTTGTCACAAGCTATTACAATATTCAAATGCGAAACTTGAAAAAATCTGTTTGTGGACCCACATGGCTCATTTTCTGTCTTGGAATGTAGTATTCATTACGAACTTCAAGTACCAAATTTGAAACCATTCCGGTAAATAATGTCGCTAAAATCATCAAAATACTGAATATCGGGAGGTACGCTATATGGGGGCTATACGAAGGCGTGGACCTACATGGCCCATTTTCTGTTGTAGTATCTATTACGAACTTCAAATACCAAATTTGAAACCATTCCGGTAAATAATGTCGCTAAAAACATTTAAAATACTGAATATCGGGAGGTACCGTTATATGGGTGCTATACGAAGACGTGGACCTACATGGCCCATTTTCTGTCCTAAGCCGTAGTATCTATTACGAAATTCAAATACCAATTTTGAAACAATTCTGGAAAATAATGTCGCTAAAATCATCAAAATACCGCATATCAGGAGGTACCGTTATATGGGGGCTATGCGAAGACGTGGTCCTACATAGCCCATTTTCAATACCAAAAGTCCTGCAGACATAATACATATTTGAGTAAAATTTTAGAAACTTACTTTATTACGTTCGGAAGCTAGAGTGAATTTTATGCTGATCAAGAATATACAGAGTTGCCCATATTCGACGGACCCATGGGCCCATTCCAATCGACGAGGCTTGTCCGCAGGCAACATTCTTTGCGTCATTTGAATTTTGTACGGGAACAAATGCAAATCAATGCGAATAATCCGTTGTAAAGTGGACCGAGCCATGCCCAAATGCTGAGAACGGCGTTTTTGGGATGTTCTTGGGAACCTCTCAACACTGGCTCGTACGGCAGCGATATTCTCGGCCGATCGCCTTGGTCGACTTTTATATGCCCTCTTCGGATTAGAAAGAGCCTTACCAGTCGAAAATGGTGTTCTTAGAAGGCGCACTTCTCACATTTTTTAATGTTTTAAAAGCACGTTGAGTTTTCACAATTGACTTCTTCTGTCGAATGTAAATTTCAACTATTTCAGAGCGCTAGCGTGGCGTGTATTGGTTCATGGTAAAAATCTGCTTGGACTGACGCTTCAAACGTGGTATGTCATTAAGCGATGTGACATCTCTGTCAAAAGTTATGGCGTTGCCAGATGGGTCCGTCGAATATGGGCAACCCTGTATATACTTTGTGGGGTCTAAAATGTATATTTCGAAGTGTTACAAACGGAATGACAAACTTAATATACCCTCTATACTATGATGGAGGGTATAAAAAAGAAGCTAAGTTCGGCCGGACCGTACTTTTTATACCTTCCACCATTTGGAAGAAACTTGAAAAATTTCGAAATAAATTCCGTCGAAAAATAGCGCTCAAATAAAATCCACTGTATTAACCTTACAAGGAACTCTTTGCGATTTTTAGACAATTCTGTTGAAAAATTTGGCCAAAATCATCAAAATACCGAATATCTGGAGGTATCGTTATATAGGGGATATATGACATCGTGGACCTTATGTGGATTTTCAGACAATTCCATTGAAAAATGTGGCGAAAATCATCAAAATACCGAATATCGGGGGGTACCTTTATATGGGGGCTATACGATAACGTGAACCAATATAGCCCATCTTCGAACTTGACCTGCTGGCAGACAAAAGACAGATCTTTGAAAAAAATGTTACGTTCCTATCTCCATTTGTTTTGAATGTAGCGTGATTACAACAAAGGGACAGATAGGCAGACAGACGGTCGGACGGACAGTGCTATACTTTTTTGGGTTTAAAATTATTATTTCGATGAGTTACAAACGGATTGACGAACTTAATATACCCTCTTCCTCTACAAAGTTTTTTGTAATGTTTTTAAACGCCTGACTTTGACCCGATGCAGGCGGAAAATTTTTACAAAAAATATGTAATGTATGGTAAGGTCTGGTACCTCGTCAAAAAGGGTAAAAAGTCAAATAAAATGAAGCAGCTTTTAAAAGAAGTAGAAGACACGTGTATCGGCGTTTTGAATATTTACATCGCAAAGTAACCCATATATAGAGAAGACAAGTTCCCCCCTCTTCCATTCATTTTAGGTATATAGTAAAATGGGCAGTATTGCAGATAGAAATACAAGGATTATTTTGGTTGACAATAGTAACCTTCGAGCGAGTGATCCTAGGGGGTGTCTGTAAAAACTCCCTTAAATATATAAAAGAGTAGTGAAATAACTGACTGACGGATCGAGAATCAACCCCCAAACGAAACGAGGAATTAGTGCCCATGTGTGTGTGGGTTTTTGGAAGGGTACGAAGAGCGCTAAAGTGTACTTCAAATTGAATACCCACGAAATTGTTTCAAATTTGGTATTAAAAAAGTTTCGGTAGATGACAATCCTTTGAAGTATAAAATTGCCTATGCAGGTTCCCGTTTTCGTATGGCCCCCATACAACGGCCTCACCCACCTTTTTGTTTTTTTGAAAAGTTTAACAGCATTCTCTTTTGAGTTCAGATATTTTATGTTTTATTTACTCAATTGTGGAGGGTATTGAAAATTGAAAATTTTGCACATACAACCAAATTAGGCCTGAAAATAAGTATGCCATATTTGATCGAAATCGGTTCAGATATAGCTATAGCTCGCATATATAATGTTCATCCGATTTGTTATATTTGTTACCCACAGCCGTAATATGCACTCCGTAACAACGATATTTAGGGAAATATATCAAATACTGCTCAGAAATATCTTTGCCAAATTTAATCGAAATCGGTTCAGATTTGGATATAGCTCCCATATATATCTTTATCTGATTTCAAATTAATTTTGCACCAAATGGGCAATACAAGTCCGAATTTAAAAGATACAAAAGCTTCGGCATATTTACTCCTTTGAATTTAAAATTATAATTATAATCATAGCGTGTATGATTGAATTCTCCAATAAAAACTTTTAATTGTTACGTGGAGCTCTACTAAATTAGCAAAGTGGTGTAGGGTATCATAAAGTCGGCCCCGCCCGACTTTAGGACTTTCTTTACTTTTTTTTTTTTTTTTTTGAAATGTTCAACTTCCTTTAAAATGATGGAGAGTATCAAAAGTTCGTCCCTGCCTTAGCAGCGTTTTTACTTGTTTTACTTGCTTTTTATCTCTACCTTCATACTCTGCTGGATTTTTCACGTAAGATGAATTTTGTCGCACACTGTTATTCTCTGGCCCAGATACAATTCTACCCTGTAATAAAATGTTGGCCGATTGTGTAGACTTTTTTTCAAGTTCATATTTTTTTAAAATTATTTCATTTAATAAAGAATTTTTTTTTTTGTAGTCCAGTGTATTTGCCTAAATATTTATTTTATTTACTTTTTTTTTTATAAAATTAGACAACATTTTATTGGGCTATATAGATACACACATATTTATATTTTAAATAAAATCAAATAAATTTTCTTTATCATCGTTCAGATTATTAATGTTAATGACGATGTTGTTTGTTGAAAATATTTTTAAAGAAAAAAAAATCTTAAATTTCAACGAACGAAAAAAATCAGAGAACAGAGAACACCCACAGGTGATGCATCACAAAATATTTTTATGATGGCTTAATATTGCGATATATATTTTTGTATTCTAATAATGCGTTAGATATATACAATCTTTTGTATTTTGTAAAAAAAAAACATTGTTCTAAAACATTGTTCATTCAGCAATTCCTTGTTTAGTCACATTCAGCCCTCAACGCAGGTGACATTTTAATTTATTACTATTTAAAAATTCATTTCAAAAAATATTGACTCACTTGCCAACAGTCAACATTAAACTGATGAAACCTAACCGAAGCGAGAAAAAACAAACACTATCCAACAAATGAGCAATACTGAAGCAAATCGCATGCCTCACAACAACTACACACAGCAAATATATCTTGGTATATATTTGCATTTGTTGTTGGTATTTCTTTTTTGGTACGGCAAAAAGTTAATTTCGAAATGTACACACATATTTTCAGTTGGTGATTTTTTTCCTATTTTTTTTTGGACGTTTTCAATGAGACATTTCGGGTGAGAAGGGGAGATGACAAACAGTGATGCGCTGTGGCCACATCACTGGCAACGGGAGAACAAATGTGTGACGCCTCAAGTACTTCAAGCGTAAATTAGAGACAGTTTTAATTTAGAAATCTTCCACACATTTGAATTTCTATATATTTTGTTGATGGATATGCCATAAGGCGTCAATGGTCCCAAGTAGGGAGACATATTTTTTTTTTTTCGAAGAAAACAATGGCGCTTATGAAACTTAATACCCTGTACAAGGGTCATTTCGGAACTCGTGGCTGGGTGATGGTTTTCATTTACCTCCAATGACGATCTGTATGGATAATATCTTTTCTTAGACGTGACGTATAACCATTGTCGTTGAGTGTACGCAGTCCAAGATTTCGTGTGGGTTTGTGTTTTTATACCCTCCACCATACTATGGAGGGTATATTCATTTTGTCATTCCGTTTGTAACTCCTCGTAATACTCGTGTCAGACCCAACAAAGCCTAAGACAGAAAATTGTGTGTGCAGGTCCACGTCTTCGTATAGCCCCCATATAACGGTACCTCCCGATAATCGGTATTTTGATGATTTTAGCGACATTATTTACCGGAATTGTTTCAAATTTGGCATTTAAAGTTCGAAATGGATACTACAGCCTAAGACAGAAAATTGTGTGTGCAGGTCCACGTCTTCGTATAGCCCCCATATAACAGTACCTCCCAATATTCAGTATTTTGATGATTTTAGCAAAATTAGTCACCGGAATTGTTTCAAACTTGGTGTTTGAAGTTCATAAGAAATACTACAGCCTAAAGCAGAAAATTGTCTATGCAGGTCCACGTCTTCGTATAGCCCTCATATAACGGTACCTCCCGATATTCGGTATTTTGACGATTTTAGCGACATTATTCACCGGAATTGTTTCAACTTTGGTATTTGAAGTCCGAAATGGATACTACAGCTTATGACAGAAAATTGTGTGTGCAGGTCCACGTCTTCGTATAGCCCCCATATAACGGTAGCTCCCGATATTCGGTATTTTGATGATTTTAGCGATACTATTTACCGGAATGGTTTCAAATTTGGCATTTGAAGTTCGAAATGGATACTACACCCTAAGACAGAAAATTGTCTGTGCAGGTCCACGTCTTCGTATAGACCCCCGATATTCGGTATTTTGATGATCTAAGCGACATTATTCACCGGAATTGTTTCAAATTTGATATTTGAAGTTCGTAATGGGAACTACACTCTGTGACAGAAAATTGTCTATGCAGGTCCAGGTCTTCGTATAGGCCCCATAAATCAGTACATCCCTATATTCGGTATTTTGACGATTTTAGGTACAATACCCACCGAAATTGTTTGAGATGTGGTATTTGAAGTTTGTAATGGATGCTATAGCCTGTGACGGAAAATTGTCTATGCAGTTCCAGGGCTTCGCACAGCTCCGATATAATGGTACCTCCCTATATTCGATATTTTGATGATTTTAGCTACATTATTCACCGATTATTTCAAGTTTCGAATTTGAATATGGTAATGGTTAATGGCAAACAATGCCTATGTAGGTCCACGTCGTATAGACTCCAATATAACGGCAATTATCGGTATTTTTAAAATTTAAAGATTTTTTTTAAGGATTTTATTTTTTTTTTAATTTCCAAATTCGTTCCAAATGGTGGAGGGTATTCAAAGTTTGGCCCGGCCGAACTTACTGCTTTTTGTGGTATTTGAAGTTCGTAATGGATGCTGCAGCCTGTGACAGAAAATACAAGGGAACTGATGAGGATTGGTGGCTCTTTCCGAAACCAAGGTATTCCCTGCCTTACCCCCTGGTAAACATTACCAAACTTTGTTTTTATAACAACAATAAAGGGATTAAAGGGATTAAGCCTTAAGGGATTGCAACAACGGAAATTCGCGAATTTTTTTTATTAATATTTTCAAGGCTATATAAACAACCTGGACTTTAAATAACAAAAAAAGTATTTCTTATTCGTGTTTTTTTTTTCAAGGCTATTTTAAGTCGTGATTTTTTGTATACATTTTTTCGACGCGGTATCAATGTTGTGGATTTCTTAAAAATATTTTTCACGGCAATTATGAATTTTTTGGACTTTTTACACCCTTCAACACTATGTGTTGGGGGTATTATAAGTTTTATTGGGCCAAAAATTATGTAACACCTCGAAATATTGGTTTTCCACATAGGAAAGTATATATGAATCTTTCTATCTCGCCGAGCTAAGTCGATTTAGCTATGTATATCCGTCCGTCCGTCATGGCCCGATCTTCACGAAATTTAGAATGAATGTGGGATCAGAGCCAGAATAGATGCCTATTGCTTTTGGAGATGATGGCATAATATTTAGAGGTGGAAATGGACCAAAAAGTAAAAAAATCCTGATTTTGCAGTTGCTCTACAGGTCGCAATTATAGACCAATCGACGCGGACGTTAGCAAGAGGCTAGAACTTAGGGCTGCGCAGAAGCCTTCCAATTTGGATGATCATTGGGTAATATTTAGTGGGTGAAATAGGCCACAACATTTGTGTTAAATAAAAGTCAAATTTTTCCATTAAACCGTCGATATTTTTAATCCTGGCGCAATCACTAGTAGACAAAAAGGTGTTGTAATGCACCAACAACTAAAACTGTTCTTGATTTTGCAGCCGTTATAAAGTTCACAAATAGAAACCAAAGGACACGAAATCTCGCATAAAGTTAGAGTTTGGGATAGCGGGAAGAATGAATTTCCATTTTACGGAAACGCTGAAAATAACTTGCAGGCGAAGTACACAAAAGACGAACTTCTGACTTTTTATACCCTCAGCCACTTGGCTAGAGAGGGTATACTATATCATTTGATACGGTCAAAACATGCCTCATCGAAATAACGGTTATGGACCCTAGGTCTCTTTGATACAAAATCTGTTTCAGTACATTTGGAGTCGATCTACCGATGTTCGTCCATCCGTCTGTCTGTCTGGCAGGCTGGTGCTCAAGATTACTCTCGAAGAGAGTTTTCGATTTGGTCCAAACTTGGTACATCGTATTATTATTATTGTTACGTTAACGTAGATCGAGTTCGGAGATGGGCAATATCGGTCCACTCCTTCTGGTACCTCCCCCACTAAGGGTCAAAATTTTGAATTATTACAACTCTTATATAATCTGATGTAGGGTCTGATTGTCTTCAAATTTCACACATTTCAAAATTTTATTAACCCAAGGTCTGGTGTTAAGATGTTATATATCGGACCACTTGTTGTGGTACCTCCCTCACAAAAGTTTAAAATTTTCAAAAAAATATATTTTGTGCACAGAAAGAGAAACGATTGTCCGATTTTGCTCCAACTTTGCGAATGCTAATAATTGCATCAGTGCTATGTCAGGTGCTAAAATGAAAATATCGGGCCACTCCTCCTCCACGAATGGTCAACATTTTGAATAATAACAACTCTTATAAAATGTAATGTAAGAGTCTGATTATCTTCAAATTTTGAATATCCTTGAATCTCATAAAAAGTGAAATCAACATCCGATTCCATTCCAGACTTGGTACATCTCAATATTTTCTTTCAACAAAAGATCTGTTATAAAGATGGAAGAGATCGGCCAATTTATTTTTCTACCAGCTCCACATAGGGTTCAAGATTTTGAAAAAACAAAACGCTCAAAGAAATCTCTTCAAATTTCACACATACAAACATTTTTGTTAACACAAGATCTGTTGTGAAGATGCTATATATCTGCGAACCCCTTCTGGTACCTCACTGAAACGGTCACCATTTTCAATACTTTTAATACTTTTACTTTTTCAATACTTTTAACTGTCACAAATTGCGAGATAACTCAGCGATTCTTTACAACTTGGTATATATAACCAGTAAAAAAGCTGTAAGTTCGGCCGGGCCGAACTTTGGATACCCAAAATACGAAATTTGAAATAATTCCGGTAAATAATGTCGCTAAAATCATCAAAATACCGAATATCAGGGGATACTGTTAAATGGGGGCTATACGAAGACGTGGACCTGCACAGATAATTTTCTGTCACAGGCTGCAATATCCATTACGAACTTCAAATACTAAATTTAAAATAGTTTCGGTAAATAATGTCGCTAAAATCATCAAAATACCGAATATCAGGGGGTACCGTTAAATGGGGGCTATACGAAGACGTGGACCTGCACAGACAATTTTCGGTCATAGGATGTAGTATTCGTTACGAACTTCATATACTAAGTTTGAAATAGTTTCGGTAAATAATGTCGCTGAAATCATCAAATTATCGAGTATCGGAAGTACCTTTATATGGGGGCTATACGAAATCGTGGACCTGTAAGGAAAATTTTTTGTCGTAGGCTGAACAATGTTTCTTAAATCACCAAAATACCGAAAATAGGGGCTATACCAAAACGAGGATCTACATGGCCTATTTTCAATACCAAAAGTCCTGCTGACATAATATAAATTTAAGTAAAATTTTATCAACCTACTTCATTTCGTTCGGAAGCTAGAGCGATCTCCACACATGGACAGATGATAGACGGACGGACATCACTAAATCGACATAGAATTTTATGCTGATCAAGAATATACATATATACTTTTATATACCGTCCATACTATGGTGGAGGGTATAAAGATGATATACTATAACTGGTACCTCACGCACATGTTAATATTTTCTAAAAATTATCACACACCTCATATAAAGTGATGGAAGAAGTCGATATAGTCCAGATATGAACGTCGAAATATTTTTATCATTTTTATTTAGGTCCTATACGAAATGGACAATATTGGCCCATTCATTTGGAACCTACTTAATAGAGGGTCAACAGTTTTAATATCCATAACACAGGTCAATATATATTTAAATAATCGAACAATGGCTGAGGGTATATATCTGTCGGCAAAAACGATTGATACTTTTTAACTTGTTTACGCTGCTTTAAGTTAATTTAAATTTCAATATGTATTTATATTATCAAGGGCCACATGTCGTATGAGTGTTGCAGAAATTACCACTGCATTAATAATACGCACCAATGCACTCCTATAATCCCTCTCATTAAAAGAGTGATTTAATTAACAGAAAACCTACAAACTTTCCAACAATAATCTGCCATTGAAAATTGCGTATTGTAACGAAAAATTATTAATTATTTCAATACTCTTTTTCAATTTAATAAAAAAATCGTCGTAATCCCCCGCTATTACATTGTTCAAGCCATGCTTGAAATTTCAACAAAATTTCCATTAAATTTTAAAACAAACTTTTCAATATCTCTTGCTCAATGAATACCTGACATGATATCATCATCAGCATCAACAAATACCGCACATGAAGGGCAAAGACCACAAAATGTGGACGAAAAACTACGAAAAAATATTCATATTTAATATTAAAAAAATTTTTCATAATTGAAAAAAAAACAAGAAAAAAAATCAGAAAAAAAAAAACTAAAACAATGAGCCAAACATTTCAATGAATATTAGTCATTGCCTGCTGAGCGACAGAACGTCAATTGTAATGACGATTCGGCACACACAAAACACACACACGCACACACAATCCAACTACTGTCCAACTAATGAACAGAGAACGTGTCGGCCAGTGGAAAAATGATAAAGGCATGCACTGAAGCATCATCAGGCATGGCGGCATGTTTTGCAATAGCATTCGACACACACACACACTTATATACATACATATATCAATACATATAAACATACATTCATACATATAGATGAATTTACGTATCTATGGGTACACATTAAAGAGAGATTGCACAAAACTATTTTATATCATTATATTAGTCTTTTGAATAAATGGGAAAATGTGTGAGTGTGTGTGTGTGCAAATGATTATAATAGACTTTACAGTAGATTTGCTAAGATATATTAAACCAGAACTAAGTAGGTGCAGATATTATTTTTGCCAATCCATTCGCCTTACCCTTTGGCCGTCCCTATGGGGTGGCATGAAATGCAAATGACAAACAAAAGAGGTGACATGGCACAGTGGCTTGGGAGGTATGAATATGCACAACAAAGAAAACTGTAAATACTTTCCCCATTGCCTATGGAAGACCTTGAGGTCCTCTATGGCCTACAGAAGTCCTTAAGGTCTTCAATGCTCTTTAGAAGTCCTTGAGGTATTCCATGTTCTGGATCATATAAGCCTTCTATGTTCTTTAGAAGTTCTTGAGGTCTTCTATGCTCTATAGAAGACAGAAGGTCTTCTATGCCCTATAGAAGACGTGCAGATTTTTTATGTTTTATAGAAGACGTGGAGATTTTTTATGCTCTATAGAAGACCAGGAGGTATTCTTTTCTCTATAGAAGACCAGAAGGTCTTCTCTTCTCTATAGAAAACCTGGAGGTCTTGTATGCTTTATAGAAGACCTAGAGATCTTCCATACTTTACATAAGTTTTTGAGGTTTTCTATGTTCTATGAACATAGGAACATTAAACCTGGAGGTCTTCTATTCTCTATAGAAGACCTGGAGGTCTTCTATGCTCTATAGAAGACCTGGAGGTCTTCTATGCTCTATAGAAGACCTGGAGGTCTTCTATGCTCTATAGAAGACCTGGAGGTCTTCTATGCTCTATAGAAGACCTGGAGGTCTTCTATGCTCTATAGAGGACCAGGAGGTCTTCTATGCTCTATAGAAGACCAGGAGGTCTTCGATGCTCTATAGAAGACCAGGAGGACTTCTATGCTCTATAGAAGACCAGGAGGTCTTCTATGCTCTATAGAAGACCAGGAGGTCTTCTATGCTCTATAGAAGACCTGGAGGTCTTCCATTCTCTATAGAAAACCCGGAGGTCTTCTATTCTCTATAGAAGACCTGGAGGTCTTCTATTCTCTATAGAAGACCTGGAGGTCTTCCATTCTCCATAGAAGACCTGGAGGTCTTCTATTCTCCATAGAAGACCTGGAGGTCTTCCATGCTCTATAGAAGACCTGGAGGTCTTCTATTCTCTATAGAAGACCTGAAGGTCTTCTATTCTCTATAGAAGACCTGAAGGTCTTCTATTCCTCCAGGTCTTCTATAGAGCATAGAAGACCTCCAGGTCTTCTATAGAGCATAGAAGACCTCAAGATCTTCTATAGATAATAGAAGACCTTCTACCTGGAGGTCTTCTATGCTCTATAGAAGACCTGGATGTCTCTATAGAAGGCCTCTATAGAAGACCTGGAGGTCTTCTATGCTCTATAGAAGACCTGGAAGTCTCTATAGAAGACCTGGAGGTCTTCTATACTCTATAGAAGATCTAGAGGTCTTCTATGTTCTATAGAAGACCTTGAGGTCTTCTATGCTCTATAGAAGACCTTGAAGTCTTCTATGCTGTATTGAAGACCTTGAGGTCTTCTATGCTCTATAGAAGACCTGGTGGTCTTCTATTTTATATAGACTACCTGGAGGTTTACTATGCTATATAGAATATCTGGAGGTCCTCCTCATTAGAAGACCTGGAGGTCTTCTATGCTCTATAGAAGACCTTGAGGTTTTCTATGCTTTATAGAAGACCTGGAGGTCTTCTATGCTCTTTAGAAGACCTATAGGTCTTTCTATGAAAGTCTTATCCTGTCCTCTCTTTCTTCGGATCCCCATTTTGAAACCACTGTCCCTCTTTGAAATATCTATCTCTTTAATAAGTACACGTGTATGTGTATCATTAGTTCGAGTGCATTTAATGCAATTTCTTTAATATTCGGACTGAAAATTGTAATGGTAGATGCCAAACAACAAAAGCCACACAACATTAGGATGGCTATATTGGGCAACAACAAAAACAACAAGAAATTTACAATAATTGAATTTTATTTCATTTATTTATATCATTAATTATTAAAAAAAAAAAATATATATACATATAAAATTTAAAATACATTGCACAAAGAATATGGAAGAGAGAGAAAGAGTGGGGGCAAAAACTGAAATGACAAAATGACCAGACAAATGCGTTTGCAAAATCTACCTCAGATATATCTTCCCTGGCAGCGACTCATCAATGCCTAGACAGTGAAAAAGCATAACGGAATCTTATTCAACGCCCAAAGTAACAGACGATTGATGTAGATACAGATACTGCGGATGGTGGGGTTGAACATGACGATGGTGGTGGTGGACATTGCCACCATGGCAAAAGATGACCAAACCGAAATGACTGAAACATATCTAAACGGATACAAAATATAACAAATAAATCATTTTGAGTTGCATTTCACTGGCAATTCATGAAAATGAAGGAGACAAAATTCTTAATGCATTTCGAATGGTTTTGTTTGGTGTTGCGTCGTTTTTTATTATTTTCGTTGTCATGACAAAGACATGTTCCGACGCGCATGGATGGCTGGTTGCCTGGCTGACTGTGGTGCGGTGAGGCGTGTGTGTGAGTGTGTCAGTTAGGCCGAAACATAGATCATTTCGAGTGAATGGCATAATACTTTTGATCATCACCAGTCTCATCGTCATCATCATCATCGCCAACATCAGTCTCATCATCGTCAACTTTCAAACATCAGTGTATTTTTAATTTTATATTTTGTTAATATAAATTTAATTTAAAAATAAAAAGCAAAATTTAACAATGAAAAGTACAGTTGAACCTTTGCAATTTAGTTTCGACGACTGCGTAGTGCTTGGATGTCGCATAACAATTGATTTTAGGTATTTTCTATGACAAAACTTTCTAAAAATTTAATACGCTTTTTTAAATGTGTGTGTGTGTATGAATGTCACAGTGAATAATTTTCTTGTCACACTCACCAAACCACGTATTTTGAAGACGAATGAATTTTTATAAATTGAAAATGTTTATTATAATATTAATTGCGAACTTGCCAGACTGATCTCAGACTTGGAATACATATAGGTTTTTCATAGAGTGATAATACAATTTCTAGCTATGCTGGCCAAGTTCCACTTAGAATTTTCGTAAAACATTAGAAACAGATCAACGTTCGGAATCTGATGAGTAGGAACATTAAAGTTTCAGTGATGAACTTTCTATGGAGCATCCTCTAAAGAGGTTTTATCCAGTTCATAAAATAACAATTTAAAAAGCACCATGAATACCCTCCACCATATGGAACGAATTTGGAAATTTTTAAAAAATATACCCTTAAAAAATTCTGTTAAAATCTTAAAAATAGCGAATATAGACGTTATATTGGGGTCTATACGACGTGAACTTACATAGGCATTGTTTGTCATAAGCCATTACCATATTAAAACTGAAACTTGAAATAAAGGGTGAATAATGTCATCAAAATATCGTATATAGGGAGGTACCGTTATATCGGAGCTGTGCGAAGTCCTGGACCAGCATAGACAATTTTCTGTCACAGGCTGTAGCATTCATTACGAACTTCAAATACGACACCTCAAACAATCTCGGTGGGTATTGTACCTGAAATCGTCAAAATACCGAATATTGGGAGGTACCGTCATATGGGGCTATACGAAGACGTGGACCTGCATAGATAATTTTCTGTCACAGGCTGTAATATCCATTACAAACTTCAAATACCAAATTTGAAACAATTTCGGTTAATAGTGAAGCTAAAATCATCAAAATACCGAATATTGGGAGGTACCGCTATATGGGGGCTATACGAAGACGTGGACCTGGACGGACAATTTTCTGTCATAGGCTCTAATATCCATTACGAACTTCAAATACCAAATTTGTAACATTTCCGGTAAATAATGTTGCTTAAATCATCAAAATACCAAATATCGGGACGTACCGTGTTTTGAGGATAATACGAAGACGTGGACCTGCACGGACAATTTTCTGTCATAGGCTGTAGTTTCCACTACGAACTTCAAACACCAAATTTGAAACAATTCCGGTGAATAAAGTCGCTAAAATCATCAAAAAACACGGTACCTCCCGATATTCAAAATACCGAATATCGGGAGGTACCGTGTTTTGAGGATAATACGAAGACGTGGACCAGCATAGACAATTTTCTGTCACAGGCTGTAGCATTCATTACGAACTTCAAATACGACACCTCAAACAATCTCGGTGGGTATTGTACCTGAAATCGTCAAAATACCGAATATTGGGAGGTACCGTCATATGGGGCTATACGAAGACGTGGACCTGCATAGATAATTTTCTGTCACAGGCTGTAATATCCATTACAAACTTCAAATACCAAATTTGAAACAATTTCGGTGAATAGTGAAGCTAAAATCATCAAAATACCGAATATTGGGAGGTACCGCTATATGGGGGCTATACGAAGACGTGGACCTGGACGGACAATTTTCTGTCATAGGCTCTAATATCCATTACGAACTTCAAATACCAAATTTGTAACATTTCCGGTAAATAATGTTGCTTAAATCATCAAAATACCAAATATCGGGACGTACCGTGTTTTGAGGATAATACGAAGACGTGGACCTGCACGGACAATTTTCTGTCAAATTTGAAACAATTCCGGTGAATAAAGTCGCTAAAATCATCAATAAACACGGTACCTCCCGATATTCAAAATACCGAATTTCGGGAGGTACCGTGTTTTGAGGATAATACGAAGACGTGGACCTGCACGGACAATTTTCTGTCATAGGCTGTAGTTTCCACTACGAACTTCAAATACCAAATTTGAAACAATTCCGGTGAATAAAGTCTCTAAAATCATCAAAAAACCGAATATCGTTTAACGGCACTTGCTTAAATGGGGGCTATACGAAGACGTGGACCTGCATAGATAATTTTCTGTCATAAGCTGTAATATCCATTACGAACTTCAAATACCAAATTTGAAACAATTCCGGTGAATAGTGAAGCTAAAATTATCAAAATGCCGAATTTTGGGAGGTACCGTTATATGGGGGCTATACGCAGACGTGGACCTGCACAGACAATTTTCTGTCATAAGCTGTAGTATCCATTTCGAAGTTGAAATACCAAAGTTGAAACAATTCCGATAAATAATGTCGCTAAAATCATCAAAATACCGAATATCGGGAGGTACCGTTATATGGGGGCTATACGAAGACGTGGACCTGCACAGACAATTTTCTTTCATCGGCTGTAATATCCATTACGAACTTCAAATGCCAAATTTGAAACAATTCCGGTGAATAGTGAAGCTAAAATTATCAAAATACCGAATATTAGGAGTTACCGTTATATGGGGGCTATACGAAGACGTGAACCTGTACAACAATTTTTTGTCATAGACTGGGGTATCCATTACGAACTTCAAATACCAAATTTTAAATAATTCTGGATTATAATGTCGCTAAAATCATAAAAATACCGAATATCGGGAGGTACAGTTATATGCAGGCTATATGAAAATGTGGACCTACATGGCCCATTTACGAACTTAACCTGCCTACTGGAAAAATAAACATGTGTGCAAAATTTTAGCCTTCTATCTCATAATAGCCGGTGGTCGCTCTTCGCTTGTATTAATCGACCGTGTTATCAGAATAAATACCGAATATTATCGCGAAAATATTTTGGAGGGTGTATTAAAGACTTGGGTACGCAAACATTTTGCCCGCAGACCTTGGACATTCCATTCCCAAGAATGGTTACAGAATGAGGTTCCTCGCTTCATTTCCAGGGCATAATGACCACCAAAATCTCCGGATACCAATCCGTTGGACTATTGTGTCTGGAGTATTTTGGAAAGCTAGGTTGGCACTAAAAAATACCAAAGTGTCGATCACCTCAAGCAAGCGCTTCGCCGGGAGTGGGCCAAAATACCGCAGAACAACATTCGGGCAACGTGTGACGGTTTCATTGGATGTTTTAAGGCCATAATTCGTGCCAAAGTTGACCAATTCGAACAAATCTAAACTTAATCTAAAATTTGATGCTATTTCCGAAATTTTTTGCTTTCATAAATTATGGCATTTGACTTTATTGCAGTTTTTTTTATCTCACCCTGCAGTTTCAAAACCACATCTTTAACACAAGCCTGCCACCAAGCAGGACCTCAATATATAATTTCCAAATTTTCAGCTTTATACGTTCGCTCCAAATCAAATTGTTCCAAATTTAGGACCATTTAGTACAGTTCGCACACTTAGTATACATTTCCAAAACCACCTTCATATAACAAACTTAATTTCGAACCTTGATTTTCATACCAAAATTCCAATTGGGTGACTATATCCATTTATAGAATACCAAACGCTTCCATTTTGAACATTTAGTACCATTTTCAAACTTTTCGTAACTTTAAAGTTCGAATTTTCAAAAACCGTTTTGTACATCTATCCTGCACTGCATAAGTGACTCTCGTATCAAAGATTTAGTAGTTTTCGTACTCTTTTAGTACGAATTTCCAAAAACCAAGCCAAAAGTAACCCTCGTGGAAAATTTCAAGATTCTTGCCGTTTCGCCTGGGCGCTGATTTTCAGTCCGACAATTTTTTACTACTCTTAAAAATGGCAGTCAGAGTTGGATTAATAAAGGAGTGTTGAAGATAAAGAAGAGCGAGCTAAGAACAGAAATAGCTATCAAAGGTGATTATACAGGGTGCTATAAAAATCTGCAACAAAGTCAAACGCCACAACTTTTACATTCTTTTTTTTAATTTTATTGAATGAAAGCAAAAAATGTCGGAAATAGCATCAAATTTTAGAATAAATTTAGATTATGGTCTTCAAACGGCCAATGGAACCGTCATACTCTGCCCGAATGTTGTTCTGCGGTATTTTGGCCCATTACCGGCGAATCGTTTGCTTGAGGTGATCGACACTTTGGTATTTTTTTGTGCCAATCTTGCTTTCCAAAATACTCCAGACACAGTACTCAATGAGCTGTCACTGGAATAATTTTAACAGCTGTCGGACGAGTGGCTTAGAAATGACAGCAGTCTGAAGTTGGTTGCAGTTTTTGTAGTAGTTTTTTATTACTTCTCGCAAAATAATAAAGCGTATTTTCAAAAAAAAAAAAAAAAAAAAAAAAAAACACTATATCTCCACCTCAGATTCCAACATTGACCTTAATATCAAATTTCAGGATTTTAGCTCTCCTCCTTCTCCCAATACTAAAATTTAGTACCATTTAGTGTAATTTAGAACGAATATCAATAACTAGCTCCTTCCCTCAACCACATGCACCAATAATGACATGTGTGAACAATTTCAAAATCTTACCTCTTTTCTTTCATCCAATACGAAATTTAGTACTATTTACGAGTTTTCGTATAATTATAGTACATATTTCCAAAGCCACCTCCATATCTCAATTCCATATACTAACAGAGAGATCAATATCAAATTTGAGGATTCCTACCCTATCCCTTTACCCAATATTAAATTTAGTACCATGTAGAACTTTTCCTACAAATATAGAACACAAATCTACAACCACCATATTTTCTCAACCGCAGACTCCAACAGTGAGATTCATATCAAATTTCCGGATATCAGCACTAATCCTTCATCCAATATCAAATTTAGTACTTTTCGTACAAATTAGTCCACATTTCCCAGCCACTGCCAAATCTCAAACACAGTTACCTTCAGTAATCTAAATATAAAAGTTCACAGTTGTATCTCTATCCCTTCACTCAATACCAAATTTAGTACCAACAGTGAGATTCAGATTCATGAGATCAAACTTAACGATTTCTGCCCTAATCCTTCACCCAATACAGAATTTAGTACTATTTAGTTAATTTTGAACAATTATAGTTCACATTTCCAAAACCACCTCCATATCTCAATTCCAGATACTAACAGGGACATCGTTATCAAATTTGACGATTCCAACCTTATCTCTTCACCCCACATTAAATGTAGTACTATGTATAACTTTTCGTACAAATATAGGACACAGTTCCACAACAACCGTCTTCTCTCAACCGCAGAATCTAATATCAGCATTTCACCCGTAATCCTTCAACCAATATCCCATTTAGTACCATTTTGTACTTTTCATACAATTATAGTACACATTTCCAAACCCACGCCAAATCTCAAACATAGATACCATCAGAAATCAAAATATCAAATTTCAGCATTTTATCTCTATCTCTTCACCCAATACCCAATATAGTACCATTTATTACTTTTCGTACAATTATAGTACATATTGGCAAGTTAAGCCCCATATCCTAAACGCAGGCACCAATTGTGAGATTCATATCAGATTTCTGAATTCCAGCCCTAATCCTACATCCAAAACCAATACTATTTAGTACTATTTCGTATTTTTCGTACAAATCGCAAATACAGGTACCATTATTCTCATTTCCATATGTGAAGTGAAGAAACATAAATGATTTATTTCGATTGAAACAGGGTCTGCTATTGCATCTTTGAATGTATTTTTAATTTCGCAAACCCCCCCTTCATCAATAAAAATTCCGAAGTATTTTAAGTACTTCCTATTGAATTATAACAATATCTTTAAAAAAAAAAAAAAAAAAAAAAAAACACAGGAAGCCATGTGGCAAGTGTCTGGTGGAAAAGATGTTGAGTGTTCTTTTTCAATGAATCCATCAAATGAATGAAATCCATAACTTTGGAATTTTATGGAAATTCATATAATTTTTTGTTATTTGAGAAAAATAAAAAAAAAACAACTCGTATTAAAAGACAATTTATGATCGAGTTTTTCCATGGAACTGTATTTGTTATTGAATTAATAAAAAAAAAAAACAGAAAACAATAAGATTTATCATCTTTGATTTGATATGAATTGTTTGTGGGCATGAAGTCGAAGTCGTCAAATAAAAATGAAAAAACAAAACAAAACAATTTTCCTAAACATTTTTCCCAGCCAAAAAATATAAAAAAAATCATGAATTAAAAACCTGAAACGGAAACAATCATTTTTTTCGTTGCCATAACATTTGATTTACTCCACCATAGATGGACATGAAACATTTTGGTTAAAGGTGCAGTGAAAGTGGTCAAACCACATGGGAAAGTTGATTGCTTTCCCGCCTCCGATTTTTTCGTTGAAGAGAACATAAAGGGTGTATTTTTAAGCCCGATAGAAATAAAAAATAATACAAAAAATTAAATTTTAATCAAATTTTTTTATTTGAAAGATCAAAACATTAACATTTGAAAATGATTTAGGGCATATGGGCACCGCGACTGTTCTTGACGAAGTGCATTCTGGACGTCCAATTTTTGGCCACTTTTTCGAGCACTGCTGGCCGTATGTCACGAATAACACGAACAATGCTGGCCTCCAAGGCGTCAATTGTTGCTGGTTTATCAGCATAAACCAGTGACTTCACGTAGCCCCACAGGAAATAATCGAGAGGTGTCAAATCGCACGACCTTGGAGGCCAATTGACAGGTCCACTTCCCGAAATCAACTTATCGCCAAATTTTGATTTCAATAAGTCGATGGTTGCGTTCGCCGTATGGCACGTAGCTCCATCCTGTCGAAACCACATCTCCTCCGGATCAATGTCATCCATATTTTTAAACAAAAAATCATTGATCATGGTGCGGTAACCATCTCCATTGACCGTAACGCGAGCTTCGGCCTCACTTTTGAAGAAATAAGGTCCGAAGATGCCCCCAGCGTGAAAACCGCACCATACGGTGCATTTTTCTGGATGTAATGGAGTCTGTAGGATGACTTGTGGATTGGTCTCACTCCATATGCGGCAATTTTGCTTTTTAACAAACCCGTTAAGCCAAAAATGCGCCTCATCGCTGAACACAATTTTGCGATAAAGCAGCGGGTAATTTGCTAACTGCTCTAGAGCCTGGCTTTCAAAGTAAATTTGGATAATTTCGTAGCGTTGTTCAAGCGTTGTTCCATTCATGATGATTTGTCAGCGCATACTGAAACAATTAAAAAAAGTTTCATCAAAATTTAATTTTTTATGTTACTTTTTAAAATTTAAAGTTCTATCTAGCTTAAAAAAAACACCCTTTTATTTTTAATTGGCAAATTTTGTTTATTTATTGATTTGTTTTTTACCTATTTTTTTTTTATTGAAAAACAATGTTTCTGAATCATTATTGGGAGATACTTTTAAATCACCACCATCAACGTCGTCATCGTCATCATCATGAATTCATTCAACACAAAATTGCCCACCCATTGAGGTTCTCTTTTTTAATTTGTTTTTTATTATAATTTTTTTAGGTTGTTTATTTCGAACGTTTTTTGTTTTTCATTTGCTTCCTCATTTCAATGATCAATTGATGTTATTGGGTTTTCGGTATTTTCTTCACGTGCGAATTTAAATCATATTTTGCTGCGGTTGTTTCAGATATAGGGGTGGAATGTTTGGTGGTAGATGTTAAAAAAATTTTAAATAAAAATGTTTTTATATTTTTTTATACAAGGAAGAATATTTGTAATATTGTTAATCTAGATATACATTAAATGTCAAATTTATGATTTATAATTTTATAACCCATTTTTTGTAACTTCCTTTGTGATCTTGGGAGTATGATTAATATTTATGGCACACATTGAGTATACGCTCCATAGTGATTCACAATTTCTTTACAACGACTACGACTATTTATAGCCTACTCCACAAGGTGGTCAGGGTATTATGTCTTTCTGCATTTGTTTGTAACAGGCAAAAGGAAACGATATAGACCCATAGTTCCTTTTGAAGAACTCCATAGAATCACATTCTGAGTCGATTTATGCATGTCCGTCCGTCCGTCTGTCCATGTATTTTTGTAAACAAAGTACAGTTCGCATTTATTGCCCTATCCAAATGAAATTTTGCACAAATTAATTTTTTGGCCCAAGAACGAACCCTATTGAAATTTGAGATAATCGGTCAAAATTTAGACATAGCTCCCATATATATCTTCGTCCGATTTGCTTTTTATTGTGCACCAAACGTGTAACATCAGCCCGAATAGTATGGAATTTTGCATATACACCCAAATTAGGCCTACAAATAAGTATGCCAAATTTGATCGAAATCGGTTCCGATATAGCTATAGCTCCCATATATATTGTTCATCCGATATGTAATTTTTGTCCTCCGCAGCCGTAATATACACTCTGTAACAACCATATTTTGGGAAATATATTAAATACAACTCAGAAATACATTTGCTAAATTTTATCGAGATCGGTTCAGATTTGGATATAGCTCCCATATATATTTTGGTCCGATTTAACTTTGATTGTGCACCAAACGTCTAATATTTGCCCAAATGGGATGGAATTTGGCACTTACGACCGAATTGAGTCTAAAAGCTAGTATGTCAAATTTGGTGAAGATCGGTTCAGATACAGCTATAGCTCCCATATATAGTATTCATCCGATTTGTCATATTTGTTACCCACAGCCGTAATATGCACTCCGTAACAACGATATTCAGGGAAATATATCAAATACAGCTCAGAAATATCTTTGCCAAATTTTGTCGAGATCGGTTCTGATTTGGATATAACTCTCATATATATTTTTATCTGATTTCAAATTAATTGTGCACCAAATGGGCAATACAAGTCCGAATTTAAAAGATACAAATGCTTCGGCATATTTAGTCCTTTGAACTTTAAATTATAATCATAGCGTGTATGATTAAATTCTCCCATAAAAACTTTTAATTGTTATGCGATGCTCTACTAAATTAGCAAAGCGGTGTAGGGTATCATAAAGTCGGCCCCGCCCGGCTTTAAGACTTTATTTACTGGTTTGTAACTTCCTTTGTAATCTTGGTAGTATGATTAATATTTATGGCACACATTGAGTATACGCTCCAAAATTTGTTTTATAACGACTACTATTTTTTTCATTGAGATTTATGGAAACTTTTGGCGACATGGAACTAAGAAATATGGGATATGCTAAATGTTGTGTTCCTCGGTAACTTAAACAAGGAAATTATTTTTTTAACATGGAAAGTATGTTCGGGAAATCCCACTAAAAAGGTACTAAAGCTAGAATCCTGGAATTCGAAATTTATATCATTGAATCTGTATAGGGATGGCGTAGGGCGGTGTTTTGGGAAATTCAGAGTAAAAAGTACTTTAAGTACCAATAGGTACAAAAAAAGATCAAAAGTCGGGCGGAGCCGACTATATGATACCCTACACCACTATGCATATTTTATTAGAACTCTCGTAAAAGAAAGGTATATATTGCAAATTCTGAGCTCTATGACATATCTGGTACAGAATATCATTATGGTAGAGTGCATATTCCGAAAGTTAGAGATTTAAAAATCAAATCGGATGAAACATAAATATGGAGGCAAATTTGCATCTGATATCTGGTACCAAATATTATCTTGTGTCGTGTGAGGGACTTAAACACCAAATCGGATGAAACATATATATGGGAGATATAGCTATATCTGAGCCGATTTCCACCAAATTGTAAGTACTTATTTCTATACTAAATTCGGTCTGAAGTGCCAAAATTCACACCGTTTGGACTGATATTAGCCATTTGGGGCACAAGAAACCTAAAATCGGATAAAGATATATTTGGGAACTATATTCAAATCGGAACCGATCTTGATAAAATTTGAATCATGAATTGCTAGGCTGTATCTGATATCTGATGCTAAATATCAGTCTTGTGGAGTGCATATTTCGAATGCGAGGGTCTAAAACACCAAATCGGATCAAAAATATATGTATAGGATCTATATCTATATCTGAACTGATTTTCACCAAATTTGAAGCACATGCTCGCAGGCTGAATTCGGTCGGATGTAGCAAAATTCACATCATTTGGACAGATATTAGCGATTTGGTGCATAAATGTGCACCTTCGGTTGGCCACCAGAAAACACGCGCCGGCCATGGTGATGGTGTTGGACGTCATAATAGCCGATGGTCGCTCACCGCTCGTATTAATCTCGTATTACTAAATGCCGAAAATTATTGCAAAAATATTCTGGAGGGTATATTAAAGCCTTGGGCATGCAAACACTTTGACCGCAGACCTTGGACATTCTAACAGGACTCAGCACCATCGCACTCAGCACGCGCCACCCAAGAATGGTTACAAAATGAGGCTCCTCGCTTCATTTCCAGCGCACAATGGCCCGCAAAATCTCCGGATATCAATCCGTTGTACTATTGTGTCTGGAGTATTTTGGAATGCAAGGTTGGCACTAAAAAATACCAAAGTGTCAATCCCCTCAAGCAAGCGTTTCGCCGGGAATGGGCCATAATACCGCAGAGATTCGAACAAATCTAAATTTATTCTGAAATTTGACGCTATTACCGACGTGTTTTGCTTTCACTAAATAAAATTTAAAAAAAAAAATATGTAAAAATTATGGCGTTTGACTTTGTTGCGGTTTTTTATTCCCTCCACCTTGGAAAGGAGGGTATATTAACTTTGTCATTCCGTTTGTAACATTCTTAAATATTCGTCGTAGACCCCATAAAGTACATATATTCATAATCAGCATAAAATTTTAAGTCGATTTAACGATGCCCGTCTCTCTGTCTGTCTCTTGAAATCTCGATACAGCCCACATTATTTGACGTAGAGCCCCAAAATTTGGCAGAGCTATTTGCATTGTGTCTAGGATGGTTGGTATTGAAAATAGGTCCACTTTTTGGTATAGCTCCCATATAACGGTACCTCCAGACATTCGGTAATTTGATGTTTTTTCCCCATTTTTTCACGGATTTGTCTGAAAATTGGTATTTGTAGCCATAATGGGTTCTAGCTTCGTTGGCGAAACATTGTATGTATAGGTCCATGATTTGATACAGCCCCCATATAACGGTACCTCCCGATATTCGGTATTTTAATGGTTTTCGCCACATTTCTTCTAATGTTTCCTTTACCCTAAGGTGGAGGGTATTAAAAGTTTGGCCCGGCCGAACTTAATGTTTTTTTACTTGTTTTTATCTCACCCTGTATTGTTCATAAAATGTACGTCAAAATACCGAATATTGAGATGTATGGGGCCTATACGAAGACCTGTACCTGAATAGACAATTTCGTGTCTTAGATTGTAGTTCCCTTTACGAATTCTGAATACGAAGTTAAAAAAAAATCCGGTGAATAATGTCCCTAAAATCGTAAAAATATCGAATAGCGGATTGTACCGTTTTATGGGGGGCTATACGATATTGTGAACCGATATAGCCCATCTTCGAACTTGACCTGCATGCAGACAAGATACTGATCTGTGCAAAATTTTACCTTCCTATTTTTATTCGTTTAATCCGTTGTTAAGTGGACCGAGCCATGCCCAACTGCTGAGCACGGCGTTTTTGGGATGTTCTTGGGGACCTCTCAACACTGGCTCGTACGGCAGCGATATTCTCGGCCGATCGCCTTGGTCGACTTTTATATGGCCTCTTCAGATAAGAAAGAGCCTTACCAGTCGAAAATTTTTCGTATTAACGCTTAATGGTGTTCTTAGAAGGCGCACTTCTCACATTTTTAATGTTTTAAAAGCACGTTGAGTTTTCACAATTGACTTCTTCTGTTGAATTGGTTCATGGTAAAAATCTGCTTGGACTGACGCTTTAAACGCGGTATGTCATTAAGCGATGTGACATCTCTGTCAAAAGTTATGGAGTTGCCAGATGGGTCCGTCGAATATGGGCAACCCTGTATTTTATAAATTCTCTTTTTACAAAAACTTTCTTAAAAATATAATATTGTGTCCACTCGCCCCTAAACAAAAACAATCATTCCAATATAATTGAATAACATTAATTTTCTTGTAATAATCCTCGAATAATGCCCAGCCAAATATCCTTATTAATTGACATTAGGCATTAATCCAAAATAAATTCTCTCTAAGAATGACCCCCCCCACCTAATTCATTTGATTACAAAATCAAATACATATTTTTGTTGTATTCTTAGAACAACACTTGGAATGTCCAAGATGCAGACATTTAAATAAAATAAACAGAAGACAGCAACAACAACAACAACCACACATGATATACAAAGAACAAATGTTTATATATTTTCAGTTTAGATTTAAATTAACCTTGACCCTCATAAAAAAAGAGACGCAGTCTTCTTGAGAACAACGACGACGACGACAATGCGACGAACAACTATTCCGTTCTCGGCTAGAAACGCCCACAGTTGTTGTGTATGGTCGTCCGGTGAGGAAGTCCGTCCCTCTGTCTGACAGCCGGCCTGCCTGCCAGCCAGCCTGTTGTGTGGATTGTTAGAGACATGGAGATGCCATCAACGTTTAGAACAACAAATGGCAACAACAAAAATAAACATCAGCTAAATGCAAACCATAAATTATGAATATAATTTTGTGCTGCTGCTGTTTTGTCGCAGTGGATTAAAAACAATTTTCAAAAATTCACAAATTTTTTGAATAATAAAATCCAAATGGTGGATGACATTAATTTAAGTAGATGCTGGATAGTCTCCTCATACCATCATCTTTTTAATTCCATTTAATTGTTGAGTAATAATTTCAAATATAAAATTAGATATTTGCATTTTGGAATTTATTAAACAAAAATCATGCTTCCTTACATTTTTGATCGATAGCTGATGGGCGGCTGTTTCAAATCGTTGTTGTTGCTGTTTCTTTAAATTTAAAATTATGCCTCAGCTGAAATCGATCAAAAATTAAACTATAAAAATGATCTAAGAAGAGCTATTTAGACGTGATTTATTGTCAGACATGATCGATGCCAAATTTCAAGATCAAGGACAGTTCATTCATTGATGGGGCAGCGGCAGTTGTTTATTGTTCAAATATTTTTATTACAATATACAACAACACAAAATTGAAATAGTTTTTTTTTTTTTTGGATTTGTTGAAATTTTGAGATCCGTGATTATATGGCTATAAAATTTGTATTTATGTCCACAGAAATTGGCTATCTTTAAATGACGGAAACATTGCAAAATCCTGAAAGAAAATTTTCAAAAATATCGAAAGAGGTCTGATTTTTGGTTCAATTTTCAGTCCAAGTGTCTAAATCTTAATTGTTTGCAAACTTTACCATATATTGTCAATCAAATTTTACAATAATATTTTTTAAACTACTTGTTTGCGAATGTTATTATTCTTCTTGGACAAAAATCGTGGATTTTTTATAAATAAAATGTAGTTTTATATCCTGATTTTTATACCCTACACCACATAGTGTTATAAAAATGGTAGAGATCAGACCATTTCTTCTGGTACCTCCCCCACGTAGTGTTCAAGATTCTAAAAAATAAAACGCTCAAAGAAAGCGAAATAATTATGCTCTCTTCAGCAAACTGTCTTATGAAGATGATATATATCCGCGAACAGTTTTTCATGAGGGCCTAGATTTTTTAGAACTTCTACTGTTTTAACCCTTTCAGCTACAGCGCGAAATAAGTTTGAATATTTAACAAGTAAAAAAACTGTAAGTTCGGCCGTGCCGAACTTTAAATACCCTCCACCATTTGGTACAAATTTGGCAATTTCCCAAAAAAAAAAAAAAAATAATAAATAAAAATAATAATAATAATAATAAAATCCGTTAAAAATTCTGTTAAAATATGAAAATTACCGAATGCCTATACGACGCGTGGAGCTGCATAGGCAACTTTTGTCATAAGTTATCACAATATTTAAATGCGAAACTTGAAGAAAAGTCTGTTTATAATGTAGCTAAAATCATCAAAATACCGAATATAGTGGGTACCTTTATATGGGGGCTATACGAAGACGTGGACCTGCACAGACAATGCACAGTGGTCGAGGTCGTATGGGAACAGCGGCCAAAAATACTTTCAGTGCACATATCAATATGAATCTTTGGTTATGGTACCTTGATGGGATAAAAATAAAAAATGTGACAAAATGGATATGGTCGATGCATGTTTTGGCATGGTCCCCTTACAACGTATCTCCCGAATAAGGGATATTTGCCCAATTCTTGTCACATTTCTACACCAGATTGTAATGTGATTTGATATTTTACGTTCTAAGGAGTTAAAAAATAATCTTACTGAAAATTATTTGGAACAGTCCGCCTTTACCTGCGGGCCCCCCTGTAGAGATACCTCCAAAAATAGAAGTATTTTTTATATAAATCAATTCCAAATTTGATTTTTTGTAAACAAAATAAAATAACAATTCAATATAAAATTAAATCAAAGTTTTGCACAAATAATTTGTTTGACCCAAGGCCTGATTGAAATTGTAGATAATCGGTCAAAATTTAGGTATAGCTCCCATATATATTTTCATCCAATTTGCCTTATATTGTGCACCAAACTTGTATCAGCCCAAATAGTATGGAATATACGTACGACCAGAACTCTGTAACAACGATATTTGGGGAAATATATCAAATATAAATCAGAAATACCCTTGCTAAATTTTATCGAGATCGGTTAATATTTGGATAAGGCTCCCACATATATCTTCGTCCGATTTGCTTTTTATTGTGCACCAAACGTGTAATATTAGCCCAAATGGAATGGAATTTGGTACTTACGGCCAAATTGAGTCTGGAAACCAGTATGTCAAATTTGGTGGAAATCGGTTCAGATATAGCTATAGCTCCCATACATATTGTTCATCCGATTTGTTGAATTTGCTCTGCGTAGCCGTAATGTGGACTCCGTAGTAACGATATTCGGGGCAATATATCAAATACAGCTCAGAAATACCTTTGTCAAATTTTATCGAGTTCGGTTCAGATTTAGATATGGCTCTCATATATATCTATCCGATTTCAAAATAATTCTGCACCAAATGGATAATACAAGCCCGAATTGAAAAGGCGCAAATGTCTCGACAAATTTAGTAGAAATCGATTCAGAGGAGGATATTCCTCCCATATATTAGTTCCTTTGGACTTTTATTATTACTATAATCATAGTTGGTATGATTTAATTCTTACAAATTCCCCATTAAAAACTTTATTTGTTATGTAAGGCTCTACTAAATATGCAAAGTGGTGTAGGGTAACATGAAGTCGGCCCCGCCCAACTTTAAGACTTTCTTTACTGGTTATTGTTTGGTAACGTTCGCTGTCCCGTTATAAAAGGGTCAGAGCTCAGAAGAAGACGGTTAATAAGATCTGTGTTTGTTGAAACACGAGACTTTTTTCGGGTATGATTTGGTCGAACCTTTTTTCATCTTTGTTTCTAGACTCCACGGCCTCCTCCTATGATTATCTAATCTATACAATGACAAATTTCTAAAGTCGGGTGCATGTATTAAAGTTTTATGAACTGTGGGTGGAAGATAGTGCCATGGATATCTATTTGTTAAGTCTTTAGCAGTTTCCAGTGCAATGGCCTTAAATTTTTCGGCATTAATCAGAAGACAATGCTTGCAACATTATTGAACACCCCTCAATTACATCCTTATCAATCCCAAACAGAAAAAACATTTTCTATGTCACTAGCACCATAGAACTGACAAATCTGACAAAATCTGAAAGTTAAATTAGCACTTTTAGAATCTTAGGGCCATTACTAATGGCGTGAAAAAAATCACATTGGAGGATTCAGGGGGGAAAGCAATTACAACTTTACCTGAAATCCAATTTTGTTTTCAAAATTAATCTTAAGGGCAATTCAGATCACTCACATCTTCTATATTATACACAACTCCTAAACACACAAATTAGTGCACTAAAAATAAGTCAATACCTTGCTTTTCAATAATAATGCCAAGATTTGTCGTTTTAAAATGTATTTAATTTTGTAATACAGTTCTATTTTTACTCCAATTTTTTCTGATCCCACTGAAAAAAAAAACAACTACCTACATTCTCTCTTTTTTGATGCTATTCTCGAAGTGAGCCGATAGAATGAAGTCAAGATAATTATGTTTTCTAAAAAGTTTAACCTCTTAAGAGTTCAGGCGTACACATTTGACAATGAATATCTGATTTTCATTTTTTGAATTTTGGCCAATGGCAGCGACCACTGTGCAATGGGCTGAAGTATCCATTACAAACTTCACATGCGAAATTTGAAACAATCCCGGTAAATAATGTCGCTAAAATCATCAAAATACCGAATATCGTGGGGTACGGTATATAGGGGCTATACGAAGACGTGGACCTACATGGCCCATTTTCTGTTTTATGCTGCAGTATCTATTACAAACTTCGAATACTAAATTTGTAATGATTCCGGCGAATAATGTCGCTAAAATCATCAAAATACCGAATATCGGAGGTTACCGTTATATGGGGGCTATATGAAGACGTGTATCTACATGGCTCATTTCTTGACTAAGGATGTAGTATCCATTACGAACTTCAAATACCAAATTTGAAACAATTCCGTTAAATAATATCGCTAAAATCATCAAAATACCGAATATCGGGGGGTACCGTTATATGAGGGCTATACGAAGACGTGGACCTGCACAGATAATTTTCTGTCTTAGGTTGTAGTATCCATTACGAACTTCAAATGCCAAATTTCAAACAATTCCTTTAAATAATGTTGTTAAAATCATCTAAATACCGAATATCGAGAGGTACCGTTATATGGGGACTATATGATAACTTGGACCTACATGGTCCATTTATGAACTTAACCTACCTACTGGCAAAATATACACGGCTGCAAAAATTTAGCCTTCTATCTCAATTTGTTCGAAAGATAGTGTGATTACAACAGACAGACAGACGGACAGACAGACACACACACGCTGATCAAGAATATATATATTTGTTGGGTCTGACATGAGTATTTCGAGGAGTTACAAACGGAATGACAAAATTCACATACCCTCCATAGTATGGTGGAGGGTATAAAAATTCATCCTTAAAGGATACGAAAAAATATAACGTGGGTTACAATTTTTAACACTTTCCTTACCACCTGTTACATCTAAATTTATCTCAACCAGAAACCTGAGATGAATATGGAATTTATGATTTCGCTTAAAATTCAATACAAATGTTCGATTTTCTTGTAATTTTTTCCATACCTGTATTGTATCTGTATTAGATGCAGAGTGAAAATGGAATACTTCGATCGACTATATCTGCTACCTCATGCAAATTTTATTTTTTTTTTAATTTTTCTTATATTTCATATGAAGTGAAGAAAGTAGTCGATATAGTCCAAACCTACCATGTCGCAATATTTATGTTATATTTCTTAAGGTCCGATATGAAATGGACAATATCGGACTTCGGAACCTACTCCATAGAGGGTCAACACTTTGAATAATCATAACAGAAGACAAAAGAAAAACCAGTAAAGAAAGTCTTAATGTCGGGCGGGGCCGACTTTATGATACCCTACACCACTTTGCTAATTTAGTAGAGCTCCACACATAACAATTAAAAGTTTTTATGGTAGAATTCAATCATACACGCTATGATTATAATTATAATTTAAAGTTCAAAGGAGAAAATATGCCGAAGCATTTGTATCTTTTAAATTCGGAATTGTATTGCCCATTTGGTGCACAATTAATTTGAAATCTGAAAAAGATATATATGGGAGCTATATCCACATCTGAACCGATCTCGATAAAATTTAGCGAATATATTTTTGAGCTGTATTTGATATATTTCCCTGAATATCGTTGTTACGGAGTGCATATTAGGGCTGTGGGTAACAAATACAACAAATCGGATGAACAATATATATGGGAGCTATGCTATATCTGAACCGATCTGAACCAAATTTGGCATACTGCCTTCTAGACTTATTCGGTCGTATGTGCCAAATTCCATCCCATTTGGGCAAATATTAGACGTTTGGTGCACAATAAAATGTAAATCGGACGAAGTTATATATGGGAGCTATATGCAAATCTGAACCGATCTCGATAAAATTTAGCAAAGGTATTTCTGAGCTGCATTTGATATATTTCCCTAAATATTTTTGTTACAGAGTGCATATTACGGCATTATTATATATGGGAGCTATAGCTATATCTGAACCGATTTCGATCAAATTTGGCATACTTATTTTCAGGCCTAATTTGGTTGTATGTGCAAAATTCCATACTCTTCGGACAGATATTACACGTTTGGTGCACAATAAAAGGCAAATCGGACGAAGATATATATGGCAGCTATATCTAAATTTTTACCGATTATCTCCAATTTCAATTACAAAAATACATGGACGGACGGACGGACGGACGGACGGACGGACGGACATGCATAAATCGACTCAGAATGTGATTCTATGCAAATCATCAAAAGGAACTATGGGTCTATCTCGTTTCCTTTTGCCTGTTACAAACAAAGGCACAAAGACATAATACCCTGACCACCTTGTGGTGTAGGGTATAATAATCGAACAGGGGTACACATCTGTTGGCCAAACTGATACTCTTTTAACTATTTATACCCTACACCACAAGGTGGTCAGGCTATTATGTCTTAGTGCATTTGTTTGTAACAGGAAAAAGGATATGAGAAAGACCCATAGTTCCTTTTGATGATCTGCATAGAATCACGTTCTGAGTCTATTTATGCAAGTCCGTCCGTCTGTCCGTCCGTCCGTCCATGTTTTTTTGTAAACAAAGTACAGTTCGCATTTATTGCCCTATCCAGATGAAATTTTGCACAATTCATTTGTTTGGCCCAAGGACGAACTCTATTGAAACTGGAGGTAATCGGTCAAAATTAAGATGTAACTCCCATATATATCTTCGTCCGATTGGCTTTTTATTGTGCACCAAACGTGTAATATCAGCCCGAATAGTATGAAATTTTGTACATACAACCAAATTAGACCTGGAAAGAAGTATGCCAAATTTTATCGAGATCGGTTCGGATTTGGATATAGCTCCCACATATAACTTCGTCCGATTTACCATTTATTGTACACCAAACGAAAACGAAAACGGAATTTGGCACATACAACCGAATTGAGTCTAGAAGCTAGTATGCCAAATTTGGTGAAGATCGGTTCAGATATGGCTATAGCTCCCATATATACTGTTCAACCGATTTGTCATATTTGTTACCCACAGCCGTAATATGCACTCCGTAACAACGATATTCAGGGAAATATATCAAATACAGCTCAGAAATATCTTTGCTAAATGTTATTGAAATCGGTTCCGATTTGGATATAGCTCCCATATATATCTTTATCCGATTTCAAGTTAATTGTGCACCAAATGGGCAATACAAGTCTGAATTTAAAAGATACAAATGCTTCGGCATATATAGTCCTTTATAATTATAATTATATATAATTATAATTATGATTACAATTATAGCGTGTATGTTGAATTCTCCCATTAAAGCGTTTAATTGTTATGCGGAGCTCTACTAAATTGGCAAAGTGGTGTAGGGTATCATAAAGTCGGCCCCGCCCGACTTAAAGACTTTCTTCACTGGTTTTTCGTTACATTTCGCCCATGCAACTTTCAAGTTTTTGCTGGGTAATTGAACTGTGCGCCTGGCATTCGAAATGCAAAAATAGACCTCTGCATTGGAAAACAGACAACGAATAACCCCTAACATTCTTAAGGGTTTACAATGTGCCCCAAACCCATTGGTCACTTTGGCTTTACACATATTAATGAAACAATGTATCATATAAACAGTAACAACACAAATATCGCCAACAACAACATTGAGTACAACAAGTGAAAAATATTTCGTAAGACAACAACGAAAAGAATAAAAAAATTAAAAAAAACGCAAAAGAACACCTAAAAACAATGCAAAAGGTGACTGCTAGGGGTTAGCCATGGCATAACTCTTCGGTCGCAAGAAGATGTTCTCTAGCTTGTAGTTGATGTAAAGTGTCCGTCGTTCAGTGCTCACTGACTGAGACACACACACACACGTGTACATGTAAGTATGTGTGTTCGCATGAACATTCATTCGTATATGCATCGATTGCGGCTGTTCAAAGTTATTGTCTATCAGATGTGTTCGATGTTGTTGTTGCAGTTGCTGCTGCTATTGTTGATATTATTTCTAATGCCGTCAGCTAGCCAGCCAGCTAGGCAGTCAGCCTGCTAGCCAGCCAGCTAGTCATTGCTACTGCTATTGCCCCTTCTGCCGTTTGTCTTCCATTGATTTGTGTCTCGGATCTAAAAGTGTAGTGTTGCTGCAACTTTGAGTTCTTTGGTTGGTGTTGTTGCAAATTTTTCTCTTTTTGCTGTTTAGTTGGTAAGTTATTGTTGTCGTCGGCGCTGTTTTAGTGGGCAATCTGCCAAATGAATTCCCTTTTGAGTTGTTGTAGTTGTTGTCTGCTGTTGCTGTATATCACTGTGTTTGTGTGTGTGTGTGTCATTGTGTGATTTGTCTTTGGTATTGTTGTATTTGCATCATTCTTCTTCTACTTTTTCTTCGGTTTTTACACTTGTTTATGTTGATCACAGATATTTTGTTTGTGTTGTTGTTTTTGTTATTGTTGTTATTTCAGCATTTGTTGTATGCTACAAATTGTTGTCGCGCTCGACAACATTTTTCGTACATTAACATGAGGCGGTGGTGTTGGCAAAAAAAAAATGAACAAAAACAAAACAGAAAAAGAAATTAAAAACAAAAACGATAGCGGCAACAAAAATTGCAATAAAATTTCGAATATTTTATTGTGTGAGGGAAAGAAACAGTTAATAAAATTGTAGAATTTTTGAGTACTCACAATTCTGTACAAGGGGTGTTAGATACAGAATGGATCAAAAAAAAAAAAAAAATAAATAAATAAAAAATAAATAAAATAAATAAAAAAATAAAAATAAAAAAATAAAAAATAAATAAAAAAACATAACAAGTTAAAAAGCAGTAAGTTTGGCCGGGCCGAACTTTGAATACCCTCCACCATTTGGAACGAATTTTGAAATTTTCAAAAAATAAAATCCTTAAAAAATTCTATTAAAATTTTAAAAATACCGAATATAGCCATTATATTGGGGTCTATATGACGTGGACCTACATAGGCATTGTTAGCAATAAGCTATTACCATATTCAAATTCGAAACTTGAAATAATCGGTGAATAATGTAATTAAAATCATCAAAATATCATCAGAGATCCGTTACATGGGGGCTATACGAAGACGTGGACCAGCATAGACAATTTTGCACTATGAACTTCAAATACGACATCTCAAACAATTTCGGTGGGTATTGTACCTGAAATCGTCAAAATACCGAATATAGGGAGGTACTGATATATGGAGCCTATACAAGAACCTGGCCCTGCATAGACAAATTTCTGTCACAGACTGTAGTTCCCATTACGAGCCCTAAATACTTAATTTGAAAGAATTTCGGTGAATAATGACGCTAAAGTCATGATAATACCGAATATAGGGGGGTACCGTTATATTGGGGCTATACGAAGACATGGACCTGCACAATCAATTTTCTGTCATAATCTGCAGTATCCATTACGAACTTCAAATTTGAAACAATTTCGGTGAATAAATTCACTAAAATCATCAAAATACAGTATATCGGGAGGTACCGTTAAATTGGAGCTATACGAAGACGTGGATCTGCACAGACAATTTTCAGTCTTAGGCTGTAGTATGCATTTCGAACTTCAAATACCAAATTTGAAACAATTCCAGTTAATAATGATGCTCAAATCATCTAAATAGCGAATATCGGGAGGAACCGTTATATGAGGGCTATATGAATACATGGACCTACATGGCCCATTTACGAACTTAACATGCCTACTGGAAAAATAAACAGGTGTGCAAAATTTTAGCCTTCTATTTCAATTCGTTCGAAAGATAGCGTGATTACAACAGACAGACAGACAGACGGACATCGGTAAATCGACTTAGAATTTTACGCTGATCATGAATACTTTGTTGGGTCTGACATGAGTATCTCGAGGAGTTACAAACGGAATGACAAAGTTAATATACCCTCCATAGTATGGTGGAGGATATACAAATATCAGGCGGTTTTGCCAAAAGATGTAGACCCTCAGGCAATGTTCGACCATTTAAATATATTTCCACTTGTGTTATGATTATTCAAATTGTAGACAATCTATAGAGTAGGTTCAGAAGGAATGGACCAATATTGTCCATTACGTATCGGACCTAAATAAATGTGATATAAATATTGCCACGTGCCAAGTTTGGACCATACTGGCTATTTCCTTCACTTTATATGAAATATGTGATAATTTTTAGTAAATGTTAAAATGTGCCTGGACTTCCAGATATTTGGTAGACCGAAGTATTCCATTTTCATGCTTCATCTAATACAGATAAAACCAGTGAGGAAAAAGTCAAAAGTCGGGTGGGGCCGACTTTATGATACCCTACACCACTATGCATATTTAGTAGAGCTCATGTAAGAAAAGAATCTATTTGAAGTAGATCATAGCACCTATTTACATTTGGCCGTTAAAGCAGTTATAATTTAGTTTCAGAGGGAACTAATGTATGGGAGGCATATCCAATTCTGAATCGTTTTTCACCAAACTTGACGGATACATTTTTATCTTTTATACCAAATTACATTGCTATGGAGTGCATGATATCACTTCGAGAAGGATTACATTAAAACGTATATATCGGAGCCCAGTTCCACAAAATTGAACTGAAATCGGATTAAGGATATATATGGGAGCTATATCTAAATCTTGGCCAATCTCGATAAAATTTGGTAACGTTTTTCCGAGCTCCCTAAGATATCTGGTACCAAATATCATTCTTATGGAATGCATATTACAAATTTGAGGGACTTAAAACCCCAAATCGGATGAAACAGATGAAACAATCGGGAGCTAAAGCTATATTTAAAACGATATTCACCAAATTTTCTTGCTTCTAGAATGAATTCAATCAGATGTACCGAGATTCAGGTCATTTGGACTGATATTGGCCATTTGGTGCACAATTAACCTGAAATCGGTTGAAGATATATATGGAAGCTATATCCAAATCTGAACCGATATTGATAAAATTTGCAGAGGTATTTTTGGGCTGTATTTGATGTCTAGTACCAAATTGTTCTTTTTTTTTAAAGGATATTACGAATGTGAGGGTCTTAAACACCAAATCGGATTAAACATATATATGGGAGCAATAGCTATATCTGAATCAAAGTTTCACCAAATTCGATGTACAAATTTTAGGTTATTTGGACTGTTATTAGCCATTTATTGCACAATTTATCCGAAATCTGTGGAACATATACATGGGAAATATATATAAATTTGAACCGATTCCCATCAATTTCCATACGGTTCGTCCTTGGGTCAAACAAATGTAGATTTGGAAAATGTCAACTCAATCGGATAATAAATGCGACCTATATTTTGTTCACAAGGATACAGATAGACGTACAGACGTGCATAAATCAACTCAGAAAGTGATTCTATGAAGATCTTCAATAGTTGCTATTGGTCTATAAACGTTACAAACAAATACCCAGAGGCATAATGCCCTTACCACTATGTGGTGTAGACCCTTACCACTATGTGTACCAGAAGGGGTTCACAGATATATTTCATCTTCAAAACAGATCTTGTGTTAGCAAAATGCTTATATGTGTGAAATTTGAAAAGAGTTAGATGCATATTTCGCTTCTTGATTCTCAAAATTTTGAAATCTATGTAGGGGACGTACCAGAAGAAATGGTCCGATATCTACCATCTATATAACAGATCTTGTGTTGATGGAAATATTGAGATGTGATAAACCTGAATGGAATTGGATGTAAATGTCGCGTTTTGTGAGCTTCATGGATGTTCAAAATTTTGACACTTTTGTGGGTAATGTACCAGAAGGAGTGGACCGAGATATTCCAACTTCACAGCAGATATTGTGTTGATAGAAATAATAAGATGTAAGAAATATCAAGAGAACCAGATGATTATTTCGGATTGTATTACCGTTTTGGTTATTCAAAACGTGGACCCTTTATGGGGGAGGTACCAGAAGGAATGGTCATATCTCTAGTATATTTATAACAGATCTTGTGTTAATAAAAACATTGAGATGTGCCAAGTCGGAATTAAATCTGATGTTAATTTCACGTTTTATGTGTATTGATATTCCAAATTTTGACCATTTGTGGGGGATGTGCAGGAAAAATGAACCGATATATCCCATCTTCACAGCAGATCCTGTGCTTGTAGAAACAATGGGATGTGTGAAATATGAAGAGAGCCCGATACATATTTCGGATTTTATGATCATTTTTGTTATTCAAAACTTTGACCACTTATGGGGAAGGACATATTCCAGGAGTGGACCGATATATTCCATCTTCACACCAAACCATGGGTTGATAAAATATTGTCATGTGTAAAATTTGAAGACAACCAGACTCTTATATCACATTTTATAAGAGTTACAATTACTCGAAATGTTGACCTTTTGTGGGGCAGGTATTTATTGGAGTGAACCCAAATTGTCCATTCTCGCACCTGACCTAGAACAGATAAAAACGTTAGGATTTAACAATTTTAAGAAACATAAGATAATCCTTTCTCTTTCTGTGCAATAAAATTAATTTCAAAATGTCATGTGGTAGAGGTACCAGAATGAGTGAACCGATATTGCCCATCTCCGAACTCGTTCTATGTTTGATTATAACATTCTCCCTTCGAGAATTATGGTGTGCTCGAGCTAGTTAGGCAGACAGACGGACATCGCTAGATCGGCTCCAAATGTCCTAAAACGGATTTGGTCCAAGGAGACCTAGGGCTTAAAATCGTTATTTCAATGCGTCACATGTTGGCCGTATTAAATGGTATATACCCTCTGTATCCATATGACTGAGGGTATAATAAATCCCAACCAATTCGAGACAAAAAAAGTTTTTTTTTATGGTAATTATTATACCCTACAACACTATGTGTTGGGGGTATTATAAGTTTGATTGGGCCAGAATTTATGTAACACCTCGAAATATTGGTTTCCCATATAGGAAAGTATATATGGATCTTCCTAGCTCGCCGAGCTGAGTCGATCTAGCTATGTATGTCCGTCCGTCCGTCTGTCCGTCTGTCCGTCTGTCCATGTTAATTTGTAATCACGCTACAGGTCGCAATGGCCCGATCTTCACGAAATTTAGAATGTAGGTGGGGCTTGGACCAGAATAGAACCCTATTGCTTTTGGAGATGATCGCCAAATGTTTAGGGGTTGAAATGGACCAAATACTGAAAAAATGTCGGATTTTGCAGTAGCTATACAGGTCGCAATTATACACCAATCCACGCGGAATTTCGCATGTAGCTAGAGTTTAGGGCGGGGAAGAAGCCTACCAATTTGGGTGGTCTTCGGATAATATTTAGCGGGTAAAATAGACCATATCTTTTTTGTTGAAAAAATTCAAAATTTTTCATCAAACCGCGAATATTTTAAATCCCGGCGAAATCACAAAGCCATGACAAGGTTACTTCTGATCTTTATATTGATGTTAAGATCCAACAAATCGGATATATAGCAAAATATGTGCAATATATATGTCTATCAAAGAAGATATGCTTGAAATATTTCTTATATGTCGAGAACGGCTAAACTGATTTCGACAGTTCTCATTAATTCAGAATGGCCTCTTGGCAGGAAAGAAAAAACGTCTAAAAAATCGCATAAACATATCTCTCTAAAGATGAAAATATTGATTTTGTAAAATTTTCTCATATTTTTTCAATTTTGTCATATTTTTGGCATATTTTCATTTTGAATTAAACATTTGGTAATGTTTCTACAGCTAACAAAACTAAGTAGTTAGGATATCAGGATATCATATACAGATCGCATTTATGGCCCGATCCTTACGAAATTTTGCATGGGGATAAGATGAGGGTCAGAATAGAAGCCTACTCTTTTTGGAGATGATCGTCATATATTTAGGGGTTGAAATGGACCAAAAAAACTGCAAAATTGTCTGCAAGTCGTAATTATCGCCCGATTCTCACGCACATTTGAATGGGGGTTACCGGACATTACAAAAGCCAAGCACTTTTAGATGGCCATCCAAAAATATTCAATGTGTGAAATAGTTTGCCAACTTTTGTAGGCAAAATACGAAAATGTCCGTTCCAGTGATTTTTGGAGAATTCAGAAGTACAGGAAACACGCACTTCTGACTATTTCGTTAACGCTGATTTCGTTGAAGAATATAGTCAAATGTCTGTATCTCACATTTCAGTCAAAATTATAGGTCTTTGGGAAATATTGGTTCCAGATCTAGGAAGACCATTTAAGTGCAACATCTACCAATAAATTGGAAATGAGCAAATTAGTTTAAGTTGCTAACGAAACCTGATGGTTTTCTTTTTTTATTTGTCACAATATCTTGTGGAATTCTTTCGAGTATCTCGCCTATATAAACTGTATCGTTTATTGTAGTGTTGTAGGGTATTCAACGGTCGGCCCCGCTCGACTGTAGCCTTTTCTTACTTGTTTTTTTTTGTTAATATTTTCCTTCAAATTTCAACGATTCAATTGGTCCATCTCTGAAAAATCTTATTACAAAATTTTACTCTCTGTGAAAATTTTACACTCCTCTTTATTGTGCAGAGAATTTGAGAAATTGTATTGTGAGCATTGTTATGGGAGAAGGCATTGCGGACAACCAAATCTCTTCTCAAAGACTCTATACATCTCATGTTGTTGTTATTGTTTTTTTTCATAGAGAGGTCTTTTGAGCACTGTATGAAAATCACATATGTCTGATTATTGTCTTTGTTTTCCTTGTTGTTGTCTTTATTGCAGTTGTAAACATCTAAACACGATATTTTTTTTGCTTGTTCCTTAATTAAAGAATGTTGTAATATTGTTCTCTTTTTGAGAACAGTTGAGATAATGTCGACAACAATGGACATTTCTTTGTGGGTTAGCGGAGGGCATTCCCAATGAAAAACATTACAAAAATAGGGAATTACAATGGGAATTATTTTATTATTCTTTTTTGAAGAAATATGAATATATGCAAAGACATAGAAGTATAAAGATGGGACAAGACAGAGTCAAGATATGGCAACCCTGTGAAAATACCTCCGTTGTTATGATATCGTAACAACATAGTTAGAAATGTTATGCGATTTAAACCGCTTAGGCAATATGCAATTAATTTGGAAAGTCTATGGAATAGAATTTTGAAACCCAATTTTTGGATTTTTCAAACTTTTGTTTGTCATTTTTTTCTATAAATATATTTATACCCTACAACACTATGTGTTGGGGGTATTATAAGTTTGATTGGGCCAAAAATTATGTAACACCACGAAATATTGGTTTCCCACATAGGAATGTATATATGGATCTTCCTAGCTCGCCGAGCTGAGTCGATCTAGCTATGTATGTCCGTCCGTCCGTCTGTCCGTCTGTCCGTCTGTCCGTCTGTCCATGTTAATTTGTAATCACTCTACAGGTCGCAATTATGGCCCGATCTTCACGAAATTTAGAATGGAGGTGGGGTTAAGGTCAGAATAGAACCCTATTTCTTTTGGAGATGATCGCATAATATTTAGGGGTCGAAATGGACCAAAAACTGAAAATTTCTTGATTTTGCAGTTGCTCTACAGGTCGCAATTATGGACCAATCGACGCGTAAATTAGCATGGGGCTAGAGCTTCGGGCTGGGCAGAAGCCTTCCAATTTTGATGGTCATCGGGTATTATTTAGTGGGTGAAAAAGACTATACATTTGTGTTAAATAAAAGTCAAATTTCCATTAAACCGCGAATATTTTTAGTCCCGGCGAAATCATAAATAGACGAACAGGTCAATTCTGACCGTTACGTAGATACCGATAGTAAATATATCGGATATATATAGCGAAATATACACAATATGTATATACAAAGGGAAGGAATGTTAGATAGAATGCTTATATCTCAAGATTGGCTGGACCGATTTTGACAAAGTTTGCCAATTCAGAACGCGCTCTTAACATAAAAGTATAAAATCTAAAAAAATCGCATGAAAATAGGTCAAAAATGATGTTAATATAGATTTTGTAGTATTTTGTGACATTTTTTATTTTTTCATTTTTTTATCGCATGCGATTTTTTCATTTTGACTTCTAATATTAAGGTATACATTTTGTAATATTTTTCCACCTTACAACACAGGTTTGGGATATTATATACAGATTGCAATTATCGTCCGATCCTCACGAAAAGGGTAGGGTTAGGCTCAGAAGGTCACAATAGAAACTAATGGACACGAAATCTCGCATGAAGTTATAGTTTAGGACAGCGGGTAGAATGAACCACTACTTTGGTCTGAAAAATACCAACATTACTTACAGGCGATAGCCGAAATGCACAAAATGCGAACTTCTGTCTTTTTTGCTGATTTCGTTGACGAATATAGCCAAATATCCTAGACAAGCAAATCATATAGATGAGTCTAAATTTAGAAATACAGATGGACCTCTTGCTTTTGGAGATGATCGCACAATATTCAAAAACAGGGAAAATTTCCTAATCACACAATTGAAGCCAATCGACACGCCAGAGAAGAATGTTAGGGACAGGGAAGAAGTCTAGCATTATGTATGGCCATTGGATTATGTTTATCTGTAAAATGGACCACTACAACTAACAGCACGACGAAGTTCGTAAATATTGGTTAAATGTCCCTGGTCAAAATGCTAGTAATATCTGGGCAGTGCTCCGTGACATAATTTCAAAAGCGAAATCTGCCAAAATGGATTTGGGGGGCTCTAACATATTGTAGTGTTGTAGGGTATCACATGGTCGGCCCCGCACGACTATAGCCTTTGCTTACTTGTTTTTTTATATTAAGATGGTCCTGCCATAAGCTGTTACCCAGACAGTATAGACACAAACCATTTGCTCAGAATGCATTTTGTCTAGTCTTTACCATTTTAGGTCTTTGATATATGTTCTTGAGGGGCTAGTTGTAAAATGTGAAAAATAATGTTTAAGTTAGGATATACTCGTATAACTACAACTGAATATGTGTCACCATATGCTGTTTATACCCTCATCAATATAGCTAGAGGGGATATATACCATTTGATAAAAAAGGTGCCGCATCGAAAAAACGGTTTTTGACCGTGGGTCTCTTTGGACCAAATTTGTTTCAGGACATTTAGAGTCGATCTAGCGATGTGCATCCGTCTGTCTGTCTGGCTGGTGCGCACGATAACTCTTGAAGGGAGTATCCTATTTGGTTCAAACTTGGTACAACGTAATATTATTGTCAAACTTAGATTGAGTTCGGAGATGGGTAATATCGGTCCACTCCTTCTGGTACAACCTCCACAAGTTTCGAAAAATTCAAAATAAATATTTTACTGCGCAGAAAGATGAATTATAATCCGATTTTGCTCCAACTTTGCAAATCTTAATATTTGCATCAGTGCTAGGTTAGGTGCGAAAATGGACAATATCTGTTCACTCCATCAAGTAGCTCCCCCACAAAGTGTCAAAATTTTGAATAATTTCAACTCTTATAAAATGTGATGTAAGAATTCGATTGTCTTCATCTTTCACATGTCCCAATATTTTTATTAACCCAAGTTCTGGCGTTAAGATGGAATATATCTGTCTACTCCTTCTGATACACGCCCCACAAAAGTCGATTTTTTTTAAAAAAAATATATATTTTCTGCACAGAAAAAGAAACAACAATCCGATTTTGCTCCAACTTTACAAATCCTAATATTTGCGTCAGTGCTAGGTCAGGTGCAAAAATGGACAATATCGGTTCACTCCATCGAGTACATTCTCTACAAAGGGTAAAAATTTTGAATAATTACAACTCTTATAAAATGTGATGATAATTTTCTTAAGCCAAGGTTTGGTTTTATGATGTCCACACCTTCTGGCTTCAACTTTGCATATCCTAAAATTTGCATCAGTGCCAGTTCAGGTGGGAAAATAGACAATAACGATTCACTATATCAAGTACCTCCCCCAAAAAATGTCGAAGTTTAAATATCCATTAGACACATGAAACGCGAAGTTAATATCAGATTCCATTAAGACTTGGCACATCTGAATATTTCTATCAACACAGGATCTGTTTTAAATACGGTAGAGATCGGACCATTCCTTCTAGTAACTTCCCCACAAAGGTCCAAAATTTGTATAACAAAAACGATAATAAAATTTGAAGTTAGCATCAGGTTCTCTTCAAATTTCATACATCCCATGATTTCTACTAACACAAGATCTGCTGTGAAAATGAAATATATCGGTCCACTCCTTCTGGTATTTCCCCCACAAAGAGTCAATTTTTTTATACCCTCCACCATACTATGGAGGGTATATTAATTTTGTCATTCCGTTTGTAACTCCTCGAAATACTCATGTCAGACCCAACAAAGTATATATATTCTTGATCAGCGTAAAATTCTAAGACGATTTAGCCATGTCCGTCTGTCTGTCTGTCTGACTGTCTGTGTGTCTGTCTGTCTGTCTGTCTGTCTGTCTGTCCGTCTGTTGTAATCACGCTATCTTTCGAACAAATTGAGATAGAAGTCTAAAATTTTGCACACATGTATATTTTGTCAGTAGGCAGGTTAAGTTCGTAAATGGGCCATGTAGGTCTAGCTTATCATATAGCCCCCATATAACGGTACCTCCCGATATTCGGTATTTTGATGATTTTAGCGACATTATTCACCGGAATTGTTTCAAGTTTGGCATTTGAAGTTCGTAATGGATACTACAGCCTAAGACAGAAAAAAATCTGTGTAGGTCCACGTCTTCGTATAGCCCCTATATAACGTTACCCCCCGATATTCGGTATTTTGATGATTTTAGCGACATTTTTTAACGGAATCGTTCCAAATTTGGTATTTGAAGTTCGTAATAGATGCTGCAGCACAAAACAGAAAATGGGCCATGTAGGTTCACGTCTTCGTATAGCCCCCATATACCATACCCTCCGATATTCGGTATTTTGATGATTTTAGCGACATTATTTACCGAAATCGTTTCAAAGTTGGCATTTGAAGTTCGTAATAGATGCTGCAGCATAAAACAGAAAATGGGCCATGTAGCTCCACGTCTTCGTATAGCCCCCATATACCGTACCCGCCGATATTCGGTATTTTAATGATTTTAGCGACATTATTTACCGGGATTATTTCAAATTTCGCATGTGAAGTTCGTCTGTGCAGGTCCACGCCTTCGTATAGCCCCCATATAACGGTACCCCCTATATTCAGTGTTTTGATGATTTTAGCTACATTATAAACAGATTTTTCTTCAAGTTTCGCATTAAAATATTGTAATAACTTATGACAAAAGTTGCCTATGCAGGTCCACGTCGTCGTATAGGCATTCGGTATTTTTCAGATTTTAACAGAATTTTTAACGGATTTTATTTATTTTTTTTTTTTGAAAATTGTCAAATTTGTACCAAATGGTGGAGGGTATTAAAAGTTCGGGCCGCCCGGCCGGCCCGGAACTTACAGCTTTTTTACTTATTTTTCCCTGAAGCTCATAAAACGGGAAATAAATACTCGATTCCCTTCAGACTTCGTACATCTCAATACTTCTTCTAACACAAGATCTGTTCTGAAGATAGTAAAGATAAAAAGGTAACGCAGAGTCTGTTGCGAAGATGAAATATATCTGCCATCCCCTCACCCATAAAGGGTCACAATTTTCAACACTTATGTATATCTGTCGTAATTTGCGAAACATGTCAGTGATTCCTTACAACTTGCTATATCTGAATATTTCTCTCAACCAGAAACCTGGGCTAAATATGGAATTTATGATTTTGCATAAAAGTAAATATAAATATTTGATTTTCTTGTAATTCTGCATATACCAATATCTATCAGAATCTGTATTAGAAGAAGTAGGAAAATTGAATACTTCGGTCGACTATGTCTGGTACCTCACGCACATTTTAACATTTCCTAAATATGTTCATATACTACACATAAAGTGAAGGATGTAACCAATGTAGCCCAATGTAGCACATCGCAATATATATATATATATATATATATATATATATATATTTAGGTCCGATACAAAATATATTTATATATATATATATATATATATATATATATATATATATATATATATATATATATATATATATATATATATATATATATATATATATATATATATATATATTTATTTAGGTCCGATACAAAATGGACAATATTGGCCCATTCCTTCGGAACCTATTCCATAGAGGGTCAACAATTTGAATAACGGTAACAGAAGTCAAAATATATTTAAATAATCGAACATTTGCTGGGGTTTTTCTATAGCTGGTTTTTCTTTATCCATACGGCAGCGGGATTGGAAATTGATGAGAATTTTTTTAACATTTGTTCGGCAGAAATAGAAAAAATTGCATTTTATTGTAAACCCCAGAAGTACAAGACATTACCAATCTGATTTCTTGGAATTCTGGACATCGTTCCATTATTGCTAAATAATTCTGAATAATTTTTTTGCTTATAAATTTGTCGTGTTCATGCCTTATTCTGCATTCCCTATTAAATAGTTCACAAGAAAAACAAAACGATAGCAACGCAAACTATCTAAACCCAATAAAATAATACGAATTGTAAGACAGCAAAGTTTAGACGGCTAGCATGACAGGCGCCTCAGCTGTTGGCAATTCTGAATATTCTCGTCCATTCAATTCGTTTTTATTATGGTATGTGTGTGTGTCTGAGCAATTCTGAGAAGTAATGTGCGAGAGTGAAACATAGTAAAATGTTATTTTAAATTGCTTATCGACTGACAATAAGAATTCCATTTCTATTTGGATGTTGTGGCGTATGAGTATTGACAGATAGAGAAATTATGTATACGAAACCGTGTTCAAGTTTTCGAAATGCTTAAAAATGAGGTTTTGTTGAAAACATGTTTAACTACAGCAAAAAGATGGATCTTACAATAAAATGTATTGGCCATTTAGTTGGAAACTACTTCAAAATATTAATCTGAAATGGATATGGTGTTTGGAGAAGTTTTACGGGGGATCACTTGCCGATTTTTTGATCACTTGTGGATTTTCTGAATTGCAAAGTAGCCCAAAATGCTTATGTTTCAATTGCCTAGTTTTAGGAATTTTTTTCTTACATCTGGAATATCAGGTATTAGATAAAGAAACATTTATCAGTTAAGAGGGGTTTGTTTAAAGGCCTAATGCCAATTGTTAATATTCAAGGAAATTATTATGAAATAGTTCTCAGTGAATTGTTGGTGTTTAAATTATTTAAATATATTTAACACACATTTTTATTTGTCCACAATATATATACGTTGTACAAATTATATGCCATATAATACATCACTGTCACACACAAATAAATCGTTGGTTTATGCGGGTGTTTTTTTCATATAAACATGCGGAAACAAAATTTTTGGTATATACATAAATATATGTATAAGGACATTTTCTTTGTAAAAACAAGAAAAATAGTATCAGTCGGTTTTGCCGACCCCCAGCATTGACTTATTATTATTATTCAAACTGTTGACTCTTTATGGGGATGTTCCGAGCTGGCCAATATTGACCAATTCGTATCTAACCTAAGGCTGGTATAAATATTACAACGTGCCAGATTTCGAGCGACTACTTCCTATATTTCATATTTTTTTTATAAATAATTTGGAAAATGTGTAATAGATATAGCGGATGAAGTACTCCACTTTTATACCCTCAGCCATATGGCTAGCATTAAAATGTGAATAAATCTCGTACTATCGCTCGTTACCGTGATACTGGTAGCGTAGCCCGACGTCAAGGAAGTGGACGGAAGAAACAGCATCATGAGCAGAAATGGTTCGAAAAGTAAAGAAGCGACTTGCTCGAAACCCACGCCGCAGTTGCCGAAAAATGACTAGTGAGCTGAACATATCGCAATATTCCATTCGACAAATATTGAAAAATGAGCTCGGGGTAAAGCCATTTAAATTCCAAAAAGTGCAAGAACTTACACCGCAACAGATAGAAAATAGACTCAAAAGAGCTAAAGAGTTACTTCGCTTGGCCGAAAGTGGTGAACTGCCGAATTTGGTTTTCTCCGATGAGAAAACATTCGTTGTCCAGCAGTTTGCAAACAAACAAAATGATCATGTTTACTTGCCAAAGAGGTCAGCTGAAAATGTGCACCTTCGGTTGGCCATCAGAACTCAAGCACCGGCCATGGTGATTTTGTGGGCCGTCATAACAGCCGAGGGTCGCTCTCCGCTCGTATTAATCGACCGTGGCATCAGAATAAATCAAAATGAGGTTTCTCGCTTACAATGGGCACCAAAATCTCCGGGTACCAATCCGTTGGACTATTGTGTCTGGGGTATTTTGGCATGCAAGGTTTGCACTAAAAAATACCAAAGTGTCGATCACCTTAAGCAAGCGCTTCGCCGGGAATGGGCCAAAATACCGCAGAACAACATTCGGGCAGCGTGTGACGGTTTCATTGGCCGTTTGAAGGCAATATTGGCAAAATATTTTTTTAAGAGGACGGCGCTACGTCCCACAGGGCAGAACCTACATTCGATTTTCAAAAAAAAGTTATTTTGCGGATTCTTTGTTATACCCTACAATACTATTTGTTGGGGGTATTATAAGTTTGATTGGCTTAGTCGAAATAACGGTTTTAGACCCTAGACCTCCGTTCAATAACATTTGGAGTCGATCTAGCGATGACCGTCTGTCCGTCCGTCTCTCTGTCTGCCTGTCTGGCTGGTGCGCATGAGTATCCTATTTGGTACATCGTAATATTTTTGTCAAACTTAGTTCGAGTTCGCAGATGGGCAATATTGGTCTATTCCTCTGGTACCACAAACAAATATTTTTTCTGCACAGAAAGATAAACGGTAATCCGATTTTGCTCCAACTTTGCAAATCGTAATATTTGCGTCTGAGCAAGTTCAGGTGAAAAATGACAATATCGGTCAACTCCATCAAGTACCTCCCCCACAAAGGGTAAAAATTTTGAATATATGTATATATATAAATATATTTATATATTCAAACATTTGTTGAGGGTATAAATCTGTCGGCAAAACCGTTTGACACTTTCTAACTTTTTTTTGTTGAATTTAAAATACTTTTTCTTATATCATTGACAGCATATGGATTCGTAGGTTATAATATATATTGTTAATGGATGTAAGTAAAAACACCGTCTGTTTCTCAAATAGTTGGGAAGATATTCTTAAATTACATAGACTTACCATGATTGGAGATTTTTTTTCTTTTAATATGGGCCTGTACAGAGTAAATTTGTGTTCTAACAACCCTCAAGACACACCAAATCTGGGGACCTTTAAAATTTCTTTTTGTTATTCGATTTGGGAAATTATTGTGGGATTTTGTGTTATATTCTCTTTTTTATTATATCGGATACGATGTAGATATCCAAGAAGATAAGGAGGAGGCACCTCATTTGACCTTTCTATAAACAACCCATAATATTTCTTTCCGTGATATACGATCTTTGAAAGCTTTATAAAAATATATTTTAAAAATATAATTAAATATAATATCTCTTTTTTTATTTATGTAAATAACAAAGCCAAAAAAAAAATAATAATTAATTAATAAAATATGTATGCACAAAAATATATGAAAAAATTAAATTTTTATTTCCATAATATAAAATTAATTATATTTTTACATTAACCTTAATTTAATCCTCTGTGTTAAATTTTTTTAAGTCATAAATTCTGATTATGTTTCATTTAATTATTTTCTCTTCTTTTTTTATTATTCATTTTTGCAGATTTTATGATTTATGTTGTTGTTGTCGTTGTCGCCCCCCTCAGCCACCACAACCACCAACACCGACATAGCCATAGCCATAGCCACCATTATCATCAGCATCATCACAAGTTCCATTACCACCACCACAACCACGACCGCCATTACCACAATAGCCACCACCACCTACAAAAGAACCACAACAACAGCCACAAACTTAGGCTCTGTCTTGGCCAAGTTATCAGTCATCAGCGATCAGAACAGCCAGAATCACAGCAACAAAAGAAAATTGTCTAAAAAAAACCAAACAAAACCGCTTGTTCCCCCTCAACCACCACCACCAAATTTGAAAAACAAACGAATTATTAGAAATTCCCGCTTTTTGAGCCACAGACCACCAACACCACAAAGCAAAATCAAATCAAATCATCAGCCATATTAATGAAAAACGCCAGGAAAAAAGCAAGAAAAATAAATCAAGCAAAGCGCAGCAACAACAAAAAACCAAACTGATAGTCCAAAAAAAAAAAAAAAAAATATAAATCATCGACGAAAGACACCGACAGCCAAAGGCCCAACCAAAACCGAAAAAAAACAAGAAACAAAAAACAGGAAAAACTAAAAGAACAAATCATCAGCATTAAAAAATCTCAGTCAGTATCAGAATCATCATCGTCATCGCTATCGTCCATTGCCAACACCACCACTACCACTACCACCAACACCACCATAGCCATCGTCATCATCAGCGTGTTAGTGTTGTAGTAGTTGCCCGTACAAATCCAACACCGATTCCCTTATCCTCGTCCTCGTCACTTCCGTCGTCATCATGGCTACCATTAACTCGGTAAGTATTTTTTTAAAACAACAAAAACAAAAAACCAAAAAAACATAATTCTTCTTGTTTTTATTGCTTTTATTGAAATTATTTTGTTGTTGTAATCCCCATAAACCTACACACACAAATATTATTATGTATGCGGCTGTTTATGTCAGCATAATTACCAAACAGCCGGAAATATTATTTTTTTTTTGTTTCATTTGGAAAATTAAGTTTTATGGGTTTTTAATGATTCACTCCGGATTCCCTTTTGATAGGCGTAAAAATGTTGTTTCTTTGCGGCAAGTCATTCTAAATCAGGCAGAATGACGCCAGCATGGAGCACATGAAGTCTGGGCTGGCAGAGGGACATTTTTCTCTCTCTCTCTCCCCTCTATTCATTTATTACAAATGAATATTGAGAAATTATTTTGTTCAGATTTTTAGCCATAGAAGAGATACCATGGTGGGGCCCACAAAGTGATCCAGCAGATGTCCAAGATTCATCTTCTTTTTTTGCGTATGTGTTTCCAACACCTCCACAGCAATCGTACGTCACCATGTTCAAAAGAATTTCGACAAACCGACCCCTAAATGTTATGACAGATACAATTAGCATCAAAAAACACAAAAGATGAAAGACTTGGGAATAAAAATTTATAACCCCATAACAAAATGTCACATTAATTTCCAAAATAAAAAATATTTCAATATCAATTAGATTGTCTTGTGGCGGGCAGATTTATTGCCTTTCCATAAGAAATGGAAAAATTCATTTTCCATTTTAACAGCAATAGAATTTGAAAAACTAGTTTCGGAAAGAATACGAAATAAAATTCGAAAAGAGAAGTCGATAAACGGCCAGATTGAAGAAACTCTGAAGAATGGAAGATTCAAATTTAATAAGTTATAAGATATCAGTCGATTTGGTGACATATATACACCAAGCTTACGGACATAGACAGGATGGCGGCCCAGGAGGTCGGACACCCCCGAAATGTATATATATTCCGAATGTTTAACTTTTATATATTTATTTTTATACCCTACAACACTATGTGTTGGGGGTATTATAAGTTTGATTGGGCCAAATATTATGAAACACCACGAAATATTGGTTTCCCACATAGGAGAGAATATGTGGATCTTCCTATCTCGCCGAGCTGAGTCAATCTAGCTATGTGTGTCCATCTGTACATGTTAATTTGTAATCACTCTACAGGTCGCAATTATGGCCCACCAATTTAGAATGTAGGTGGTTGATATGGACCAAAAACCGAAATAAATTATGATTTTGCATTTGCTCTACAGGTCGCAATTATAGACCAATCAAAGCGGAAGTTAGCAAGGGCCTAGAGCATATGGCTGGGCAGAAGCCTTCCAATTTTGACGGTCATCGGGTAATATTTAGTAGGTAATATAGGCCACAACATTTGTATTAAATAAAATAAATAACGATTATAAGGGTTATTTCGGTTGCTTTAGGCCAAATCCGATTCAGGACATTTGGATACGATCTAGCGATGTCCGTCAACCGTATGGCTGGCTGGGAATATTTGATTTGATCCAAACTTGGTACATCGTAATACAAGTGCCAATCTTTTAGATCGGGTTCGGAGATGGGTAATATCGATTCACTCCTTCTGGTACCTCCCCCACAAAATGTCAACATTTTCAAAGAAAATAATTTACTGCACAGAAAAAGTAGGGATAATCGGATTTTGCTCAAATTTTGCACATACTAATATTTGCATCAGGTCGGTCAACACCATTAAGTACCTACCCCACAAAGGGTCAACAAGGCTTTAATACACTCTCCAGAATATTTATGCGATAATATTTGGCATTTATTCCAATGCCACGGTCGATTAATACGAGCGGAGAGCGGCCAGCACCATCACTATGGCCGGCGCTTGAGTTCTGGTGGCTAACCGAAGGTGTCCATCTTCAGCTGACCTCTTTGGCAAGTAAACACGATCATTTAGTTTATTTACAAACTGCTAGACAACGAATGTTTTCTCATCGGAGAAAATCAAATTCGTCAGTTCACCACTTTCGGCCAAGCGATGCAACTCTTTAGCTTTTTATACCCTCCACTGTACTATGGAGAGTATATTCAGTTTTTAAACCTCCTCGAAATACTCATGTCACACCCAACAAAGTATTCTTGATCAGCTTAAAATTCTAAGTCGATGTCTGTCTGTTTATCTGTCCATCAATCTGTTGTAATCACGCTATCTTTCGAACGAATTGAGATAGAAGGTTAAAATTGTCCATACATGCGTAGTTTATCAGTAGGCAGGTTAAGTTCGTAAATGCGTCATGTAGGTCCACGTTTTCATATAGCCCCCATGTAACGATACCTCCCTATATTCGGTATTTTGATGATTTTAGCGACATTACTCACCGGAATTGTTTCACATTTGGTATTTAAAGTTCGAAATGGATATTACAACCTGAGACAGAAAATTGTCTGTGCAGGTCTACGTCTTCGTATAGCTCCCTTATAGCGCTACCTCCCTATATTCGGCATTTTGATGATTTTAGCGACAATATTCATCGGAATTGTTTCAATCTTGGTATTTGATGTTTGTAATGGATACTACAGCCTATTACAGGAGATTGTCTGTACAGGTCCCCGTTTTCGTATAGCCCCCATATATTCGGTATTTTGATGATTTTAGCGATATTATTCACCGGCATCGTTTCAAATTTCGTAGTGGAAGATACCAATGCATACTACAGCCTATGGCAAAAATTTTAGCGACATTATTTACCGGAATTATTTCGAATTTCGTATTTGAAGTTCGTAACAGGTACTAGAGCCTATGGCAACAATTTTTATATGCAGGCCCACGTCTTCGTATAGCCTCCATATGACAGTTCCTCCCGATATACCGTATTTTTATTATTTTTGAGACATTAAATCAAATAAATCATCAAAACTTTCGTATGTAGGTCCACGTCTTCGCATGGTCCCCATATAACGGTACCTCCCGATATTCGATATTTTGATGATTGTAGTGTCATTTTTCGCCGGAGTAGTTTCAAATTACATATTTGGAGTTCGTAATAGGAACTACAGTCTGTGATAAAAAGTATGCAGGTCCAGATCTTCGCATAGGCTCCATATATCAGTACCTCGTATTTAAAGTTCGTAATGGATGTTACAGCCTTTATTATTCACCGTTTATTTCATGATTCGAATTTGAATATGGCTTATGAATTGAATATGGCTTATAACAAACAATACCTACGTAGGTCCACGTCGTATAGACACCAATATAACGGCTATATTCGGTATTTTTAAGATTTTAAGAGAATTTTTAATGGATTATAATTTTTTGAAAATTTTCAAATTCGTTCCAAATGGTGGTGGAAGTTAAGTTCGGCCTTGCCAATCTTACTGCTTTTTTTCTGTTGCGGTGTAAGTTCTTGAACTTTTTGGAATTTCAATGGCTTTACCCCGAGCTCATTTTAAAATATTTGCCGAATGGAATATTGCGATATGTTCAGCTCACGATCCATTTTTCGGCCACTGCGACGCGGGGTTCGATCAAGTCGTTTCTTTACTTTTCGAACCATTTCTGCTGATGTTCCTTGACTTCTGGGCTACGTTACCAGTATCACGGTAACGAGCGATGGTACGAGACACAAATGATTTATTCACATTTAAATGCTGGAGTGCTCTAACGATAGCCACTTGTGGTTTTCCTGCCAAATATAAAGAAATCACACTATCACGCTTGAATTCCATCACGAATAACTTTTTTTCTGGAAAATTCTCACCAAAATGATTTTGTGCAATTGTAAAAAATATAATGAGCTGTCACTGGAATATTTTTGGCAGCTGTCGGACGAGTGGCTAAGAAATGATAGTAGTTTGAAGTTGGTTGCAGTTTTTTCATCTCACCATGTATAACGATATAAAATGTTTTCGAAAGACAGTGGGTTTTCTGGTACTCGTTTTAGTAAGTTCCAAGATCGAGTTCCGAAAGCTTAATTAAATTCTTGTTTTATATATCCCTACAAGGAAAAATTCATTATTTCATCTTTGTATGATCCCCGATTTGGTCCAAACCTTATATTATTATACCCTACACCACAAGGTGGTCAGGGTATTATGTCTTTGTGCAATTGTTTGTAACAGGCAAAAGGAAACGAGATAGACCCAAAGTTCCTTTTGATGATCTGCATAGAATCCAATTCTGAGTCGATTTATGCATGTCCGTCCGTCCGTCCCTCCCTCCCTCTGTCCATGTATTTTTGTAAACAAAGTACAGGTCGCATTTATTGCCCGATCCAGATGAAATTTTGCACAAATCATTTGTTTGGCCCAAGGACAAACCCTATTGAAATTGGAGATAATCGGTCAACATTTAGATATAGCTCCCATTATATCTTCGTCTGATTTACCTTTTATTGTGCACCAAACTTGTAATGTCAGCCCGAATTGTATGGAATTTTGCATATACACCCAAATTAGGGCTGAAAATAAGTATGTCAAATATGATCGAAATCGGTTCAGATATAGCTATAGCTCCCATATATATTGTTCATCCGATTTGTTATTTTTGTCCTCCGCAGCCGTAATATGCACTCTTTAACAACAATATTTGGGGAAATATATCAAATATAGCTCAGAAATACATTTGCTAAATTTTATGGAGATCTGTTCAGATTTGGATATAGCTCCCATTTATAACTTCGTCCGATTTACCTTTGATTGTGCACCAAACGTCTAATATTTGTCCAAATTGGATGAAATTTGGCACTTACGACCGAATTGAGTCTAGAAGCTAATATGTCAAATTTGGTGAAGATTGGTTCAGATATAGCTATAGCTCCCATATATAGTGTTCCTCCGATTTGTTATATTTGTTACCCACAGCCGTAATATGAACTCCGTAACAACGATATTCAGGGAAATATATCAAATACAGCTCAGAAATATCTTTGCCAAATTTTATCGAGATCGGTTCCGATTTGGATATAGCACCCATATATATTTTTATCCGATTTCAAATTAATTGTGCACAAAATTGGCAATGCAAGTCCGAATTTAAAAGATAAAAATGCTTCGGCATATTTAGTCCTTTGAATTTTAAGTTATAATTGTAATCATAGGGTGTATGATTGAGTTCTTCCATAAAAACTTTTAATTGTTATGTGGAGCTCAACTAAATTAGCAAAGTGGTGTAGGTTATCATAAAGTCGGCCCCGCCCGACTTTAGGACTTTCTTTAGAGGTTTAAGGATAAAATCGTAAATCCCAACACGCCTTAAGCGGTATGGGCCGTCGCTCAACTCAAATTTGCACATTATGTCCATCAGATCGAGTTCCGAAATCATCTAGCTTCATGTAAATTCTTGTTTTATATATCCCTACAAGGAAAAATCCATTATTTCATCTTTGTATGATCCCCTTATATTAATTTTCCGATATTCGTCCAAAACAAATTATGACCTTTTACGCGACATACACACGTTTTTACAGTTTTTAAGTGACAATAAAAGTGTGGACGTTCAATTGTGTATGGGTTGTTTTTCTTGGTGTTGTTGTAAAAATCACAAATTTATTGGCCATTCCGAAATGAAGTGTCACTTGCGGAACGTTAAATCTTTATGACAGACAATAAATCTTTTGGCACATTTAAACGTTTTCGGACACACCACAAAAACAATAACAACAACAACAATGAAAAACAACAATTATTTCACATAATTATGACTAAATAATACTTTAAATGATTATTTAATACATCATTGACAAGTGGACAAGAAGAGGAGCACAAAAAAAAAAAAAAACAAAACAAAAAAATATACAAATAAATGGAAAATAAAATATAAAAACGCCCACTGGGACAAATGATGCAATTCTAAATATAGGCAAAAGTGGATAGACATACATCTGTATATGTATGGGTGTGGGGTTGTGTTTTGTTGTTGTCACCGGGCAAAAAGTATGGGGGTGATATTATCCAATAAGAAGCTACGTCTTCTATGACAAATGACGTTTATGAATTACGTACATTGAACTAAATGAGTCTTTGGCCCTCCATGCCTTCAAAAGTCGGAGAAAAAATTCCATAACCAAATAATATAAAAAAAATAAAAATTTAACACAAAAAATTGGCATTCTTTCCATTGTTTTGTTTAGAATTTCCGGCTTTCGTCTTGTTGCATATGTCCCACAACAAAATAGCCATCCATCTTAGTCACAGTGGGATGTATGGAAAATATTTTTAGGTAAAAGGAAATAAATAAAAGTATGTATATAATTAAACAACAGGCTTGCCGAGACCATATGAAGCGGCTGAGGCTAGAATCTGAAATGAAATTTTGCAAGAAGGTCAGTCTTGGTGCGTAGGCATGTGATAAGGCTGGGTTTTTGGAAATCCATAATAAAAGGTACTAAAATATAATACAAATTTAAAATGTTATATTGTACAAAAGGAATGGGCTAGAATTCTAAAATTCGGAATGAGAGTCACTAATGGAGTGCATCTTCACCAAATTTAACATACTAGCTTCTAGACTCAATTCGGTCATAAGTGCCAAATTCCATCCCATTTAGACAAATATTGGACGTTTGGTGCACCATTAAAAGTAAATCGGACGAAGTTATATATGGGAGCTATATCCAAATCGGAACCGATCTCGATAAAATTTTGGCAAAGATATTTCTGAACTGTATTTGATATATTTCCCCAAATATTGTTATTGCAGAGTGTATATTACGGCTGCGGAGGACAAAAATAACAAATCGGATGAACAATATATATGGGAGCTATAGCTATATCTGAACCGATTCCGATCAAATTTGGCATACATATTTTTAGGCCTAATTTGGGTGTATGTGCAAAATTTCATACTATTCGGGCTGATATTACACGTTTGGTGCACAATAAAAGGCAAATCGGACAAAGATATATATATGGGAGCTATATCTAAATTTTTACCGATTATCTTCAATTTCAATACGGTTCGTCCTTGGGCCAAACAAATGATTTGTGCAAAATTTCGTCTGGATCGGGTATTAAATGCGAACTGAACTTTGTTCACAAAAATACATGGACAGACGGACGGACGGACGGACATGCATAAATCGACCCAGAATGTGATTCTATGCAGATCATCAAAAGGAAGTATGGGTCTATCTCGTTTCCTTCTGCCTGTTACAAACAAATGCACAAAGACATAATACCCTGACCACTTTGTGGTGTAGGGTATAATAAAAGCTTAGTGATAAGATAGAATCAAAAGGGGAAAGTAAGTTTCAAATATATGAAGGTGGTTTTGGAAATGTGTACTTAGTGTGCGAACTTTACTAAATGGTGCTTAATTTGGAAAAGTTTGGTTTAGGATGAACGAACGAAGCCTGAATGTGGAAATTTTGTATTGGGGACCCTGATGATGGTTGTTAATAAAGAAGTGGTTTTTAGAGATGTATACGCACAAAAGTTACCTTATAGTACATTGGATAGCTTCCATATATATTTTCGACCGATTTTACACATCTGATACACCAAACACGATATTCCAATGAAATTCGGAATGAGTGACGGAATACACAAATAAATTTGTAAAATTATATTTCAATCGGTCCTGATTTGGATTTAGCACCCATATATATATATTTTTTTCGGGAGATTTGACATAATTGATGCACCAAACGCGAAAAGTAAAAGGAAATAAAATATGGTACAAAAAATAAAAAAAAAAAAAACAGAAAAATTGTCAATTTATATTGAAATTGGTTGAGGTTTGGAACCAGCTCCCATATATAAATTTCGGCCGATCTCATATATTTGATACACGAAACACTGTATGTTTGTCCGATTCCAATGAAATTTGGAATGAGTGACAGAATTTGGTACAAAAATAAATTCAAAATTATAAAACCGGAAATGTTTCAAATTTTGTATTTGAAGTTCGTAACGGATACTACAGCCTATGACAGAAAATTGTCTGCGCAGGTCCACGCCATGGTATACCTCCCATATAACGGTGTCTCCCATTATTCGGTACATTGATGATTTTAGCGACATTATTTACCGGAATTGTTTCAAAATTGATATTAGAAGTTTGTAATGGATACTACAGCCTATGACAGAATATTGTCTGTGCAGGTCCACGTCTTCGTATAGCCCCCATATAACGGTACCTTTCGATATTCCGTACTTTGGCGATTTTAGCGACATTTTTTACCGGAATTGTTTCAAATTTAGTATTTGAATTTCGAAATGGATACTACAGCCAAATACAGAAAATTGTCTTTGCAGGCCTACGTCTTCGTATAGCGGTATATCCCGATATTCGGTATATTCTTTCAAATTTATATATATATATTATATATTCTTTATATATATTCTATATATTCTATATTCGGTACATTCTTTATATTTGAAGTTCGTAATGGATATTTCAGCCTATGGCAGAACCATATAATGGTTCCTCCCTATATTATGTATGAGCTACATTATTGACCGATTTTTTTTCAAATCTCGCATTTCAATATTGTAATGGCTTATGACAAAAGTTGCCTATGCAGGTCCACGTCATCGTATAGACCCTAAAATAACGGCTGTATTCGGTATTTTTAAAATTTTAACAGATTTTTTTTTTAATTACCAAATTCGTTCCAAATGGTGAAGGATAATAAAAGCTTGTTCCAAGCTGAAAGACCTTGATGAGTTTATTGATAATAAATTTTTCTGAGGCAAGATTTTAAGATATTTAGTAATTATACCCTACAACACTATGTGTTGGGGGTATTATAAGTTTGATTGGGCCAGAATTTATGTAACACCTCGAAATATTGGTTTCCCACATAGGAAAGTACATATGGATCTTCCTAGCTCGCCGAGCTGAGTCGATCTAGCTATGTATGTCCGTCCGTCCGTCTGTCCGTCTGTCCGTCTGTCCATGTTAATTTGTAATCACTCTACAGGTCGCAATTATGGCCCGATGTTCACGAAATTTAGAATGGAGGTGGGGCTTAGGTCAGAATAGAACCCTATTTCTTTTGGAGATGATCGCATAATATTTAGGGGTTCAAATGGACCAAATACTGAAAAAATGTCGGATTTTGCAGTAACTATACAGGTCGCAATTATAGACCAATCGACGCGGAATTTCGCATGTAGCTAGAGTTTAGGGCGGGAAAGAAGCCTACCAATTTTGATGATCATCGGATAATATTTAGCGGGTAAAATAGACCATATCTTTTGTGTTGAAAAAATTCAAAATTTTTCATTAAACCTCGAATATTTTAAATCCCGGCGAAATCACAAAGCCATGACAAGGTTACTTCTGACCTTTACATTGATGTTAACATCCAAAACAACGGATATATAGCAAAATATGTGCGATATATATGTCTATCAAAGAAGATATGCTTGAAAAATCTCTTATATGTCGAGAACGGCTGAACTGATTTCAACAGTTCTCATTAATTCAGAATGGCCTCTTGGCAGGAAACATAAAACGTCTAAAAAATCGCATACAAATATCTCTCTAAAGATGAAAATATTGATTTTTTAAAATTTTCTCATATTTTTTCAATTTTGTCATATTTTTGGCATATTTTCATTTTGAATTAAACATTTGGTAATGTTTCTACAGCTAACAAAACTAAGTAGTTAGGATATCAGGATATCATATACAGATCGCATTTATGGCCCGATCCTTACGAAATTTTGCATGGGGATAAGATGAGGGTCAGAATAGAAGCCTACTCTTTTTGGAGATGATCGCCGTATATTTAGGGGTTGAAATGGACCAAAAAACTGCAAAATTGTCAGCAAGTCGTAATTATCAACCGATCCTCATGCACATTTGAATGAGGGTTACCGGACATTGCAAAAGCCAGTTTTGGATGGCCATCCAAAATTATTCAATGTGTGAAATAGTTTGCCAACTTTTGTAGACAAAATACGAAAATGACCATTCCAGTGACTTTTTGGAGAATTCACAAATACAGGAAAGACGCACTCCTGACTATTTCGTTAATGCTGATTCCGTTGAAGAATATAGTCAAATGTCTTTATCTCATATAGATGCGTTTCAGTCAAAAACCAATAATAAATGTTAATCTTTTACCACTTCGAGAGATTATAGGTCTTTGGGAAATATTGGTTCCAGATCTAGGAAGACCATTTAAATTAGTTTAAGTTGCTATTATTCGAAAATTAGAGAACGAAACCTGATGGTTTCCTTTATTATTTGTCACAATATCTTGTGGAATTCTTTCGAGTATCTCGCCTATATAAACTGTATCGTTTATTATAGTGTTGTAGGGTATTCAACGGTCGGCCCCGCTCGACTGTAGCCTTTGCTTACTTGTTTTTATTTTGCACTTAATATTAACCTGGTAGAAATGTTATGGTGTGTCTAGATTGGAACATTTGAGGAATATTTATAACTTCACCACATGGTTGTGTGGGTATTATGTCTTTGGTTTCTTACATGGAGAGGTAAGCGAGGTAGACCCATATTTACTTTTGGCGATCTTCATAGAATCACTTTCTGAGTCGATTTATGCATGTCAGTCCATCTGTCCGTATTCGTGTGTATTCTTGTGAACAAAATGCAAGCATTTATTATCCGATTGAGATGACATGTTTCCAAACAATATTTGTTTGGCCCAAGGACGAACCCTATTGAAATTGGTGAGAATCGGTTCAAATCTTCAAACGATTTCGGGTTAATTGCTCACCAAATGCCCATTATCTGTCCAGATGTCCTGAATTTTGGCGCATCCTACCGAATTTAGTCTAGGAGCAAGTACATAAAATTTGGTGAAAATCGGTTCAGATATAGCCATAACTCCCATGTACAGTGTTGCCCATATTCGACGGACCTTTGGACCCTTTGAGCCCATTCCAATCGACGAGGCTTGTCCGCAGGCAACAACTGCTGAGAACGGCGTTTTTGGGATGTTCTTGGGGACCTCTCAACACTGGCTCGTACGGCAGCGATATTCTCGGCCGATCGCCTGGTTCGATTTTTATATGGCCTCTTCGGATTAGAAAGAGCCTTACCAGTCGAAAATTTTTAGTTCTTAACTTAACGGTGTTCTTAGAAAAATCTGCTTGGACTGACGCTTCAAACGCGGTATGTCATTATGCGATGTGACATCTCTGTCAAAAGTTATGGCGTTGCCAGATGGGTCCGTCGAATATGGGCAACCCTGTATATGTTTCATCCATTTGGTGTTTAAGTCCCTCACGTTCGTAATATGCATTCGACTACAATGATATTTGATACCAGGTATCAGGTAGAGCTAAGAAATACTTCTGCCAAGTTGTATTAAGATCGGTTCAGATTTGGATATAGCTCCCATGTATACCTTTATCCGATTTCAGGTTATTTGTGCACCAAATGGCTAACATCAGCCCAAATGAAGTGAATTGTGGCACTTCCAACCGAATTCAGCCTAACAGAAAGTACATACAATTTGGTGGAAATCGGATATAGCGTTAGGTTCCATATACAAGTTTCATCCGATTTCGAATTTTAATCCCTTACACCCATAAAATGCTCTCCATAACAACGGTATTTGGTGCCAACTATCAGATACAGCATATAAAAACCTATGCCAAATTTTATCGAGATCGGTTCAGATTTGGATATAGCTCCCATATATATCTTTATCCGATTTCAAGTAAACTCTGCACCAAAGGAATAATACAAGCCCGAATTGAAAGGGCACAAAATGCCTCGTTTTTAGTAGAAATCGATTCAGAGGAGGATATTCGCCTCATATATATAAAGGCCTTTCCGTCTATGTGTAACTTCGACTATATAGATTTCATGGATTTATAGAAGAATAACAAGATCCTCTCATCAAATATAAAGAATTTTTTTTGTTAATTTTCTGGGAAACAAATGCAGTGTCTTCCTGAACAAATAACGTGGATTTAAAAAATCATGTTCTTTCTGGACATAGGTCATGGATTGTAAAAAGTAATATTTTTTTCCTGGGTTTTGATTTGAAAAAAAAACAAATTTTCAAAGTCTTTAAATAATTTTGCAAAGGCCAATTTTCTAAAAATATTTTTGTCTGGCCATAGTTATGAAATTTTAAAAATAATTTTTTAAACCTAAATTTTATTTTAGTAAAGCTTCTGTGGCTGTATATATGGTAGATGGTTGAAAAAAAAGTTAATGAATTTCCGGGTTCATATAGACAATTTTTTCTTAACCATGAAATTTTTTCTGGAAAAAATAGTCCATTTATTAATATTGTTAAAGAAACAACAATTCAAGAACTTTCCGCCTTTATATGAAATTTTTGATTAATATTTTTAATATGATGATCCTGAAGAAAATTTTCCATACGGTCTTTTTGCATCAAACAAGTGGAATTGTTCGATTATTCCCTGACTAAATTTGCATTTATAAATTTTGAATTTTTTAAGGCTTTAACGACAATTCACCCCATTGTGCATTGCATTATGTTGTATATATGTATGTATATTTGCAACTAGAAATCTACTAAGAAAATATGTCAAAAATTTGACCATATGCTTAGAAACAATGTATTTGAAATGCGATGGTCTTCCTTGTTATTTAAAAATACCAAATTTCAAAATTTCCTTTTGTTTTAAAATATTTTTTCTACTTTGATTTATCTATGTTAGGCAAATACAAATTGATGTCATTAGGAGGAAAATAGAAATACATAAAAATGTGTGGATAATTAACAGGAAGGTAGGGGGATGGGGGAAACTTGGCGAAGTGGAATAATTTTAGTTCATTATTTTTAAGTTTAGTTCAAGGAAAGTTTTTTTTTTTAATGCAATCTCTAGACAAAATTAGTTCCCGGTGATGTTGGTTAATTTTGAAGGAGAACATTAACAAAAACCTTCAATGTCAATGAAACAATGTCTGAGAGGTTTTTTTTTTGGCAAGCAAGGCTGTCATCAGCTGTCATTCGGAAAAATGAAAATATGAGTTAATGATGCTTTTGGTTTTCTCCCGCTGGAATTTTGTTGGTAATGATTACAGAGAATTTTTAAAATGAAACTAATAACAATAATAATATGTTCGCAAGCATATATAGGGTGAGATAAAAAATAGGAAAAAAATAGGAAATAGCATCAAATTTTAGAATAAGTTTAGATTTGTTGGAATTGGTCGCCTTTATGGTCTTCAAGCGGCCAATGAAACCGTCACACGCTGCCCGAATGTTGCTCTGCGGTATTTTGGCCCATTCCCGGCGAAGCGCTTGTTCGAGGTGATCGACACTTTGGTATTTTTTAGTGCCAACTTTGCTTTCCAAAATACTCCAGACACAACAGTCCAACGGATTGGTATCCGGAGATTTTGGTGGCCATTATGCGCTGCATATAAAGCGAGGAACCTCATTTCCATTTGTAACAATTCTTGCGTGGCGCGTGCTGAGTGCGATGGTGCTGAGTCCTGGTGGAATGTCCAAGGTCTGCGGCCAAAATGTTTGTGTGCCCAAGGCTTAAAACACCCTCCAGAATAGTTTCGCGATAATATTCGGCATCTATTCTTATGCCACGGCCGATTGATACGAGCGGAGAGCGACCATCGGCTGTTATGGCGGCCCACACCATCACCATGGTCATCACCATGGCGCTTGAGTTCTGGTGGCCATCCGAAGGTGCACATTTTCAGCTGACCTCTTTGGCAAGTAAAAACGATCATTTTGTTTGTTTACAGACTGCTGGACAACGAATGTTTTCTCATCGGAGACGGAGAAAACCAAATTCGGCGGATCATCACCGAATTTTATTCACAATTTAATGCTGGAGTGCTCTAAAGATAGCTACTTGTGGGTTTTCGGCCAAATATAAAGAAATGACACTATCACGCCTAATTCTATCACCAATAACTTTTTATACCCTCAGCCATATGGCTACAGAGGGTATATACAATTAGATGCGGTCAAAACGTGCCTAGTTGAAATAACGGGCCTCTTTGGACCAAATCCGTTTCACAACATTCGGAGTCGATCTAGCGATGTCTTTCCATTCGTCTGTCTGTCTGAATGGTGCGCACGATAACTCTCGAAGGTAGTATCCGATATGGTCCAAACTGGGTACATCGTAGTATTTTTGTCAAACTTAGTACGAGTTCGGAGATGGGCAATATCCTTCTGGCACCTCCCCCACAGAAGTTCGAAATTTTCAAAAAATATATTTTTTGCAAAACTTTGCATATCCTAATATTTGCTTCAGTGCTAGGTCAGGTGTGAAAAACTCCTCCTAGTAACACCTCCACAAATTGTAGAAATTTGTAAAAAAAAATTTCTGTACAGAAATGGAAGCAATAATCTAATTTAGCCCTAATTTTGCAAATCCTAATATTTGCGTCAGTTCTAGGTCTCGTGCCAAACTGGATAATATCGGTCCATTCCATCTGGTACCTCTCCCACAAAGGTTCAACATTTTAAATAACTATAACTCTTATAAAATGTGATATAAGAGTCCGATTGTCTTCAAGTTACACACATCAAAATAGTTTTATTAACCCAAGGCCTGGTGTGAAGATGGAAAATATCGGTTTCCTCCTTCTGATACCTATCCCACAAAGTGTTTAAATTGTGAATATCCATGAAGCTCATAAAACGTAATATTAACATCCGATTCCATCCAGGCTTTGGCACATCTCAATGTTTCTATCAAAACATGATCTGTTATAATTATGATAAAGATCGGGCCATTTATTCTAGTACCTTCCCTACATAGGGCTTATGTTTTGAAAAATAAAACGCTCAAAGAAAGCGAAATAAGCATCCAACTATCTTCAAATTGTACACACACACACACACACACACACACAAATTGTAGCTAACACAAGATCTGCCTGTACCTCATCCCTAAAGGGTCACAATTTTCAATACTTTTATCTGTCATAACTTGCGAAACAAGTCAGCGATTCTTTAGCACTTGCTGTATCTCGACCAGAAACCCGAATGAAGATGGAGTTTATGATTTCGCATAAAATTGGATATAAATGTTCGAGACCTTAATAAAAAATTTTGGGATTTCCGCCTTATTCCTTCACTCAATACTAAATTTTGTATCATTTAGCATTTTTCGTTCAAATATAGGACAAATTTCCAAAACCACCTCCACATCTTAACCACAGACATCAATAGAGAGAAATTTCGGGATTTTAGCCGTATTCCTTCACCCAGTACCCAATTAGTATTTTTTGTACAAATAGAGGACGGACCGCCTCCATATTTTAACCACAGACACCAAAAGAGACCAAAATAACAGATATCAGGATTCTAGATTTATTCCTTCACCCAGTACCAAATTTAGTATTTTTTGTAGAAATATAAGAAGGACTTCTAAGACCACCTCCAGCATTATTCCTTCACTCAATACTAAATTTTGTATCATTTAGTAGTTTTCATTCAAATATGGGACGGGTTTCCAAAATCACCTCCACCTCTTAACCACAGACATCAACAGAGACCTAAATAACAAATTTCGGAATTTTAGAAGGAATACGACTAAATTTAGTACCAGTACTAAATTTAGTATCATTAAGTATTTTTTTTTTTTTTTTTTGCACAAATATAGGACGGACTTCCAAAACCACCTCCATATTTAAACTACAGACACCAAAAGAGACCTAAATAACAGATATGAGGAGTACAGATTTAATCCTTCACCCGTACAAATATAGGACGCACCACCTTCATATCTCATCAGCAGACACCAATAGAGACGTAAATAACAAATTTCGGGATTTTAACCGTATTCCTTCACCTAGTACCAAATTAATTATAGTTTATTTCATATTTTAACCACAGACACCAAAAGAGACCTCAATAAAAAAATTGGGGATTTCAGCCTTATTCCTTCACTCAATACTAAATTTTGTAACATTTAGTAGTTTTCGTTCAAAAATAAGACGAATTTCCAAAACCACCTCCACACCACTTAACCACAGACACCAATAGAGACGTAAATAACAAATTTCGGGATTTTAGCCGTATTCCTTCACCCAGTACCAAATTAGTGTCATTTAGTATTTTTTTGTACAAATATAGGACGGACTTCTAAAACCACCTCCATATTTTTACGACAGATACCATAAAAAGGGACCTTAATAAAAAATTTAAGGATTTCAGCCTTATTCCTTCACTCAATACCAAATTTTGTGTCATTTAGTAGTTTTCGTTCAAATATAGGACGGGTTTCCAAAACCACCTCCACATCTTAACCACAGACATCAACAGAGAGAGATTTCGGGATTTTAGCCGTATTCCTTCACCCAGTACCCAATTAGTATTTTTTGTATAAATATAGGACGGGCTTCCAAAACCACCTCCACATTTTAACCACAGATACCAAAAGAGACCTAAATAACAGATATCAGGATTCTAGATTTATTCCTTCACCCAGTACCAAATTTAGTATTTTTTGTAGAAATATAGGACGGACTTCTAAAACCACCTCCAGACCTTAATAAAAAAATTGGGGATTTCAGCCTTATTCCTTACCTCACAATACTACATTTTGTATCATTTAGTAGTTTTCGTTCAAATTTAGGACAGATTTCCAAAACCACCTCCACATCTTAACCACAGACACCCATGCCAATATTTATACCCTCAGCCATACGGCTACAGAGGGTATATATCATTTGATACGGTCAAAACGTGCCAAGTCGAAATAACGGTTTTAGACTCTAAGTCTTTTTGGACCAAATCCGTTTCAGAACATTTGGAGTAGATCTAGCGATGTCCGTCCATCCGTCCGTCCGTCTGTCTGGCTGGTGCGCACGATAACTCTCGAAGGAAGCATCCGATTTGGTCCAAACTTGGTACATCGTAATATTTTTGTCAAACTCAGATCGAGTTCGGAGATGGGCAATATCGGTCCACTCCTTCTGGTACCTCCCCCACAAAACGTCGAAATTTTCAAAAAATATATTTTTTGCACAGAAAGAGAAAGGATAATCCGATTTTGCTCCAACTTTGCAAATCCTAATATTTGCATCAGTGCTAGGTCAGGTGTGAATATGGACAATATCGGTCCACTCTATCAAGTACCTCCCCCACAAATGGTCAAAATTTTGAATAATTAACACTCTCATAAAATGTGATGTAAGAGTCCGATTGTCTTGAAATTGCACATATTCCAATATTTTCTTAAACCCAAGATCTGGTGCTAAAATGGAATATATCGGTTCTCATCTTCTGGTACCTCCCCCACAAATGGTCGAAATTTAAAAAAAATATATATATTTTTTTTTTGCACAGAAAGAGAAAGGATAATCCGATTTTGTTTCAATATTGCAAATCCTAATATTTGCGTCAGTGCTAGGTCTGGTGCGAAAATGGACAATATTGGTCCACTCCTTCTGGTACCTCCCCCACAAAAGGTCGAAATTTTAAAAAATATATTTTTTGCACAGAAAGAGAAACGATAATCCGATTTTGCTCCAACTTTGCAAATCCTAATGTTTCTATCAGTGCTACGTCAGGTGCAAAAATTGATAATATCGGTCCACTCCACCAAGTACCTCCCGCACAAAGGATAAACATTTTGAATAAATTTAAGTCTTATAAAATGTGATGTAAGTTTCCGATTGTAATCAAATTTCACACATCCCAATATTTATACAAACCCAAGCTCTGGTATTAAGATGGAATATATTGGTCCACCCCATCTGGTATCTCCCCCACAAAAGGTCGAAATTTTGAATATCCATGAAGCTCATAAAACGCGAAATTAACATCGTATTCCATTTGGACTTGGTACATCTGAATATTTCCATCAACACAGGATCTGTTTTAAAAACACGGTAGAGATCGGACCATTCCTCCTGCTACCTCCCCCACAAAGGGTCAATGTTTTAAATCCGAAATCGTTTATAAAATCCGAAAAAAGCATCAAGTTCTCTTTATATTTCACACATCCCATTATTTCCACCAACAAAAGATCCGTTGTGAATATGGGATATATCGGTCCACTCCTTCTGGTAGTCCCCCACAAAGGCTCAAAATTTCGAATACCCATTAAGCTCATAAATAGCGAAATTGACATCCGATTCTATTCAAGACTTGGTACATCCCAAAATTTCCATTAACACAACACAGTCCAAACCTAGCACGTCGCAATATTTATATCATATTTATTTAGGTCCGAAACGAAATCACCAATATTGGTCAATTCCTTCGGGGACAACTGCATTAGGGGTTAAACCTTTGAATAATTATAACAGAAGTCAAAATATTTTTAAATAATCGAATATTGGCTGAGGGTATACATCTGTCGGCAACACCGACCGATACTTTTTTACTTGTTTTAACTGTATTAGATGAAGTGAAATATTTTGGTTCGCTATATCTGATACATCACTCATATTTCCACATTTTCCAAAAATTTGAACATATCTCATATTTAGTACAGGGAATCGTCTATATAGTCCACATATGGCACAATATCAGATATGGGGTATACATCTGTCCTTTTAGTACGCACCAAGACTGACTGTGCAAATTTTCACGATTTTAGCTTCAGCCGTTGTTTCTGAGCTTTGATTCTTGATCAGTCATTCGGCCAGTTTTTTTACTGCACTTTTATATATATAATACCGATTCCTACTACCCCATAATTTCCACCACAAATACACATATTATTGTATATGTGCTTGCTCCCTCACCTCACCTCAACTCACCTGAAATGAAATAATTGAAAATAAGGAAACGCGAAAAAGTAAAAGTGTTTTTCAATTTCATGGTCTGTCTTGGTTTTTTCTTTTATTTTAGGTTGTTGCTTCCAAATTTTGTTATTATTTTTGGCATAATTTTTACGTCACCTGCCACTCACACTGATTCTCAGCTACACACAGTCATCCCCACACACACTCACACCCACATTTCATAAATATCGACAGCATACTCAGTGTGTTAGGATATTTTATAAACACACGATGATTTAACTGACATTGACATTTGATTGACACATGAATCATCACACATGCAATTTGAGTTTTTCTCACTTTTTTTTGGTGGTCTGTCAGTGCCCTTCCTTTCCGCCCCTTGATGATGATTTTTAAAATGAAAATATAATTTTTCGAGCGAGAAATTTTGAGGTAGCGCATATACCATTACCAAGAAGTAGATCAACAACAATAACAAAAGCACGACTAACCATAACAATCATAAATACACAATATTAAATGTTTATATTAATTGTTATTGTTATTATCTTTTGTGTGTGTGTAAACAGCAAAAATTTATTGTTAATTAGCGAGAAAAGTATGAAAATATGAGAAGAAGAAAAAAAAAAAAACGAAGGAAAACATTTTATGACGGCATAAATGGTTGTGCGAAAAGATGTAAAAATGTTACGTTGTTGTTGTTGGTGTTGCTTCTGTTGTGGCACATTAATATTCTTTGAACCGGAAACATATGTGGGTATGTCTGTGGTGTGTTGTTATCCTAAGGAAGCATTCACTCATTCATTCACAAAAGGAAAAAGGATGTTGATTTTGGGAGGAGAATAAGGGAAACGCAATAATATAAATATGGAAATATAATTCGCACTTATTTTTACATAATTCGGGTAATATATTTTTTTCCAATATTTGTATTAATGCGAAAATGATTTCTTTCAACGCGGTGAAAATTAATTTCTTAGGAATTGATTGCTTTATCTTTCAAAATGAGATCTTGAAAAAATGTGGATATCGTAGGGAGTTTTTTTTGAAGAAAATACATGAATTGCACTTGACCTGGTCTACCAGGTGGACTACAACTACTAATTTCTTTACTTTCACATTTTACATCTTTTATACCCTCCACCATACATAGTAGGGGGGGGGGGGGGGGTATATTAAGTTCGTCATTCCTTGATCAGCGTAAAATTCTAAGACGATTTAGCCCTGTCCGTGCGTCCGTCTGTTGTAATCACGCTACAGTCAAAACGAATCAAGATAGGAAGCTAAAATTTTGCACAGATCTCTCTTTTGTCTGCAGGTAGGTCAAATTCGAAGATGGGCTATATCGGTCCACGATATCGTATAACCCCCCGTATATCGGCACCGATATTCGGTATGTTTAAGATTATAACATAATTTTTAATGGATTTTTTTATACCCTCCACCATACATAGTATGGAGGGTATATTAAGTTCGTCATTCCGTTTGTAACTCATCGAAATAATCATTTTAGACCCAACAAAGTATATATATTCTTGATCAGCGTAAAATTCTAAGACGATTTAGCCCTGTCCGTCCGTCTGTTGTAATTACGCTACAGTCTAAACGAATTAAGATAGGAAGCTAAAATTTTGCACAGATCCATCTTTTGTCTTTTGTCGAAGATGGGCTATATCGGTCCACGATATCTTATAGCCCCTATATAACGGTAGCCACATTTTTCAATGGAATTGTCTGAAAATCCACACAAGTAGTTCCTGGTGGGTACTTTATACCTCGGCAGAGAATTATCTATATAGGTCCACAATATAGTATAGCCCCATATAACGGCACCCCCCGGTATTCGGCATTTCGATGATTTTAACCACATTTTTCAATGGAATTGTCTGAAATTCCACGAAAGGAGTCCCTTGTGAGCATTTTTTGAATTGAATTACTTTACCCCCTGAGAGAGAATTATCTATATAGGTCCACGATATCGTATAGCCCTCATATAACGGTACCCCCGTTATTCGGTATTTTGTCGTTTTTAGCCATATTTTTCAACGGAATGGTCACAAGGGGTTCTTTGTACACAAGGGGATTTTTGTGAGCACTTTACCCCCGACAGAGAATTCTCTATATAGGTTAACGATAACGTATAGCTCCCATATAACGGTACCCCGCGATATTCGATATTTTGATGATTATAGCCACATTCTCCAATGGAATTATCTGAAAATCCACACAAGGAGTTCCTTGTGAGTACTTAACACCCAGACATAGATTTGTCTTTATAGGACCACAATATCGTATATCCCCCCATATATTGGCACCTTCCTATATTAGATATTTTAAAGATTTTAAAAGAATTTTTAATTCTAATTCGTTCCAAATGGTGGAGGGTATTCAAAGTTCGGCCCGGTCGAACTTACTGCTTTTTTACTTGTTATTTACTTATTTTTTTTTTTGAAATTTCCTAATTCGTTGCAAATGGTGGAGGGTATTCAAAGTTCGCCTTGGTCGAACTTACAGCTTTTTAATTTTTTTTTTTTTTTTTTGAAAACGTTGAACTATTTTTAGGACATGCCAGAAATAGAGGACCGATCTATTCCATTTCCCCACTTCATTTAATACTGGTAAAATTTTTGTGGTGTGTTATGTTTAAAGCAACTTGACACTTATTATACCCTCAGCCATATGACTAGAGAGGGTATATATCATTTCATACGTTCTAAACGTGCCTAGTCGAAATAACGGTTTTAGACCGTAGGTCTCTGCACCAAATACGTTTCAGGAAATTTGGAGTCGATCTAGCGATGTCCGTCCGTCTGTCTGTGTGGCTGGCTGGTGCACACGATAACTCTCGAAGGGAGTATCCAATTTGGTCCAAACTTGGTAAATCGTAATATTTTTGTCAAACTCAGATCTAGTTCGGAGATGGGCAATATCGGTCCACTTCTTCTGGGGTACCCACAAAAGATCGAAATTTAAAAAAAAAAAAAAAAAATAAATAAAAATAAAAAATAAAATAATAAATAAATAAAACATGCACAGAAAGAGGAAGGATAATCCGATTTTGCTCCAACTTTGCAAATCGTAATATTTGCATCAGTGCAAGGTCGAAAATGGACAATACCGGCCCACTCCATCAAGAACTTCCCCCATAAAGGGTCAACATTTTGAATAATTATACGCTACACCACATAGTGGTAAGGGTATTATGTATTTGTGCATTTGTTTGTAACATGGAAAAGGAAGCGAGATAGACCCATAGTTACTTTTGAGGATCTCCATAGAATCACTTTCTGAGTTGATTTATGTATGTCAGTCCGTCTGTCCGTCCGTTCGTTTGTCCACCTATTCTTGTGAACAGAATGCAGGTCGCATTTATTATCCGATTGAGATGAAATTTTGCACAAATCATTTGTTTGGCCCAAGAACGAACCCTATTGAAATTGGAGATAATCGGTAAAAATTTAGATATAGCTTCCATATATATATCTTCGTCCGATTCAGCTTTTATTGTGCACCAAACGTGTAATATCAGCCCGAATTGTATGAAATTATGCATATACACCCCAATTAGGCCTGAAAATAAGTATGCCAAATTTGATGAAAATCGGTTTAGATTTGTATATAGCTCCCATATATAACTTCGTCCGATTTACCTTTTATTGTGCACCAAACGTCTAATATTTGCCCAAATGGAATGAAATTTAACACTTACGACTGAATTGAGTCTAGAAGCTGGTATGTCAAATTTGGTGAAGATCGGTTCAGATATATCTATAACTCCCATATGTATTGTTCATCCGATTTGTTATATTTGTTACCTACAGCCGTAATATGCACTCCGTAACAACGATATTCAGGGATATATATGAAATACAGCACAGAAATATCTTTGCCAAATTTTATCAAAATCGGTTCAGATTTGGATGTAGCTCCCATATATCTTTATCCGATTTCAAATTAATTGTGCACCAAATGGGCAATACAAGTCCGAATTTAAAAGATACAAATGCTTCGGCATATTTAGTCTTTTGAACTTTAAATTATAATTCTAATCATAGCGTGTATGATTGAATTCTCCCATAAAAACTTTTAATTGTTATGCGGAGCTCAACTAAATTAGCAAAGTGGTGTAGGTTGTCATAAAGTCGGCCCGCCCGACTTTAAGACTTTCTTTACTGTGTTTTCTTACTTTTTCTTATTTTACAGACGCCGACTCCAGACCTCAAAATTTTTGTAGTCGGTCAAATACACTGTATGTCGACGTTACTTATTACTTCGTAATTAGGAAAGTAGACTCTTTTTCTTTGTATCTGCGTAAAGGAATTATCCATTATTTCCAACTGATGCTGATGCAGAAGGTAGTTGGTATAAATTACCTCGCTTAGGGGTAATTGGATTCGTACAGCTCTCAAGTGTATTTTGGGAAGTTTATTGGAAATCTAGAAGGGAATCGAATAAATTAAAATGAGCTAAAACAACTGCAAATGTCGTAAGAATTTTATAAAACACATCATTTTTTGTTTGCATTCTATGAATACATATATTTATAAAAAAATTGTGTATGTATGGATGTATGTGAATATATCTTCATCTACAATTGGCTAAAAGCGCATTTCTTCTTAGATTTTGCATAAATTTGTACTTGAGTTGTGATGCTGTGTGTTCTGTTGGCCAGTCCCAATCGTATAAGAATTCATGTTGCAAAAGACAAAATCAACAACAACAAAACAGAATAAGAATGCAAAACATGTTTGGCTTCTTATCTCTGTCATATGGTCCTGTTTGTTTAGAATGGATTTAGGGCACAACGAATTGTCTGATGAAGAAAAAAATAAAAAAAAATACAAAAGAATAAAATCTATGTAAATACGAATACAAACGGCATTTGTCTACTGTTTCATAGTCTTTCGTCGTATGGCCCTCCGTCTGACGGTCTGTTCGCTTGCATGATGCATTCTTCTTTCCTATGTACAATCATACATACATATGTATTTATTTGCAAACCGCATGTACTTTATATTTTGACATATATTTGAATATTTTTATAAATACATTGCAAAAAATAACATCAAGAATATATTTTTTTTATAAAAAAAACAACAACTGTGGGTTTCAATTCATTAAATTATCTTTTCCATAGACTCATAGACTTTTAAGTTTTGGTTCTGTATTTTATTTTTAATTTTTTAAAAGCCTTTTTAAATAAAATATTTCCATCAACCATCCACAACCCCATCCTTCAAACTATCAATCACCACAGGTGCACCATCATCCGTCAGTGGACGTTGCCACTTCGTTACCCATTGACATTTTAGTGTTTTTCCGGAAACAGAGAATTTCTTTGGAAAAATGTTGAGTTATATTTATTTTTAGAATGAAAACCACTCGCATTTGTCGACCACAGGTGTGTGGATGATGGTTCATGCATTGCAGATATATTTCAATTATTATTTTTTTTTTTCAAACACTTTTTATACACCATGGTATGGAGGGTATATAAAGTTTGTCATTCCGTTTGTAACACCTCGAAATATACATTTTAGACCCCACAAAGTATATATATTTTTTGATCAGAATAAAATTCTGTGTCGATTTAGCGATGTTCGTCTGTCTGTCTGTCCATCCGTCTGTGGATATCACTCTAGCTTCTGAACGAAATGAAGTAGGTTGATAAAATTTTACTCAAATGTGTATAATGTCTGCAAGACTTTTGGTATTGAAAATGGGTCATGTACGTCCAGGTTTTGGTATGGCCCCGATATAATGGTTCCTCCATATTTTCGGTATTTTGATGATTTAAGCGACATTATTCACCCGAAATGTTTCAAATTGGTAATTGAAGTTCGTAATGGATACTACAGCCTATGACAGAAAATTGTCGGTGTAGGGTTTTGGTATAGCCCCCATAAAATGATACCTCCCTATATTCGGTGTTTTGATGATATTAGCGACATTATTTACCGGAATTGTTTCAAACTTGGTATTAGAAGTTCGTATTGGATACTACAGCGTATGACAAAAATTTTTGTATGCAGGTCCACGTCTTCGTATATCCCCCATATGACGGTACCTCCCAATACTCGGTATTTGTATGATTTGTGCGATATTATTCACTGGAATTGCAACAAATTTCGTATTTAAAGTTCGTAATAGATACTACAGCCTATGACAAAAAAAATGCGTGTGAAGGTTCACGTTTTCGTATAGTCCCCATAGGACGGTACCTCCCAATACTCGGTATTTATATGATTTGTGCGACATTATTCACCAGAATTGCAAAAAATTTCGTATTTAATGTTCGTAATGGATACTTCAGCCAGACAGGGAGGAAATTGTCCATGCACATCCACGCCTTCGTATATCCCCTATGTATCGGTACGTCCCGATATTCGGTAGTTTGAGGATTTTGGCGATTTTTTAACCGGAATTGTTTCGAATTTGGTATTTGATGTTCGTAATGGGTTCTACAGCCTATGACAAAAAATTTCGTAAGCAGGTCCACGTCTCCGTATATTCTTCGCGGAAGTTTTTTTTTGACAATTTTCAAGTTCCTTTCAAATGGTGGAGGGTATTAAAAGTTCGGCCCGGCCGAACTTAGCATTTGAATATCTTAAGAACAATAGGCTTTAATTCTGACCCTAACGCTAACCCATGCAAAATTTCGTGAGAATCGGACGATAATTGCGACATACATATAATACCCTCAAAGCGTAGTGTTGAGGAGTGTAAAAATTTAGAATAATTTCAATTCAAAATTGTAAGTCAAATTGAAAAAATCGCATGCGATAAAAATGTGACAAAAATTTAAAAAAAAAAAACAGTAAAGAAAGACTTTAAGTCGGGCGGGGCCGACTTTATGATACCCTACACCAATTTGCTAATTTAGTAGAGCTCCGCATAACAATTAAAAGTTTTTATGGGAGAATTCAATCATACACGCTATGATAATATATAATAATTATAATTTAAAGAGCAAAGGACTAAATATGCTGAAGCATTTGTATCTTTTAAATTCGGACGTGTAGTTTCCATTTGTTGCATAATTAATTTGAAATCGGATAGAGATATGTATATGGCAGCTATATCAAAATCGGAACTGATCTCGATAAAATTTGGCAAATATATTTCTGAGCTGTATTTCATATATTTCCCTGAATATCGTTGTTACGGAGTGCATATTACGGCTGTAGGTAACAAATACAACAAATCGGATGAACAATATATATGGGAGCTATAGCTTAATCTGAACCGATCTTCACCAAATTAGACATACTAGCTTCTGGACTCAATTCGGAAATAAGTGCCAAATTCCATCCCATTTGGACAAATATTAGACGTTTGGTGCACAATAAAAGGAAAATCAGACGAAGTTATATATGAGAGCTATATCCAAATCTGAACCGATCTCGATAAAATTTAGCAAAGGTATTTCTGAGCTGTATTTGATATATTTCCCCAAATATTATTGTTACAGAGTGTATATTACGGCTGCGGAGGACAAAAATAACAAATCGGATGAACAATATATATTGGAGCTATAGCTATATCTGAACCGATTTCGATCTAATTTGTCATACTTTTTTTTAGCCGTTTTTTATGGGCTTACATGAAATTACTTACATTTTTGATTTAGGTATTATGATAGATAATAAAGGCCTATAAAGGGTTCGATGTGTTTAAATTAAATATTTTTTATTGGTTTTTAATTATTTTTCATTATGAAGACTTATTTGATAAATTTATTACATTCAACATGATCGTTCATTGTCAAGTGACAAAATAGATAATTTGAAAATTTGAAAATTTGAAATACAAAATGTAATAATTTCACAGCGAAAAAAAAACTCTTCCGCTTTCATCAAGATGATTATTACTAGCATCCCACATTCTAAAGGCAATGCCTCAAGATTAGTACAAAATATTAAGAAATCAGAATTTTGTGAATTTTCAACATCCCGCAAAAGTGTAACAAATAACCTAATTAATTACGAAATGTTGGCGCAACCGAAACGAAATGACAAGATTTGTAGGAAGCAACAAATTACGTTGAAGTGCACCCCCGCCAGCAGCAGCAGCAGTAAAAGAAAAACATTTTGTAACAATGACAAATACAAATTAAAGGTTTCAAGATTTAGATATTTCCTAGAGAATATATTTTATAAAGACATGACTAATTTTCAAAACAACTACAACAAGTCTTTAATATTTTGTTTCTTTTTCTTATACCTGTTTTGTTTTTTAGGTTACCAAAAGTATTCACCTGCCATTGACCACAAGTTTATCATCGGCGCCCCGGGTGCTGATGTGTAGTGCTTCTGTGGGCACCGAAGCCTCTGTGACACTTCATCTGAGAGATGTCAATTCCAATGATTCCAATCAGTCGTCCGCCTCATCAGCAGCCTCCCATTACATTGGTCACACAACGTCAACAGCACCCCAACAACAACATCAACACCCACACCAGCATTCGACACATCAGCTACAGCAACATCAGACCACAACACCTGCCCAGTCACAGACGACAAATGCCCAAACAGCCACGACACTGGATAATGCATTAACCATTGGTTATCCAGATCCAGAAATGTTGGCTGATGTCTTGGGAACATTACAAACAGCGTGTAAGTGATGGATAGAAATACCACATTGAAAATTTCCTAAGAAAAATATTAATTTTCCCAAAAATTTCCCCCCTCATTACAGCATTGAAAAATACCAGTGTCAGTGCCAGTGAAAGTACAAAAGTGAATTCCTCAAAATTGAATGGCTCCACCAGTTCCAGTAGCAACCAAAACAGCAACAGTGATACAATAATCCACACAAGTTTAAATGGTTCTCTGAAGAACCGCATTACCATTAGCAAGCGTACCTCCCCCAATAGCAGCAACAACAACAACAACACCGGCAACAATGTAACCAACATTGGCAGCAGTAGTAGCCACCGTGTCATAGCCTCCTCGGTGCAGACGGTCTCCACGTCGACGAATACAACAACCACCAGTGTCAATAAGACCAACAGCTACATCAAGAATTGCCTGATACGCAGCAGCAGTTGCAGCAACACAACCAACATTACATCCCTGGCTCAGATAATGAGCAATAGTAGTACGTCATCATCAAATGGCAGCAATAGCAACAACAATAACTCAAACAGCAACAACAACCACAACTCTTTGAATTCCCAAAATCATTCGAACGGTACTTTGTTACAACAACTTAACAACCCAGCCAGCAACAACGCGAATAGCTGCAGCAACAGTAATTTCAGCTCCAGCAGCAACGACAGCTGCTTCAGCTACAGCAGCAATAGCAGCAGCGGTAACTCGATTGCCCGCAGCATAACTTCGTTAAGTCACGGTGCAAGAAAAGTTCCTTGTGGCCCACTGTCATCATCGCCGTTATCACAATCCGCAGCAGCAGCGGCAGCGGGAGGAGCTGCAGCAGCGGCGTCAGCTGCAAATAGTAACGCTGCAAATTCAGCGAAAATTTTAAAGAAAAATCGCTCAAAGATATCGGCGCCCAGTCGTCACGGTCCACAACAGTGTCAGGTGAGTTGGGGAAGATTTTTTTTTTTTTGGAGTGGGGAGGGGATATGTCTTAAAGAAATAAGATTGGGATATATTTCATTTGGAACTTAACTTATGGTTTCACATCACAAATCACAATACACGAAACGGCTGAAGTTAGAAGCTTGAGATATAAGGTAAGGCTCGACCCTGGGTCGGAGGTATTAAAAAAGGGACGAATACTACAAAAAATTACTAATAATGCCAGAGCTCTGATTTTTATGACCCACACCACACTGTGGAACAAGGTATCATGTTTATTTGCAATTGTTTGTAGCATGTAGCTGGAATCGAAATAGAGCCATAGTTTCTTTTGATGATATCCATAGAATCATATTCTGAGTCGATTCACGCATTTTTGTAAACAAAGTAAAAATCATTGACCGATTATAATGTTGCACAGTTCATTTGCTTGTCCCGAAGATGAGTCCAAATTTGGGTAAAGTTCTCTACAGGGCGAGATAAAAAAAAACTGTAACAAAATCAAACGCCATAATTTTTAAATTTTATTAAATGAAAGCGAACAAGTTAAAAAGCAGTAAGTTCGGCCGGGCCGAACTTTTAATACCCTCCACCATTTGCAATGAATTTAGAAATTTTGAAAAAATAAAATCCTTAAAAAATTCTTTTAAAATTTTAAAAATACCGAATATAGCCGTTATTTTGGGGTCTATACGACGTGGACATATATTGGCATTGTTTGTCATAAGCCATTGCCATTTTCAAATTGGAAACTTGAAATAAACTAAATGTGACTAAATAAATTTTCTGTCACAGGCTGTAGCATCCATTATGAACTTCAAATACCACATCTCAAACAATTTCGGTGGGTATTGTTCCTAAACTCGTTAAAATGCTGAATATAGGGAGGTACTGATATGAGGCCTATACGAAGACCCGCACAGACAATTTTCTGTCACAGACTGTAGTTCCCATAACGAACTTCAAATACCAATTTTGAAACAATTCCGGTGAATAATGTCGCTAAAATCATCAAAATTCCGAATATAGGGAGGTACCGTTATATAGGGGCTATATGAAAACGTGGACCCATTTACGAACTTAACCTGCCTACTGGAAAAATAAACATGTGTGCAAAATTTTAGCCATCTATCTCAATTCATTCGAAAGATAGCGTGATTACCACAGACAGACAGACGGACATCGCTTAATCGACTTAGAATTTTTCGCTGATCAAGATAATATTCGGCATTTATTCTGATGCCTCTGCTCGTATTAATCGAGGTACCGAAAGACATATAAGCATTTTGGTGAGAATTTTCCAGAAAAAAAGTTATTCGGGGTAAAGCCATTGAAATTCCAAAAAGTGCAAGAACTTACATCGCAACAGACAGAAAATAGACACAAAAGAGCTAAAGAGTTGCTTCGTTTGGCCGAAAGTGGTAAACTGCCGAATTTGGTTTTCTCCGATGAGAAAACATTCCTTGTCCAACAGTTTGTAAACAAACAAAATGATCGTGTTTACTTGCCAAAGAGGTCAGCTGAAAATGTGTACCTTCTGTTGGCCATCAGAGCTCAAGCCATGGTGATGGTGTGGGCCACCATAACAGCCGCTCGTATTAATCGTCCGTGACAATAAAATAAATGCCGAATATTATCGAGAAAATATTCTGGAGGGTGTGTTATCATTTGGATGAAACATATATATGGTAACTATATCTGAACCGATTTTCGCCAAATTTGAAGCACATTCGGCCGGATGTAGAAATATTCACACCATTTGGTGCATAAGAAACCTAAAATCGGATGAAGGTACATATGGGAGGTATATCTAAACTTGGACCGATTTTCACCAATTTCAATAGGGTTCGTCCTTGAGCCAAACAAATCCTATTTAGAAAATTTCACCTCAATCGAATAAGAAATGCGACCTGTTTTGTTTACAAAAATACATGGACAGACGGGCGGACATGCCTAAATATACTCAAAATGTGATCTATGCTGATCACCAAAAGGAACCATGGGTCTATCTCGTTTCCCTCTTCATGTTACAAACAAATGCACAAAGACATAATACCCTTACCACTATGTTGTGTAGGGCATGGATACCTACTCTAACAACATGTTCTAAGAATTGAAAATGTTTGCTCTCCATAATGCGTATCTTTTGGTAGCAAAGGCAAAAAGGAAAGTTAAAAATACCAAACGATTGCAAATTATTAGAATTCAATAAGAAAAACATGGGAATTCGCATTTTTTGGAACTAAAACCGAAAGAATATATTTTGTGTCTGAAAAATGATGCATTTTTCTGGAAATATTTTATTTAAAAGCCATGTTTCAAAAAAAATCTCAATCGCTTTCTGGTTCGTCATTGATTAAAATTTGTTTAAAATGGTTACATCGTCCTTGAAAAATATTCCTGCAATATCCACGACAGGTGTTTATTTAATGGTTGAACTCTTATTATTCAACAAAAAGTCCCTTTTGATGGGTTGTTCGACCTTAAACAAATATTTATACAAAATCCGCGTTTAATGGTTTGGTACAAATTTAAAAATTTTCAAAAAAATAAAATCCGTTAAAAATTCTGTTAAAATCTTAAAAATACCGAATATAGCCGTATATTAGGGTCTGTACGATGACGTGTTCCTGCATAATAGCTTTTGTCACAAGCTACTACAATATTCAAATGCGAAACTTGAAAAAAAAAACTTTTTATAATATAGCTAAAATCATAAAAATACCGAATATAGAGAGGTACCATGGGGGTTATAAAACGTGGACCTGCGCAGACAATTTTCTGTCATAGGCTATAGTATCCACTACGAACTTCAAATACAAAATTTGAAATAATTCCAGTTAATAAAGTCGCTAAAATCATCAAAATACCGAATATCGGGGGGTTCCGTTATATGGGACCGTTATATGGGATACGTGGACCTACATGGCTCATTTTCTGTTTTATGCAGTAGTATCTATTACGAACTTCAAATACCAAATGTGAAACAATTCCGGTAAATAATGTCGCTAAAATCATTAAAATACCGATTATTGGGAGGTACCGTTATATGGGGGCTATACGAAGACGTGGACGAACATTGATAAATCGACATAGAATTTTATGCTGATCAAGAATATATATACTTTGTGGGGTCTAAAATGTATATTTTGAGGTATTACAAGCGGAATGACAAACTTAATATACCCTCCATACTATGGTGGAGGGTATAAAAATCCATGTTTGATAGTTGTTTCATATCAGATTTTTTTTTATAAAATCCAGGTTTGACGGATTGATGACCCTTGAACATTTTTTCTTCAAAAGTAATACTAAATTCTTTGAACAATGGTTTAGCCACCATGGATCTTCCTGAAGAAAACATTACTATAGCATCAACGTTTGATGCTTGATTCGTTCTTCAAAAAATATTCTTAGGAAAATTCACGTTTAATGGTTGGATTGTATTCCACGTTCGATCATTTGCCCCAGTTCTTGCAACAATAATTACCGCAAATCATAAGCATTGTTATTACTAATTGATAATTTCTGTCTCATCTTCACGGAACGTCAACCACTGTGAAGGTCTGCTAATAAAAATTTTCTGATCTCATTACTAACGCAAAACCGAAGCACATATTTCTAATTAATTCAGAAAAAAAAGAAACACACACACAAAAGTAACGCAATTTTGACCAAAACTTATTAAATTATTTTAAATCACAACAACTGAGGGAAAAGTACTGGGTAATCACATTTTAAATAAAAGCATAACGCAGACAACTCGTGTGTGTGTGCGTTTACGCATCGTCTTGTTAAAGGAAAGGAAAATGAAAATTACGAAACTATACCAATTAGTTTCAGCAAAAAGAAAAGACGAAGACGAAAAAAAAAAAAAACTGAAGACATAAAGGAATGTATTTTCTTTTAATTTCATTACGTTTTTTTCCATTTCATTCTCAAGCAAGACAAAAATGAAATGTGTACTTGACAAGATATGAGCAAAGAAGGAACACTGAGAAAAATTGGAAACATATTTATGTGCCAGAATCTTCGTTAGCGGGAAATTCACCTTAAAATTTTAGATTCGTTCATTTTAGTAATAAAAATTTACAATTTTTAAGCCCTTCAACAAACATAGTATGTAGGGTATATTTAGTTTGTCATTCCGTTTGTAACTCATCGAAATAATAAATTTAGACCCAAAAAAGTCTATAAAAGCCCTGCCCGTCCGTCCGTCTCTCTGTCTGTCCGTCTGTTGTAATCACGCTAGAGTCAAAACAAATTAAGATATGAAGCTAAAATTTTGCACCAATCTGCATTTTGTCTGCAGGCAGGTAAAGTTCGAAGATGAGCTATATCGGTCCACGGTATCGTATAGCCTTCATATTACGGTACCTCCAAAAATCGCTATTTTGATGATTTTAGCCAAATTTTCCAATGGAATTGTCTTAAATTCTACACAAGGAGTTCTTTGTGAGTACTTAACCCCCTAAAAGAGAATTGTCTATAAAGGTTCCGATATCGTATATCCCCCATATAACGGTACCTCCCTATATTCGGTATTTTCCTGCCAAAATTTTGAATTGAATTGTCTTACAATTCACAAAAGGAGTTCCTTGTCCACGATATCGTATAGCCCCCATATAACGGTAACCCGGTATTTTGATGATTTTAGGCAAAATATTCAATGCAATTGTCTTAAAATCCATACAAAGGGTTCCTTTTGAGTACTTTACCCCCTAGAAGAGAATTGTCTACATAGGTCCACGTTTTTGTATAGCCCTCATATATTGTTTCAAATTTCGTATTTGAAGTTCGGAACCATTACTACAGCCCATGACAAAAATTACTTATGCAGGACCAAATCTTCGTATAGCTCCATATAACGGTTTTCATTTGAGCGGTATTTTTCGGCGGATTTTTTTTTTAATTTTCAAATTTCTTCCAAATTATGGATGGTAAGTTCCGCATGGTCGAACTTAACTGCTTTTTTACCTGTTTTTTTTTTTTATTTCATGGATAAAATTTCCAATTTTTTTTTGGCAAAATCTATTTCAATGTCTGTTGGTAATAAAAATTCTCCACCACCATATCGAAATCCTAGAAATCAACATTGACCTCAATATCAAATTTCAGGAATCAAGTTCTATCCATTCACTCAACGTCAAACTTAGTACAATTTAATATTTATCGAACAATCATAGTGCTCATACCCAAATCCACCTCCTTCTCTCAAATCTATATACCAACAGTAGCCTCCATATCGAATTTCTGAATTAAAGCTCTATCATAGGGCCCGATACCACTTTTATTACCATACTACAGTTATATGAATTTACAAAACCACCTCCCTCTCTCCACCCTGTACATCAATAGTAACATCGGTACCAAATTTCAGAATTTCATTTCTATCCCAACACCGAACGGTCCATTTTGTGTTATTTTGCACTTTTCATACGTTTATATCCAAACCAGCCCCAAATCTTAATCATAGACACCAACAGTGAGAACCATCTCTAACTTCAGGATTTTAGCTCCATTCCTTTACCCAATACCAATTTTGTACCACAGGCTCAAAAAGTTGCATTCATATCAAATATAACGGTCCCGGCTTTATTCCTTTAGCCCAAAATCCAATTTAGTACCACTCAGTACTTTTCGGAAATTAAAGTACACGTTTCCAATATCACCCCCCTATCTTAACCACATACACCAGCAGAGATTGATGACCAAAAAGTCAAAATCAAAATTCTATATTCCTTCACCCAATATCAAATTTAGTACTAATTAGTACAATCGTACACTTATTTTACACATATCCAAAACAACCTTCATAGACATTTTTAAAACGATCTCCATATCTTAACCGCAGACACCAATAGTGACATCTATATACAATATCAGGATTTCAGTTATATTCCTTCACCCAATACTGAATTTACTAGTACTATTTAGTACTTTTCGTGCAATTATAGTACACATTTCCAAAATAGCGATATCTCAATAAAATATATACAGGGTGAGATAAAAAAACACTGCAAAAAAGTCAAACGCCATAATTTTTACATTTTTTTAATTGAATGAATCTAAAAAATGTCGGAAATAGCATTAAATTTTAGAATAAGTTTAGATTTTTTCGAATTGGTCACCTTTGGCACGAGTTATGGTCTTCAATTATGGCCAATGAAACGTACAAAATAGTCCAACGGATTGTTATTCGGAGATTTTGGTGGCCATTGTGCGCTGGAAATGAAGTGAGGAACCTCATTTTTTAACCATTCTTGGATGGCGCGTGCTGAATGCGATGGTTCTGACTCCTGTTGGAATGTTTGTGTGTCCAAGGCTTTAATACACCCTCCAGAATATTTTCGCGATAATATTCGTCATTTATTCTAATGTCACGATCTATTAGTACGAGCAGAGAGCGACCATTGGCTGTTATGGGGGCTCATACCATCACCATGGCCGGCCCTTGAGTTCTGGTGGCCAACTGAAGGTGCACATTTTCAGCTGACCTCTTTGGCACGCAAACACGATCATTTTGTTTGTTTACAAACTGCTGGACAACGAATGTTTTCTCATCGGAGAAAACCAAATTCGGCTGTTCACCACTTTTGGTCAAGCGAAGCAACTCTTTAGCTCTTTTGAGTCTATTTTCTTTCTGTTGCAGTGTAAGTTCTTGCACTTTTTGGAATTTACCCCGAGCTCATTTTTCAATATTTGCCGAATGGAATATTGGGATATGGTCATCTCACGAGCCATTTTTCGACCTCTGCGACGCAGGTTTCGATCACATCTTTTCTTTACTTTTCGGACCATTTCTGTTGATGTTGCTGTTTTCTTCCATCCACTATCTTGACATCGCACTACGATACCAGTTTCACAGCAACGAGCGATGGTACGAGACGCAAAAGATTTATTCACATTTAAATGCTGGAGTGCTCTAACGATAGCCTGCCAGTAGTTTTCCAGCCAAATATAAAGAAATCACACTATCACGCTTGAATTCCATCACGAATAACTTTTTTCTGGAAAATTCTCACAATAATGCTTTTGTACGCTTGTAAATAATATAATAAACTGTCACTGGAACAATTTTAAAAGCTGTCGGACGAGTGGCTTAGAAATGACAGTAGTCGGAAGTTGGTTGCAGTAAAGTGAAGGAAGTAGCCAATATAGCCCAAACCGTGGCATGACGTAATATTTATATCATATTTATTTAGGTCCGATACGAAATGGACGATATTGGCAATTTCCTTCGGAACCTACTCCATAGAGGGTCATCAATTCGAATAATCATAACAGAAGTCAAAATATATTTAATTAGTCCAGCATTGGCTGAGGGTATACATCTCTCGGCAACATCGACTGATATTTTTTTACCCTCAGCCATATGGCTACAGAGGGTATATATCATTTGATACGAACAAAACGTGCCTAGTCGAAATAACGGTTTTAGATCGTAGGTCTCTTTGGACCAAATCCGTTTCAGAACATTTGGAGTCGATCTACCGATGTCCGTCCGTCCGTCTGTCTGGCTGGCTGGCTGGTGCGCACGATAACTCTCGAAGGGAGTATCTGATTTGATCCAAACTTACATCATAATATTTTTGTCTAACTTAGATCGAGTTCGGAGATGGGCAATATCAGTCCACTCCTTCTGGTACCTCCCAAACAAAATGTCAAAATTTTCAAAGAAAATAATTTGTTTCACGGAAAAAGAAAGGATAATCAAATTTTGCTCCAACTTTGCATATACTAATATTTGCGTTCGTGCTAGGTTAGGTGGACAATATCGGTCCACTCCATCAAGTACCTCCCCCACAAATGGTCAACATTTTGAATAGTTGCAACTCTCATAAAATGTGATGTAAGGGTCCGATTGTCTTCAAATTTCACACATCCCAATATTTATATTTACCCAAGGTCTGGTGTTAAGATGGACAATATCGGTCTACTCTATCAAATACCTGCCCCACAAATGGTCAAAATTTTAAATAATTACAACTCTGATCAATTTTTATGTAAGAGCCCGATTGTCTTCAAATTTCACACACCCCAATATTTATATTAACCCACGTTCTGGTGTTAAGATAGACAATATCGGTCCACTATTTCTGGTAACTCCCCCATGCAAGGTCAAAATTTTCAAAAAAAAAAAAAATAATAATAATTTTTTCCGCGCAGAAAGAGAAGCGGTTATTCGGGTTTGCTCCAACGTGGCAAATCCTAATATTTTTGTCAGTTCTAGGTCTGGTAGAAAAATGGATATTATTTATCCACTCCATCAAGTACCTCCCCCACAAAGGGTAAACATTTTGAATAATTATAATGTGATGTTAGAATCCGACTGTCTTAAAATTTCACACATTCCAATATTTTCATAAATCCAAGATCTGGTGTTAAGATGGACTATATTGGTCCACTCCTTCCGCTATCTCCCCCACAAGGGGTCAAAGTTTTGAATAACCAAAACATTTATAAAACACGAAATCAGGTTCTCTTTATATTTCACACATCCCATTATTTCCACTAACAAAAGATCCGTTGTGAAGATGGGATATATCGGTCCACTCATTCTGGTACCTACCCCCACAAAGACTCAAAATTTTGAAAATCCATGAAGCTCATAAAAAGCGAAATTGGCATTCTATTCATGACTTGGTACATCCCAAAATTTCCATTAACACAACACAGTCCAAACCTAGTACGTCGCAATATTTATATCATATTTATTTAGGTCCGACAAGAAATGGCTAATATTGGCCAATTCCTTCGGAACCAACTGCATAAAGGTTTAAACATTTTATCAATCAAACCATAAGTCAAAAGATTTTAAAATAATCGAACATTGGCTGAGAGTATACATCTGTCGGCAAAACCGACCGAAACTTTTTGACTTGTTAATTTTTTTTTCAAATTTACTTCTTGTTAGATTTTTTTAAAGCATCTTATTTCCCATGAAAAAACATGGTTTAATTCTTAAACACATTTTTTTAAATCCTTGATCTCATGTATTTCTCTCTGTGTAAACTATGTGTGTATGTCTTTTCACATAATACAACCAACAAAAACAATGACAACAAATTTGTTCGAGACATACATGAAGCAACTACAGACCACAGCGCAATTAGAATTAACAGCTGCAACAACAAAAACAGTAACCATTCGTCGTCATAATACCCTTTCGACAACAAGAACAAGAACAAAAACAACATACTAAGCAATCATTCACATGGATGGACTCAATGCCCCTTTGAGGGAGGAAGGGTGGGGAGGAGTGGCGGCGGGATTGCGGACATTGTGATGGGATGGCGCATAGTTTTTCAATGAATGGATGGCTAAATGTGAAAATAGAACAAAATATATCCAGTTGCTGGGTGAAGGGAGAGGATGGGGGGAGTAACGCAACTAGTCATCTAATTAAAACATATTTTTGTTTCATATTTTTTTTTCTTTGGTGGGGATCCACACTATTTGTGTGGACCATTTGTAAATGGGTTTTTTTATGATTTTTCTGTTTCGTGGATTATTTTAATATTTAAGTCAACATTAGACTCATGATGAAGCATTTTTCTATTTTTTTCTCATCTCGTTACAGATTTGTAATAAAATTTTTGGAAATGCATCTGCCTTGGCCAAACATAAACTGACGCACAGCGACGAACGGAAATACGTTTGTGTTATGTGTTCGAAGGCATTTAAGCGACAAGATCACTTGTAAGTATTTGAATGAAAAAAAGAAAGAAAATAAATAAATAAAAGAAAAAAAATCAATTATAAAAAATATATACAGTTTAATCTATAATTTTGGTTAAAAAAAAAAAATAAAATTTAAAAAACTACTACTTTGGGACTTGTTTATGTATTTTCCAATAAATAAACAAAATTATAAGTAAGTTAATAAATAGATAAGTTGGCAAGTATATAAATACAGGGTTGCCCATATTCGACGCACCCATGCTTTTTTTTTTTAATCAAAGAAAAAAATAAAAATTTGGCGGTTGGCAATGTTAATCATTTAATTTGTTCCAAGTAGATTTGTTTACATCATTTTTTGAATATGATATCTCTCAAATGGCCGCCTCTGGCGTTGATGACGTATTGTGCCCTTTTTGCTGCATTTTCCATCGTTTTTGCCAACATTTCGGCCGGAATAGCGGTTATTTCTTCACGAATGTTGTCCTTGAGCTCTTCTACGGTCCTTGGCTTGTTAACGTAAACCTTTGACTTCAAATATCCCCACAAGAAGAAGTCAGGCGGCGTCAAATCGGGCGAACGCGGTGACCAGTCCAAATCACCACTTTTCGACATCAAACGGCCCGGAAACAAATTCTTCAAAAAATCGATTGTTATGCGACTTGTGTGCGGTGGAGTGCCGACGTGTTGAAACCAGAACTGCCTCATACGCTTTCGACGAATAATTGGCATTACAAAATTGGCCATCATGTCGCGATAACGCTCCTGATTGATGGTAACAGCCTGGCCATTTTCATTTTGGAAGAAAAACGGCCCAATGACCGTTTTCGCATTAACGCCGCACCAAACTGTGACTTTTTCGTCATGAAGAGGCACTTCTTGAATCTCCTGAGGATTTTCAGTGGCGTAAAAAGGGCAATTTTGCTTATTTACGGTCCCATTCAATGTGAAATGGGCTTCATCGGACATGATAATTTTGTTCCAAAATTGCTCGTCATCTTCGGCCATTTCGATGATTCTTTGGGCCCATTCCAATCGACGATGCTTGTCCGCAGGCAACATTCTTCGCGTCAATTGAATTTTGTACGGGAACAAATGCAAATCAATGCGAATAATCCGTTGTAAAGTGGACCGAGCCATGCCCAACTGCTGAGAACGGCATTTTTGGGATGTTCTTGGGGACCTCTCAACACTGGCTCGTACGGCAGCGATATTCTCGGCCGATCGCCGTGGTCGACTTTTATATGGCCTCTTCGGATTAGAAAGAGCCTTACCAGTCAAAAAATTTTGGTAAAAACGCTTAATGGTGTTCTTAGAAGGCGCACTTCTCACATTTTTTTTCAACTATTTCAGAGCGCTCGCGTGGCGTGTATTGGTTCATGGTAAAAATCTGCTTGGACTGACGCTTCAAACGCGGTATGTCATTAAGCAATGTGACATCTCTGTCAAAAGTTATGGCGTTGCCAGATGGGTCCGTCGAATATGGGCAACCCTGTATGTGTCAGAATAAACAAACTAATTAATGTAGAAATAAAGCAATAAATGAAAGAATAAATAATATAAAGAATGAATAATAATAATACATATAAATAAATATATAATTGAATAATTAATGAATTGAATAAATAAATAAATAAATTATCCAATAATAAATAAGCAAAACTAAAATAAATAGAAACACAAATAATATATAAATAAAATAAATAAATAAAACAAATTTGGAAACATAATATAGAAAACATAATAATAGAAACAAATATATAACAAATAAGCAAAGGCTATAGTAGTGCGGGGCCGACCTTGTGATACCCTACAACACTACAATATGTTACCAGCCTCTTATGTCCAAATCTATTTTGGAAGATTTTCTCTTGAAATTATGTCATAGGGCACTAGCCAAATATTACCCTTAGTTTTTTTTTTTTTTTTTTTTTTTTTGACCAGGGGAATTTGCCCAATATTTACACATTCCGTCGTGTTGTTAGTTTTTGGGGTCCATTTTACAACCCCTAAGTATTTTGCGATCATCTCCAAATGCAAGAGGCCCTCTGTATCTCCAAATTTATGATTTGCTTGTCTACGATATTTGGCAAAATCTGAATAAAAAACAGAAGTTCGCCTGTAAGTTATTTTCAGCGTTTCGGTAGAATGGAAATATTTGTATTTTTTTCAAACAAAAGTAGTGGTCTATTCTACCCACTGTCCTAAACTCTAACTTCAAACGACATTTCGTGTCCTTTGGTTTCTATTTGTGAACTTTATAAAGGCTGCAAAATCAGGATATTTTTTAGTTATTTATCCATTTCAAACCTTCTATATATTCCGTACATCTTTAAAAACAATAGGCCTAGCCTTTCTGAGCCCAACTCTACCCTTATGAAAATTTTCGTGAGGATCGGTCGATAATTGCTGTCGGTATATAATAACCCGAACCTGTGTTGTAAGGTGAAAAAATATTACAAAATGTACACCTCAATATTATAAGTCAAATTGAAAAAATCGCATGCGATAAAAAAATATGAAAAAATAAAAAAATGTCACAAAATACTACAAAATCTATATTAACATCATTATTGGCATTTTTTTATGAGATTTTTTAAATTTTATCCCTGTATGCCGAGAGAGCATTCTGAATTGAGAAAATTTATCAAAATCGGTCCAGCCATTCTTGAGATATAAGCATTCTAGGTAACATCCCCTACCTTTGTATATACACATTGTATATATTTCGCTATATATATCCGATATATTTACTATCGGCATCTACAGATCAGAATTTACCTTATCGTCTACTTGTGATTTCTCCGGGATTAAAAATGTTCTCGGTTTAATGGAAAATTTAACTTTTATTTATTTATTTATGGTCTATTTCACACACTAAATATTACCCATCAAAATCGGAAGGCTTCTGCCCAGCCATAAGTTCTAGCCCAATTGGTTCATAATTGTGCCCTGGAAAGCAACTACAAAATCAGGAAATTTTTCAGTTGTTGGTCCATTTCCACCCCTAAATATTTTGCGATCATCTCTAAAAGCAATAGGCTTCTATTCTGACCATAACCCCACCTCCATGCAAAATTTCCATCCTCTATGCAAAAATTAACATGGACAGATGAACGGACGGGCATAAAAGCTAGATCTTCTTAGCTCGCTGAGGTATCAAGATACATATATACTTTTCTATATGGGAAACCAATATTTCGAGGTGTTAAATAATCAAACTTATTCATTCCAATAATTCGTGTTGGGTATTTTTGGTACTCAAAATGCAAAATTTGTTCAGTTTGACAATTTTTTTTAATGAAAACTTCATAGATTGGCCTAAATTTTCAAACTTTAAAGGTTTTATATTTTATTCATGTTTTTCCTTTTTCGGAAAGAATAATAGAAAAATGTTAAAATTTTCCACCGTAAGTCATAAAAAATCTTTCATTTTGAAATTTATCAAGGGAGATCTTAGTAAGGCTATTGAACAATGGACTCACATCTAATATTTTTGTCCAACTATTTCAAGGTCTCCATATGCAATTCCTAGAAACCAATAGAGTCCGCTGTATTAGATTTTAGAATTTCAGATCCATATACAAAGCAGGCTCCTTTTCTGCACAATAAAGGACATATTGTACGAAGATTTATATGGGAGCTATATCTAGATTTTGATCAAATAATTCCATTAATTCTATAGGGTTCGTGTCGATCGGGTAAAAAAATCCAATCAAAATAAATTATACAATTAAATCCAAAATTCAAAATAATAAAATAAATAACATTATTTGCATCCAACCACCCCATACCACCCTAATATCCATTATATGTTTATTTAGCTGATTATGACAATTTTGTGGCACCTTAAAAAATTTGTTTATTATTAATGTTGTTGGTTTAGAAAAAAAAAAATATTTTTTTTGTGGTGGGATGGCACCAAAGAATTTGATTTGTTGGCGTCACATTCTGTTCCACGTGTTAACACATTTCTTTTTAGTAGCTGTCAAAGAAATTCATCACCGTGCCGGAAATCATTTAAGTGGGTGAGATAACAGACATTCAGTGTGATAAGCATATGTCGGAGACGAACGAATGAACGAAGTAGAAGATAAAAAGTCAATGTAAAGAGTCGTGTCATGTCGAACCATGAAAAAGATTCCCCTTAAGTTAAAAAAAAACATCCTCTTCGCCATATGCAGGTGAAATATTAGAAGCCGTCACAATATGTGACACATATCAAGAATTGATGATGGACAAATTTTCCAATTTCATGGAATGTTGTTCAAATTTTTTTTTTTTTTTTTGAATATTGAATATATTATAATTAATATTAATTAGAAATTAAAGATACTTTTATTAATACTAATTATGTAATAGTACGACAATTTTCAAAAAAAAAAATTAAATAATTGAGGTGGTCATTTGTAAATCTCAGAAGAACCAGAAACAATGAAGTGATATATCTCATCTCCACACTAATAACTGGTAAATATGTAGGGTTATATAGGTTACGATAAGGAATATCTGGTGTGTGTGACACCAATTTTTGCCCAATCTATATCTCTGTTGATTGTGTAGATATTTTGTAATTTTTTTTTAATATGTATTTCAATTTATTTTTTTTTCTTTCAGAAATGGACATATGATGACCCATCGTAATAAAAAACCATACGAATGCAAAGCTGAAGGTTGTGGCAAATCGTATTGTGATGCACGTTCCCTGCGACGACATACGGAAAATCATCACGCCGGTATTGTAACGCAACATCAAAATCAAACTCTGTCTGGTTCCCAAAATAATAATTCCAATTCAAATCTAAGTTTATCCCCTGCCACGGCAAACGGTAAGTCGGAAAAATAGCACAAAAACAATTAAAAAAACATAAATTCGGCAGGGCCGAACTTTAAATACCCTTCCCATATTCGGCTACTTCAAAAAAAAAAAAATAAATAAATATAATAAATAAATAAAATAAAATAAATAAATAATAATAATAATAATAATAATATAATAATAATAATAAATAATAATAATAATAATAATAATAATAATAATAATAATAATAATAATAATATAATAATAATAATAATAATAATAATAATAATAATAATAATAATAATAATAATAATATAATAATAATCATATAATAATAATAATAAGAATAATAATAATATAATAATAATAATAATAATAATAATAATAATAATATAATAATAATAATACTAATAATAATAATAATAATAATAATAATAATAATACTAATAATAATAATAATAATAATAATAATAATAATAATAATAATAATAATAATAATAATAATAATAATAATAATACTAATAATAAATAAATAAAATCCGTTTAAAATCCTGTTAAATCTTAAAAATACCGAATATAGCCATTATATACTACGATATTCAATACATTAAACTTGAAAAAAAAAATAATGTAAAAAAGGGAGGAGGACGGAGACCTGAACCAGCATAGACAATTTTCAGTCGCAGGCTGCAGTACCTATTAGGAACTTCAAATACGAAATTTCAAACAATTTCGGTGAAGATTGTACCTAAAATTGTTAAAATACCGAATAAAGAGAGGTACTGATAAACGGGGTGAGAAAAAACAAGTAAAAAGCAGTAAATTCGGCCGGGACGAACTTTGAATACCAACCACCATTTGGAACAATTTAGGACATTTTCAAAAAATAAAAATAAAATCCATTAAACATTCTGTTAAAATCTCGCAAGGTGCCGATATATGGGGGTATTTTGGCCCATTCCCGGCGAAGCGCTTGCTTGAGGTGATCGACACTTTTGCATTTTTTAGTACCAACCTTGCTTTCGAAACTACTCCAGACACAAGATTTTGGTGGCCATTATGCGCTGGAAATGAAGCGAGGAACCTAATTTTGTAACCATTCTTGGATGGCGCGTGCTGAGTGCGATGGTGCTGAGTCCTGTTGGAATGTCCAAGGTCTGCGGCTAAAATGTTTGTGTGCCCAAGGCTTTAATACACCTTCCAGAATATCGCGAATTTCGCGATAATATTCGGCATTTATTCTGATGCCACGATCGATTAATAGGAGCAGAGAGCGACCATCGACTGTTGTTGCGGCCCACATCATCACTATGGCCGGCGCTTGAGTTCTGGTGGCCAACCGAAGGTGCACAAGGAATGTTTACTCATCGGAGAAAACCAAATTCGGCAGTTCACCACTTTCGGCCAAGCGAAGCAACTCTTTAGATCTTTTGAGCCCATTTTCTCTCCTTTGCGGTATAAGTTCTTGCACTTTTTGGAATTTCAATGGCTTTACCCCGAGCTCATTTTTCAATATTTGCCGAATGGAATATTGCGATATGTTCAGCTCACGAGCCATTTTTCGGCCACTGCGACGCGGGTTTCGATCAAGTCGCTTCTTCACTTTCGAAACATTTCTGCTGATGTTGCTGTTTTCTTCCGTCCACATCCTTGACGCTACAGGTGTCACGGTAACGAGCGATGGTACGAGACACAAAAGATTTATTCACATTTAAATGCTGGAGAGCTCTTACGATAGCCACTTGTGGTTTTCCAGCCAAATATAACGGAATTACACAATCACGCTTGAATTCCATCACGAATAATTTTAACAGCTGTCGGACGAGTGGCTTAGAAATGACAGCAGTCTGAATTTGGTTGAAGTTTTTTCATCTCACCCTGTATGCGGCCTATACGAAGACCTGGACCTGTGTAGACAATTTTTATCATAGACTGTAGTTCCCATTACAAACTCTAAATACGAATAATGTCGCTAAAGTCATCAAAACACCGAATATTAGGAGGTATCCTATATGGAGACTATACGGAGACGTGGGCCTGCAAACGAAATTTTTAGTCATAGACTATTGTACCCATTACAAACTTCGAATTCGAAATTTGAAACAATTCAAGTGAATTAACTCGCTAAAATCTTAAAAATACCGAATATCGGGAGGTTCTGTTATATGGGTGCCATACAAAGACGTGGACCTGCAAACGAAATTTTAGGCATGGGCTGTAGTACCCATTACAAACTTCGAATACGAAATTTGAAACGATTCAGGTGAATTGAGTCACTAAAATCGTCCGAATATCGGGGGGTACCGTTATATGGGGGATATACGATATCGTAGACCTATGTAGACACTACTCTTCCAGGGGGTAAATTACTCAGAAGGAACTCCTTTTGTGATTCTTCAGACAATTTCATTGAAAAAATTAGGTACAAGTATCAAAATGCCGAATATCGGGAGGCACCGTTATATGGGGGTCATGCGATATCGTGGACCGATATAGCCTATCTTCGAACTTGACCTTCCTGTATACAAAGGCTGAGCTGTGCAATACTTTAGCTTCCTATCTTTATTCGTTTTGACTTTAGCGTTATTACAAGAGTCGGACGGACTAGCCCTCTCCGTCCGTCCGACTGTTGTATAACGCTAGAGTCAAAACGAATAAAGAATCGTCTTAGAATTTTACGCTCAATTATTATTTCGATAAGTTACAAAGGGAGTGACGAACTTAATATACCATCCATACTATGTATGGTGGAGGGTATAAAAATAGAACACAAATACAACTAACATTTCATTTTTCAGGTGATGCCAGTTCACCGGACGGTGCCACCTGTCTAGGAACATATCTGTCGAACGGTGGCACAGTGGTAGATGCCGCCACTGGTATAGCTTTAACCGAAGAAGAATTGAAAGCTTTAAATGTACCCTTGAAGACAACAGGTGTTACCCTGCTGTCACCCACCTCTACAACATCCTCAATGTCGTCGACAAGTAGTATAACCTCTGGCCCGGGGGCCACAATAACCCTGACCGATAATAGTGGCAATTTGGAAGGAGATGGTCTGACACGTGAACAATTGGATTTGATAAGTAAAATTATGCGACAAACCAAGCAAACAACGGCCCAGGTTACCGTCTCATCACCCACGAGTTCTCAGTCATATAAAATTGATACAAATCCCCAGCCGGCCGTAGTGGCAAATCAACAGCAGCAGCAGGCGCCAAGACCCAGGACATGGAACATGCAATTGGTAAGGTTGAAAATGTTTACGGTATTGAAGAACAAATAAATGAATGTTTTTATTTCCAGCTCAACTCCTCCCAAAATGTGGCCATAACCGTGGACGAAATCACCACAGATTCGAGTGCATCAGGTGAAGCGGCCTCTGTGGTCACCACCAAAGTCAAAGAGGAAGAAATCGATATTGACCTCTCCAATGCCATGTCAAATCCCCAACTCTTTAATTTGGTGAAAATCGATCAAAAACCCGTCGAATGCAATCTTTGCCATCGCAAATTTAAAAATGTACCCGCCTTGAATGGCCACATGCGTCTGCACGGTGGCTACTTTAAAAAGGATCCCGAAACGAAGAAAAGCGAAAAGAAAGAAAACAATGGCCCACCCCTGCAGACGGCGAGCATTGGTGTGCGGGCTTTGATCGAGGAGAAAATCATCAGCAAAAGGAGTAAAGATTTGAATAAGGTAGGTTGGCGGTGGGGGGTTAAATTAGAGAATAAATTAACAAGTTAGGAAATTTTAGTACATTTCCTGACAGAAAAATACCTTCAACATTTGATTATTTACTTAAATACATACATTGAAATGTGAGAACTTTTGAATGGAACTGGGAATAGTAGAAGAAAAAAAAAAATGCATTTTTTTTAAACCAATGGAAAATCTCTGAAGATTGTAAAAGTGGAGCTAACAAGAGAGAACTCGTATGGGCGTGTAAGGGGAAAATTTACCCCTCTTCCAAATTTTTTTTAAAAATTTTGGATTAATATTCCCAGGAAACCTATAACAATACAAAGATAACTTGGATGGAAACCCGAAAGCGGACCCTTTAAACAGGATCGTAGCATGTCAAATTACGAATTTACAAAATGATTTGACACAAAATGTTATACAACGTATAAATTCATTGAGCGGATAGAGCTGAGAATGTGAAATTTGCTAAGTGGGTTCCCTTTTGCGTTCCCAGGAACATTCGAAATAGTTATTGTTAAGGGGTAAAAAGGTCAACGAAAGCTATAAAGAAATTTGACTTCATTTTTGATAATTCGAAAAAAACATGTAATAGCCATCTCTATCATCTGAAATTTGAGAGTCGCTGTACCTAAACTCGTCAAAATACCGAATATAGGGAGGTACTGATATATGGAGCCTTTACGAAGACCTGGACCTGCATAGACATTTTTCTGTCACAGACTGTAGTTCCCATTACAAACTCTAAATACGTAATTTGAAACAATTCCGGTGAATAATGGAGCTAAAATCATCAAAATACCGAATTTTGGGAGGTACCGTTATATGGGGGCACAGACAATTTTCTGTCATAGGCTGTAGTATCCATCACGAATCTCAAATACCAAATTTGAAAGAATTCCGGTGAATAATGCCGCAAAAATCATCAAAATACCGAATATAGGGAGGTACCGTTATATGGAGGCTATACGAAGACTTGGACCTGCCCAGATAATTTTCTGTCATAGGCTGTTGTACCCATTTCGAACTTGAAATACCAAATTTGAAATAATTCAGATGAATAATGTCGCTAAAATCATCAAAATACCGAATATCGGGAGATATCGTTATATGGGGGCTATATGATAACTTGGACCTACATGGCCCATTTACGAACTTAACCTGTCTACTGGAAAAATAAACAGGTGTGCAAAATTTTAGCCTTGTATCTCAATTCGTTCGAAAGATAGCGTGATTACAACAAACAGACAGGCAGACGGACATGGCTAAATCGACATAGAATTTTACGCTGATCAAGAATATATATAGGAGTTACAAACGGAATGACAAATTTAATATACCCTCCATAGTATGGTGGAGGGTATAAATACTGTACCACTCAAAAATGCCATGTGTAAAATTTTAAGAGATCGGATAAATTTCATGAGTGTTATAATTATTCCAAATTTTGCCCGTTGTGAGTTAGATACCGGAAAATATTGGAATGTGCTACCGAACCGATTTTTCTCATCTCCGAACCTCGCTCTAATTTAGATAATAATATTACGGCGTACTAAGCTTGATCCAAATCAAATACTCCCTTCGAGAGTATAGTGTGCATCAGCCAGAGAGAGAGAGAGAGAGAGAGAGAGAGAGACAGAAGGACGGACGACAATCCTTAGGCTCCACATGTTCTGAAACGGATTTGACCTAGGGTCTAATTATAGCTATTTTCAAATTTCAACAAATTTAGTCCTTTTCGAAAATTATACAGGGTGAGATAAAAAACTACAACAAAGTCAAACGTCATAATTTTTAATTTTTTAATTTTATTGAATGAAAGCAAAAAATGTCGGAAATAGCATCAAATTTTAGAATAAGTTTAGATTTGTTCGAATTGGTCACCTTTGGCACGAATTATGGCCTTCAAACGGCCAATGAAACCGTCACGTGCTGCCCGAATGTTGCTCTGCGATATTTTGGCCCATTCCCGGCGAAGCACTTGCTTGAGGTGATCGACACTTTGGTATTTTTTAGTGCAACCTTGCTTTCCAAACTACTCCAGATACAATAGTCCAACGGATTGGTATCCGGAGATTTTGGTGGCCATTGTGTGCTGGAAATGACGCGAGGAACCTCATTTTGTAACCATTCTTGGGTGGCGCGTGCTGAGTGCGATTTTGCTGAGTCTTGTTGGAATGTCCAAGGTCTGCGGCCAAAATGTGTGCGTGCCCAAGGCTTTAATACAACCTCCAGAATATTTTCGCGATAATATTCGGCATTTATTATTTATTCTGATGCCACGGTCGATTAATACGAGCGGAGAGCGACCATCGGCTGTTATGGCGGCCCACACCATCACCATGGCCGGCGCTTGAGTTCTGGTGGCCAACCCAGGGTGCACATTTTCAGCTGACCTCTTTGGCAAGTAAACACGATCATTTTGTTTGTTTACAGACTTCTGGACAACGAATGTTTTCTCATTGGAGAAAAGAACCAAATTCGGCAGTTCACCACTTTCGCCCAAGCGAAGCAACTCTTTAGCTCTTTTGAGTCTATTTTCTTTCTGTTGCAGTGTAAGTTCTTGCAATTTTTGGAGTTTCAATGGTTTTACCCCGAGCTCATTTTTCATTTTTCGGCCACTGCGACGCGGGTTTCGATCAATTCGCTTCTTTTCTTTTCGAACCATTTCTGCTGATGTTGCTGTTTTCTTCCGTCCACTTCCCTGCCGTCGGGCTACGCTACCAGTATCACGGTAACGAGCGGTGGTAGAATTTATTCACATTTAAATGCTGGAGTGCTCTAACGATAGCCACTTGTGGTTTTCCAGCCAAATATAAAGAAATCACACTATCACGCTTGAATTCCATCACGAATAACTTTTGTTCTGGAAAATTCTCATCAAAATGCTTTTGTACGCTTGTAAATAATATAATGAGCTGTCACTAGAATAATTTTAACAGTTGTCGGATAAGTGGCTTAGAAATGACAGCAGTCTGAAATTGATTACATCTCTCTGCATAGTCTAAATTTCCAAAAAAAAACTTTGGTACTTCTATCTTACACCCCATCAGCGATTTTCGATCAAAATTTTAAAACTCTAGCTTCTATTTAATGGTGTCAAATTTAGTGCGTTTTAGTACTTTTAGTATATTTGTAGAATCAATCCTTCACCCGATCAGCGACCCACAACCCATATTTGAGAAATCTAGCTTCTAACTTATAGTACCGAATTTGGTGCATTTAAGTACTTTTTGTACACTCGCACTTCGAAATTTCCAAAAAGCATTCATACATCTATCTCAGACCCACCCAGCGACCCTCATTGCAAATTTCAGAATTCTAGCTCTATGCGTTTGCCCGATTTTGTGGATTAATTTTTTAGTTCGAAGTTCCAAAATCCCTCCATAAATCACCCCCACACATCAACTGTGGCCCACACATGAAAATTGTTAAGATTCTAGCTTCAGCCGTTTCGCCAGTCGCAGATCTTACATGGCCCAAGTCCGTATTTATGTATTTGGGTATATTCTGGGGGTATTCAGCTGCGGGCAAGATCGACCGATATTTTCCAAATTTGTTTCTACATTTTTTTCTTTATCTTTATATATTTATCTCTATTTTCCATTTTCCTCCCGTTTTTTCCAGGGTGCCTTTGCCGTTCCTGCTCCGCCCTCAAACAACAATCAAGGCAATCCAACAACAATGCGACGATCAATTAGTGATTTGGACAGTTTTCTGAATCCCAAACAGAATACAATAAACGGGCAGCAGAATCACCAACAACAGCAGCAACAGCAACAACAACAAATGACAGCAACTTCAACAACCACCACAACAACAAATATTAAAAATTCCCCCAAAACCATGCTCAACATGCCTGACATGAATTTACCACAAAGTATAGAGATTTATAGTAACAACAATAACAAACCACAACAACAACAACAACAAAAGACAATGAACAACATAGGTGTGGGTACAACCACTGCCTCTACGTCCACAAATTCAACGAAACTCCAAGCTGCAGCAGCGGGAGCAGCAACAACGATCAATACAACGACCTCTCGTTCCACATCAACCGATCCCAAAGACTCAACCCTTATAGAATTGTTGAAACGTGGCACCCGCATAGCGGTGACCCAGAAACAACCCAATCCCAATATGCCGCTGGGCGGAATATCACGTCAGATAATAACGAATAAAAATAATTGCAGTGTCATAATACCCTCAGAGGTGCAGGTGGTCACCACCAAAGGGAAAATGAAGAAACCCGCCGATGAACAACAAATGTCACAGCAGCAGCAACAACATCAGAATCAAAATAACAACACCACCACGACAAATCTAACTCTGGCCGATGGCACTCCCCTGTCTCTGACCATTGCCCAGGGATCGGACAGCAACAGTGGTGAGGTGTATACGGTCACTTATACGAGTGAGGCTGCTGGGGGCTTGTTCGGCGATGCTGAGGTCTATAATGTCAGTGAGGCTGAAATGTTGTTGCAAACCGTGGACACCATGCAATTGCTGAGCGAAGAGGCCAATAATTCCGCTGATCATGGTCTAAAGCTGGAGAGTAATAGCCTTAATACCCCACCCACAACCTCTGAACATTCCGAACACTTTGAGGTTATGGAGAGTAGTAATACGAGTGGTGGTAATATTATGGACTCTCAGCAACAGCAGCAGCAGCAGCACTATCAAAATACCTGCCAACAACAGCAACAACAACAAACTTTACCAAATTTCCAACATTTCCATTCCAAAGAGCAGCTGATCATGCAGAATTCTTCGTCGTCCATGTCCACGTCGTCATCGTCTATCCTTAGTCAAAACAACCTGCGTTCCCACACCTTGAGTTTGCCAAATGATTTGAAGGGCCATCAATTTGCTGGAAATTTAAATTCTCCACTGCACTCGCCCCTGGCCTATCCCACACCCCCCTCGAGCCATGAAAATGTCACCCAAACATCGCCCTACATTGAGGACAATCATCATTTTGGCGATAATCAAAACATTTTCTTCAACGAGTCCCTGCTGAGTGGTGGGGGTGGTGGCGGCGGAGGTAACAATGGTCCCGGGGATCAGGACAATGATGGTGGCTTGAAATTGAAAAATGTCCTCGAGGACCATTCCTTCGATTCCAACATCAAGGTGGAAGATTTGCTGAGTGGCTCTGGGGCAGACACCGAATGTGATTTGCGGGAATTTGCCTTTCTCGACGAAGATCAAGAATTCCTAAGCGATTCCAGAAATGCCACCTCGCCCCTGTCCGAGTCCTTTTTTACCAGTGGCATTGGCACCGCCGAGGAGGTGAAGGAAGTGTTGCGGGAGGTCCTCACGGATGATCAAATTAATTTGAACTGTGAAAGTCAACAGGAAAATATCATCGATTTGTATTATCTGCCGGGCCTGAGTCTGCAATCGCAAATGATGCCCAACTCCGAGGACCCACTGCTTTCGTCGTCACCCCGCGATTTTGGTCAACTGAAAATTGTCAATTCCATGCAACAGCAGCAGCAACAACAACAGACACAGCAAATTCCAAACATTCCTCAACAACAGCAACTTCAGCAACACTTGAGCCAAAACCTGGGCTACAGCCATCAAGGAGTTCCCAGCCAACAACAACAACAACAGACGTCTCTCAAATTAAGCCTGGATGGTGGCCAGGTGTCCACCACCAATGATGTGAATCAACTGATTTTGAGTTTACCCCCAAATAACCTACAAAGCTCCCCGAATGTGTCCACCACCACCAGCAGCACAACAACAGCAGCAACAACAATACATTATAATGTACAAACAATAACAACAACACCACAAGTACAAAGCTCCCAAAACCCAGGAAATGCACAGATATCCCAACAGCAGCAACAACCACATTTTATGGCTTCTTCCCAGCAGCAGCAGCAACAACAACAACAACACATCAACTCTCTCAACGAGGCCTTAATGCAACCAATAATCTATGCCACCAGTGGTACCACCGATAAAATTGAAATCAAATTAGAAGCGCAACCCGAGGCCATTTCCAGTAGCTGCGGCAGTAGTGGTGGCAGCAATCACCTGAACTCCCCGGCACAACATCAGTCCAGCAATCGGATATTGGCTCCCTCACGGAGTAGCCACACATATTCCTCCCTGCATCACTCCACATCCACGTCGTTGCAACCCCTCTCCAATCAAACAAATTCCATACTCAAAAGGCGCCTGAAGGCCGGAGGTTTGCATTCTTCGTCCCACGACTCCTCCAACTCCCAATCATATTCCAAATATCAGGCCCTCTCGCCCTACAAATCGAAGTTGCGCAAACCCTCCAGGACCCACTATACACCGGCACCCATCCTTAATCCAGAACGCAAGGGTCATGGGCTCTATTGCAATGTTCTCAAGGAGCTGGGTTGCTCCCTGCTCTCCTTTGACAATTTCGATGATTTTGACGATGACCCCGTGGGTTTGGTGGACTTCTCGGATGAGTCCAAGGTGAACTTGGGCTCCGCCTATCAGGCTGCGATACCTGCATTTAATCAGCCCACCCAGACGGCTGACATCGAAGAAACCGTAACGGCCGAGTTGATGTGGCGTCCAGAATGCCAGCCAGATGAGAAAATTCTAATGCGTTTCATCGACTTGAGTAAATCTTCGGCCGTGCCTCTGGGTAGCCACACAGAAGAGGTGGCTCTTCACACATTGCTACAGGCCCAAGGCAATACGGCCACGGCAGTTTTGAATCTCTTGCAGACGCAATCCAACTCCTTCCAAATGAAATGGTCCTCCCAAGAACTGGAATGTTTTCTCAAGGGTCTGGAGAAATATGGCAAGGAGTTTAGTAAAATTTCCAAGGAGGTAGGTTCGAAACAATATACTTCCCTTAGACTTTATTAACCATACAATTTCTGCACCCTTAGCTCACCACAAAATCGACCGGAGAATGTGTGCAAATGTATTATTTCTGGAAGAAGCTATGTGTGGACTATAAAGTGACCCACCTCAAAACGGAGACACCACCCCAGATCCAGCCCCATACAGTCGACCCCAAGCCCTATGTATGTGAAATACCCGATTGTTCAGCGGTAAGTATTAACAACACCACTGCTCCCCTAACCCAGCCAACACAAGCTTTGCAACCTAACCCATTGTGCGAAATTTTTGCAGAGCTTTTCCTCAAAAGCTGCGTTGCATGGTCACACACGCATTCACACCTATGGTCGTAATGCCCACAGCAACAACCAGAACAGCAACATTAGCAGCCATAACCAAGCTATCAATTCCAATAACAGTAACAACAACAATCCAAGCAACAACACTAATCCCAATGCCACAACAGCCACAGCCTCATCCTCCTCAGCAAATCACCAGCATCACCAACATCATCATGGCAGTCAGAATGCTGCCGGAAATGCCGGTTCCAATGCATTGCCGACGACAAACGGTGGCAATCAGTCACTGGGCGGGCCAGGCAATGCCAATTCCAAAGATCCCAACAATGCCAACAACAAAGACATAACCGAATTTCCCTGCAAGGTGTGCGGCAAGTAAGATTCCCCCAAAAATTACAAAAAAAAAAAAAAAAAAAACACACACAACAAAAAGAAAAACATTCATAAACGTCCTTGTTGTAATGACAAAAGAAAGCTACCCTACCCTACCCTACCTACCCACATACCCATATCAAACATACTGATATTTTAGCGAAAGAAAAATTTGTGTGAATTTTTGTTGAGTTGTTGGTTTTTGGAGTTTTGGTTATAATTTGCTTTTTGGTTTAATTTCATTGCCGATTTTTAATATTGCTTTAATTGGTTGGTTTTTATTCTATAATTTCCGAATTGAAATCGCTGCGAGAGATTAACTCGAACTTCAAAAGTATATGAAAACTCTAGATCAACAGGATATCTGACAATTTTATATGGCATCGGAGTCTGGGAAAATATTCATGATTTTTTTAAGGATTATTGCGGATAATAATGCCTTCCTAAACATTCGTTCCTGAATGTGCCACACAATTCCTAAATTAAAGAAAAATAGAAAATTTTCTAATTTTAGAGATAAAAAATAAGAGATACGTATTTCAAAGTCTCGAAAAATTAAACCTCTAGGTATCCAAAGTCAGGTAGGGGATTACATCTATTGTTAAAGTTTTGTCGATCTTTCAGTTAAGATTCCTTGGATTCCATGCATTTTATGTATATAGTGCTTTAGGTAATATTACTCCCTCAAATTCGGGGCGGATTTATTTCCGAATAAATTAAACCTCAGTTAAGTCATTAAAGAAGTATTTTGGGTGATTTTTTGTTAGAAAAGTTAAATGCGATGGTATTAGAATAACATTTTAGACAAAATCGTTCATCATAAAATGCTACTACAGGCCTCGAAGTATACCAAATTCCTACATTTTTGTGTTTTCTGCTTAAAGAAGGTATATTACATTTTACACGTCCAAAACGTGCCTAATCGAAATAACTGGTTTAGAACTAAGGTGTTTGTCAACCAAAACCGTTGCAGGACATTTGGAGTCGATCTAGGGGTATCCATACATCTATCTGGTTGGTGAGCACAATACTCTCGAAGGAAGTATCCGATGTGGTACATACTTATAGAGATGTGTATTATCGGTCCACTCTATCTGGTATGTTCCCCATAAAAGGTCAAAGCTTTACCCTTTAGAACACAAAAAGGATCTTCCAATTTTCCGCCAACTTTGCATATCCTAATATTTTTATGAGTGCTAGGTCAGGTGCGAAAATGGACAATATCGACCCACTCCATTAAGAACCACCCCTCAAAGGTTAAACTTTTTTTATTAATTCATGAATGTTCAAATTTTTGAACCTTTGTGGGTGATGTTCTTAATGGAGTGGACCGATATATCCCATCTTCATAACATATCTTGTATTAGTAGAAATAATGGGATGTGTGAAATATGAAGAGAGCCGCATGCTTATTTTGGATATTATAATCATTTTGGTTATTCAAAATTTTGACCCTTTGTGGGGGAGGTATCAGAAGGAATGGTCCGATCTCTACCATCTTTATAGCAAATCGTGTGTTGATGGAAATATTGAGATGTACCAAGTCTGAGTGGAATCGGATGTTAATTTCGCATTTTTAGAACTTCGTGGTTATTCAAAATTTTGACCCTTTGGGGGGAGACACCAGAAGGAGTGGGCCGATTCGATCTTCGCACCAGACATTGGATTAGTAGAAATAATGGGATGTACGAAATGTGAAGAGAACCGGATGTTTATTTCGGATATTATAATTGTTTTGGTTATTCAAAACTTCGACCCTTTGTGGGGGAGGTATCAGAAGAAATGGTCCGATATCTACCAACTTTATAACAAGTCTGCATGCAATCGGATGCCTGTTTATGTGGGAGAGGTATCAGAAGCAGTGGTCCATTATATCGGTTCTTTATATCAGATATTGTGTTGGTTGAAATATTAAGATGTACCAAATTTGAAGACCATCGGACTCATATTTCAAATTTTATAACAGTTATAATTGTTCCAAATTTTAGCCCTTTGTAGGGAAGGTACCAGAAGGAGTGAGCCGATACATCGAACCTTCGCACCAGATCTTGTGTTATAAAAAATATTCAGATTTGTGAAATTTGAAAAGAATTGGATGGATATATCGTGTTTCATAAGAGATATAAATATTCAAATTTTTAACCCATTGGAGGTGAGGTACTAGATGGAGTGGACCATTTTCGCACCTGACCTAACACTGATGCAAATAATATGATTTGCAAAGTAGGAGGAAAATCGGATCATCCTTTCTCTTTCTGTGCAGTGAAACATTTTTTTTTGAAAATGTCGACCTTTTATGGTGGAGATACCAGAAGGAATGGGCCGACATTGTCCATCGCCGAACTAGATCTAAGTTTGATAATAATATTGCGATGTACCCAGTTTATACCAAATCAGATACACCTTTCGAGAGTTAACGTGCGAGACCAATAGAAATTCGGACGGTCGGACATCGCTACATCGACTCCAAATGTCCTGAAATGGATTTGGTCCAAAGAGACCTAGGGTCTAACCCCATTATTTCGAAGAGGCTCGTTTTGACCGTATCAAATTATATATACCCTCTCTAGCCATATGGCTGAGGGTATAAAAATGTGTTTAGAGCTGATCCCCTAGTCCCCTTCGAAATGGTAACATTTTTGATATTTTAGCTAAGTGGGATATATGTGATATACAAAAAATTTAACAAATATTGAAAAGTTCTTACGGAAACTAATACTACATGCTGAGAAATTAGAATATTAACTTACAGTTAATTATTTGGGGCATCACCACTATAGAACTATTGTCCTACGAAATATAAATGTCTTAAGCAATGCTTTGACTCAAATAATATGGACAACTAAAAAAAGCAGCTAAGTTCGGCAGGGCGAACTTTTAATACACTCCACCATTTGGAAGGAACTTGAAAATACTTCCGGAAACTACCACTTAAATTAAAACTGTTGTATGAAGACGTGGACCTGCTTACGAAATTTTTTGTCACAGGCTGTAGTACCCATTACATCAAATACCAAATGTGAAACAACTCCGGTGAATAATGTGGCTAAAATCATCAAAATATCGAATATCGGGATGTACCGTTATATGGGGGACATACGAAAACGTGAACCTAAATACGACTGTAGTACCCATTACGAACTTTCATTATGATTTTTTTTACAATTCCGGTGAATAATGTTGCTGAAATCATAAAAATACCGAGTATTGGGAGGTACCGTCATATGGGGGGCTACACGAAGACGTGGACCAGCATACAAAAAATCTTGTCATAGGCTGTAGCACCCATTATGAACTTCAAATACGAAAATTGAAATAATTCCAGTAAATAATGTCGCTATAATCATAAAAATACCGAATATCGGGAGGTACCGTTATATGGTGGCTATACGAAGACGTGGACCAGCATACAACAAATTTTGTCATAGGCTGTAGCACCCATTATGAACTTCAAAAACGAAAATTGAAATAATTCCAGTAAATAATCATGAAAATACCGAATATAGGGAGGTACCGTTATATGGGGGCTATCCGATATCGTGAACCTATATAGACCATTCTTTTTCAGGGAATAAAGTACTCACAAGGAACTCCTTCTGTAGAATTTCAGACAATTCCGTTGAAAAAATGTGGCTAAAATCATCCAAATACCGAATATCGGGAGGTAGCGTTATATAGGTGATATACGATATCCTGGACTTATATAGACAATTCACCCCCATACTATATATGGTGAATGGTATACAAAATGTCGGCTTAAATAAAATTAAAAAAAAAAACAAGTAAAAAAGCTGTAAGTCGGCCGGGCCGAACCTTGAATACCCTCCACCATTTGCAACGAATTTGGCAATTCTCAAAAACAGTAAAATCCGTTAAAAACCATTATTGGGGGCTATAACTGTAGTATTCATTACGAACATCAAATGAAAAAAATTTTAAATAATTCTGGTGAATAGTGTCGCTAAAATCATCAAAATACCGAAAATCGGGGGGTACCTTTATATGGGGGCTATACGAAGACGTGGACCATTTTCTGTTTAGTCTGTAGTATCCATTACGAACTTCAAATACCAAATTCGAAACAAATCCATTTCAATAATGTTGCTGAAATCATCAAAATACGGAATCGCGGGAGGTGCCTGCATACAAAAATGTTTGTCATAGGCTGTAGCACCCATTATGAACATCAAATACGAAATAATTCTTGTAAATAATGTCGCTAAAGTCATGAAAATATAAGGGGGTACCGTTATATGGGGGCTATACGAAAACCCCATTTACGAACTCAGCCTGCCTACTGGTAAACTATGTATGTATGCCAAATTTTAGCCTTCTATCTCAATTCGTTCAAAAGATAGGGTGATTACAACAGACAGATTGACAGACAGACAGACAGACAGACATCACTAGATCGTCTTAGAATTTTACGCTGATCCAGAATAGGGTCTATTACAAATATTTCGAGGAATTGCAAGCGGGAGGACAAAGTTAATATACCCTTCCAGAATGGTGGAGGGAATAAAATTGTCGATTTATATGAGATTAAAAAAAAAAAAATGAAAGTCATGCCAAGTTGTGACCTAGAGAAAAAGTAAACCCTATACAACGTTTCGGTAAAATTCGAATTTATCTCTTGATTTTTCCAAACTTTTATTTCTATTTGTTGCTTCTCACAGTTCCTAGAAATTATGGAGAAATGCACGCTAGTTTTTTAAACACTTAACCCGGTTATGTTTGAAAATCTGTCAGTATTTTGAGTGTTGTCATGGACACTTATAATGAGACAGCGTACTTCTTATTTTTTTATTATTTATTTTTTATTGTTTTTGTTGGCTTGAAGTTGATTTTATAATTTTACATAATATTAATATTATAGTAAACCTTACGTATGTGTGTTTGTTGAAGAAACCCTCGTTGCTTTATTAGATGAAACCCTAGCCCATACTATATACATACAAATATATATAAATTAATTTTCTGTTTCCCTGATATGTAAATTCTTATAAAAAATATTTACCAATTTCATTTACATTTTAGCTTTGTTCACAAAAACGTATATAAATATTAATAATTGTTGTTTATTTGTTGTTGTATTTTTTCAATATGTATTTTCTATACAATTTTTTTAAATTGAACAAACCAAAAAAAAAAAAAAAAAAAAATGAACATCCAAAAGCGAAAATTCACAGCTCATAGAAGTTTTTAAACAAAGTCGTTGAAAACCAAATCGAAATAAAAAGAAAATAAAAGCAAAGAAAAGAAAAGAAAAACACTTCAACGTCGCAAAGTAAATTAGTACAACATTAAATCCTGTTGTTGTTGTTCAACAACTACACCCCCCAACCAAAAACTGAAAAAAAGATAAACAATTTATGAAAATACCTACAATTCACAAATTGATAAATGGCAAATAAATGTATTCAATCAGAATCACCAAAATAAATAAATTAGACCAGCCTAACTCTTCAGCAACTTGGATTGTAATTGTAAGTTTTACCAGAATGGTTAAGTTTTGTTTTCTGTTTTCTCATTACGCCCCCTCCTCACCAGCAACAACAATACAATCTCTAAAGATTTATTTTTAATCACCAATTCCAAATTTCTCCATGTTATGTTCTTTTTTCTTTTGATAATGAAAGCAACTCCCCAAAATTGGTAATTTTTATGACTACTTCCGAAATTTTTCTCAACTTTGTATATATCCACAAAAAAAATTAAGAACATTTCGCTGTTTGTTATTTTTTATAGTTTTACATATTGAATTATTCGAAACAGAATTTCATAACTACACAAGTCTGCTTTCTCACTCCCTCCCTCTCTCACTTTTGTCTTCTGAATGCGATTTCTAACACTCGACTTTCCCTAGTTTTGAAAATGTACTTTCTAGGTGATGGATTGGTATTTTTATAAAGATATGCAGCAGTACTTTAGCATAAAGGGGCTTAATGCTTTGAATAAAGCATTTCAAAAATTATTGAATTCGGGTTAAAAAATAGGTTTGAAATAATATTTTGACTCATTTTGGAATATAAAAGGGGTAGATGTTAGCAAAACTTTATAAAACACAAGATGTTACAATAAATATTAAGATGAACGTGTTTTTTAAATATATAGCTATTCATGACTACTAAAACAACAGCCGAGCCGAACTTCGAATAGCCTCCACCATTTGGAACGAATTTGACAATTTTCAAAAAAAAAAAAAAAAAAAAAAAAAATAAATAAATAAATAAATTTTCAAAAAAAAATAAATAAATAAATAAAATCTGTTAAAATCTTAATAATATCGAATGGCTATATTCGTCTATTGTTATGGTCCATACGACGACGTGGACCTGCATAGGCAACTTTTGTCATAAGCCAATACAATATTCAAATGCGAAACTTGAAAAAAATGTATGTAATGTTAATGTAGCTAAAATCATTAAGATACGGAATATTTTCAACAGGTGGACCTGCACAAATAATTTTCTGCCTCGTCGCAATATTCCACTCGGCAAATATTGAAAATGAGCTCGGGGTAAAGCAAGAACGGAAATAAATATACGGAAAGAAAATAGACTCAAAATAGGTAAAGAGTTGCTTTGCTTGGCCGAAAGTGGTGAACTGCCGAATTTGGTTTTCCCCGATGAGAAAACATTGGTTGTCCAGCAGTTTGTAAACAAATAAAATGATTGTGTTTAATTGTCAAAGATATCAGCTGAAACTATGAACTTTCGGTTGGCCACTAGAACTCAAGCGCCGGCCATGGTGATGGTGTGGCCCGCCATAACAGCCTATGGTCTCTCTCCGCTCGTAATAATCGACCGTGGCATCAGAATAAATGCCGAATATTATCGCGAAAATATTCTGGAGGTTGTATTAAAGCCTTTGGCACGCAAACATTTTGGCCGCAGATCTTGGACATTCCAACAGTGCTCAGCAACATCGCACTCACCACGCGCCACACAAGAATGGTTACAAAAAGTGGTTCCTCGCTTCATTTCCAGCGCACAATGGCCACCAAAATCTCCGGATACCAATCCGTTGGACTATTGTGTCTGGAGTATTTTAGAAAAAATACCAAAGTGTCAAACGCCTCAAGCAAGCGCTTCGCCGGGAATGGTCCAAAACTATTTAGCTTTCATTCAATAAAATTTAAAAAAAAAAATTAAAAATTATAGCATTTGACTTTTTTCAGTCTTTTTATCTCACCCTGCATATCTTCCACCGATTTCGGGTTAATTGTGCACCAAATAGCCAATATCAGTCCAAATGGCCAATATCAGTACTGAATTTTGGCACATCCGGCACAAGCAAGTACATCAAATTTGATGAAAATCGGGTCAGATATAGCTATAGCTCCCACATATATGTTTCATCCGATTTGATCTTTAAGTCCCTCACATTTGTAATATGTACTCCACAACAATGATATTTGATACCAGATATCTTATAGAGCTCAGATATACCTTTGTCAAAATTTAGCGTGATCGGTTCAGATTTGGATATAGCTCCCATATACATCCTTAATCCCGTTTCGGGTTTATTGTGGAAATAATGGCTAATATTAAACCAAATGGAGTGAACTTCGTGGCGTACGTTTTCATTTCGTGGCTCTTGACTCCGACATTTATATACAGGGTAAGACAAAAAAAACTGCACCAAAGTCAAACGCCATAATTTATAATTTTTTTTTAATTTTTTTTTGAATAAAAGCATAAAATGTCGGAAATAGCATCAAATTTTAGAATAAGTTCAGATTTCTTCGAATTGGTCACCATTGGCACGAATTGTGACCCTCAAGTTCTTGCACTCTTTAGAATTTCAATGGCTTTACCCCGAGATATTTTTTTAATATTTGCCGAATAAAATATATATATTTGGAACACGAGCCATTTTTCGGCATCTGTGTTTCGCTCAAGTCGCTTCTTTTCGAACCATCTCTGCTCATGTTGCTGTTTTCTTCCGTCCACTTCCTTGACGTCGGGCTACGCTACCACTGTCGCGGTAACGAGCGATGGTACGAGACACAAACGATTTTTTCACATTTAAATGCTGGAGTGCTCTAACGATAGTCACTTCCGGTTTTCCAGCCAAATATAAAGAAATCTCACTATCACCCTTAAATTCCATCACGAATAACTTCGTTTCTGGAAATACCTCACCAAAATGCTTTTGTACGCTTGTAAACAATACAATGAGCTGTCACTGGAATAATTGTAGCAGCTGTAGGACGAGTGGCTAAGAAATACCAGCGGTCTGAAATTGGTTGCAGTTTTTTCATCTCACCCTGTGTATTCGACTTTGGAACTTAATAGCTATTGGAAAAAATAGATCAGCCTTATATTTTATAAGAATAAAAATTTTCAATTACAAAAACACGAATCTCAATTAAAAAAAATTAATCTGTCAAATATAAATGAATTACCCTACATGGGTATACATATATATTGCGTATGACATCGAAGAGAACTCTTAAGTTTTTTTAGAAAATATCCTTGAAATATCAATTTAGGTTAAAATACTTTCATCCTGGCCGAACTTGATGACTTTTTCCACTCAATTCGTTTTATTTTTATTTTCATATTTTTCTACTCACTTTTCCCTTAACTAAGTCCTCTTCATTTACATTTTATTTATAAAAAAAATCATTTTTAACTATCACCTGCTCTCTGTCCACGCCTTTCAACATTGCAACAAAAACACAGATAAGTAACCAAAAAAAAAAAAATAATTACGAAAAACATGTAGAACTCTTAATACCTCTTGCTGTTGGCATGCAAACGCTTGATAAATGTCTTTTTAAAATGAAATTGGCAAAAAATCCTAATTATAATTTAGAAAAATATATTATGCATGTCTATTCCAAAAAAAAACGCCCCTGCCGTTGTATTTTTAAGGCTTTCTTGAACTGAAAAAAACTCTATTTTTTATCTAAAATAATTTCATTTGCCTTTCAAATATTATCAATTAATGAGTCTCTTGGTTTTTCCCCTTCTGCCAATTGTGAATTTTGTTTCAGAGTATTCAATAAAATTAAGAGTCGCAGTGCCCACATGAAGACCCATCGTGTTACGGACAATGAAACCTCGGTACAAATTACAAATAATCAAAATCATGCCGTGCAACAGCAACATAATCAACAACAGCAACAGCAACAGCACCAGTCCCAGCAACAACAACAACAACCATAACAAAAGATTTAATAAAACAAAAGGTGAAAATACAAATTCAAGAAAATCCAATATTCCTACAGAAACAACAACAACAAAAACCCTAAGAAATTTCAAACAACAAAATAGAAGAAAAAAAAATTAAAAGCAAAAATCATAGATAATGTGTAGAGAAAACAAAAATGTTAAATGACAATCGCCACTAAAGCAAAAAACCAAAAAAAAAAAAAAAAAAAATTAAAATTTTTTAATAATAATTTCAATATTTTTTCTTTCAACACTCAACTCAACACACAGACACACAAATGGCCAGCTAAGTGAGAAGGAAAAAAACTTGGTAAACTAAGTTAAATAAAAAAAAAATAAAATAAAAAACTTTTGTTATAGCTAATAATTTTGAAACAGCATTTCAATGTCAAAAACAACAACAACAAGTTAGAGCAGAAACTTGGAAATTATTTAAATGACATTTAGTCTCAATTTTATGTTAATTTAGTCAAAAGAGAAAGTGTAAAACTCTAAAGTACTTATTTTCTTGCCAAAGATTTAAGGCTCTAAGCGTTGTTCAATGTCTTATTTTTATAACAATACTAGTCATATACAATATATATGTTTATTAATTTATATATATTTTTAAATTATTTTTTAAATTAATTTGTTTAACTTTTTTAATTTTAATATTTACACGTGATAACGAGTGAGATTTAAACACACACACACACACACACCCAAACACATTTAAATAATATAATAAAATATTTTGAAAATTAAATAATTTTTTCATATCTAATTTTGAAAATATAATTAATAGTATATATATATAATTGATGTTTTCGTTTTGATTCATTTCTATCTTTAAATGTTATTTTAAAAATGACATACTTACATACATGTAAACCTTATTGTAGTAGAATAATTTATTTAATTTCTTTGTCTTATTTGTATGTTTGTACATAGAATTGAATAAGTCCAACAAATACACACACACAAACACAAAATAAAACAATGCCAAAAAAAGACACTCTCTTTATTTATTTATTTATTGTTTTTTTAGAATTAAAATCAAAAAAATGTAATTTAAGTTAAAATTGTATTATATACCAAAAAAAAAAAAAAAAAACAAAATGGTATGAATCACAAGCCTTCCAAAGAAAACAATTTGATCATTTAAACACTTAATTTTATTTTTTTATACACTAGTCTTTCATGAAAATAATTATTTTTCTAATCTATTTAAATGTTTTCAGCTCTAAAACTCTTTAATGAAAATGCTCTGGTTATATTATAATGGGAAATTAAACACTATAAATAACAAGTAAGGAAAGGCCATAGTCTTGCGGGGCCAACCATGTGATACCCTATAACACTACAATATGTTCCAAGTCCCTTTATATGCAAAACCATTTTCGAAGATTTCGTTTTTGAAATAATGCCAAAGAGCACACGAAAGTTGTGGCCCATTTTACAGCTAAATATAATCCAATGGTCATCCAAAATGCTAGACTTCTTCTCTGTCCTCAACTCTCTTCCGATGTGAAATTTCGTGTCGATTAGTTTTCAATTGTGGCCAAATTAGAAAAATTTAAAATTGTTGGCCATTTAAACCTCTAAATGCAAAACCTAAGAACAATAGGCTTCAATTCCGACCCACCTCCATTTCGTGAGGATCGGACGATAATTGCGACATTCATACCATACCCTCAAAACGTAGTTTTGGGGGGTGTAAAAATTTAGAAAATTTAAAATTCAAAATTGTAAGTCAAATTGAAAAAATCGCATGCGATAAAAAAAATATGACAAAACTGGGAAAAAATTCAACAAAAGATATAACTTTTTTTATTGGTATATTATGCCGCGATTTTCTTAGATTTTATCCTTTTCTGGCAAGAGACCATTCCGAATTGATATGAATTGTGAAAATCGGCCCAGCGGTTCTTGATTTATAAGCAGAATAGATAAGATCAATTCTTCTACATATATATTGTACCTATTTTAGTATATATCCGATTTTTTGGCTTTTAGCATCACTGTAATGGTCAGAAGTGATCTTTTAAGGTATTTGTGATTTGGCTGGGATTAAAAATATTCGCGGTTAAGTGGAAATTTTCCTATTTTCTAACATAAAAGTAAGGGTCTATTATACCCGCTAATTATTGTCCGATGGCCGCTCATATTGGAAGGTTTCTGCCCAGTCCCAAACTCTAACTCCATGTAAACTTTCGCGTTGATTGGTTCATAATTGTGACCTATAGAGCAACTGCAAAATCAGGAAAATCCATTTTAACCCCTAAATATCGTGCGATCATCTCCAAAAACAATAGGGTTCTATTCTGACCCTAACCCCACCTCCATTTTCAATTTCGTGAGGATCGGTTCATAATTGCGACCTGTAGCTTGATTACAAATTAACATGAACTGACGGACGGACATACATAGCTAGATCGACTCAGCTCGGCGAGCTAGAAAGATCCACATATACTCTCCTATGTGGGAAACCAATATTTCGTGGTGTTACATAATTTTTGGCCCAATCAAACTTATAATACCCCCAACACATAGTGTTGTAGGGTATAAAAAGGGGGCCAACGCAAACTATTCAGAAGAGAAATTTTTAACTGGGAATCTAGATAAGAAGTTTTTGGTATATTTTTCTTCAAAAAATGTTTCTATTCATACAATATGATTTATTCTCATAAAGTCTTGGAATGGAGATCCACATGGAATTTTTTATACCCTCAGACACATGCCTAGAGAGGGTATTTATCATTTGATATGGTCAAAACGTGTCTAGTCGAAATTACGGTCTTAGACCCTAGGTCTCTTTGGACCAAACCGTTTCAGAACATTTGGAGTCGATCTAGCGATGTTCGTCCGTGCGACTGTCTACCTGGCTGGAACGCACAATAACTTTCCAAGTTAGTATCCAATTCGGTCCAAACTTGGTACATCGTAATATTTTAGTCAAACTTAGATCGAGTTCCAAGATTTGCAATATCGGTCCACTCTTTCTGCTACCTCCCCCCCAATAAGTCAAAACTTTCATAGAAAATAATTTATTGCATAGGGAGTGAAGGGATCATCTGATTTTGTTCAAACTTTGCAAAACGTAATTAATACATTACTGCAAAATTGAGTGTGAGAAGGGACATATTCGGACTACTTCTTCCAGTACCTCCTCCACAAGGGGTCCAAATTTGGAATGACTAAAATGCTCATAAAATGCGAAATGAACATTCGAATCTTTAGAAAACTTCACACATCCCAATATTTCTAGCGAAACAAGATCTGGGGTGAAGATAGAATATAACAACGGATCTCTCCTTCTGGTACCTCCCCCACAAAGGTTCAAAATTTTGAATATTTAAAATACTCATAAAATCGAAATATGCATCAGATTCACTTCAATTTTCACAAATTCCTAAATTTTTACTGTTATAAAATCTGGTGTAAAGATGGAGTATAGTGGGTCACTCCGTCTGGTAACTCCCCCACAAAGGCCCAAAATTATGAATAACCAAAAGGCTTATAAAATGCGATATGAACATTCGAATCTTTCCAAACTTCACGCATCCCAATATTTCTATCAAGACAAGATCTGGCGTGAATATCGGTTATAGCGGATCCCCCTTCTGGTACCTCCCCCACAAAGGGTCCAAATTTGTAATATCTAAAATTCAAATATTTTTACCATTATCAAATCTGGTGTAAAGATGGGATATAGCGGACAACCCTTTCTGGTATCTCCCCCACAAAGGGTCAAAATTTTGAATAACCAAAACGCCCATAAAATGCGAATTAAAAATGTTAAAAATGTGAAAAAATTATAAGCCTTTTAAAATTCTTTTATAAAAGCAACGTCGGGTCACTCCTTCTGGTACCTTCACCATCAGTTATGAAAATTTTGAATAACTCGCATGGAAAAGAAGTTTGCGATTTTCCGCAAACTCAATGTAATTATCAACCATTGAACTAATGTAACGTTTGCAAAATTTATTCCGGTACCATCCCCACAAAAGTTCATTTTTTTCAAGAAATATATACATATATCTGATATAACGTGTAGGAAGTTCTTTATATTAGACTTAGGTCAGATGCGAAATGAACAATATTGGTGTTCTGTAATTTCCAATATCTTGAAAATCAAAAACTTCAAAATATATTTTAATGAACAGGCTGAGGGTATATATCTGTCGTGAAACTGACTGATACTATTTAACCTGTTTTTATTTTTAAATTCATGTCGTAACTTTGAAATGTATAGAGATTTTCCATCTATCCTCTTTTTTCGACAGATAACATCTTAAGCTTTCATTCGTTTGAAAACTTAAAGTGTGTGGAGTGGATTCTGAGGAATTTATATAAGCCGAATTTTTAATTTTTTGAAAATTATTAAACGATTTTTAAACAAATTAACAGATTTCAAAAAAATCCTATATGTTACCGTAAGATGGATCGGAAGATCTAGTCCGCAAAAGTTTAATACTAGCTGGATATAGCATATTGGGAAATTTAGAGCAACTCATTTTGTGCAAACGCAACAAATTTCTAACTACCGAGGTGATGGTAAATTTTACCCTTCTTTACAATTTTTTTATCCTCCACCTTGGAAAGGAGGGTATATTAACTTTGTCATTCCGTTTGTATCATCCTTAAATATTCGTCGTGGACCCCATAAAGTATATATATTCATAATCAGCATAAAATTCTAAGTCGATTTAACGATGCCCGTCTGTCTGTCTGTCTGTCTGTTGAAATCACGATACAGCCCACATTATTTGACGTAGAGAGCCAAAATTTAGCAGAGCAATTTGCATTGTGTCTAGGATGGTTGTTATTGAAAATGAGATATATCGGTCCACGTTCTGGTATAGTCCCCATATAACGGTACCTCCCGATATTCGGTATTTTGATAATTTTTGCCACATATTTTCGCGGATTGGTCTAAAAATTGGTATTTGTAGGTCATAATGGGTTCTAGCTCCGTTGGCGAAACATTGCATGTGTAGGTCCACGATTTGGTATAGCCCCCATATAACGATACCTCCCAATATTCGGCATTTTAATGGTTGTTGTCACATTTCTTCTAATGTTTCCTTTACCCTAAGGTGGAGGGTATTAAAAATTTGGCCCGGCCGAACTTAATGTTTTTTTTTTTTTTACTTGTTCGGTATTATTTTGTGATTATAGCGACATTATTTAAATTTGTTTCAAATTTGGTATTTAAAGTTCGTAATGGTTACTGCAGCCTATGAGAGAAAACTGTCTGTTCAGGTCCAGGTCTTCGTATAGCCCCAACATATTTTTTCAAGTTTTGCATTTAAGTATTGTAATTGCTTATGACAAAAGTTGCCTATGCAGGTCCACGTCGTCGTATATACCCTTATATAACGGCTATATTCGGTATTTTTAAGATTTTAACATACATTTTAACGGATTTTATTTTCAAATCGCAGCTGAAATCAGGTCTGACCAAACTCAACTCTATGGCTGATAGTACGATCTTTAAATAGAGGGCGCAAAACATCTGTTATGGCATTGACTGTAATGGCCACTCCTTACTTATTTTCGAAGAAAATGGCCCAAAATAGGCTTCATCTGAAAAGATGTAGATGATGATTTTTTTGGCAAGAACGGCAAAGCTAAAACTTTGTCTTCATCTTCTGAACTAATTGGACTTTGTATAGCGTTATACTAAGGTCTTTATGAAAAACTTCTTCTCAATGCCTCAATGCCTGCAAAATGTTTAGTCGTTGGGAAGGACGGTGAATGGACTACTGTCATAGCAGTATTTCACGCTTTAATTTATCCATGACGATGCCAGTCCCTTTCACATTTCCTACAAGATAACGAATATTGAGCTGATGGAGCTTCTCTTCTTTCAAAATCCGTGAGCAATTTTCCTCAGACACGAGCTAAATGTTACCATTCACAAAAAGCATTAACTCAAAAAAAAAAAAGAAAAAAAAATTGCGGACCCTTTATATTTCAATTATAGGGTGAGATAAAAAACGGCAACAAAGTCAAAGGCCATCATTTTCACTTTTTTTAATTTTATTGAATGAAATCAAAAAATGTCGGAAATAGCATCAAATTTTAGAATACGTTTAGATTTGTTCGAATTGGTCGCCTTTGGCACGAATTATGGCCTTCAAACGGCCAATGAAACCGTCACACGCTGCCCGAATATTGCTCTGCGGTATTTTGGCCCATTCCCGGCGAAGCGCTTGCCTGAGGTTATCGATACTTTGGTATTTTTTAGTGCCAACCTTGCTTTCCAAAATACTTCAGACACAATAGTCCAAAGGATTGGTATCCGGTGATTTTGGTGACCATTGTGCGCTGAAAATGAAGCGAGGAACCTTATTTTGTAATCATTCTTGGGTGGTACATGCTGAGAGCGATGGTGCTGAGTCCTGTTGGAATGTCCAAGGTCCGCGGCCAAAATGTTTGCGTGCCCAAGTCTTACGCCCTCCAGAATATTTTCGCGATAATATTCCGTATTTATTCTGATGCCACGATCGATTAATACAAGCGAAGAGCGACCATCGGATGTTATGGCGGCCCACACCATCACCGTGGCCGGCGCTTGAGTTCTGGTGACCAACAAAAGGTGCACATTTTCAGCTGACCTCTTTGGCAAGTAAATACGATCATTTTGCTTGTATACAAACTGCTGAAAAACTAATGTTTTCTCATCGGGGAAAACCAAATTCGGCAGTTCACCACTTTCGGCCAAGCGAAGCAACTCTTTAGCTTTTTGAGTCTATTATCTTTCTGTTGCGGTGTGAGTTCGTGCACTTTTTGGAATTTCCATGGCTTTACCCCGAGCTACTTTTTTAATATTTTCCGAATGGAATATTGCGATATGCTCAGATCACGAGCTATTTTTCGGCCACTGCGACGCGGGTTTGGATCAAGTCGCTTTTTTATGCCCTCCACCATACTATGGAGGGTATATTAACTTTGTCATTCCGTTTGTAGCTCCTCGGAATACTCATAACAGACCCAATAAAGTATATATATTCTTGATCAGCGTAAAATTCTAAGTCGATTAAGCGATGTCCGTCTGTCTGTCTGTCTATTTATCCAGTAGGCAGGTTATGTTCGTAAATGGGCCATGTAGGTCCACGTTTTCATATAGCCCCCATATAACGGTACCTCCCTATATTCAGTATTTTGATGATTTTAGCGACATTATTCACCGGAATTGTTTCAAATTTGGTATTTGAAGTTCCAAATGGATACTACACCCTAAGATAGAAAATTGTCTGTGCAAGTCCATGTCTTCGTATAGCCCCCATATAACGGTACCTCCCTATATTCAGTATTTTGATGATTTTAGCGACATTATTCACCGGAATTGTTTGAGATGTGGTATTTGAAGTTTGTAGTTTGTATTTTTAAAATTTTAACAGAATTTTTTTAAGGATTTTATTTTTTGAAAATTTCCAAATTCGTTGCAAATGGTGGAGGGTATTAAAAGTTCGGCCCGGCTGAACTTACTGCTTTTTAACTTGTTACTTTTCGAACTATTACTGCTGATGTTGCTGGTTTCTTCTTCAGTCCACTTCCTTGACGCCGGGCTATGCTACCAGTATCACGGTAACGAGCGATGGTACGAGACGCAAAAGATTTATTCACATTAAAATGCTGGAGTGCTCTATCGATAGCCACTTGTTGTTTTCCAGCCGAATATAAAGAAACCACACTATCACGCTTGAATTCCATCACGAATAACTTTTTTTTCCGGAAAATTCTCACCAAAATGCTTTTGTGCGCTTGTAAACAATATAATGAGCTGTCACTGGAATAATTTTACCAGCTGTTGGACGAGTGGCTTAAAAGTCACAGCAGTCAGAAATTGGTTGCAGGTTTTTTTTGATCTCACCCGGTATGGGGCTATATCTAAATTTGAACCGATTCTCGCCAATTTCAATAGGGTTCTTGGGCAAAAACAATTTTTTTTTTTGGAAAATTTCATCTGAGATGGATAATGTATCAGACCTGCCTTTTTTCACAAAAATATGTGGACAGACTGGCGGACTGACAAACATAAATCGACTCACAAAGTGATTCTATGAAGATCCTTAAAAATAATTATTGGTCTATCTCGCTTCTTTTGCCATGTTACAAACAAATGCACATCGACATAATAGCCTTACCACTACATGGTCTAGGGTATAATAAGCAAAATATAGGTATGTGTCTTAAGTCTTTTGTCTGTAAAAAGATAAGGTCTTTAATAGTCGTTTTAAGGATGTCCACAGTAATGAGTATCAGTTCTATGCAAGTTTTATACTATTTTTTTTTTTTTTGACGAAAATTTAAAAAATACTCTTCAAAAAATATAAGCTGACTCTTAGTTTTAGTTTTAAAGTTTTCCAATTATAATATACACCAGAGCATTTTAACAAAGTTATTTAAAACTATCAAACTCTTTCACTGAAAGCTTCCTAAAACTATAATTATTTTTTAAAAAAAAAAAATCAAATAAAAAAATCAAACGAATATTACAAAACTAAATCGTTCAGCAATTTTCCATGGTTGTATTGTCAAAATATAAAACACTTATTATCTGTCTTGACACGCATACGCATACCAAAAACACACACACACAAGATGCTCTTATTTAGTAAAAAATAACTAAATATTTTTAACGTTTTTAATTAAAACAAGAATCTAGAAAAAGAATCAACTACAATTCAATTGTAAAAATAAAACAAATGCTCACTCATTACTTATTTCAAAAAAACAAAAAAAAAGGAAAATCAACAATGAAAAACTCCTTATAATTTTCCATCAATGCCTTCTTTTAAAATGAATATCTCTTTAAAAACAATTAAAAGAAAATCTAGTAATAATATAAATTAATTTTAACAAAAATTAAAATTAAAAAAAAAAACTTTATTAAGTATTATTAAACAAAGAAGAGGAAGAAGAAAAAAAGGGAGAAAAAAATATATAAAAGAAGAAGACGAAGCAAAACAAACACTCTATCTCTATTGACTTGATACTTAAGAAACCACCTTAAGAAATATTTATTTATTTCTATAAAACAAAAAAAAAAACAAATAATTAAATTAAATGTTATGTAGCTAATAATATACAAAATAACATACAAACCAAAACATACATACCTACACAAACACACACACAAAAATATAGATTGTAAGTGAAAAACTCATCCGTCATCCTTATCAACAGCATCATCATCACCCTTAGCATCATTACTATTACTATTGCGATCATTGAAGATATTTTTATAATAGTTTGTAAGTCTTTGTTGTTATTACTATTATTATTATTATTAATAATATTATTATAAATTGTAATGAATAATTATCTACCTATCTATACCTATACATACGATATAATTATTACTATTGTAAGTGTGTAAAAGTGTTGTTATTTTCTACTATTACAAAAAAAAAAAAAAAAAAAAACAAACAAAACTACTACTTCTACTACCACTACTATTACAGCCTAACTGAATCAAAACCTAATTAAGTCTCTGAAATGAAAAAAACATCAACAACAATGGTTCTTTACTTTATATTCAAAACTTATATGTGGATAGAATTTCAAAATTATAGCCATGAAATTCAGTAGATCCATAAAAACAAACTTTCATCTTACAAAAATAAAGGAATGTTAAAATTATTGTAACGAATGACAGCAGTAGGCAATTTTCTATATCTCTAGTTTAAATCTGTTTAATTTTATTTATTATAAATTTCTTTATAATATATGTAGCAACTTTTTTTTATTGTTTTGTGTTATGTGTTTTTAGTTTAATTTATTACTCAATTTATATATCTAAACTGTAACTTATTACAATTATTATAATCAATCTTTTAAAAAAAATGAAACAAGAAATAAATTGTTATTTCATTGAATTTTTTTCTTAATTGTTTATTTGTGTTTTTATTTAATTTTATTTTAGTTTTTTTTTAATAGACTTGTTATAAATTGTCAAATTTACGTCCAGTGGCATACATTTGAATGACGGTGACACACCTTTTACATCCATGAGAGAAGAGAGATGCATCTCTCTCACCAAAAAATATAAAATTATTTTGAAAGAGATACAAAAATCTTGATATGCCTCCAAAGTTTTAAAAACTTTAAAATATGTTATGACTTAAATGTAGCTTTTTTATTAATCCAAAAAAAAAAAAAAAAATACATGTTCAACTTAAACAGGAAAAATTGAGTAAGTTTTCTTAAAATTACTTAACTTGTATGGATGAATATACGTTTTCATGAAATATGTCTAAAATTTACGATACCTTTCGTGAATTCCAATGATTTCTAAAAAAAACTTCTGCTCATCTTCTGAACAAAATGTCTTCGCTTGACGACCCATCTACAACATCTTTCTCCAGATGCAATTCAAAACATATTAGTTTTAGTTCGTACCATTTCATTAGTAAGAAAGTGAGAAAACGCTATACAACTTTTTCAAATGAAATTTGAAGTATTTTAATTGTAATTCAGGAATTTATTCTAAAATTTGTACAACTTAAGTTGTAATTTGAAGTATCGCCAAAAAAAAAATGGAGATTGTCGTGAACATTTCAAGAATTACAACAAGTAAAACAGCAGCTAAGTTAGACAGGACCGAACTTTTAAAACCTTCTTGAAAAATTTCAAAAAATCCATTGAAAAATGAAAATTTTAAAATTGGGGCTGTACTAAGACGTGGTTCTGCATAAGTAATTTTTATACCCTCCACCTTGGAAAGGACATTTGGAGTTTCAGGACATTTGGAGTCGATCTAGCGATGTCCGTCCGTCCGTCTGTCTGTCTGGCTGGCTGGTGGGCACGATAACTCTCTAAGGAAGTACCGGATTTGGTCCAAACTTTGTACATCGTAATATTTTTGTCAAACTTAGATCGAGTTCGGAGATGGGCAATATCGGTCCACTCCTTCTGGTACATCCCCCACAAAACGTCGAAATTGTCCAATAAAATATATTTTCTGCACAGAAAGAGAAATGATGATTTGCGAATCCTAATATTTTTCTCAGTGCTAGGTCAAGTGCAAAAATGGACAATACCGGTCCACTCTATCAAGTACCTGCCCCACAAAGGGTCAACATTTTGAATAATAACAACTCTTATAAAATGTGAAGTAAGATAATATTTTTATTAACCCAAGGTCTGGTGTGAAGGTGGAATACATCGGTCCACTCCTTCTGGTACCTCCCCCACAAAAGGCCGAAATTTTCAAAAAAAATATATATTTTCCCCATAAAGTATATATATTAATAATCAGCATAAAATTCTAAGTCGATTCAACGACATCCGTCGGTCTGTAAATTTGTCTGTCTGTCTGTTGAAAACACGATACAGCCCACATTATTTGACGAAGGGCTTCAAAATTTAGCAGAACTATTTGTACAATTTTGGTATAGTCCCCATATAACGGTACCTTTCAATATTCAGTATTTTGATGATTTTTGCTACATTTTTCAACGGATTTGTCATAAATTGGTATTTTTAGGTCATAATGGGTTCTAGCTCTTGTGGCCAAACATTGTATAGGTCCACGTTTTGGTGTAGCCGGGACGGAGCCGGTAACCCAGTATATACAATATAGATATAAATTATGAAAATACCAATCCAACAAGTGGGTTACTTAAAGATTCGGAAGATATATATTCAAAGATTCGGATTATAGCTGACACTCTTACCTTTCCGAAAAGCTACAATTTGTGCTAATACCTTTTCTGGGTTTAGAGATATTCTCTTGTGGGTATGTTTAAACTAAGAACTAAAGTTTTCTAAGGTTTTAAGCGCCAGGATCTTCGTAGGCCAGTGCCAGAAATTACTTCAATATTTCGAAATTGTTTTGCTTTTGTCATTTTCATAGTCAAATGTCAAATAGAAATCATTAAAATATCAATTTCGACCAAAAAAATACAATGTCGTCAAAATTTTTTACGGCGAATTAACGTCGACTGTTATATCGACATACCCCCTGCATTACCAGTAGATCAAATAACAACAACAATTCTCCTGCATTGCCAATAAGTTAACCAAAAATGATTCCTAAACGAGTAAAAAATCAGAAAGTTCGGAACGAATTAGGAAATTTAAAAAAAAAATCCATTAAAAATTCTATTAAATTGTTAAAAATACCGAACATCGGAAGGTGCCGTTATATGGGGGATATACGATATCGTGGATATCCTCCTTGTGTGGAATTTCAGACAATTCATCAAAATACCGAATATCGAGCGGTACCATTATATGCGGGCTTTATGATATCGTGGATCGATATAGCTCTTCTTCGAACTTGACCTGCAGACGAAATGCAGATCTGTGCAAAATTTTAGCTTTCTATCTTTATTCGTTTTAACTTTAACCTGATTACAAATGTGAAAAAAACGCATGCGATAGAAATTTTGACAAAAAATATTCGCATTCTTATTGGCATATTTTTGGGCGATTATCTTTTCTTGCTAAATTCTGCGTCGATTGGTCTATAATTTTTCGGTTTTTGGTATTTTGCGATCATCTCCAAAGGCAATTATTTCCCTTCCATTTCAAACCGACAAAGAGAAAAACACTTTTAGTTGATTTTTTTTCTTCGCTTCGCACAAATTGTCAAGTGAAAACAATACAGGTTTGTTTCTTAAGTCTTTTGTTTGCATCAATATTGCTGAAGCTGAAGTAAAAGAAAGAAATGATTTTTGATATTTCAGTATATTTCAATCAAATTTTATACATCTCTTAAAATGTCAAATTTCCAATGTGCCTAGATCGATTCGAATTTGAAGGCAGATTTTTCATCGGTATGAATTGCAAGTATAATATACATTCCCTTAAAGTCTAATTTTTAAAATTTCAAAATTCATAGCAAAAAAATATCTTACTGTTTTTTAAACTTTTGGGGCAAACTACTCACGAAATCTCATTTCAAAAATAGCTGATTTTATTTTTTAAATAATAACCGATTTTATGTCACACCGATCATTATGTGTATGCCATCCAATTATATAACTTAAATTGTGCCTATACAACTCATTTTTTTTGTTTCTTTCTTTAGGAATGGACTAGTGGGAATATTTGGCCTAAGAGGTCAATATCTTCCAATGAGAGTGAGACAGACAGAAAAAAACATAAACACAAACTAATAAAACGGTTGTTTCTATTTAAAAAAAAAATGAAAAACACAAAATATTACTAGGTTTAACTATATACTAAAATTAATTTTAAATTTTAACAAGTTTTTTTTTTCATTTTCGTAATGACAATCCCTTGATTTTTTCCCCAAATCCTAAAAATATATACATAAATAATAATTATTTTCAAAAAATAATACTTAAGATGTAGTTTTAATAAAAAAAAACAAATAATATTATTATATTAGAACATATACATAACTACAAATTAAAAAAATATATATATATTTAGAAAATATATATACATACATAAATACCTAAATATTTATAAACAAAATCATAACATACCTTATCTCGATACTCTGCGTTGTGATTGTGTCATAAGTGTGTAAAAAATAATAAATGTAAAAAACAAAAAAAAAACAACTTTAAACCAGAAATCTTATATATGAAAACAATGTTCTTTACTTTAAACTAAACTAAACTTAAAATAAAAAACTAAAACCAAAACCCAACTCATTATATACGTAAGTTTATGAACTCAACAAAATAAGAAAACATTTGAAACCTGTAAAGAAAACAAAAAAAAAGAAATGAAAACTTATTTAATGTTATCGCATCTAGTCGGCGACCCCTGAGCCAACAACACTCTTTCAGTGAAATTACAACAATACTATTTGAAAACGAATGATAATAGCTCTTAGACATATCAAACATTTCAAAAAAGAAAACAAAAAACGAAAAACAATATTAAAATAAATAATAAAAATAATAATTTTTAAATTAAATATTTTACTCGAAGAAAGGAAGGAGAAATCAAAATAAAATATAAAAATAATATGCATTTTAAAATAATATTAAGTATACCACATAAGGAGAAAATTTATGCCAAGAAAAAAAAACAAAATTAAAATTATATTTATATTCTCGTATATTTATTGGGAAGGAAAAGATGAGATAATTCATTTAGGAATCACAACCATTTCTCTCGCTCTCTCTCTATTGTTTGGTTTTTTCTTTGAGAGAATATTTTTAAAAAATTATACCATACCCCAGTACATGACTTTTAATGAGATTTTTATTTTTGATGAGAAAAACAATAAGGCATGAATTGAAATGTTCTGGATCTAACAAAATTATGAGGCAATACAATTGTTGTCATGAGACATATGATGGGGGATATATTAAACTTTTTTCGTAATTAAAAAGGAACTTAAAATATTTCCAATTTAATATGATTTCTGTCTATGATAATGAGAATAAAACGCTTCCGTCTTCTGGTATTATAAGCATATATTAATGATATATATTTTCATTCTTTGACAATTTACAGGAACAGACAAAAACTAGTTGCAGAGCCGAGTCTATGAGACCGACAATTTGGATGGACTCTGACCATAATTCTATCCACATGCTAAATTTTTTGAGAATCGGATGATAATTTCGACTTGAATATAATAATTCAAAAACATAGTGTTATAAGGTGAAAAAATATTACCAAACGTAAAATTCAATATTGTAAGTCAAATAGGAAAAAATCGCATGCGATAAAAAATATCACAAAAATATAAAAAATATTCACTTTCTTATGGATATATATTCACGCGATTATCTTATTTTTTATCCTTTTCTGGCAAGAAGACATTCCGAATTTGTGGCCGTTCTTGAGTTATAAGCGGTCTAACTAAAATATTCTTTATTATGTATAAGACTGTCGATATAGAGATCAATGTAACGATCAGAAGTGACATTATTGTGCATTTGTGATTTCGGCAGACTTAAAAATATTCGCGGTTTAGTAGAAATTTTCTTATTATATCCTCAGGCATATGGCTAGAGAGGGTATATATCATTTGATACGGCCAATACGAGACTAGTCGAAATAACAGTTTTAGACCCTAGGTCTCTTTGGACCAAATCCGTTTCAGGATATTTGGAGTCGATCTAGCGATGTCCGTCCGTCTGTCCGTCTGGCTGGCTGGTGCGCACGATTTGGTCCAAACTTGGTACATTTTAATATTTTTGTTACACTTAGATCGAGTTCGCAGGTGGGCAATATCGGTCCACTCCTTCTGGTACCTCCCCCACAATATGTCGAAATTTTCAAAGAAAATATTTTATTGCACAAAAAGAGAAAGGATGGTCCGATTTTGCTCTAACTTTGCAAATCCCAATATTTGTGTCAGTGCGGTCGACTCCATCCATAACCTCTCCCACAAAGGGTCAAAATTTTGTATAATTATAACTCTTATAAAATGTGATGTAAAAGTCCGATTGTTTCCAAATTTCACACATCCCAATATTTTTATAAACCCAAGATCTGGGTTTAAGATGGAATATATCTGTCCACTCCTTCTGGTACATCCGCCACAAAAGGTCGAAATTTTGAATATACATTAAGCTCATAAACAGCCAAATTCCATTTATACTTGGCACATCTGAATACTTCTATCAACACAGGATCTATTATAAAAAGATCGGACCATTCCTTATGGTACTCCTCTCCCCTCCTCCCCCCCAAGGGTCAAACTTTTGAATAACCAAAACGTAAAATCCGAAATAAGTAAACTGATCTGATCCGATCTCGATAAAATGTGATAGAGGTATTTCTCAGAGGCTAGACTATGTTCTGTATAGGTCCACGATTTGGTATATTTGGTACCAGATGTCAGCTACAGCTCAGAAATACCTCTGTCAAATTTTATCGAGATCGAATCAGATTTGAATATAGCTTCCGTATATATACTTATCTGATATCCGGTTTTATTAATTGGCTAATATCAGTCCAAATGAATTGAATCTTGGCAATTCCAACTGAATTCATTCCAGATACAAGTAATTTAAATTTTATGATAATCGGTTCAGGTATAGCTATAGCTCCCATATATATGTTTCATTCCAATTGGTGTTAAAGTCCCTTACATGCGTAATATGCATTCCACAACAAAAATATTTAATACCGGACATCATATACAGCTCGAAAATACCTCTGCCAAATTTTATAGAGAACGGTTCAGATTTTTGTATACTTTCCACACTTTCCAATTTCATCCGATTTTATGGTTATTGTTCACCATATATGTAATATCAGCCCAAATTGAATAGATTATTTTAGATTAAACCGAATTTTTTCCATTTGGTTAAACCCATAAAAACTTATCACAGATAATTACTATTCCAGGATATATATACTTTAACCCTACTAAAATGTGTATTTCGAGGTGTCAAAACGGATTGACCACCTGAATATACCCTCTATACCATGGTGGAGGATATAAAAAGGAAGGCTGTAACTAAACCTTGGTATATATGAAAACTTGTAAATACCATTGGTGTTTGGTCTTCACACATATATTTTTTTTGACTTTTGGTATTGATAAGATGGAATATATCGGTCCACTCCTTCTTGTACATTCACAACAAAAGGTCGAAATTTTGAATATACATTAAGCTCATAAACAGCCAAATTCCATTTATTCTTAGCACATCTGAATACTTCTATCAACACAGGATCTATTATAAAAAAGATCGGACCATTCCTTATGGTACTCCTCTCCCCCCAAGGGTCAAACTTTTGAATAACCAAAACGTAAAATCCGAAATAAGTAAACTGATCTGATCCGATCTCGATATAATGTGATAGAGGTATTTCTCAGAGGCTAGACTATGTTCTGTATAGGTCCACGATTTGGTATATTTCGTACCAGATGTCAGCTACAGCTCAGAAATACCTCTGTCAAATTTTATCGAGATCGGATTAGATTTGAATATAGCTTCCGTATATATACTTATCTGATATCCGGTTTATTGTGCATTAATTGGCTAATATCAGCCCAAATGAATTGAATCTTGGCAATTCCAACTGAATTCATTCCAGATACAAGTAATTTAAATTTTGTGATAATCGGTTCAGGTGTAGCTATAGCTCTCATATATATGTTTCATTCCAATTGGTGTTAAAGTCCCTTACATGCGTAATATGCATTCCACAACAAAAATATTTAATACCGGACATCATATACAGCTCGAAAATACCTCTGCCAAATTTTATAGAGAACGGTTCAGATTTTTGTATACTTTCCACAATTTCCAATTTCATCCGATTTTATGGTTATTGTTCACCATATATGTAATATCAGCCCAAATTGAATAGATTATTTTAGATTAAACCGAATTTTTTCCATTTGGTTAAACCCATAAAAACTTATCACATATAATTACTATTCCAGGATATATATATACTTTAACCCTACTAAAATGTGTATTTCGAGGTGTCAAAACGGATTGACAACCTGAATATACCCTCTATACCATGGTGGAGGATATAAATGGGAAGGCTGTAACTAAACCTTGGTATATATGAAAACTTGTTTGGTCTTCACTCAGATATTTTTTGACTTTTGGTATTGATAGGTATAGGTCCACGATTTAGTGCAGCCCTCATATAACTGCACCAAAAGATTTACGGTTTTTTGGGCGTGTTAGTTACAATTTTGCTGTAAATTGGCAGCATGTGTTCGCATGTAGTATTCAAATAACTGCAACCTGTGTCATCCTTTTCATCGAAATTGTTTAAAATTTGGTATTTAAAGTTCGTAATGTACTCTGCGGCCTGTGACAGAAAATTGAGCCTTCGTATATTCTTCATATAAAACGGTAAATATTTGGAATTTTGATGTTTTTGCGACATTATTCACCGGAAATGTTTTAAGATTTTTTTTTTAATTTTTGTACGCCATCAAATAGGTCTCAAGGGTATTTTTTCGTAATTTGTAAGATCCATTTAATTGGTGGAGGGTATTCAAAGTTCTGCTTGGTCGAACCTACTACTTATTCAGCAATGTCTCTTCATTTTGTATGGTATGTTGATATTCAATTTTCTCAGCAAGGACCTGAAAATTCCAAAGGATCTGAAAAATATGAGGGCATTAGGTTTTCTTTATCTCAATGTGCTTCTGATGTAAAACGTTTTGAAATTATTAAAGAGCCATTAATTCCCTATTTCTAGGATGTCATATATTTGTAATTCCAGAACTTTCAGACCATGTGTTATATGCTGTAATCCAAAAAAATGATCTACATCAATCCTAATACTTCCAATTAAATACTTCTCAACCTATTAACAATTAAGTTATCTATAAGCCAAATACAATGACGAAACACACACTACACCCTAACTTCTCTCTAACTATCTATCTCTCTCTCACTTGAATTCCACTTAGATCTATCTCTATATCTCTTTTATGTAATGCGTAGTCGTAAATATAAACAAATTGTTATTTTATCGAAAAAAAACCAAAATCATTTCCTATACTTCTCCTCCTCCTCCTCAACTGGATGAAATCTAATGTTATTACAAAAACCAAAACCCAAATACAGTTGTTAAACCAAAAACGAAAAATAGAAAACTATATAGAAAAAATAGTGAAAATTAATTTTAAAATTAAAACCAAAAATCAAGTATATACATAAAGAAGAAAAATTACAAAAAAAAAAAAAAAATAAATAAATATTTATGGTTGTAAACAGATGATCAAAAACCAACAACAAGTCGCATACAAAAATCTCCATCTGAAATAAAAAAAAAGAAAAAGTGAATGTTTTTAAACTAAATACTTAAGAATCAGATATTGAAAGTAGTTTTTAAACCAAAACAAAACAGAAACCTTAAAAAGAAAATCCCCAAAGGAGCTTAGAGTTTAAATGTTCCATCTTTAATATTTAAAGTAGTGAGATAATACCAAACACAATAACCTTAATATCCAATTAGAAGAAAAAAAAACCCCATGATTAGTTTGTTAGTCCTAAGACACACCCAAAAAATACAAGATTATTTCTAGACACAGTGCTTCTTTAAAAAAATGGGAAATAAGTATTTTTCCATACTACTGCCCATGACATTTGGTAAAACATCTAAAACCAGGGTGGACCACACTCTCTCACATATACCTTGGTCATAGCGGGCTATATCTGTACAATTCAATATTTGTTCCATGCGCTTAAGCATGGTGCAATAAATTCAAAGTCACCTTAATTAAATTAATATTATCCAGCTCTGCATTTTCATTGAAAGAATGTTCCCGTCTCTGACTTGGGTTTTTCCGTAAATTTGACAATGATATACAGGGTGATATAAAAAACTGCCACAAAACAGTGGGCAGATTACGTTTGTAAGTGGACCCTGTCGGTCCACTTTTTCGTATAGCCCCCATACAACGGTACCTCCCGATATTCGGTATTTTTATTATTTTAGCGACACTTTTTACCGGAATTATTTAAAATTTCGTATTTGAAGTTCGTAATGGGTACTACAGCTTATGACAAAAATGTGTGTATGCAGGTCCAAATCTTCGTATAGCCCCCATATAAAGGTACCTCCCGGTATTCGGTATTTTGATGATTTCAGCAACATTATACAACGATGATTTCAGCAACATAATACAAGATACCAATGGGTATTACAGCCTATGACAAAAAATTTTGTGTACAGGTCCAAGTCTTCGTATAGCCCCCATATTCGGTATTTTGACGATTTCAGCAACATTAATCACCCGAATCGTTTAAAATTTAGCATTGAAAGATAACAATGGGTACTACAACTTAAAGCAAAAAAAAAATATTATATGCAGGTCCACATTTTTGTATAGCCTCCATATGACAGTACCTCCCGATACTCCGTATTTTCATGATTTTTGCGACCTTATTCACCGTAATTGTAACAAATTTCGTATTTAAAGTCCATTATTGGCACTACAGCCTATGACAAAAAATTTCGTATGAAGGTGCACGTCTTTGTATAGTCCCCATATAAGGGTTTTCATTTAAATGGGAGTTTCCGGATTTTTTTTTTTTTTTTTTTTTTTTTTTTTGACAAAAAATTTTGTATGCTGATCCACGTCTTCGTATAGTACCCATATAACGGTTTTCATTTAAGTGGTAGTTTCCGGATTTTTGTTTTGAAATTTTTCAAATTTCTTCGAAATGGTGGGGGGCCCTGCCGAATTTATCTGCTTGTTTATCGTTTTTTGTCGGAATTAGTATAAAATTTTTGAATATGTTTAGATTTGTTCGAATTTGCCACCTTTGGCACGAATTATGGCCCTCAAAAGGCCAATGAAAGCGTCACATGCCGCCCGAATGTTGCTCTGCGGTACTTTGGTCCATTCTCGGCGAAGCGCTTACTTGAGGTGATCGACACTTTGGTATTTTTAGTGCCAACCTTGCTATCCAAAATACTCCAGACAAAATAGTCCAACGGATTGGTATCCGAAGATTTTGGTGGCCATTGTGCGCTGGATATGAAGCGAGGAACCTCAATTTGTAACAATTATTGGGTGGCGCGTGCTGAGTGCGATGGTGCTGAGTCCTGTTGGAATGTCCAAGGTCTGCGGCCAAAATTTGTGCATGCTCAAGGCTTTAATACACCCTCCAGAATATTTTCGCGATAATATACGGCACTTATTCTGATGCCACGGTCGATTAATACGAGCGAATAGCGATGATCGGCTGTTATGGTGGTCCACACCATCAGCATGACCAGCGCTTGAGTTCTGGTGTCCAACCGAAGGTGCTCAGTTTCAGCTGACCTCTTTGGCAAGTAAACGCGATCATTTTGTTTCCAAAATACTCCAGACACAATAGTCCAACGGATTGGTATCCGGAGATTTTGGTGGCCATTGTGCGCTGAAAATGTAGCGAGGAATCTCATTTTGTAACCATTCTTGGGTAGCGCGTGCTGATTGGGATGGTGCTGAGTCCTGTTGGAATGTCCAAGTCTGCGGCCAAGATGTCTACGTGCCCAAGGCTTTCATACACCCTCCAGAATATTTTCGGGATAATATTCGGAATTTATTCTGGTGCCACGGTCGATTAATACGAGCGGAGAGCGACCATCGGCTGTTATGGCGGCCCACACCATCACCATGGCCGGCGCTTGAGTCGTGGTGGCCAACCGAAGGTGCACATTTTCAGATTTTCAACTGACCTCTTTGGCAAGTAAACACGATCATTTTGTTTGTTTACAAACTGCAGGACAACGAATGTTTTCTCATCGGAGACGGAGAAAACCAAATTCGGCAGTTCACCACTTTCGGCCAAGCGAAGCAACTCTTTAGCTCTTTTTGGTCTATTTTCTTTCTGTTGCGGTGTAAGTTCTTGCATTTTTTGGAATTGCAATGGCTTTACCCCGAGCTAATTTTTCAATATTTGCCGAATGGAATATTGCAATATGTTCAGCTCACAAGCCATATTTCGGCCACTGCGACGCGAGTTTCGATCAAGTCGCTTCTTTACTTTTCGAACCATTTTTGCTGATATTGCTGTCATCTTCCGTCCACTTCCTTGACGTCGGCCTACGTTACCAGTATCACGGAAACGAGCGATGGTACGAGACACAAAATATTTATTCACATTTAAATGCTGGACTGCTCTAACGATAGCCACATGTGGTTTTCCAGCCAAATATAAAGAAATCACACTATCACGCTTGAATTCCATCAGAATAAGTTTTTTTCTGGAAAATTCTGACCAAAATGCTCTTTTACGCTTGTAAACAATATAAAGAGCTGTCACTGGAATAATTTTAACAGCTGTCGGACGAGTGGCTTAGAAATGACTGCAGTCTGAAATTGGTTGCAGTTTTTTCATCTTACCCAGTATGAATAAAAATTTGTTCCATGCGTTTAACAAAATTCAATTAATATTTCCCAGCTCTGCATTTTCTGTAATTTACCTTTATTACAAGAAAGTTCCCGTCTCTGACTTGGATTTTTTACCGTAAATTTTGACAATGATATATTGTCAAAAGTAAAATTATGAAAAAATGGTGAAGTGCTGATTGTCCAAGGTTACCTTCTTTAATATACCCTGGTAAACCATTAACAATTTTATAAATTTAAAAATTTTTAAATGAATTTTTAATACAATGTGGTTAAGTTATATATACACAACATATGTAGTATGAAAATTAATGCTAAATACTTTTCTTCCCTTTCTAGAAGCACTGACCCGCACCCAACCAGCCATTAGTAAACCATAAATCCAAATCAAATCCTTAATTTATCTTTCTTTTCTGCCCTTCCACTTCCTTTTCCATTTCAAGTCAACGAATTAAGGATTACCGTCATACAAAACAGAATCGAAAATCAAAACTTTTACTTAGATCAAATCAAAAGCAACAGTCGAATAAGTTTTTTTATTACAATTTTCATGTTTACATACATATATTTATAAAGAAAATAACAACTTTTTTTAAATTATTTTCAAACAATAAAAAAAAACCAAAAATCTTGTTTAACAAAAATCGTATTGAAAAAAAAAATAAATAAACTCACACGAAATCATAAATATTCCCTCCAATTAAAGAAAAATATGAATATATAAACAAAAAACAAATAATTTTTAAAATTATTACAAATATACAAAAAAAAATAATATTATATACTATATATTATAATTATAAAATCAAAAGAAGAAAAGAAAAATAAAATATTTAAAAAAAGAATTGAAGGAAACCAAAAAGAATTCCCTTTGAAATCATTGTATTATTGTGACAATTATTACAACAACACATACATTTTTTAGCATGTTGCATTCAATTTTAAAAGGAAATAAAAAACAAAGAAAATCAATAAAAAAAATAATTGTTTTCAATAAATGTTTATTGCAAAAAAAAAAAAAAAAACAAAAACATGAAATGAGTTCTTGTCACATCATTCATTAATCGTGTTAAAAAAAAATATATATAAAAACTTAAATACATTATTATTATTACATGCCAAAACAAAACCATAACAATTCATTCTCTTTTATTAAAAAAAAAATACCGAGAGAAAATCCAACCCAAAACAAATCTATATTTATAAGTAAACAATTGTGTCAATTTCTTAAAATTAAAAAAATAACTCGATAAACTAATTAAAAAATTCAAGTGCGAAATCTTAACTTAAATTTCACCAACTTTATTACAAACTATCTTAAACTTTTGGAAACAAATCCAATAATATAATTTTTAATTTGTTTTCCTCAATCCGGTCCTTGGTTACACAACGTTTCTTAGAGTAACAAATTATAAAAATATAATTTGGAATTCTTAAACCAAATAAAGTACATATTTTTTTTTAAATTGTATGTGTATAAAATGAAAGGATATTCGATTATTTGAAATATTTCAAAATAAACTAAATTGCTAAAGATTTGGTTCGGTTTGCGTTATGTTTCTCGTATGTATACAATTCAAAGAAAAAAAAACTTTCATGTTTTTCTAGTCCCTAATAAGGACGCGAGTCAGTACTCTAGTATCAACACCCTCAAATTTTAATAAAATTTTATTATTAGTACAATTAGGTTTTGACGTTTTCACGAAAAAAAAAAAAAAAAAAAAAACATTTATAAAATTCCCCTTTAATAACATAATCATTGGGCGTCATAATGTTTTATATGTCTCAATATGACTCCATTTATAAAAAACGCCGGTAAGCTTCAGATTTAGAATATTTTATAATGTACAAATAAGCAAAGGCTATAATAGTTCGAGCCGACCATTTGCACTACAATACATATGATGATGCCCCCTTATGTCCAAATCCATTTTGGAAGATTTCGTTTTTTTTTTATCAGGCATGTCACAAAATCGTATCGAAATTGTTTGAATTTCGCAATTCAAAATCGTACGTTTTTGTTTTAGCTTCTTCAGATTTCGTACGATTTGGTGAACCACCAAATCAATACAAATATGGCAACATTATATATACAATATGGTAACTTGAGGGGAATGAAAGAACGAATGAATAAGGAATCAAAAATAAAAATCACATGATTAGAGAACATTGTAGAAGTGTAACTTGTGAAACATTTTTTAATTTTTTAATGTTAATGAGAGTTTTTTGTGCAAAAATAAAGTTCATTTCATTGTTTTTTTACGCAATGCCGGGAGTTTCAATTTTTTCTGTAATTGATTAAACAGCCTTCTACAATACATATTTCACATATTTTAAAATACTTACGTTTTTGTACAATTTTTTTTTGTGTGTTCTTTTTGTTTTGTTTTTTGTATTTGCTTCAGTTTATTATTCGAATCACATTGTTTGGTTTTCACAGATGAATATTTTTTTTGACGAAAAAAGTGATTTTTAAGAAAAAAAGTGATGTGGCAACACTTGTGTTAACAACTGCCTTCGTCAATTGAGAAACCATTAAAATTTGCTAATTATTTTGAATAAAAATATTTAAAATGTAAATTTAATAGTGTATTTGTCATTAAGACAACATTTTTATTGCTTAAAAGTAATTTGAGAGTGTTTTAAATTCACAAGTTTCCATAAAAATACAACTTCACTTGCAAAAACAAAAGTGGTTTCAAATCAAAAGAATGTTGCGATTTACATTTTCTGAAAAAGCTAAATACGAAATTAAACCACTTTCGTACCGAATTCATTCTTGTGACATTCCCGATGTCGTAGAACCGGATGTCACCCTTAGCTCTTTAACAGGGAAATTATTACCCTCAATATTTACGCACTTCGTATTGTTCTTAGATATTCAAAACAATTTCACACGACCTGTAGCGTGATTACAGTCATACAGACGGACGGACGGACACACATAGCTACATTGACTCAGCTCATCGAAATAGGAAGATCCATATATAGTTTCCTATGACGGGGACCAATATCTCGAGTTGTTACGTAATTTCTGGCCCAATCAAACTTATGATACCACCCACATTGTGTTGCAGGGTATAAAAATCCTAATTTGTGTTACCTCCTTTGGTGTGGCAAAGGTGGCGCCCAACGCGGGGACCCATATTTCGAGGTGTTACGTAATTTCTGGCCCAATCAAACTTATGATACCACCCCATAGTATTGCAGGGTATAAAAATCAATATTTGTGTTACTTCATTGGTGTGGCAATTAAAGTTCGTTTCCGTCAAATAAAAGATAAAATTATTCACAGTCAAAAGCTTTCCGTATATATACATCATTAACCATCTCAGTTAGAATCTGCATTTATAGAGCTTTACACTAACTGTTAACCCGATTTATTCGAGCTGGCATATAGTTTAACCATTAACACCTTCAACTAATTGAATGGCCTTCATACCAAATGCCATAATTCTAACAGTAAAATATTTTTTATTTTTGTATGATTTTTCTAAAACTTTCAATTTGTCTTAGGAATTTCTTCAACTCAACTAATAGTTACTCTTATGATAAATTCTCAACTCTTTCATATCATATATCCCCGAGTAGCCCTAGTGCTAGTTTTTAAAGTTCTGAATGCAACGCTCAATAAAAATGATATTAACTTTTTTAGAGTTGAAGTATGTTGTTGAAAAAAAAATCTGATCTTGTCTCCCGCTCTTTACAAGATGTCACATAAATATACAAGTTCAAACTTTCACCACCTCTCAAATGCAAAATGAATAGGTTTTTTATTCTGTGTTTTTTAGTACTTTTTCTACCTTTCAGGCACGAATTTCCACAACATTAATCTTATCTCATCGAAGAGTGACCCAAATAATTACCCTTGTGCCGGAAATAGCATCAAATTTTAGAATAAATATAGATTTATTCGAATTGGTCACCTTTGGCACGAATTATGGACTTCAAATGCTAATGAAACCGTCAAACGATGCCCGAATATTGCTCACCACTTTGGTATTTTTTGTACCAACCTTGCTTTCCAAAATACTCCTGACACAATATTCCAATGGATTGTTATCCGTAGATTTTGATGGCCATTGTGCGCTGGAAATGAAGCGAGGAACCTAATTTTGTAACCTTTCTTGGGTGGAGCGTGCTGAGTGCGATGGTGCTGAGTCCTGTTGGAATGTCCAGGTTCTGCGGCCAAAATGTTTGCCCAGAATATTTTCAAGATAATATTCGGTATTTTTTCTGATGCCACGGTCGATTAATACGAGCGGAGAACGACCATCGGCTGTTATGGCGGCCCACACCATCACCATGACCGGCGCTTGAGTTCTGGTGGCCAACCGAAGGTGCAGATTTTCAGCGGACCTCTTTAGCAAGTAAACAGGATCATTTTTTTTGTTTACAAACTGCTGAACAACGAATGTTTTCTCATCGGAAAAACCAAATTGGGCAGTTCACCAATTTCGGCCAATTGAAGCAACTCTTTAGCCCTTTTGAGTCTATTTTCTTACTGTTGCGGTGTAAGTTCTTTCAATTTTTACCCCGGAATAATTTTAACAGCTGTCGGACGAGTGGCTTAGAAATGGCAGCAGTCTAAAGTTGGTTGCAGTTTTTTCATCCCATCCTATATGTTGGAGCTATCAGGATGTGCTACCACTTTTTACACCAGTTTCAATGTTAGTTTAAAGATTTGGTAGTACATTTTCAATTGGGAGTGAAAATTTCGCGCGAGCGGTACTATTCGAAGGTTGAGAATTCTATACGGGTTTCTGTAAGGAAGCGCTCCCGAGTCACTCCTATTTGAAAATTTTAAGTGGGAGCCGAGTCGTTCGAAATAGAGTAAGAGTTCGCTCTAGGAGTGAAATCAAGTGGGAGAAGGTACCAATCGTTTGAGATGATACGATAATGTTTGGAATGTTTAGAATTGACTCATAATGTATGCACCAAGATTATCAAATTCCAATAATATTTCTAAAATTCCACTTAAACATTTTTGAATATCCTTTCATCAATAAAACACAAGTTTTGTTTAATTCCAACTTGATTCAAATTATTTTTTCCAAACCAATCTCTTAAGTTTAATAAATAAAAAATTTACAAAAAAAAAAATACTAAACTTCAGAAGTGAATTGGAGTGTGATACTATATCGGTTGTGCGTGCTTTTAACTACAAAAACAAATATATAATTTTTATTTCCTAAACACACACCCACACACACAAAACAATTCAAACGAAAAATTTTTAAAACCAGAAAAAAAACGACGAAAAAATCGAAGACGACAAAGAAAACTTCTCTGTTTAAAAACTGCCTTCCATGAGAAAAAAAAAATATGATTTTTTCGTTTTCTTTATTTTATTGAAAACAAAAGTAAAATACATTAAAACGATTAGATGTTGAATATTTGTTTACTACTACTATAAGAAACAACAACTACAGACACGATTACACCAACACTAATATGCATGTTATTTTTCTTGAAGTTAATTTTAAAAATAAACAAGTAAAAAAACATTAAGTTCGGCCGGGCCAAACTTTTAATACCCTCCACCCTAGGGTAAAAGAACATTAGAAGAAATGTGGCAAAAAACATTAAAATGCCGAATATCGGGAGGTACCGTTATAAAGGGGCTACACCAACACGTGCACCTATAATTACAATGTTTCGCCACACGAACTAGGACCCATTATGACCCACAAATACCAACTTTTACACAAATCAGTGAAAAAATGTGGCATAAATCATCAAAATACCGAATATCGGGAGGTACCGTTATATGGGGACTATACCAGAACGTGGACCTATACATGCAATGTTTTGCCACACGCTCAGGGACCCGTTGTGACCTACAAATACCAATTTTCAGACAAATCCGTGAAAAAATGTGGCATAAATCATCAAAATACCGAATATCGGTAGGTACCGTTATATGGGGGCTATACCAAAACGTGAACCTATACATGCAATGTTTTTCCACACGCTCAGGGACCCGTCATGACCTACAAATACCAATTTTCAGATAAATCCGTGAAAAAATGTGGCATAAATCATCAAAATACCGAATATCGGGAGGTACCGTTATATGGGGACTATACCAGAACGTGGACCGATATATCTCATTTTCAATACCAACCATCCTAGAGACAATACACACACTTGTGCCAAATTTCAAAGGTCTACGTCAAATAATGTGGGCTCTATCGTGATTTCAACAGACAGACAGACAGACAGACGGACAGACAGACGGACAGACAGACAGACAGACGGACATCGCTAAATCGTCTTAGAATTTTATGCTGATTATGAATATATATACTTTATGGGGTCTACGACGAATATTTAGAGGTGTTGCAAACGGAATGACAAAGTTAATATACCCTCCTACCCATGGTGGAGGGTATAAAAACATAAAAAGATTTTCAACCAACAAAATTTGAATGTAAAACCACAAATCATAAATGTTTAAAATTAAGTAAAGCCTCCCCCCAAAAAAGAATGTGAGCAGACGACACACATACAAACAATTAACTAAATATGTATTTATTAAACACTCACACACACACATACACAAATATATACCTAATATATTTCAACCAAATGGAGTGAACTTAGTTTTTAAGTTCAGCCCAGTTTGACTTACTTTAACCATGTGTCATCCCTAAATGAAACTAGTAATATTTACTTACATACATATATACAAAAGAAAACAAAAACAGAAAAGAAAAGAAAAACTCCTAAAAAATCTAAACTTAACTTTTTTTCTTCTTTCCAATAACACCAATTTTTCCCATATAACAAATAAAAGGTTGTAGATTTTTATAAAACAAAAACCAATACCACAAATTAAAAACAAGAACATTCATGAAGAGAAGAATCAATTGCAACTGTTTTGTTACACACTGTAAAACTTAAAAAAAAAAACAACAACAACAAGGTGACATATGCAAACACACACAAAAATAAGTTACCAATAACTCTCTGTCATCTGTCAGTGTCATTGAAGCCATAACCTAACTAACTACTACCTAACTTATATGTGCATAATTACTAATCTTCCTATGATTTCTTATACCATTTTTATACATCACCTGTTCTTCCTTTTCTTGTTTCTCAAATATTGAACGAAATCACATACAGACAGACATTTTTAAACAACAAAAAATATATATTTAAAATGCAAAAAAAAAAAAACAAAAACAAAGAAATGAAAATAAACAACTCTAATAAGAATGTAAAAAAATCAAACACTGAATGAATAAACTTTTTTGAAAGATTACTTATAACAAACCAAATTGTATTATGTATGAGTATTAAAGAAAACAACAAAATACAAGTGGATAAGACCGACGTTCTTCTGTAAAATTTTAAATAAAGAAAAAAAAGAAACAAAGAAATGCAAATTGAGTTTTTATTCAAAGAAATGAAACTAACTTGCAATGGTAAGTACTGTGAGCGGCTATTGGAAAAATATACACGGTTTTTATCAGGAAGTACTCGAAAAATAGTCCTAAAAATTTATTAGGAATGGATTGAAACTTAAAAATATGAAAACAAGCTAAAAAGTATCAGTCGGTACTGCCGACAGATATATACCCTCAGCCTATGTTCGATTAAATAATCGAAATATATTTGACTAGTACCAGCTCCGCAGGAGTGGGCCAATATTGTCCATTTCGTATCAGACCCAAAAATATGATATAAATATTTCAACGTTCCTGGTATGGATTATATCGACTCACTCCATCACTTTATATGAGACATGTAATAATTTTTAGAAAATGTTAAAATGTGTAGAGTCTACCGAAATATTCCATTTTCATACTTCATCTGATACAAATAAAAAATATTGAGCGAGATATTGGGCAAAATTACAAGAAAGGATATTTAAGTCCAACTGTATGCCAAATTATAAAAATGTATATCAGGCTTCTTATTAAGAGAAATATTTGAGCATAGCAAGTAGTAAAGTTTCGAAAGTTATGACAAATAAAATTATTGAAAATTGTGACCCTTTGGGTATTCAAAATTTCGACACTTTGTATCGGAGGTACCAGAAGGAGTGGACCGATACATTCCATGTTAACACCAGATCTTGTGTTTATAAAAATATTGGAATGTGTAAAATATGAAGATGTTCGGATCCTTACATCACAGAGTTATAATTATTCAAAATGTTGACCCTTTGTAGGGTAGGTACTTGATGGAGTGGACCGGTACAATCCATTTTAGCACCTGACCTAGCACTGACGCAAATATTAGGATTTGCAAAGTTAGAGCAAAATCGGGTAATCGTTTCTCTTTCTGTGCAAAAAATATATTTTATATAAATTTTTTGAAAATTTCGACCTTTTGTGGGGGAGGTACCAAAAGGAGTGGACCGATGTATTCCCTCTTAACACCAGATCTTGTGCTAATGAAATTATTGGAATTTGTGAAATTTGAGGACTATCGGACTCCTACAACACATTTTATAAGAGTTGTAATTATTCAAAATTTTGAATCTTTGTGGGGGAGGTACTTGAAGGAGTGGACCGATATTGCCCATCTCCGAACTTGATCTAAGTTTGACAAAAATTTTACGATGTACCAAGTTTGGATCAAATCGGATACTCCCTTCGAGAGTTATCGTGCGCACCAGCCAGCCAGACAGACGGACGGACGGACATCGGTAGATCAACTCCAAATCTTCTGAAACGGATTTGGTCCAAAGAGACCTAGGGTCTAAAACCTTTATTTCGACTAGGCACGTTTTGACCGTATCAAATGATATATACCTTCTCTAGCCATATGGCTGAGGATATAAATATCCAATATTTCATACCAGGTTGTGCTACAAAAAAATCTAATATCTCTACCAAGAAGTCCTCTCAAAATTCAACACTCTTTACAGGAAAACATGAAAACATCCACAATAAATCTGAGACTTTGTGGTCACTTGGTCTTCGAAAATGTTGTTTCAAATTTTACTATCCTTGTCCCGAATGACTTTTTATACCCTACAACACTATGTGTTGGGAGTATTATAAGTTTGATTGGGCCAAAAATTATGTAACACCTCGAAATAATGGTTTCCCACATAGGAAACTATATATGGGTCTTTCTAGCTCACCGAGCTGAGTCGATCTAGCTATGTATGTCCGTCCGTCCGTCTGTCCATGTTAATTTGTAATCAAGCCAGAGGTCGCAATTATGAACCGATCCTCACAAAATTGAAAATGGAGGCGGGGTTAGGATCAGAATAGAACCCTATTGTTTTTGGAGATGATCGCACGATATTGAAATGTACCAAAAAACAGAAAATTTTCCTGATTTTGCAGTTGCTCTATAGGCCACAATCATGAACCAATCGACGCGAATGGAGTTAGAGTTTGGGACTGGGCAGAAACCTACCAATTTGAGAGGCCATCGGACAATAATTAGCGGGTAACTTTTATGTTAGAAAATAGGAAAATTTCCACTAAACCGCGAATATTTTTAATCCCAGCCAAATCACAAATACATTAAAAGATCACTTCTGACCATTACCGTGATGCTAATAGCCAAGAAATCGGATATATATAGCAAAATAGGTGCAATACATATGTAAAAGAATTGATCTTATTTATTCTGCTTATAAATCAAGAACCGCTGGGCCGATTTTCACAATTCACATCAATTCGGAATGGTCTCTTACCAGAAAAGGATAAACTCTAAGAAAATTGCGGCATAATGTACTAATAAAAAAGTAATATCTTTTGTTTTATTTTTTTCCATTTTGGTCATATTTTTTATCGCATGCGATTTTTTCAATTCGACTTACAATTTTGATTTTTAAATTTTCTATATTTTTACACCGCCCAACACTACGTTTTCAGGGTATTATATTTATGTCGCAATTATCGTCCGATCCTCACGAAATTTTGCATGGGGTAGGTCGGAATTGAAGCCTATTGTTCTTAGGATTTGCGTAATTTCGCATCGGAAGAGAGTTGAGGACAAAGAAGAAGACTAGCATTTTGGATGACCATTGGATTATATTTAGCTGTAAAATGGACCAAAACTTTCGTTTGCAATTGTTTTGAATAATTTACAATACTACGGAGAGCATAGATATTGGCCAAATTCTCCGGGTCAAAAACCTAAGGGTAACCTCTGGGCAGGGCTCTTTGGCATTATTTCAAAAACGAAATCTTCCAAAATGGATTTGCATATAAAGGAACTTTGAACATATTGTAGTGGTGTAGGGTATCACATGGTCGACCCGGCACGACTATAGCCTTTGCTTACTTGTTGAAAATAATTTACAGTAATTCGGTATTTTTGTCCAAGAATAACTTTCAATGATATTTTTTAATCATTATTTTTCTGTTCAGGTGACCTTTTGAAAATATCCATTATCGAGAAAGCCATTTAAAACATCCACAATAAATCTAAGACTTTGTGGTCAACAGGTCATTGAAAATATTGTTTGACATTAAAGGATTTTTAAAAAATATTCTACAGAAATGCCCTATTTTTGTTCAGGAAGAACTTTCATAACTGTTTTCTTAAAAAAATCATGTTTCTGCTTCAAATTCACAATTCTGCTGTTACTGTTCAGGATGACTTTTTGATATATTTTGATATAAATATCCCGGACCTGTTGAAACAAAATAATCACAATTTTTCCAGAAATATTTCAAACAATGTTCTTAAAAATACCATGTCGAAGGAAATCCTTAAATAACTTTTTTAAAAATGTTCACCGGTAAATATTTTTGACAGGACCTTTTTATATGCCACGCCACACTGTGGTTCAGGGGATTTGTTTCCAATTTACAGATGAAAATGAAATAGACACATAACCCCCTTTATTCACATCCACTCGTCCAAGTTTTTTTTTTTTTTTTTGTAAACAAAATACCGGTAACATTTATTATCTGATTGAATTATCCACAAATTTGTTAGACCCAAGGACGTACCCTATTGGAATTGCTGATAATCAGATCAGATTTGGATATCCCCTATACATTGTGCCATCCGATTTCATAAGTATTATCAATTCGAATCAAATGAATTTTAGCACTCACGACCAAGTCCTGAAGTTCGGAGAAATCGGTTAAGATTTAGATACTATACAGGGTGAGATGAAAAAACTGCAACTAATTTCAGACTGCTGTCATTTCTACAATTATTCCAGTGACAGCTCATTACATTGTTTACAAGCATACAAAAGCATTTTGGTGAGAATTTTCCAGAAAAAAAGTTATTCGTGATGGAATTCAAGCGTGATTGTGTGATTTCTTTATATTTGGCTGGAAAACCACAAGTGGCTATCGTTAGAGCACTCCAGAATTTAAATGTGAATAAATCTTTTGTGTCTCGTAGCATCGCTCGTTACCGTGATACTGATAGCGTAGCCCGACGTCAAGGAAGTGGACAGAGGAAGGAAACAGCAACATTAGCAGAAAAGGTTCGAAAAGTAAAGAAGCGACTTGATCGAAACCCGCGTCGCAGTGGCCGCAGTGAAAAATGGCTCGTGGGCTGAACATATCCATTCGGCAAATATTGAAAAATGAGCTCGGGGTAAAGCCATTGAGATTCCAAAAAGTGCAAGAACTTACACCGCAACAGAAAGAAAATAGACTCAAAAGAACTAAAGAGTTGCTTCGCTTGGTCGAAAGTGGTGAACTGCCGAATTTGGCTTGGTGATCTCCGATGAGAAAACATTCGTTGCCCAGCAGTTTGTAAACAAACAAAATGATGGTGTTTACTTGCCAAAGAAGTCAGCTGAAAATGTGCACCTTCGGTTGGCCACCAGAATTCAAACGCCGGCCATGGTGATGGTGTGGGCCGCCATGACAGCCGATGGTCGCTCTCCGCTCGTATTAATTGACCGTGGCATCAAAATAAATGCCGAATATTATCGCGAAAATATTCTGGAGGGTGTATTAAAGGACATTCCAACAGGACTCAGCACCATCGCATTCAGCACGCGCCACCTAAGAATGGTTACAAAATGAGGTTCCTCTATTCATTTCCAGCGCACAATGCCCACCAAAATTTCCGGATACCAATCCGTTGGACTATTGTGTCTGGAGATTTTTGGAAAGCAAGGTTGGCACTAAAAAATACCAAAGTGTCGATCATCTCAAACAAACGCTTCGCCGGGAATGGGCCAAAATACCGCAGAGCAACATTCGGGCAGCGTGTGATGGTTTCATTGGCCGTTTGAAGGCCATAATTCGTGTCAAAAGTGACCAATTCGAACAAATCAAAACTTATTCTAATATTTGATGGTATTTCCGACATTTTTTGCTTTCAATCAATAAAATTTAAAAAAAAAATGTGAAAATTATGGCGTTTGACTTTGTTGCAGTTTTTATCTCACCCTGTATGTCTGTTTGGAACAAATCCGTTTCAAGACATTTGAAGTCGATCTAGCGATGCCCATCTGTCCGTCTGCCTGACTGGAGCACATTGTAACTCTCCAAGGGAGGATGCGATTTGATCCAATCTAGGTACATCGTAATATTATTATCAAACTTATATCGAGTTCGGAGGTGGGCAATATCGGTCCACTAATCCTGCTAACTCCCCCATAAAAGGTGGAAATTTTCTTTTTTTTTGTGTACGGATGTGATAAGTCTGGGTTTCTGAAAGTACGTACTAGAAGGGTACGAAATGTACTAAGAATTTTAGACTTTGAATTGGTCAAACGGAATGAGCTAGAAATCAAAAATTTGGAATGAACGTCACTGATGGAGTGCAGGATTGATATACCAAAGGTTTCTTGGAAATTCGAAAATGAAGATAACGAAAAGTTCTGATAGAGTTAAAAACTTTAACTTTGGTGTGGAAAATTAAGTTTGATTTATCATGGTGGTTTTGGAAATGTGTATTATGTGTGCGAACTGTACTAAATGGTACTTATTTTGGGATCTGAAATAGCTGGGATCTGATGAAACTGGAATTTTCAAATTTAGTGTTTGTGTCAAAGAGGTGGTTTTGGAAATGTGTTCTACAAGTGCACGAAAAGTACTAAACGATAATAAATTTGGTCTTGGTTGCAGGGATAGAGATAAAATTTGGAATAAAAATTTTCCATTCCCTCATTATTTGGAGCATTTTAAAACTCACAACTCACAACTTCACAACATCAACTCTTTATTCTTCAACAAAATGACTTCCTACTTAGGACCTGTACTTCACAGTTCTTCTAATATCTCAACATGTAGATGGCGTTGCTAAATATTCAAAAGCATATCCAAGGATAATTGTCTTGACACGAACCATCATTGCCTCTTATAAAAAGCTCTCTCTCTCGCTCAAAAAGCTTACCCTAAGACCAATAAGAACAAACAACAACCACGAAAATAAAACCTTTCGCTTTCAATCATACCAACAACATTCCTGCCAGCACATCAACACACATTGCAACATGGACCCCAGTGAGGACTAACAAAAGCCCTGCAAGCATTTGGATGTGAGTTTTTAACTCCATCACCTAATATTACACTACTTTGTCGCTTCCTGCTTGTGAAACGTCGATAGTTGATCGATTTGCAATAACAATTCTACTGCCCCACTACAGTTAACTAATTTTCATCTCCAATAGTAACTTTTTTGGCACTTCCCGTAGATTAAAGAGCGATTGTTTTGTTTTACTCCCAAAATGGAGAACAAAATTAAACGAGTTCAGTTTGTCGGAGATCAGCATTGGTGCACGAGTGAAAAAAACTATTAAAAGAAAAAATATATTTAAATTATTTAGTGAAAAATAATTGTGACTTTTTTCAGTATTTTTTATTGTATGTGTTCAAATAATTTTTTAAAAATTAAAAACGAAGTGATATACAAAAATAAAAAAAATTAATACTGTTTAGTGAAAAAATAAAATTAAATTCTGTGTTAATAACTGTGTTTTACTTATGCTTTTTTATGCGTTTTACCTATTGTTTAATTACGCTAATATATTTGAAATTATATTAATAAAGTTAAACAAATATTAATTTTAATTTAAAGACTTCCAGCTCTTTTTTACTTTCTGAAGGCATTGCATATCGCATACAAATCAATAAAGTCACCAACAGTCGATGAAAACCCACGCCCTCAATCTCGAATCTTTAACCAAAAAGGTAAACCGTTCGGGAAGAAATGAACCACGCTCTCGTTACTACCTTAAATTGCCTTTATTGTAACGATTGAACGTTACTTAGTCGTCAATTTCATCTGCCACTAAAAAGTCAATGTTAAGAAGTAACGAGTGCGTGGTTCATTTCTTCCCGAACGGTTTAACTTTTTGGTTAAAGATTCGAGATCGCCGGCGAGGGTTTTCATCGCCTGTTGGTGACTTTTTAGTTATGTCAGCGACAAAAAATGCTTGCTGGGAGCTTACACATGCACACACACATACGAACACTAAACGAGGGGCTAAAACGAAACAAACAGTTTCGTATGCCGGGTGGTGTGCTAGTAGTTCAGTGTGTTGGCTTTGGGTTCGTACACCACTCAATGTTGTCCTTGCTAAGTGCTGCTGCTGCTGCTGTCGCTTCGGCTGACGCTCTGCCCACTGCACTCACTCTCACTATCGTAGAGAAGAAGGAAATTAAAGCGGGCTTTGAATATGAAAGGACCTCGTGGTTGTTGCTGCTGCTGTCGTGGTTAGAATTACTACTGCCGTCGCTGCTGCCGGCCTTCCTCACTGCTAATACGAGTGTGTGTTGGGTTGTTGTTGCTGCTGCCTCTGCTGTTGTTGTTGGTAGTGGTGGTATGGCATTGTGTGTTGCCGTTCCTGATAAAGCCAGCCGACCGGAGTCAGAGTCAGTAGCAAGGACTCACTTAAAGTGCTCACATCACCGATTTGTGTTAAAACTGACAAGCAACGCGAATTCAAATTTGTTTCATGTTTTTTCTAAAATAAATTTAAGGACTCTTTAAATCTAGGCAACTAATAATTGAAATTCAGCCAATTCAATTGGTTTGAGTGTTTCATGCGAGAACAGCCGTATCCTGTGGTCATTAATTGCTAAGCAAATCGTAACAAAAAAAAAAATAATCTTAAATTCCAAACTAAAAAATTAATTTCTGTTTTTTTTTTTGCCGTTCGAAAGAAAACGAAATTTTGTGTGTGCGTGTGTGTCCTTTCTTCAACCACTTCGTTTTATGTGTTTGTCATACACGACGTGGCTGTGGTCGTTTTAGAGTTTTTTCAGTAGTATTAGTGGCGTGGCCTGACTTGGCGTGGAACTATTCTAACTATTCACATTTCGGCTTAAATCCTAAGAAAAAATTAGACGCCAAGCCCTTTTTTGATAGAAAAAAAAGAAAAGAGAAATCAACGTGAAAATCTGTGAAATTGTTCGCCTAACCCCTAGAAAAGTCTAAACCAGGGCTTTAATTGTATTTCTTCTGTGTTTACGGTTCCATTAAACGGCCTCAAAATTAACTACTCAAAGTATCATCATAACGCTATGTCGTTATCCGCCATAGCAAAGGTAAGTGCTCTATATAACCATATAGAATTTTCAAATCGCCGCATATCGGAAACCGGAACTTGAATACTGCCAGCACAAGCCTCCCTTCGCCTTCGTTTCAATGCTAAACGTCATTATATGTGTGTGGTCATGGTCTTGAATCAGATGGTTTGAGTTGCTATGTCGGTTTTTTTTTCTTCCTTGATTTCGTTTTTTTTTTTTTTCTATTCCCCAAGGATTGATTGGCTTTGTACTTTGAACTCTAATCTAACACGTTGGCAATGCGCATGCTTGTCACAAAATAAAATTCAAATACATTTTGTCACTCATCCTCTCAACATTAGTGATTTTTTTGCGAATTTCCAGAGTTACCAAATATTTTTTTTGCTTGTTTTTTTCTTTTTCTGGTGGGAATATTAAACGGAAGGGATGAGTGGAATGGAAGCTTTTCGCCCAAAGTGTATCATTTCTTGGTTTTCTATCCCGGATATAGGCTTTAGTCTATTTATAGACAATATAACAATATAATAATAATGTCATTGTTGCTAACTACTAAATTTTGTTATATCTGACACTATGAAACTATTTTGAGGTTGTGGCCAGGGATATGATAGTATTCGGGTAGTATATCAATGCCTGAAAAATGTTTTTTATAACGGAGTTGAACTTTTCAGGACCATAACGCTAATCACTAATTTAATTAAGTCAAAAAATTCGGAGTTAGAAACGTTGATTTTTCTAAGATTTTTACTTCTCCTCTTCTTCGGATCTACACAAGGCTCATTGAAATACTCCTCATTGATATAACTCTAGGTCCCTAGGTCTCTTTAGACCAAATCCGTTTCAGGAGATTTGGAATCGATCTAGCGATGTTCTTCCGTTTTTGTGTCTGGCTGACTGGCGCGCACGATAACTCTCGAAGGGAGTGTCCGATTTTGTCCAAACTTTGTATATCGTAAAATTATTATCAAGTTCGTAGATTGGCAATATTGGTCCACTCTTTCTGGTACCTCAACCACAAATGGTCGACATTTTCAAAAAAAAACAAGTAAGCAAAGGCTTCAGTCGAGCGGGGTCGACCGTTGAATACCCTACAACACTATAATAAATGATACATTTCATATAGGCGAGATACTCGAAAGAATTCCACAAGATATTGTGACAAATAATATAAGAAAAATATCAGGTTTCGTTCTCTAATTTTCGAATAATAGCAACTTAAACTAATTTGCTCATTTTAATTTATTGGTAAATGGTCTTCCTAGATCTGGAACCAATATTTCCCAAAGACCTATAATCACTCAGAAGTGGCAAAAGATTAACATTTATTATTGGTTTTTGACTGAAACGCATCTATATGAGATACAGACATTTGACTATATTCTTCAACGAAATCAGCGTTAACGAAATAGTCAGAAGTGCGTCTTTCCTGTATTTGTGAATTCTCGAAAAAGTCACTGGAATGGGCATTTTCGTATTTTGTCTACAAAAGTTGGCAAACTATTTCAACCATTGAATATTTTTGGATGGCCATCCAAAACTGCTTGGCTTTTGCAATGTCCGGTAACCCCCATTCAAATGTGCGTGAGGACCGGGCGATAATTACGACCTGCTGACAATTTTGCAGTTTTTGGTCCATTTTAACCCTAAATATATGGCGATCATCTCCAAAAAGAGTAGGCTTCTATTCTGACCCTCATCTTATCCCCATGCAAAATTTCGTAAGGATCGGTCCATAAATGCGATCTGTATATGATATCCTGATATCCTAACTACTTAGTTTTGTTAGCTGTAGAAATATTACCAAATGTTTAATTCAAAATGAAAATATGCCAAAAATATGACAAAATGGAAAAAATATGAGAAAATGTTAAAATATCAATATTTTCATCTTTAGAGAGATATTTTTATGCGATTTTTTAGACGTTTTTTGTTTCCTGCCAAGAGGCCATTCTGAATTAATGAGAACTGTCGAAATCAGTTCAGCCGTTCTCGACATATAAGAGATCTTTCAAGCATATCTTCTTTGATAGACATATATATCGCACATATTTTGCTATATATCCGATTTGTTGGATCTTAACATCAATGTAAAGATCAGAAGTAACCTTGTCATGGCTTTGTGATTTCGCCGGGATTTAAAATTCTCGTGGTTTAATGAAAAATGTGGAATTTTTTCAACAAAAAAGATATGGTCTATTTTACCCGCTAAATATTATCCGATGACCACCCAAATTGGTAGGCTTCTTCCCCGCCCTAAACTCTATCTACATGCGAAATTCCGCGTCGATTGGTCTATAATTGCGACCTGTATAGCTACTGCAAAATCCGACATTTTTTCAGTATTTGGTCCATTTCAACCCCTAAATATTATGCGATCATCTTCAAAAGAAATATGGTTCTATTCTGACCTTAACCCCACCGCCATTCTAAATTTCGTGAAGATCGGGCCATAATTGCGACCTGTAGAGTGATTACAAATTAACATGGACAGACGGACAGACGGACGGACATACATAGCTAGATCGACTCAGCTTGGCGAGCTAGGAAGATCCATATATACTTTCCTATATGGGAAACCAATATTTCGAGGTGTTACATAAATTCTGGCCCAATCAAACTTATAATTCCCCCAACACATAGTGTTGTAGGGTATAAAAAAAAACGGTAAAGAAAGTCTAAAAGTCGGGCGGGGTCGACTTTATGATATCCTACACCACTTTGCTAATTTAGTAGAGCTCCGCACAACAATTAAAAGTTTTTATGGGAGAATTCCATCATACACGCTATGATTATAATTATAATGTAAAGTACAGAGAACTAAATATGCCGAAACATTTGTATCTTTTAAATTCGGACTTGAATTGCCCATTTGGTGCACAATTAATTTGAAATCGGATAAAGATATATATGGGAGCTATATCCAAATTATTTCTGAGCTGTATTTCATATATTTCCCCGAATATCGTTGTTACGGAGTGCATATTACGGCTGTGGGTGACAAATACAACACATCGGATGAACAATATATATGGAAGCTATAGCTATATCTGCACCGATCTTCACCAAATTTGACATACTATCTTCTAGACTCAATTCGGTCGTAAGTGCCAAATTTCATTCCAGTTGGGCAAATATTAGACGTTTGGTGCACAATAAAAGGTAAATCGGACGAAGTTATATATGGGAGTTATATCCAAATCTAAACCGATCTCGCTAAAATCTAGCAATTGTATTTCTGAGCTGTGTTTGATAAATTTCCCCAAGTATTGTTGTTACAGAGTGCATATTACGGCTGCGGAGGATAAAAATAACAAATCGGATGAACAATATATATGGGAGCTATAGCTATATCTGAATCGATTTCGATTAAATTAAGCATACTTATTTTCAGGCCTAATTTGGTTATATGTGCAAAATTCCATACAATTCGGGCTTATATTACACGTTTGGTGCACAATAAAAAGCCAATCGGACGAAGATATATATAGCTATATCTAAATTTTTACCGATTATCTCCAATTTCTATAGGGTTCGTCCTTGGGCCAAACAAATAATTTGTGCAAAATTTCATTTGGATAGGGCAATAAATGCGAACTGTACTTTGTTTGCAAAAATACATGGACAGACGGACGGACGGACAGACGGACTGACATGCATAAATCAAATCAGAAAGTGATTCTATGCAGATCATCAAAAGGAACTATGGGTCTATCTCGTTTCCTTTTGCCTGTTACAAACAAATGCACAAAGACATAATACTCTGACCAGCTTGTGGTGTAGAGTATAAAAATGTTCTACTGCACACAAAGAGAAAGGATAATCTGATTTTGCTCCAATTTGACAAATCCTAATATTTGCATCATCGAAAATGGACTGTATCGCCCCACACCATCAAGTACCGCACAAAGGGTTTTGAATAATTTTAACTGTGATTTAAGAATCCGATTGTTTAAAAATTACACAGATCACAACATTTTTATTAACCCAAGGTCTTGTGTGAAGATGGAATATATCGGTCCATCCTCTGTGTACCTCCCACACAAAGGGTCAACATTTTAAATATCCATGAAGCTCATAAAACGCAAAATTAACATTCGATTCAACACAAGTTCTGTTATAAAGAGGGTGGATATCGTAACATTCTTTCTGGAACCGCTCCCACAAAGGTTCCAAGTTTTGAATAACCAAAACGATCATAAAATCCGAAACAAGCAAGCAAACTACACACATCACAATATTTTTTTTATTAAACCACGGTTTGGTTTGAAGATGGAATATATCGGTTCACTCCTTCTAGTACCTCCCCCACAAAGGGTCTACATTTTCAATATCTATGAAGGCCACAAAACGCTAAATTAATAAAATGATAGAGATCGGATCATTTCTTCTGGTACATCCCCACAAAAGCTCGAACTTAAAAAAAAAAAAATGAAGCTAAGTTCGGCCTGGCCGACCGTTTTATACCGTCCACCATTTGAAAGGAACTTCAACATTTTCAAACAAATCCGAAAACTACCATTTAATTGAAACTGTTATATGGGGACTATACGAAGACAAGGTATGCTTACGAAATTTTTTGTCCTAGGCAGTAGTACCCATTACGAACTTCAAGTACGAAATTTAACCCATTAAGTTGTTCCAATGCGAAATTTGAAACGATTCTGGTGAATAATGTTCCTAAAATCAACAAAATGCCGAATATAGGGAGATACCTTTATATGGACCTGCATGCGAGATTTTTAGGCATAGTATGTAGTACCAATTAAGATCTTTCAATACGAAATTTTATACGATTTTGGTGAATAATGTTGCTGAAATCAACAAAATGCCGAATATGGGGAGATATCGTTATATGGGGGCTATACGAAGACGTTGACCTGCATACAACATTTTTTGTCATAGGATGTAGTACCCTTTACCAATTTAAATTACGAAATTTAAAATAATTCTGGTAGAAAATGTATATTGTACCGAATATCGGGAAGTACCGTTATATGGGGGCCATACGAAAACGTGGACCGCCCTGGCCCATTTACGAACTTAATCTGCCTACTGGTAAACAAAGCATATATGCAAATTTTAGCATTCTATCTCAATTCGTTCGAAAGATAGCGTGATTACAACAGACAGACAGACGGACATCGCTGGATCGTCTTAGAATTTTACGAAGTGGTGAACCGCCGAATTTGGTTTTCTCCGATGCAGTTTGTAAACAAATAAAATAATTGAAAGAGGTCAGCTGAAAATGTGCTCCTTTGGTTGGCCACCAGAACTCAAACGCCGATCATGGTGATGGTGTGGGGCGCCATAACAGCCGATGGTCGCTCTCCGCTTTTATTAATCGACCGTGGCATCGAAATAAATGCCGAACATTATTGCGAAAATATTCTGGAGGATGTAATAAAGTCTTGGGCACGCAAACATTTTGGCCGCAGACATTGGACATTCCAACAGCACTCAGCACTCAAAATGAGGTTCCTTGCTTCATTTCTAACGCACAATGGCTACCAAAATTTCCCGATACCAATCCGTTGGACTATTGTATCTGGAGTATTTTGGAAAGCAATGTTAGATTAAAACAAGTAAAAAAACATTAAGTTCGGCCGGGCCAAACTTTTAATACCCTCCACCTTAGGGTAAAAGAAACATTAGAAGAAATGTGTCAAAAACCATTAAAATGCCGAATATCGGGAGGTATCGTTATATGGTTACTATACCAAAACGTGGACCTATACATGCAATGTTTTGCCACATAAACTAGAACCCATTTTGACCCACAAATACCAATTTTTAGACAAGTCAGTGAAAAAATGTGGGTACCGTTATATGGGGGCTGTACCAAATCATGGACCCATACATGCAATGTTTCGCCACCGGAGCTGGGAACCATTATGACCCACAAATACCAATTTTTAGACAAATCCGTGAAAAAATGTGGCAAAAAAATTAAATACCGAATATCGGGAGGTACCGTTATATGGGGGCTATACCAAATCATGGACCCATACATGCAATTTTTCGCCACCGGAGCTGGAACCCATTATGATCAACAAATACCAATTTTTAGACAAATTCGTTAAAAAAATGTGGCAAAAATAATCAAAATATCGAATATCGGGAGGTACCATTATATGGGGACTATACTAGAACGTGGACCGACATATCTCATTTTCAATACCAACCATCCTAGACACAATACCAATTGCTCTGCTAAATTTTGGCGCTCTACGTCAATAATGTGGGCTGTATCGTGATTTCAACAGACAGACGGACGGACAGACAGACGGACATCGTTAAATCGACTTAGAATTTTATGCTGATTATGAATATATATACTTTATGGGGTCTAAGACGAATATTTAAGGATGTTACAAACGGAATGACAAAGTTAATATACCCTCCTTTCCAAGGTGGAGGGTATAAAAATACCAAAGTGGCGATCACCTCAAGCAAGCGCTTCGCCGGAAATGGGCCAAAATACCGCAGAGCAACATTTGGGCAGCGTGTGACGGTTTCATTCCGTTTGAAGACCATAAATTGTGCCAAAGATGACCAATTTGAACAAATCTAAATTTATTCTAAAATTTGATGCTATTTTCGACATTGTTTACTTTCATTTAATTAAAAAATGTAAAAATTATGGCATTTGACTTTGTAGCATTTTTTTATCTCACCCTGTAGATCTTTTGAAAAATTATCTTAGAGGTATATGTATTGCCATAATTCGTACTATTTAATGTCACATAATTTTTCTTCCTTAAAAAATACCCATTTACTTCCCCACATTTCAAGTGGCCTATTCGACATTAGTACACCATTGAACTCATACCGGCTGTTTCAATCTCAATTATCCTCTTTTCAACATCAACCTTTCTCCTAATGTAAACCTACATAACACTCTTTCTCATCCTCCAACCCTCATTCTCTAACTCTCAAACTGCTACTCACCCCCATTCCAGCTGGTCGAAATATGAGCTTTTCCAACAAAGCTCACTCATCCTTTGACTCAGAATAGCCTCCTCGCAAAAACTGATGAACATAACTCACGTAAATATATATTCTTGCTGGTTTTGTTGTTGCCCAATGTCCTTGGTTTGATTCTAGGGAATACACATCACTTCAACCCGCATAGAAATGCACCGTAGGGTGAGAGTGAGTGGTTGTTGTTGTGATTGTTTCTCTTTAAAAAAAAAAAAAAAAAAAAACAATACGAATTTTCTCAATTCCAGCTGTGAATAGACTTCCGTGTTCGTTGAAATGGTTGGTTCCTCTGTTTGAGCAAAGAATCATTTGCCTGGTTGGTTGCTCGATGAAATGTCCTTGAATGTTACGTTGACTCAACAAACCAAAAAAAAAAAAAAAAAGACTCTGAACTTTGCAGCTAGCTGGCAAATTGTGAAATGTAATAATTCTTCCTTTTTTACAAGCCCCCTTTTGTGTCACTTTTTTTTCTCATTTGTTTGTTTTGCATTCGGGTTTTTTCTTGTCGATGTGTCTTTGCTTTCGCTGTTTTGCCTTGATGTAGGTTCGATGACCCGACCTTGGAAAGCGACATACTTTAAGAGGGACTTTAACAGGATAACAGAAACACGGCACGGCACAATGCCTGCACAAATGATACGTGGTACCAAATGGTTCAGTGGTTCAATAACCTCTGTGGGAAATTGACTCTTTAATTTTTTGGAGGGGGGGTCATTTTCTTTGCTTTGTTGCCAAGCGAATTTCCCATTGTAGATATGTATGTCTTTGTATGGATATTGTTTTTGTAGGCTCGTCAAACATTTGTTTTTCAATGTTGTTTGCGGGATAATTTATTCTCCAGGGTAAAGTTGCTGTCCTTTGTTGTTTGTCTATCTATTGTAAATATGTATGAATGAGTGATTGTCTTGTATTTGACATGGTAACCACTCTGTTCTGGCAAATTTAAAGTTATGTAGATATATACTATGTATATCGGCTTTAAGAACAATTGTCATCTTGCATATTTTTGCAACCTAACAACAACAACAACACGAACTGAAATAATGCAACATTGGCAATAGGAATTAGGGTTCATTTTGAGGTACATGACCGTTAAATTTATTCAGGGGCAATGACCAGTTCACGGATGACAAGGAAGGGCATTTTCTAAATAGAATGTTGTAACATATGCATGTTATTTAGATAAGGCAGGGTCTGAGTGAAGTAAGATTTTTTAAAAGAGAATTAGCTGTAAAGGAGAGTATTAATACTACCACTTTAACTTTAAGTGATATTGGAAAACAAGTAAGCAAAGACTATAGTCGTGCGGGACCGACTATGTTATACCCTACAACACTACAATATGTTAGAAGCCCCCTTACGTCCAAATGCATATTGGAAGATTTCGCTTTTGAAATTAGGATTTTGACTAGGGACATTTGCCCAACATTTATGCACTCCGTCGGGCTGTTAGTTGTTGTAGTCCATTTTACAGATAAATATAATCCAATGGTCATCCAAAATGCTAGAATTCTTCCCTGTCCTTAACTCTCTTCACAGGCGTGTCGATTGGCTTCAATTGTGTAATCGGAAAAACATTTCTGTTTTTGGTTAATTTGAACCCCTAAATATTTTGCAATCATCCCCAAAAGCAAGATTGCAAAATTTAGACTCTTCTATATGATTTGCTTGTCTACGATATTTGGCTATATTCGTCATCGAAATCAGTATAAACAAGTTAAAAAGTATCAGTCGGTATTGCCGCCAGATATATACCCTCAGCCTATCTTCGATTATTTAAATATATTTTTACTAGTGTTAAGATTATTCAAACGTTTGACCCTCTATGGAGCAATCTATGGCCAATATTGCCCATTTCCTATCGAACCCAAAAATATGATATAAATATTGCGACAGATGTGCCAAGTCTAAATGGAATCGGATGTTAATTTGGTGTTTTATGAACTTCATCGGTACTCAAAATTTCAATATTTTATGGGGGGGGGGGGGGGGGGGGTGAAGGAGAAGGAGTGGACCGATGTATTCCCCCTTCACACCAGACCATGGATTAATACAAATATTAGGATGTGTGAAATTTGAAGACATTCGGACTTTTACATCTCATTTAATGAGATTGTAATTATTCAAAATGTTGACCGTTTGTGGGGGAGGTACTTGATGGAGTGGACCGATATTGTCCATTTTCACACCTGACCGGATGTTAATTTCACGTTTTATGAGCTTCATTGATATTAAAAACTTTGACCCTTTGTGGGAAAGGTACCAGAAGAAATGGCCCGATCTCTACCATCTTTATAACAGATCTTGTGTTGACGGAAATATTGAGATGCCACAAGTCTGAATGGAATCGGATGTTAATTTCGGATTTTATGAGCTATATGGATATTCAAAATGTTAACCCTTAGTGGGGAAGTACCACAAGGCGTAGACCGATATATCCTATCGTCATAGTAGATCTTGTGTTAGTAGAAATAATGCGATGTGTGAAATATGAAGATAACCGGATGCTTATCTCAAATCTTATGATCGTTTTGGTTATTCAAATCGTTGACCTTTTGTGGAGGAGGTACCTGAAGGAATGGTCCGATCTCTACCATCTTTATAAAATATCATGTGTTGATAAAAATTGAAATTGAGATGTGCCAAGTCTAAATGGAATCGGATGTTAATTTCACGTTTAATGAGCTTCATGGTTATTCAAAACTTTGATTCTTTGTGGGGGAGGTACCAGAAGGAGTGGGTCGATATATTCCATCTAAGCATCAGACCTCGGTTTAATAAAACTATTGGGATGTGTGAAATTTGAGGGCAATCGGACTCTTACATCACATTTAATAAGAGTTGTAATTATTCAAAATTTTGACCCATTGTGGGGGAGGTACTTGAGGATTGGACCAATATTATCCATTTTTGCACCTGACCTAGAACTTATGCTAATATTAGGATTTGCAAAGTTGGAGCAAAATCGGATTATCGCTTCTCTTTCTGTGCAGAAAATGTATATTTTGAAAATTTCGACATTCTGTGGGGGAGATACCAGAAGGAGTGGACCGATATTGCCCATATCCGAACTCGATCAAAGTTTGACCAAAATATTACGATGTACCAATTTTGGACCAAATCGGATGCTCCCTTCGGGAGTTATCGTGTGCACCAGCCGGACATCGCTAGATCGAATACAAATGTCCAGAAACGGATTTGGTCCAAAGAGACATAGGGTTAAAATCGTTATTTCAACTAGGATCGTTTTGACCGTATCAAATGATATATACCCTTTCTAGCAATATGGCTCAGAGAGGTACCAAATGGAGTGGTTCGACCTATTCCATCGTCACTCCTATTCTCATGCTGATAGAAATATTGGGATGTGCTAAGTTTGAAAAAAAAGCGAATGCTCATTTCGCGTTTTATGAACTTCAGGGTCATTGAAAATGTTGACCCTTTAATAGGGGAGGTTAGCAGAAAGAGTGGACAAATATTGCCTATCTCCGAACGCGAGCTAAATATTTTACAATAATATTTTGATGTACAAGTTTGAATCGAATCGGATACTTCATTCGAGAGTTATTGTACGCACCAGCCAGGCAGACGAAAGGACGGGCGGTCACCACTAGGCCGACTCCAAAAGACCCGAAACGGATTTGGCCCGAAGTTTTATTTTTTTAGTTAGTTTTATTCGAGCAGTCGATGAGGAAGCTGCTGCCGGATATTTATATGAATATATGAACCGTTAGCAATATTGGTGTACATGAATATAACTTCCTACAGTTTTTTGCAGAGAACTTTAATGATTTATCGGTGGAATGTTAGGGTCATCTGCACTTTTGAATATTTATTTTGATTTCAGAAAAAGGTGTTTTAAATATGGCCATGGACAATTTGTGTGTTTTGGGTTGCTCCCAAAACGAGAAGGTTAAATATAAATTTCGAAAACACCCTATTGCCATAACCATAAATCAATCTCTATTCCTGTACTAATACCATATTGAGTACTTTTCGTATATTCGTATATGATTTCCAAATTAAAGTATTGTATTTTTCTAGCGTTTCCGTCATGTGTTTATTCTTAATAACACAAAAATATTCCATATGTTAGTTATAAATTTTTAAAATAAGCAATATTTATTCATATATGTGTCCTCAAGTCCTCTCCCGATTCTATGTTGTCCAATCATTTCTAAATTCCAATCGTTTCTAAGACAAATCTCAACATTCAGAGACAAGTAAAACGTTCACATATTTTAGGGCGTTCGTAAAAATGAGCCTAAAGCGGAATGTAAGATAAGAAGAAACAGCTGATACTGGACAACACAAATATCCATATATTAAGAATATGCTATCAAAAGAGAATATAAAATTAGTAATGTGTAAACAAACAATAAAATCACATGATAGATACTGTAGTGAAGATGATCGGCATTGAAAATCAAGTGAATTGTTTGTGACAACAAGAAATTCAAGATAGTAAGAGCGATAAAACTAACCAATGATTGAAAGTAACTTAGGATTCTCTATCTATAAAAGAGGAATATATTGGTATGTTTGGTTGTTTATAACTTGTGGACTCAAAAAGGAAAAGTAAAAAATTACAAAAACCCGGTAATGAAAAGGGCGGGGCCGACTATATGATACCCTACACCACTACGCATATTTACTAGATATCCCGTAACAAAAGAATTTATTTCGAGTAAATCATATCACCTATCAATATTTGGATTAAGAGCAGTTATAATTTGATATAAAACATATATATCGGGGCTGAGTTGCACGTACGTCCCGAAATTCACTTCATTTTGACTGATATTAGCCATTATTTGCACAATAAACCTGAAATCGGATTAAGGGTATATATGAGACCTATATCCAAATCTGAAGCGATCTTGATAAAATTTAGCTGATGTATTTCCGAGCTCTATAAGATATCTGGTACCAAATATCATTGTTGTCGAATGCATATTACGAATGTGAGGGACTTAAACACCAAATCGGATTAAATATATATATGCGAGCTATAGCTACATCTGAACTGATTTTTTCCGAATTCGATGTACTTGCTTCTAGACTGAATTCGATCGGATGTACCAAAATTCGGGACTTTTGGACAGATATTCGCCATTTGATGCACAATTAACACGAAATCGGTTGAAGATATAAATGGGAGTTATACCCAAATCTGAACCGATCTTGATAAAATTTGGCAGAGATATTTCTGGGCTGTATCTGATATCTGGTACCAAATATAATTATTATCGAATGCGTAGTATGGATGTGGGGGACTTAAACAACAAATCGGATGAAACATATATATGGAAACTATAGCCATATCTGAACCTTGATTCTTGACTGATTCTCAATTGAATTCGGCCGGATGTACCAAAATCCAGGACTTTTGGACGGATATTGGCCATTTGGTGCACAATTAACTCGAAGTCGGTTGAATATATATGGAAGCTATATCTAAATCTGATCCCATTATCACCAATTTTAATAGAGTTCGTCCTTGGGCCAAAAAATGTTGTTTGAAAAATTTTATCTCAATCGGATAATAAATACGACCTCCATTTTGTTCACAAGAATACATGGACGGACGGACTGACTTGCATAAATCGACTCAGAAAGTGATTCTATGAATATCCTCAGTAGTAACTATGGGTCTATCTCGCTTCCTTCTCCATGTTACAAGCAAATGCACAAAGACATAATACCCTTGCCACTATGTGGTGTGGGGCATAAAAAGCACTTAAGCTCTGCCGGGCCGAACTTATAATTCCCTCCATCATTTGGAAGGAACTTGAAAATTAAAAAAAAACAAATCGTCGAACAATATCGTTTAAATGAAAACCGTTATGTGGAGGCTATACGAAGACGAGCACCTGCAATTTTCTGTCATAAGTTAAATTATCGATTACGAACTTTAAATACGAAATTTGAAAAAATTTAAAAAAGTAGTGAATACAGGGTGGTAATGTTATATGGAGGCTATACGAAGACGCAAATCAGCATATGCGATTTTTTTGCCATGGGCTGTAGTACCTATTACGAACTTCAGGTTAGAACATTAATACGTGGACCGCCATGACCAATTTACGAACTTAACCTGCCAATACACAACATTTTGGTATTCCACCTCAATTCTTTCTAAAGATAGCGTGATTACAGACAGAGAGACTGACATCGACTGATTGAGAATATATATACTTTTTTTTGGGTCAGACATGAGTATTTTGAGGAGTTACAAAATGGAATGACAATGGTTATATGCCCTCCATAGTATGTTGGAGGGTATAAAAATCACAATCTTTCGTACCGAAGGGCGTCATACAAACAAAGAAACTTTCGTTCAATTAAACTAAAAGTCTTGTTAGTTATCTTATCTGTGTTGTTATCTCTTCTTTATATTATCTATCCGATAGTACCTCATTCATGATTTACATAAGTATAGCTGAATCAAAATATAGAGTATTTCCAGTTCGATGTTGCCACCACTGTTTTTTTTTTTTCACTATTTAAATGTTGTTTCTCTTTTGGAAATGCATTCGGTGCGCTATCGTACTTAGTGCTTACAAAAACACTATCTTTTTTCTTGTTGTTGTTGTATCTTTAAATAACAAACGAGTTTCGCTGATAACAAACCCTCAATAAGGCAACATCTGGAGTCGAACATATTTAGAAGCAACTGGGAAGGGCGGCATCTTTCCAGCTACAGATTTCTATTCTAATTTATTTTTAATTTAAATATTGCTTTTTAATAAAAAAAGACAGAGATACCTCAGATCCATAGGCCGGCCAATCACCACCTGTATAGACTGGCATAGAACACACAACATCATCTGCATACATTAATGTTAAATCGTAAACAGAGTCATTAGACTTGAAAATCCGGATCCAGAAATTATTTTCTTTGAATAAATTACCCAGATACACGCGGCCACAAAGCTGCTGGACTTCTGCATTTGATCTGTTTTGGAAAATAAAAATAAAAAATTAAAAATAAAAAAAAACAAGAAAAGATCAACATGCGACTCTTGGCGAATAGATTATTCATATCTCAGTTGGGAGGTGTGCTCCGAACCAGAAACAAGTTCACAGCGAACAAAAATTCATTTAGTTATCAAAACACTTTCAACATGTCCACAACTAATACCGCTCTTTCTTCTTCCTCCTCCTCGTCTTCTGCTCCATCTGGTGACGATCTAAAGCCAATACTGTATTCGTATTGGCGCAGCTCCTGCTCATGGCGTGTGCGCATAGCCCTCAACCTCAAGGAGATTCCATATGACATCAAACCCATTAGTTTGATCAAATCGGGTGGTGAACAGCACTGCAATGAATATCGTGAGGTGAATCCCATGGAACAAGTGCCAGCATTGCAGATTGGTAAATATTAAACAAATTATATTTAATTAAAAATTTATAAAAAAAATATTTAAATTTTCTTGCAGATGGTCACACTTTGATTGAATCCCTGGCCATAATGCATTATTTGGAAGAGACTCGCCCCCAACGTCCCCTACTGCCACAAGATGTCCATAAACGTGCCAAAGTCCGTGAAATCTGTGAAATTATCTGCTCCGGCATCCAGCCATTGCAGAATTTGATTGTTTTAATCCATGTCGGCGAGGAGAAGAAAAAGGAATGGGCCCAACACTGGATCACCCGTGGTTTCCGTGCCGTCGAAAAAGTTCTCTCCACCTCGGCTGGCAAGTATTGTGTTGGCGATGAAATTTCAATGGCCGACTGCTGTTTGGTGCCACAGGTTTTCAATGCTCGCAGGTAAATATGCAAACGATAATTTTTTCAAAATCGAAGAATCTTTATACCCTACAAGACGTAGTGGTAAGGTTTGTAACAGGGAGAGGAAAGCGAGATAGACCCATAGTTACTTTTGAGGATCTTCATAGAATCACTTTCTGATTTGATTTATGCAAGTCAGTCCCTTTGTTTCTTTTTTTGCAAACAATATTTTTTGACCCAAGAACGAACCCTATTGAAATTGATTATAATCGGATCAGATTTAAATATAGCTCCCATATAACTTCAATCGATTTCGGATTAATTGTGCCCCAAATGTTCAATATAAATCCAAATGATATAAATTTTAGCACATCCAAATGAATTCAGTCTAGAAGCAAGTACATCAAATTTGGTGAAAATCGGTTCAGATATAGTTATAGCTCCCATATATATTTTTCATCCGATAATATGCATTCGGCAACAATGATATTTGATACAGATATCTTATAGAGTTCGAAAATACCTTTGCTAAATTTTATCGAGATCGGCTAAAATTTGGATATAGCTCCGATATACATTTTTTACCAGATATCAGGTTTATTGTTCAAATAATGGCCAATATCAGCCCAAATGGAAACATTAGTTTCCATTTTGTAGAACTCGGTTCCTATAATTTTTTTTAATATAATCCTTCTCGATGTGATATAATGTACTCTATACCAATATTGCAAAGATTAAAATGTCTCCGTCAAATTTAGTGAAAATCGATTCAGAATTGGATATGCCTCCCATGTATTAGTTCCCTCTGACACCAAACTGTAACTGCTCTAAAGACAAATGTTGATAGGTGGTGTGATCTACTTCAAATAAATTCTTTTTTTACAGGAGTTCTACTAAATATGCGTAGTCGTGTAGGGTATCATATAGTCGGCCCGCCCGACTTTTGACTTTCCTTTACTGTTTTTTTAATGCAAAGCAGTATTGGCAAATGGGAAGGGTGTAGCTGGGTATGATCAACTGGTTTTCAAGATTAAGTAGATTTTTATGATCTCTATGGAAATTAATAAATTAATTCCGATTCTGAAGATCAACTTTCAATTAATTATGTGAAATTAAATCTCGTCCCCTCCTCTGGAAAGGAAATGATGAAAAACTTACCGCGAATAAAGACAATCTTCGGTATCGTTTCCTTAGATTTCAGAATGTTAATAAAATTTGGTTAGGTTAATAAATGAACCAACGAGGTACCTAAAAATTCATTTTAAATAGGAGAGGTTCGAGCCCCTGGTTCAACTTGCGTGCGTATCTGAAACGAACCCAATATGAGGGGCAATAAGGGAACTTAAAAAATGTTTCATATCGAAATATCGATCTATATCCGATATACAGCGTTAGATAAAAAAAAAAAAACTGAAGCAAAGTCAAACGCCATAATTTTTAATTTTTTTTTCTAAATTTTATTGAATGAAAGCAAAAAATGTTGGAAATAATATTTTTGAATAAGTTTAGATTTGTTCGAATTGGTCACCTTTGGCACGAGTTATGGCCTTCAAATGGCTAATGAAACCGTCACACGCTGCCCGAATATTGCTCTGCGGTATTTTGGTCCATTCCCGGCGAAGGTCTTGCTTGAAGTGATCGATACTTTTTTAGTGCCAACCTTGCTTTCCAAAATACTCCAGACACAATAGTCAACGGATTGATATCCGGAGATTTTGGTGACCATTGTGCGCTGGAAATGAAGTGAGGAACTTCATTTTGTAACCATTCTTGCGTGCCCAAGGCTTTAATACACCATCCAGAATATTTTCGCGGTAATATTCGGCATTTATTCTCAAGCGGAGAGCGAGCATCGGCTGTTATGACGGCCCACACCAAAACCATGGCCGGCGCTTGCGTTTTGGTGGCCAACCGAAGGTGCACATTTTCAGCTGACCTCTTTGGAAAGTAAACACGATCATTTTGTTTGTTTACAAACTGCTGGACAACCAAAGTCGGCAGTTCACCACTTTCGGCCAAGCTTTGGAAAAGCCATTGAGCTCATTTTTCAATATTTGCCGAATGGAATATTGCGATATGTTCAGCTCACGAGCCATTTTTCGACCACTACGACGCGGGTTTCGATCAAGTCGCTTCTTTACTTTTCGAACCATTTTTGCTGATGTTGCTGTTTTATTCCGTCCACTTTCTTGACGTCGAGCTACGCTACCAGTATCACGGTAACGAGCGATGGTACGAGACACAAAAGATTTATTCACATTTAAATGCTGGAGTGGTCTAACGATAGCCACTTGTGATTTTCCAGCCGAATATAAAGAAATCACACTATCGCGCTTGAATTCCATCACGAATAACTTTTTTTCAGAAAAGTTTCGGCGAAGATCCGAGCCCAAGGTTCGCCCTGCGTGCGTATCTGAAATCACATCGAAATATCGATTCTAGATCCGATATTTAGACAAATTCGTTGTCAAACATTTTGGGTCGAGTTTTTGTGATATTCATGATAAATCTAATGTGGTCTGATTGGAGTATGCAAAATATAAAAAAAAAATCGGAAGCTTTTATCATTTTGTAAACGTATTATCTATTATCGCTCCAACAAGTCAGGTTTGCACTATATCGTGCACTCCATTGGTTTTATTTTTGAGATGTATGTAAGACTTTTTTTTTGAAATATTTTGAACGAAAATTGGACAGATATATTCCACTAGCTCAAAGATAGACATAACTAGCAAATGTCAGTTAAAAGTCCCCATTAAAAATTCTAGATTTGTTCCAACAGTTCGTGTACTGTTTTTGTACTAAAAATGAACACTTTTTTCAGTTTGACAAAAATTGTTTTCCCTTTTTCGGAAAGAATAATAGGAAAACTTTGACATTGTACACCAAAAAGTCTTCAAATGTAAAAGTTTACCGAGGAGGATATTGATAAAATTATCGCACAATGGACCCACATCCAATTTATCTGTCCAAAACTATTTCAAAATATCCATATGTAAACCCTAGTATTTAATTTCAGAATTTCAACTCTATCCTTCGCTCAATACCAAATTTAGCAACATTTAGCATGGATATACATCAACAACCTACATCTCTACAACAACCTACATCTACATCTCTCCATCCTAGACACCCCCAGTGATCCAAAATCACTACCATTTAGTACTCTTCAAACAGTTATAGCATAGAAATCCAGCTCTATACAATTACTCAATGCTAAATTTAGTTATTCTTTGAACTTTTCGTATACGTATATATATCGCAATTCTAGATGCCCACAATATAAAATTTCCCTTCACCCAATAAAAAATTTAGTCATTTTCGTACAATTATAGTACACATTTCCAAATCCACCTCCAGATCAGATACAAACAGAGGCCTCAATATTAAATTTCGGGATTCCAGCTCTATTGTTTTACTCAATGTCAAATTTATTAATTTAAAATTTTTTAAAAAAAAAATTATTAATTTTAAAAATTTTCGTATAATTTTAGTACACTTTTACGAAATCATCTACAAATATCGACCTCAGATACCAAGAGTGACATCTACATAAAATATTAGGATTTCATCGCTATTTCTTTCACCCAATACCAAATTTAGTTCTTTTCGTTCCGTTATAGTACGAATTTCCAAACATCTATCCGTATCTAACATCTACGGTCATCAATAGTGACACTCAAAAAAAGCAAAATTCTAGCGTCCCTTTTGTCTGGGTGTTGACGAATCATTAAGTCAGTCAATTACTTTATTATACCCTCCACCTTCATTTCAACAGATAGACAGGCAGATAGACTGACAGCGGTAAATCGACTTGGAATATAAAAATATATCCTATATTTATTGTCGATTTATCACCGTCCGTCTCTCTGTCTGTCTTTTTGCTGAAATCACGATGCAGCCCACATTATTGACGTAAAGAGTCAAAATTTAGCAGAACAATTTGTAATGTGCCTAGGGTCGTTGGTATAGAAAATGAGATATATCGATCCATGTTTTGGTATAGTCCCCACTTTTTTTTAACGGATTTATCTACAAATTTGCTATTTGTAGTTTGTAATGGGTTCTAGCTCGGTGGCGAAAAAATGTATGTATTGGTCCACGTTTTGGTATAGCCCCCATATAACGGTACCTCCCGATATTCGGTGCTTTCATAATTTTTGCCACATTTTTTAACGGATTTGTCCAGAAAATGGTATTTGTAGTTCATAATGGGTTCTAGCTCTTGTGGCGGATCATTGTATTTATAGGTCCACGTTTTGTTATAGCCCCCCATATAACGGTACCTGCCGATATTCGATATTTTAAAGATTTTTGTACACAATTTTTTCACGGATTTGTGTAAAAATTGGTATTTGAAGTTCATAACAGGTTCTTGCCCGGTGGTAGAACATTGATCATTTACCCTAAGGTGGAGGGTATTAAAAGTTCGTTAATGTTTTTATACCCTCCTCCATACCCTAAAATAGAAAATTGTCTGTGCAAGTCCATGTCTTCGTATAGCCCCCATATAACGGTACCTCCCGATATTCGGTACTTTGATGATTTTAGCGACCTTTTTCCCGGAAGTAATTTAAAATCTGGTATTTGAAGTTCAAAATGGATACTACACCCTAAGACAGAAAATTGTCTGTGCAGGTCCACGTCTTCGTATAGCCCCCATATAACGGTACCTCCCGATATTCGGTATTTTGATAATTTTAGCGACATTATTCACCGGAATTGTTTCAAAATTGGTATTTGAAGTTCGTTATGGGAACTACAGTCTGTGACAGAAAATTGTCTGTTCGGGTCCAGGTCTTCGTATAGGCCCCATATATCAGTACCTCCGGTATTTTGACTATTTTAGGTACAATACCCACCGAAATTGTTTCAGATGTGGTATTTGAAGTTCGTGATGGATGCTACAGCCTGTGACAGAAAATTGTCTATGCTGGTCCAGGTCTTCGCACAGCTCCAATTTAACGGCACCTCCTTATATACGATATTTTGATGATTTTAGCTACATTATTCACCGCTTATTTCAAGTTTCGAATTTGAATATGGTAATGGCTTGTGACAAACAATGTATTAAAAGTTCGGCCCTGCCGAACTTACTGCTTTTTAACTCGTTTTATTTATTTTTTATTCTCGACATATGGTAGATTTTCTGCTGCAATGGTAGATAAAATTATAACCTGGCATACTTAATCATTATAAAATTTATTAATTTTCACATTCACCCTTTTCTTTGCAGATTCCATGTTGATTTGCGTCCCTACCCGATCATCTTGCGCATCGATCGTGAATTGGAGAGTAATCCAGCATTCCGTGCTGCCCATCCCTCCAACCAGCCTGACTGCCCACCTGAGTTGCCAAACAAATAGAATTTTCCGCAGCCAACTGCAAAGCGACGAAAAACGAAAAAATAAACAAATTTGCAGTTATGAACAAAAAAACAAAGAAAACGAACAAAAATATGAAGACAAACAAGAAAACAACAACAAAATAAAGTACATAACCTCTTAAAGAAAAAACGATGATGGAAGTTCTAATGAAAACAAAACACAATTAGAGATTATAATTTCAGTTTTTTCTTTTTCTTTCGATTACCGATTTTTAAATTACATAATTATGATATTTATATAAACAAAACAAAGAGTAATAATAATAATACTAATAAAGTAACAGCACATGATGTGATGATGGCAGTTGCCAACCGCGCAATGTAGTAACGTTTAATAAACGTTCATAAATTAAAAATTGGAATGGATGCTAGACAAACAAACGAATTGAAAGTTTTTGGAACTCAAAGATGGATTTTATTAAAAAACGAAAAGAAGTTAATAAAATTTGAAATTATTTTTTTTTTTAATTTGGTAAATTAAAAAATACATTTTCTTGGAAAATTAACATAAAGAAGAAAATACATTTTAATAACACACACACATATATAGGTACAGTGGGTTGTAAATTGTCAAAAAAAAATTTATTTCATAATTCGGTAATAAATTTTTATAAAATTTAATTTCAGGAAAATTGACTATAGAGGGTGAGATAAAAGAACTGCAAAAAAGTCAAAAGCACAATTTTTACATTTTCTTTAAATTTTATTAACTGAAAGCAAAAAATGTCAGAAATTTCATCAAATTTTAGAATAAGTTTAGATTTGTTCGATTTGGTCACCTTTGGCACGAATTATTGCCTTCAAACGGCCAATGAAACCGTCACACGCTGCCCGAATGTTGCTCTGCGGTATTTTGGTCCATTCTCGGCGAAGCGCTTGCTTGAGGGGATTGACACTTTGGTATTTTTTAGTGCCAACCTTGCTTTCCAAAATACTCCAAAAACAATAGTCCAACGTATTGGTATCCGGAGATTTTGCGGGCCACTGTGCGCTGGAAATGAAGCGAGGAAACTCATTTTGTAATCATTTTTGGGTGGCGCGTTCTGAGTGTGATGGTGCTCAGTTCTGGTGGAATCTCAGCGGAAAGTCTGCGGCAAAAATTTTTGCGTGCCCAAGGCTTTAATACACCCCCCCAATATTTTCGCGATAATATTCCGCATTTATTCTGATGCCACGGAGCGAGCGACCATCGGCTGTTATGGCTGCCCACATTATCACCATTTCCGGCGTTTGAGTTTTGGTGGTCAACCGAAGTTGCACATTTTCAGCTGACCTCTTTGGCAAGAAAACACGATCATTTTGTTCGTTTACAAACTGCTGGACAACGAATGTTTTCTCATCGGAAAAATCAAATTCGACAGTTCACCACTTTCAGCCAAGCGAAGCAACTCTTTAGCTCTTTTGAGTCTATTTTCTTTCTGTTGCGGTGTAAGTTCTTCCACTTTTTTGAATTTCAATGGCTTTATCCCGAGCTCATTTTTCAATATTTGTCCAATCGAATATTGCGGTATGTTCAGCTCACGAACCATTCTTCGGTCACTGCGAGGCGGCAAAAGATTTATTCACATTTAAATGCTGGAGTGCTCTAACGACAGCCACTTGTGGTTTTCCAGCCAAATATAAAGAAATCTCACTATCATGCTTGAATTCCATCACGAATAATTTCTTTTTTATACGCGTGTAAAAAATATAATGAGCTGTCACTGGAATAATTTTAACAGCTGTCGGACGAGTGGCTTAGAAATGACAGCAGTCTGAAGTTGGTTGCAGTTTTTCCATCTCGCCCTGTAAATAGTACTTTTTGAGAAGATTTACTATAAATAGTACATTTTAAGCAAATTTCAAGAAAATTTACTAAAAATAGCAAATTTCAAGAAAATTTACTAAAAATAGCAAATTTCAAGAAAATTTACTATAAATAGTAAATTTCAAGAAAATTTACTATAAATAGTAAATTTCAAGAAAATTTACTATAAATAGTAAATGTTAAGAACATTTACTAAAAATACTACAAATAGTAAATTTCAAGAAAATTTTAAGAAAATTTACTATAAATAGTAGATTTCAAGAAAATTTACTATAAGTAGTACATTTTGAGAAAATTTACTATAAATAGTAAATTTTGAGAAAATTTACTATAAATAGTAAATTTTGAGAAAATTTACTATAAATAGTAAATTTTGAGAAAATTTACTATAAATAGTACATTTTGAGAAAATTTACTATAAATAGTAAATTTTGAGAAAATTAACTATAAATAGTAAATTTTAAGAAAATTCACTATAAATAGTAAATTTTAAGAAAATTCATTATAAATAGTAAATTTTAAGAAAATTCACTATAAATAGTAAATTTTAAGAAAATTCACTATAAATAGTAAATTTTAAGAAAATTTACTATAAATAGTAAATTTTGCGAAAATTAACTATAAATAGTAAATTTTGCGAAAATTAACTATAAATAGTAAATTTTGCGAAAATTAACTATAAATAGTAAATTTTGCGAAAATTAACTATAAATAGTAAATTTTGCGAAAATTAACTATAAATAGTAAATTTAAGAAAATTTTCTATGAATAGTAAATTTTAAGAAAATTTACTATAAATAGTAAATTTTGGAAAAAAAAAGGATTTATAGTAAATTTCTTTAAAATAAGGAAATTTCTTTTAAATTTACTCTTAATAGTAAATTTTTAGAAAATTTACTATAAATAGTAAAGCTTGAGAAAATATACCATAAATAGTATGTTTTGAGAAAATTTACTATAAATAGTAAATTTTTGAGAACATTGACTGTATATAGTAAATATTGAAAGAAAAAATTGCGATTTATAGTAAATTTCTTTAAAATAGAGAAATTTTCCTAAAGTTTGCTATAAATAGTAAATTTTGTGAAAATTTGCTGCAAATAGTACATTTTGAGAAAAATTTTCTACAAATTGTACATTTTGATACAAAAAAGTTAATTTTGTGATGCTATTACCACTGTGACCCACTGTACCAAAACATAAATTACACTTTTAGATTTTATAATTTCTATAAACTTCAAAATTACAAATTTAAGAAAAAACAAAAAACTCATTAACATTACAAAAAAAAATTACCAAAAACACATACACACCCAAAAAATAAATTACTTTGTACGAAAAGCAAAATTTAATTCAGGGATTTTTCAAACAAAAACTATTTTTAACAAAAATACTCAACAGTAAAACTTAAAATAAAAGCATCTTCTAATAAAATACTAAGCGAATCAATTTCATTACAAAAGAAAAACAAACGGATTCCATTAAATGTAACTGAAAGAAATACAAATACATAACAACTAACTTTGAAAAGTACAAAATATCTTCATAAAGCGACAACAACAACAAAAATAAATGCATTATTTGAAAAAAAAAACATAAATGACAACTTCATTATTTGTAAGAAAACTAAATAATATGGAAATTTCTTAAAATAACTGCATGGTACAAAAACCTTGTTCACCAACTCCATCCTTTCATTCACTTGGTTTCGAAGAGATCGGGCTATGATCCGAGTAGGTTATAAGGCTTTTATCGATTTTTCAATAAAAACATTAATATTTCTTTATACTATAAAATAATCATCCATACAAAGAAGTTGATAGTCATGGGCTAAAACAGTCTATTACATTTAAAATCGTTCATAAATCTAAGTTGTAGATCTTTCAACTACTTTATTTCGAATTCTGAAATAAATGATCGATATTTCTTCCTTGCTTCAATGTAGAATAATATCGTACATATTGTAAAATCTTATGCTCTGACCAAGAACCTGCAAGAATTTACTATTACCATATTTTCATTTTTTTAACTGGAAACCCATCCTGCAACCCAACACTCATTCTAGACGTGTAGACTTATTGAAGAGAAGGAAAATAAAATTGTGGTTTTCTTATACCCCAAGTCAAGTCTTATACCTCCATGTAGCCATGGCCAAAAATTGTAGTGTCATTTGCTAAATTATGACAATTTTTAACGTTGATTTGAAAAAAAAAATATATTTTTTTTTTCATAATTAAATATTAACGGAGTAGGAGTTACATCCCAAATATTCGGTTATCGATGGAACTCAAAGAAGCTATTTATTCCAAGTCCGAGGAAAACGAATTTCATTCTTGAACTTTAATATCGAAATATTGGAATTTCATAATAATAAACAGATGATTTATTTTAAGTAAATCTCAGAGAATTAAAACACCTGAACAAAAAGCTGAATAAAAATTCCTAGTCACAGCGAAATTAAACATTTGAGCAAAATTCAATCTTTCACATCCCTCATGGGGCAGAGAATATAAAAGGCGAGAAAATGACAAAATATCCGCAATATTAGTAATTTTTTCTGATGTATGCCCACATCTAAGGAAGAACTAAACAAGTAAAAAAGCTGTAAGTTCGGCCGGGCCGAACTTTTAATACCCTCCACCATTTGGTACAAATTTGGCAATTTCCAAAAAAAAATAAAATAAATAAAAAAATAAAATAAAAAAAAATCCTTTAAAAATTCTGTTAAAATCTTAAAAATACCGAATGTCTATACGACGACGTATACATGCATAGGCAACTTTTGTCATAAGTTATTACAACATTTAAATGCGAAACATGAAGAAAAATTTGTTTACAAAGTAGCTAAAATCATCAAAATACCGAATATAGGGGGTTCCGTTATATGGGGGCTATACCAAGACGTGGACCTGCACAGACAATTTTCTGGCATGGGCTGAAGTATCCATTACGAACTTCAAATGCGAAATTTAAAACAATCCCGGTAAATAATGTCGCTAAAATCATCAAAATACCGAATATCGGGGGGTACGGTATATGGGGCCTATACGAAGACGTGGACCTACATGGTACATTTTCTGTTTTCTGCTGCAGTATCTATTACGAACTTCAAATACCAAATTTGGAACGGTTCCGTTAAATAATGTCGCTAAAATCATCAAAATACCGAATATCGGGGGGTACGGTATATGGGGGCTATACGAAGACGTGGACCTACATGGTCCATTTTCTGTTTTCTGCTGCAGTATCTTTTACGAACTTCAAATACCAAATTTGGAACGGTTCCGTTAAATAATGTCGCTAAAATCATCAAAATACCGAATATCGGGGGGTACCGTTATATGGGGGCTATACGAAGACGTGGACCTGCACAGATAATTTTCTGTCTTAGGCTGTAGTATCCATTACGAACTTCAAATGCCAAATTTGAAACAATTCCGGTGAATAATGTCGCTAAAATCATCAAAATACCGAATATCGAGAGGTACCGTTATATGGGGGCTATATGAAAACTTGGACCTACATGACCCATTTACGAACTTAACCTGCCTACTGGAAAAATATACATGTGTGCAAAATTTTAGCCTTCTATCTCAATTCGTTCGAAAGATAGCGTGATTACAACAGACAGACAGACAGACAGACAGACGGACAGACAGACAGACAGACACACAGACAGACAGACGGACATGGCTAAATCGTCTTAGAATTTTACGCTGATCAAGAATATATATACTTTGTTGGGTCTGACGTGAGTATTTCGAGGAGTTACAAACGGAATGACAAAATTAATATACCCTCCATAGTATGGTGGAGGGTATAAAAATACAAATTTGAATATAAAAATGATAATTCTAAGATTCTACCATGATTTTTCAATCGATTTGATTGGAATTCTGATTTAAATTTCTCAAGTAAATGTTAGATTTTTTTAGGTATTTTGTTAAATTCGGTAATAAATTTGCTAAAATTTGCCATAAATAGTACTGTTTAAGAAAACTTTCTATAAATATTAAATTTTGAGAAAATTTCCAAAAATAGTAAATTTTGAGAATATTCGCTATGAATTTTGAGAAAACTTATTATACATAGTAAATTTTCATTATAAATAGTACAGTTTGAGAAAATTTACTGTAAATAGTAAATTTTGAGAAAATTCATTAGTATATTTTGAGAATATTTTTCTATATAAAGTAAATGTTGTGATAATGTTTCTGTAAATAGGAAATATTAAGAAAATTCCCTATGTATAGTAAATTTATAAAAAATTCAGTATATATAGAAAATTTTGAATACACTTTGAAAAAAATTTGCTATTTATAGTATATTTTTTTAAATAAGAAAATTTTGTTATAAATAGTAAATTTGGAGAAAATTCACTATAACAGTAAATTTTGAGATAATGTCCTATAGATAGTAAATTTTAAGAAAATGTACTATAAATAGTAAATTTTGAGAAAATAGTCTATAAACAGTAAATTTTGAGAAAATTTACTATAAATAGTACACTTTGATAAAATGTACTAAAAATAGTATATTTCGAGAAGTTGAGAAATGTTACTATAAATATTACATTTTAAGAATATTCCCTATATAGTATATTTTTAAAAAGTTCACTATATATAGTAAATTTTGAAGAAACTTTGTAAAAATTTGCTATTTATAGTATATTTTTTCAAATAAGAACATTTTGCTATAAATAGTAAACTTTGAGAAAATTTTGCTATAAATAGTAAATTTTGAGAAAATTCACTGTAAATAGTAAACTTTGGGAAAATTCACAAATTCAGGTATAAGGTATGAGGTATGAGGCATAAGGTCATTTAGAGTGGGTTGAGTTTCCAAGTCATTAAAAACTATTTTTTCGAAACTATTTTTGTTGCGTAGACTCTACATATTTCAACAAGAATTTGAACATTTTATGAGACCATTTGTTTGGTATTAAAGTAATATTGAAGAATGTACGTAGATCATTTTGAACCAGCAACGAAATGAAGAATTTATAGATACATTTTCTCAAATTTCAAAGCGTCATCTTAAAGCGGCATTATGGGACTCATGTAAAAAGGAATATAAATATTGAAACATTTTCGAAATTCGAATACGAAATTATTATTACGCAAGCACGGGAACTCACACCTTTCCCCAAATTAACGAAAATCGCAATGTACCGCAATAAGATGCATAAGGTAAGATGGATGATATATAGCCGTTTAGCTCCGTTTCTGGAAAACTGAAGGAATTAAAGCTTTTTTTGCTTGGAGTTTGAAGAAAATAAAAAAACAGTATATTGAGCTTTAAAGCACTTGAAATCTTGAAACTTAGATATAGGATATCTTCATATAATTTGGCACTTCATTCAATAAACGGAAATTGAGGGAAACAATTTTCAAACCAATTTTTTGCAAATTTTGTTTCCAGTGGAATGAAGTTAATTCAACTTTTCAACATCTTAGTTGTTCGTCGTTGTTTTCAAACTAACTGCCGTAAAAATATCGCAAATATGTTTTTTTTAATATAGCCTCCAAATTGCGGTATATTCGGTTAACGGTAGTTAAAACATTTTGGCCACAGTTTTCGGCATAAAATTCTATGTCGATTTAGCGATGTGCGTCCTTCTGCCCGTCTGTGGAAATCACTCTAGCTTCCGAACAAGCTGAAGTAGGTTGATACAATTTTAATCAAATTTGTTTTTCGGCAACCGAACTTTTGGTATTGAAAATGGGCTATGTAAGTTCACGTTTTGGTATAGGCCCCATATAACTTTACCTGCCTATATTAGGTATCTGTATATTAGTTATTATTAACCAGCTCTGTTTCTAATTTCGTATTTGAAGTTCGTAATGGATACTACAGCCTATGGCAAAAATTGGCTTTGCAGGTCCATGTCTTCGTATAGCTCCCCATATAACGATACCTCCCTATATCCAGTACTTTGATTATTTTAGTGAAATTGTCCACCGGAATTGTTTCAAATATCGTATTTGAAGGTCCTAATAGTTACTACAATCTATGACAGAAAATTGTCTATGCAGGTCCAGGTCTTCGTATAGCCCCCAATAAGTGTACCACCCCATATTCGGTAATTGTATGTATATTTGTATTTTACACCGGATCTGTTTTAAATGTGGTATTTGGAGTTCGTAATGGATAATCCAGAAATGGATACTCTATGACAGAAAATTGCATAAGTAGGTCCATGTCTTCGTATGGCCCCATATAACGGTACCTCCCTAAATCCGGTATTTTGATGATTTTTCAAATTTCGCATTTGAAGGTCCTAATAGGTAATACAATCGATGACAGAAAATTGTCTATGCAGGTCAATGTATTCGTATAGCCCCCATATAATGATACCTTCCTATATCCGGTATTTTGATGATTTTAGCTACATTATTTTCCGGAATTGTTTGAAATTTCGTATTTAAAGTTCCTAATGGATACTACAGCCTATGACAGAAAATTGTCTATGCAGGTCCAAGTCTTGGATAACCCCTTACGTAACAGAACCTCCCTATGTTAGGTATTTTGATGATTTTAGGCACATGATTCTCCGGAATTGTTTCAAATTTTGTATATGGACTTTGAAATGGTTACTACAGTCTGTGACAGAAAATTGCCTGTGCTAGTCCAGGTCTTTGTATGGATCCAAAAATAATGGCAACTCCCTATATTCGCTATTTTTAAGATTTTAATAGAATTTTTAAGGGATTATATTTTTATTTATTTTTTTATAGAGAGTTACCATAGTGAAGGGTATTCATAGTTCGGACCGGCCGTACTTACAGCTTTTTACATGTGTTTTTTTGTACCCTACAGTGGTAAGGGTATTATGTCTTTGTAGCATGGAGAAGGAAGCGAGATAGACCCATAGTTACTTTTGAGGATCTTCATAGAATCACTCTCTGAGTCGATTTATGCATGCCAGTCCATTCATCCGTGCATCCGTCCGTCCATGCACTCTTGTGAACAAAATGCAGTTCGCATTTATTATTCGATTGAGATGAAATTTTGCAAAAAATATTTGTTTGGCCCAAGGACGATCCCTACTGTAATTAGCGATAATCGGATCAGATGTAAATATAGCTTCCATATATATCCTCAACCGATTTCGGGTTAATTATGCACCAAATGTCAATATCATTTTGGTACATCCGATCGAATTCAGCCTAGAAGCAAGTACATTAAAATTGGAAAAAAATCACTTCAGTTAAAGCTATAGCTCCCATATGTATGTTTCATCCGATTTGGTGTTTAAGTTTCATTTGTAATATGCATGAACAGTGATATTTGGTACTAGATATCTTATAAAGCTCGAAAATGCCTTTGCCAGATTTTACCGACAACGGCTAAGATTTGGATATAGCTCCCATATATATTCATAATCCTATTTCAGGTTTATTGTGCATATCATGGCTAATATCAGGCCAAATGGAGTGAATTTCGGGACGTACGTTTTAATTTTGTGCAACTCGGCCCCGAAATATATTATTAATATAATGATATCATGCACTCTATAGCAAACTATAACTGCTCTAAATCCATATGTTTATAGGTGGTATGATCTACTCGAAATAAATTTTTTTGTTACTAAAACTCAACTAAATATGCATAGTGGTGTAAGGTATCATATAATCGACACCGCCCGACTTTTGACTTGTCCTCACTGCTTTTGAATAGTCATTGTTTAAGATGTAAAGTAAAAAAAATCGACTAAAGCCATTTCCCAGTTAAATTTTTTAATCGGACATGACGCGCTGAATAGGTGATAAATATTTTCACTTAAATTTATTTAAATAAACATTTTATATCGACTTTGGCCAACAAAACAATTATCTAAGTATTTATGTAACTAAGAATTTTGTAATAAGAATTTTACTGTGTTCTTTATAAAAAATATTGTTGCGACCAGGATTTTAAAGATTTTCAGTTCCAGTTCACTAGTTATCCTGTTGCGTTTCGAATTCTTGAGGGATACGTAACCCAAAACATGGGCATGCATTGAATATATGTTGTTAGAGGGTTACATATCCCTCAAGAATTCGAAACGTTCGATGGTTATTTGAAACTTATTTTTATTAGGACATCATCCGATTGTAGGTATTTTGAAAAAATCACTCCTATTCATTTAATTGCGAAAAATATACAACACTTGTACCCCAAATCTACTCTTCTGCTATGGTTTTTAACTTATTTGTAATAAAAGTCATTTAGAGGTCAAATAATAAATGAGCAGCTTCAACGATATTGAATTCTAATTGGAACTTGATTTTCACCACTTGACAACGAAAATCCCTTGAATAATCTTTTTTACATTTTTTTTTTTTTTTGTTAATTCGAAGACCACTGTTTTTCACCAATTTTGACTTCAGATAATAATTTTTATGCAATATTTGGATACAATATGACTTTTTCATAGTTGTTGGTATTTCTATATTTTCTTTAATATGCGTTTTTATTGAAAATTTAAAATTATATTTTCTTTACTAAAATTTCCTGCCAACTGAATTTTATGGTCATTTACTCGATCTCCCAAAGCCAATTTTTCATAAACACGTGTTTCTTTTAAAACAACTCACAAACTGAGATTATAACAAAGCATAAATGGCAAAGTTAGAAATAGAAAAACAAACAAACAAAGTAAACAAAATAAAAAAAAAAACACAAATTAAACAAATATATCTGAAATCTTTCTTTTCGAAACATCTACCTTCCTTCGAAATTCAGAGAGAAAAAAAAAAAAAACCAAAAAAAGACACATTTAAATATTAAGTAAATTTCACAAATCATTTCAAATTAACGTGTTCAAAGACTTCTATAGAGTTTCTTATATTCTGAAACAAAAAACATACAAATATACAACAAAAAATACACATGAAATGAAACCAAAGAAAACCAATACAAAATAAAATTTCAACTTTTAAAATAAAATACATTTTTGCACTTTTATCGGATCGATTGGAAACCAAAGAAATAAATAAAAGAGTTTTAGCATTGCATTACATTAAATGAAACAAAAACCAAAATATTTTTACTAAAGTTAAATTTATAAAAAACAAATATGAGAAATTTTAAACGGCACTCAAATATGAATGAACATTACCCTCTGGATAGACACTTTTTTCGAAATACTTAAATTGAAACATAAAATCGAAAATTGTAAGCCTATTAACAAAAAACTACCATGATTCGTGTACAAAACGTTTTCAATTATTTTTCTTTGTATACCCACATAATATTGTAAATGTGTTGAGTGAATTTGAATGCGAAGGTCAAGATTTTATACGGAATGATGATGATGAAAAGAAACGGATGTGAATGAAATATGACAAAAACATACAAAAACAAAATAAAACAATATTGAATAATGTTAATGAAGAAATATTTTGCTTTTAATAAAGAATTCTATGTGGTACAATTACAACAAAAAAAGGTGGTTTTATTGGGAGTCTCCTGCAGCAGCTGAGTAAGTTATTAAATAACATGAAAGGAATTGTAAAATATGCCGATTCCCTATATTTTGACTAAAAATTAACTAACAGAAGAAGCAGTTGGTCAAAAAACAAGTAAAAAGCTGTAAGTTCGGCCGGACCGATCTTCGAATACCCTCTACCATTTGGAAAGAAGTTGGCAATTAAAAAAAAAATAAAATCTGTTAAAAATTCTATTAAAATCTTAAAAATACCAAAACAAATCGGCTAAAATCAAAATACCGAATATCGGGAGGTACCGTTATATGGGGGCAATACGAAGACGTGGACCTGCACAGACAATTTTCTGTCATAGGCTGTACTATCCATTACGAACTTCAAATGCCAAATTTGAAACATTTCCAGGAATACTGTCGCTAAAATCATTAAAATGCCGAATATCGGGAGGTACCGTTATATGGGGGCTATACGAAGACGTAGACCTGCCCAGACAACATTCTGTCATAGGCTATAGTATCAATTACGAACTTCAAATACCAAATTTGAAACAATTCCGGTGAAGAATGTCGCTAAAATCATCAAAATACCGAATATCGGGAGGTAAAGTTATATTGCGGCACTACGAAGACGTGAACCTCCACAGACAATTTTCTGTCATGGGTGTAGTCGCTAAATATCTGAATAATGTCGCTAAAATCATCAAAAAAACGAATATCGGGAGGTAATGTTATATGGGAGCTATACGAAGACATGGACCTTCACAGACAATTTTCTGTTATAGGCTGCAGTATCCATTAGGAACTTCAAATAACACATTTGAAACAATTCTGGTGAATAAGGTCGTGGACCAGCACAGACAATTTTCTGTCATAGGCTGTAGTATCCATTACGAACTTCAAATACCAAATTTGAAACATTTCCAGGAATAATGTCGCTAAAATCATTAAAATACCGAATATCGGGAGTTACCGTTATATGGGGGATATACGAAGACGTGGACCTGCCCAGACAATTTTCTGTCTTAGACTGTAGTACCCATTACGAATTTCATTTCCGGTGAATAATATAGCTTAAATCACCCAAATAATGAAAAACAGGGAGGTACCATTACATTTGGGAGCTATACCAAAACGTGGACCTACATGGCCCATTTTCAATACCAAAAGTCCTGCAGACATAGTACACATGCGAGTAAAATTGTATCCACCTATTACATTTCCTTCGGAAGCTAGAATGAGTTCCACAGAGGGACAGACATCTCTAAATCGACATAGAATTTTGTGCTGATCAAGAGTGGGGGTCTAAATTGTATATTTCGAGGTATTACAAACGGAATGACAAACTTAATATAAGCTCCATACTATGGTGGAGGGTAAAAAAATTAAATTTCACAAAAAGGTTATTCTTTAGACGAAGGAATAAGATAAGGCATGATTTGTACACCCTACACCGCATAGTGGTACAGGTATTATGTCTTTGTGCATTTGTTTGTACACAGAAAAGGAAACGAGATAAACCCATAGTTACTTTTGAGGATCTTCATAGAATAATTTTCACAGTCCGTCCGTCGGCTGTTATGGCGGCCCACTCCATCACCATGGCCGGCGCTTGAGTTCTGGTGGCCAACAGCTGACCTCTTTGGCAAGTGCTCCAACGATAGCCACTTGTGATTTTCTACACAAATATAAAGAAATCACACCATCACGCTTGAATTCCATCATCAGCAGAAATGGTTCGAAATGTAAAGAACCGACTTGATCGAAACCCGCGTCGCAGTGAGCTGAACATATCGTAATATTCCATTGGGCAAATATTAAAATATGAGCTCGGCGAAAAGCGATTGAAATTCCAAAGAGTGCAAGAACTTACACCGCAATTGAAAGAAAATAGCTAAAGAGTTGTTTCGCTTTTCGCTTGATTTCCATGGCCACCTAAATCTCCGGATAGCAATCTGTTATACTATTGTGTCTGGAGTATTTTGAAAAGCAAGGTTGGCACTTAAAAATTATGAAAGTGTCGATCACATCAAGCAAGCGCTTCGCCGGGAATGGGCCAAAATACCGCAGAGCAACATTCGGGCAGCGTGTGAGGGTTTCATGGCCGTTTGAAGGCCATGATTCGTGCCAAAGGTAACCAATTCTAAAAAATCTAAACTTATTCTACAATTTTTTGCTGTTTCCGACATTTTTTGCTTTCATTCAATAAAATTTAAAAAAAAAAAACTGTAAAAATTATGGATTTTGACTTTGTTATTCTATGGCGATCTCCTGATTAGTCGGGCTCACGGGATCATGTATTCAGCCACTGTTAATATCATACCGATTAGTATAATCACCTTTAAATTCTTCGTATTGATCTTTCTTTCTTTGCTTGCTGACGCGGAGATTCGAACCAGATACCTTGGATTTTATAGTCAGATGTACTTACTCTGTGCCACCGTTACTTATTCTTTGGTATTATAGATGTAAGTTATTATTCCTTGTATATTTTTAGGCATCATTTTTGGTTAGTTTATTGGTAATGCAGGAGATTTGTTGTTGCTATTTGATCTACTGGTAATGCAGGTGGTTGTTGTTGTTGTAGCAGTAGTGCATGTGTGTTTTTGTGTTCTGCTAATCTGGTTCCAGCTCCAGGTTTAGAAATTCGGCTACTTTAACGGGCTGTAGCCAGAGATCCTCTGGAGTGAGTTGGGTAGGTTTGGCTGAGCAATTAAAAAGGTGTAGCGTATTGTGCGGGCCTGTATCGCACGCCGGGCAGGCGTCACGCACATCTTCATCAATTCGTGCCCAATACGAATTGAGGCGACTACACCATCCTGAACGTAATTGCGCCAAAACTACCCTGGTTTGTCTAGGCAGCTGACGTTCTTCGGCTGCAATGGATGGGGGGTGGACTCCGAGGACGGCATTCACTTTATAACTGCTCATAGCATCCGCGACTGCATCGGTGTGAATGCCACTCAGACCTGCCTGATAGGCTTCTTGATCTAGAGGCTCTCTCTTGTAGCGCTGGACCTCCCTCTCTAGATCATGTATGTCCTTCCTGACACGCCTGGGTGGGGGAGAGTTATCCACCATATGATGGTTGGGATGACTCTCACGGTAACACCCAAGCAGGTACTGCAACGAAAGCATATGATTATGCTGACGTAAGGGAAGGACTTTCGCCTCCTCATGTAGATGGTCCACTGGTGTCATGAGGAGGCACCCTGTCGCAGTTCTCAGGGCAGCGTTCTGGCAGGTCTGGATATTCTTCCACTGCGTAGCACTAGTATTCGCAGACCACACTGGAGCCGCATAGTTGACCACAGACCGACCTATCGCGTGATAAGAGGTCAACAAGGTTTCTTTGTCCGCACCCCAAGAGCTGCCGGCTAGCGCCTTGAGGACCTTGTTCCTACTTTTCATCTTGTCGCAGATAGCTGTGGCTTGCGCGGACGACTTGAACATGCTGTCGAACGTTACCCCAAGAATCTTGGGGTAGTTCGTGGTCGGTATTAGATTCCCCTCGACCTGAACATTCAGCTGTGTTCTCATCTCCGCAGACCATGTGGTAAAGAGTGTGGCCGTTGATTTCGTGGCGGATATTTTCATATTCCTCGCGTGGAAGTATGCGGCAAGCTCCGCGAGATAGGGGTTCAACCTTTCGCATATGTCATCGACCACTGGACCCGACGCCATGATCGTACAATCATCCGCATACGTTACGATCTCAATGCCGTCTGGAGGGCGAGGAATTCCGGAAAGGTAGAGGTTAAACAGTTCCGGAGATATCACCCCGCCTTGGGGAACTCCCTGTTTCACTCTACGGGCTTTGGACTTCTTGTTCCGGAATTCCACGTACGACTGGCGTCCACACATATAGTTGATTATCCAACGTTTCAAACTTGGCCGGAGGGTAGTTCTCTGTACGTCCTCAAACAGTGTGGCATGATTGACCGTATCAAATGCCTTTGATAGGTCAAGGGCTACCAACACTGTTCTGTCACACGGCCTGTTCTGGTTCAGTCCTCTACTAATATGTGTGGAAATGGCGTGTAATGCTGTTGTGGTACTATGTTGTGGACGGAATCCATGCTGGTGGTTGGCAACTGTATAGCTTCCTCTAATGCTGGGGAGGAGTAAAGCCTCAAGAGTCTTTGCTACTGGCGACAAAAGCGAAATCGGCCTGTACGATTCGCCTTTACTGGCATCCTTGCCTGGCTTCAGTAGCGGGACCACCCGGCCCATTTTCCAGGTTTCGGGCACTATGTGGGTGGCTAGCGACAAATTGAGAACTTTCGTTAAGTACTCGACTCCCGGCGTATCCAGCTGCTTCAACATTACCATTGAGATTCCGTCCGGGCCCAACGCTTTGGATGACTTAGCGTTACAGATGACATTTGCAACATCACCCATCGTAAACTGTGGTGGTTCCTCCTCGGCGGGAAGAGATCTGATACGACGTAGTACTCTTCGCTTCGCCCTATCGCTCTCGGGGTGCTCGACAAATTGTCGGTTAAAATATTCCGCGCACCTCTTCGGATCAGTCACCGTTACGTCGTTAAAAGTGACTGAGGTCCTATCATCCTTTTTTCCAGGGTTCGAGAGCGACTTAACCGTTACCCACAGCTTACTCATATCGGTTCCAATGTTGCAGCACTTCAGATGGTCTAGCCACTTTTTCCTCTTATGCTCCTGTACCAACCGGTTGACTTCAACTGTCAAATCACTGATTCTAGGATCAGTAGGGTTGGTACGACGGAGATCATCACGCTCGTTTGCTAATCCCGCTGCCTCTGCTGGGAAGTTTGGTCTTATCTCGGGTATTCGACCAGCAGGTATATAGCGAGCGGCTGCAGCTCTGATGATGTTTCGGAAAATCCTTTCTGCTACCCGAACATCAGAAGGGTTGGGCAGTTCTCTGAAGCGGCGGTTGGTGAATTCTCTGAACTCTGGCCAGTGAGCTTTCCCATGGTTAAGGAAAGTGCGGCGTTCAGAGGTTATGAAATCGGGCGACCTGCTTATGGAGACGATTATCGGGAGATGGTCTGAGCCAAGAGAAATGACGGGTTGCCAAGTCACGTCATTTATCAGACCGGGTGACACTATGGTTAAGTCTGGCGATCTGTGACACTCTCCTCTTATTCGGGTGGGGGCATCCTCGTTAACCGTGCAAAATGTGGAGCAGTCAATCTGCTCTGCCAGCGCTGATCCCCTCTGGTCATTACCTAGGACGGAATGCCACAACTCATGGTGGGCATTAAAATCCCCTAGTACCAGGCGGTTATTGCCTACCAATAATGGGCTAATATCAGGCAAATAACGCGGTTCACAGCTATTAATCGGCGGGATATACACATTAAGCACCTCTACCTCGGCAGTTCCACACTTGACTGCTACCCCCATACATTCCATGTATGGGTCACTAGAGACTAGCTCAAGCGAGATAGGTCTGTACTGAACAGAATGGTGTAACAGGAACGCTAATCCCCCACCTCCACTTCTGGTGCGATCCTTCCTTAGTATGTTGTAACCATAACAACGTTGTAGGCTGCAATTTTCATTCAGCTTGGTTTCCTGCACAGCTGCGATCTTAATATTCCTCCGACTCATAAATTCCACTATCTCATCTATTTTGCCTCGAAGTCCGTTGCAATTGAATTGCAAGAATGATGCACAATCCGGAGTTGGAACAGCAACATGTGGCGTTAGGTGCTGCGGTGTTGGTTGCTGTTCTGGAGACTGCGGTGGAGTGCCATACTCCGACGACGTCTCTGACGAGGACGACGAAGAAGAGGACTCGCTGGGGACTACGTTACTGCAGCAAGTCGCAACATAATCCCTTTCGCTGTAGTCTCGCAAACGCCTTAATCCGGAACAGTTCTTGAAGTGCACCCACTCTCTGCATCCATTACATCGCACCGAGACAGATCTGTGGTGGATGACGTTCTGACAAACCGAGCAGAACCAAGGTCCGGGGTTTTCCTCAATCCCGGCACGGACCAATAAAATCCGGAGCAAGCATTCCGGGATATGCTGCTCCCAATGCAGAAAAATAAACAAACACAAACATGTACATACTGGGTTGGCAGCCGCTGGCCGAAACTGGAATCTTGTTGTTTCGGGTCAATCCGGTATCGTAGAACCCGCTGCCGTGGGATTGGGATTGCAGGTGGTATGTAGTTTTAATTACTAGTAATGTTAAAAGTGACAGTGACACTTCTACCAACTATTTGCTGGTCTTAAGACTACATCGTTGTATTTTTTATACCCACCTTGGAAAGGAGGGTATATTAACTTTGTCATTCTATTCCGTTGCCATCCCTAAATATTCGTCGTAGACCTCATAAAGTATATATATTCATTATCAGCATAAAATTTTAAGTCGATTGAACGATGTCCGTCTAGCTGTTGAAATCACGATACAGCCCACATTATTTGACGTAGACCATCAAAACTTAGCAGAACAATTTGTATTGTGTCTAGGATGGTTGATATCGGTACACGTTTTGGTATAACCCCCCCCCCCCCCCTATATAACGGTATCACCCTATATTCGAAATTTTGATGATTTTTGCCCACATTTTTTCACGGATTTGTCTAAAAATTGGTGCTTGTAGGGTACAATGAGTTTTAGCTGGTGTAGCAAAACATTGTATGTATAGGTCCACGTTTTGGTATAGCCCCTATACAACAGTACCTCCCCATATTCGGTATTTTGATGATTTTTGCCCACATTTTTTTACGGATTTGCCTAAAAATTGGAATTTGTTGTTTATGATGAGTTCTAGCCCAGGTGGCGAAACATTTTATGTGTAGGTCCACGTTTTGATATAGCCGCCCCTTTATAACGGTACCTCCCGATATTCGGTATTTTGATGATTCATGCCACATTTTTTCACGGATTTGTCTAGAAATTGGTGCTTGTTGGGTACAATGGGTTTTAGCTCTTGTGGCGAAACATTGTATAATGGGTCCACGATTTAGTATAGCCCCCATACAACAGTACCTCCCCATTTTCGGTATTTTCATAATTTTTTCCATATTTTTTACGGATTTGTCTAAAAATTGGAATTTGTTGATTATGATGAGTTCTAGCTCCGTTGGCGAAAAATTGTATTAAAAGCTCGGCCCGGCCGAAATTAATGTTCTTATACCCTCCACCATAGTATGGAGGGTATATAAGGTTTCTCATTCCGTTTGCAACACCTCGAAATATACATCTTAGACCCCACAAATATATATATTCTTGATCAGCATATAATTCTATGTCGATTTAGCAATGTCGGTCCGTCTGTGGAAATCACTCTAGCTTCCGAACGAAATGAAGTATAGCCCCCATATAACGGTACCCCCGATATGCGGTATTTTGAAAATTTTAGCGGCTTTATTTACTAGAATTGTTTCAAAGTTGGTATTTAAAATTCGTAATAGATACTACAGCATAAAACAGAAAATAGGCCATAAAGGTCCACGTCTTCGTATAGCTCCCATGTAACGATACCACCCGATATTCAGTATTTTGATGATTTTAGCAACATTATTTACCGGAATTGTTTCAAATTTGGTATTTGAAGTTCGTAATGGATACTACATCTTAAGACAGAAAATGAACCATGTAGGTCCACGTTTGCGTATAGTCCTCATATAACGATACCTACCGATATTCGGTATTTTGATGATTTTAGCGACATTATTCACCGGAATCTTTTCAAATTTGGTATTTGAAGTTCGTAATGGATACTACAGCCTGAGACAGAAAACTGTCTGGGCAAGTCCACGTCTTCGTATAGTCCCCATATAACGGTACCTCCCGATATTCGGTATTTTGATGATTTTAGCGACCTTTTTCCTGGAAATAATTTAAAATTTGGTATTTGAAGTTCAAAATGGATGCTACACCCTAAGACAGAAAATTGTCTGCCCCGGTCCACGTCTTCGTATAGCCCCCATATAACGCTACCTCCCGATATTCGGTATTTTGATGATTTTAGCGGCTTTATTTACTAGAATTGTTTCAAAGTTGGTATGTAAAATTCGTAATATATACTACAGCTTAAGACAGAAAATTAACCATGTAGATCCACGTTTTCGTACAGCCCCCATATAACGGTACCTCCCGATATTCGATATTTTTATGATTTTAGCGAAATTTTTTAACGGAATTGGTTAACATTTGGTATTTAAAGTTCTTAATGTATACTACATCCTAAGACAGAAAATTGTATGTGCAGGTCCATGTCTTCGTATAGCCCCATATAACCGTTCCCCCTGATACTCTGTATTTTGATTATTTTAGCGACTCTATTTAACGGAATCGTTTCAAATTTGGTATTTGAATTTCGTAACAGATACCACAGCAGAAAACAGAAAATTTGTCATGTAGATCCACGACTTCGTATAGCCCCCACATAACGGTACCCCCGATATTCGGTATTTTGATGATTTTAGCGACATTATTTACCGGAATTTTTTTCAATTTTGGTATTTGAAGTTTGTAATGGATACTACAGCCTATGACAGAAAATTGTCTGTGCAGGTCCACGTCGTCGTAGAGACCCTAATATCACAGATACATTCGGTATTATTAAGATTTTAACAGAATTTTTAACGGATTTTATTTTATTTATTTTTTTTTTTTTTTCTGAAAATTGCCAAATTCTTTTAAAATGGTGGAGGGTATTCAAAGTTCGGCCGGACTTATAGCTTTTTTACTTGTTTTAATTCTTTTTTTCTTCAGTCGATTTGGTAGTCGGACGCGTGTGTGTTCCAAGGTTTCTCATTACTTGCTAATGAGGAAAATAATTTATTTTGCTCTTTAACTTTTTTAAGATATCAATCATTACTTAAATCCCACTGGTATGCAGAAGGTAGTTTATTTATTTAAATTATTATTATTATTATTATTATTATTATTATTATTATTATTATTATTATTATTATTATTATTATTATTATTATTATTATTATTATTATTATTATTATTATTATTATTATTATTATTATTATTATTATAATTATATTATATATTATTAATTATTATTATTATATATTATTATTATTATTATATTATTATTATTATTATTATTATTATTATTATTATTATTATTATTATTATTATTATTATTATTATTATTATTATTATTATTATTATTATTATTATTATTATTATTATTATTATTATTATTATTATTATTATTATTATATTATTATTATTATTATTATTATTATTATTATTATATTATTATTATTATTATTATTATTATTATTATTATTATTATTATTATTATTATTATTATTATTATTATTATTATTATTATTATTATTATTATTATTATTATTATTATTATTATTATTATTATTATTATTATTATTATTATTATTATTATTATTATTATTATTATTATTATTATATTATCCAATGGCCATTCAAAATGCTACGCTTTGTCCGGATCTTAATTCTAGCCTCATGCGAAATTCCGTGGCGATTAGTCTTCAAAATCGGGAAAATTGGCAGATATTAATCCATTTTAACCCATTTTAAATATTTTTTTGAATATCTTCAAAAACAATGTACTTCTATGACCTTCAAATCGGATTTTCGGCTAAAGCAGTTCCCAAATTTTTGTGTTGTAGTTCCCCATTTGGTTCCACTGTAAAATCGTTTTTTACTTACCAAATATCATTATTAAAAAAAAAAAAAATTATTCAAAAATAAAAACAACGTACCACGATTTTTGTTATATTTGTAATTTTTATTTATTTATTATTTTTCCATATATAATTTAATATATGTATATATAATTTTTTTCTCTTTTCTTCTTTCGTCATCTCTTCTCTTCGATTTTGTTTTGTTTTGTTCATTACTGCTTAATGTTCATACTCGATACGACGTTGACTCATTTATCTATTTATCGTTATGTATATATAGAGATTTATGTTCTTTCTTTAATGTTTGTATGTGTTTGGGTGTGTGACATATATATTTATATGTATGCATTAATGTACGTACGATTATATGCAGATGCTTTAATGTAGCCTAAGATCGTTATGGTTTCTTTGAAAATGTTTGTTTAAATTTAAGTTTTGCTCTCTTTATTTTTCTTTCTCCATTTCCCTTTGGTTTCAAACCAAATAAAAATATTTTCTTGCCATTTCCATTCCTAACATAGACATTCTGGTGTCACAATGTGTGTGTGTGTATGTTTTGCTATTATATATAAATATATTTGTTGTATAGATTTATAATTTACTAAATAGTTTTTTTCTGTTGTTGTTTGTTTGTTTGGTTTTTTTTAATGACTTCTTTTAAGAATTTGTTTGTTAATAATTATTTTCAAGGATTTTTTTGTTGTTTTCTGTTAAGAAGGGAAATTTGTTGTAGTGTGTGTGTGTAGATGTAAGTTTCATTTCTTTTTCATATGGATTTTAATTGAACATTAAAAAGTTATTGTTGTTCGGTTTTTAAGTAATTTATTTATTTTTTTTTTCATTTTTTTAATTTTTTAAAGATTTATTTTCTTCTTGTTGTTGTTAAATAGGAAAGTAAAAGGAAACATTTTGAGAAAGAGTTTTGTTGTTGTTCTTTTTATTTATGCTGTTCAAATGTGTAAAATTACCTTTCATTTGTTTTATACTGTTGTTGGTTTTTGTTTTATTGTAATACAGGAAAGTTGTTGTTGTTGTTGTTTTTTTCTGATTCTGCTACTTAGTAAATTGAATTGATTTCATTTTTGTTTGCATGAATTGTTAATGCGTTTTTTCTGAGATTTTTGTTTTGCTTTTGAATTTGTATTTAATTTTTTTTCTCGTTTTTCTTATGTAGATAAATATTTAAGGTTGAAATGAATCCTTCTTCTATAAAATTATATGGCATAAATATTTGAACGAAATTTATGTTTTCTCTGCTTAATTTTTTATTTTACTTAAAATTGTCGTTAATTACCCTGTTCTCTTTTGCACCATTTTCAATTATAATGCTAACTTTTTTGACAATAACAAATCGAATAAAAGAATTTTTAGACAAATGGTGTAAAAAGATATAGGATTGCTGGGGCTTAAATAAGCTTGTTGTGAAAAGGTCCTGAGGAGAACATCCCTAAACTAGATCATATTCCCCTACAGTGACTTGTATACAAAATCTGATAATTCCAGCTCTATTTCTACACTCCAAATATAGTACCCATTAGTACTTATCGTACATGTTTTAGAACGCAATTAGAAATTTATCTCCTTATCTAAACGCCGTACACTTAAAGTGATCCTAATACTAAAACTCATAATTCCAGTTCTTTTCATACACTCTATTCCAAATTTAGTACCCTTCGTAATTTTTTTGTACGCATTTCAACTGTACACACTGACAATGATCCCTATTCTGAAAATTCAACATTCCTCCTTTGTTCGATTGCTCAAGTTCATATTGTTCCAAATTAAGTACCTTTTGGTACAATTAAGTACGTATTTTCAAGACACCTCTTTATATCAGACAAATTTTCGAAATTTGATTCACATTTACGATACCAAATTAATGCCTTTTTCATACTTTTCGTACACTTAAAGTTCGAATTTCCAACGACCCTTTAGTATCTATCTCAACATTTCTATCTAACTCAACATTTCAGATTTCCACCTCTATAACATACCATAATTAATACTATTAAGTACTTTTCGTATTTTTTAATACGTATTTCCAAAACAACCTCCATATATTAACACCATCGGACAACAAGTGATCGTAATACAACATTTTAGACAACTAACTCTATTCCTTCCCCAAATACTTGCAGTCATCCGAGATCAATTGCTATTAGTTCACCCAATACAAAATTTAGTACCATTTAGGACTTTTCGTTGGAGAAGTATACTTTTCCAAAACTATCTCTTTATATCAATTCTACCCACCACAATACTAATATATCACATTTCCAGCTTCATTCACCCACAAATTTTGTACAGGTCTTACATTTAGTACAAACTTTCCAAACTTTAAGATATTAGCCCAATCCATTCGCATAACACCAAATGGTACTAAATTTAGTAAATTTTAGAAGTTTCAAAACAAACCTTTGCCTTTTACAAATAATTTGGCAAATTATCATCGGCCCTCATTCCGAATTTCAATATTCAAGCTCTATCCCTGTGCCCCATATAATGAATTGCTTTTTAGTACATTTTAGCACACTTATAGTTCGAATCTTAAAACAAGCAAAATAGCTGTAAGTTCGGCCGTGTCTATCTTTGAACACCCTCCACCATTTGGAACGATTTTCACAATTTTTAAAAAAATAAAATCCGTTAAAAATTCTCTTAAAATCTTAAAAATACCTTATGTAGCCGTTATATTAGGGTCTATACGACTACGTGGACCTGCATAGGCAACTTTTGTAATAAACCATTACAACATTCAAATGCGAAACTTGAATAAAAAAATCGGCGAATAATGTGCTAAAATCGTCAAAATACCGAATGTAGGGAGGTACTATTATTGGTTACACCAAAACGTGGACCTGCACAGAAAATTTTTTGTGTTAGACTGTAGTACACATTACGAATTTCAAATACGAAATTTGAAACAATTCCGGTAAATAATGTCACTAAACTCATTAAAATACCGAATATCGCGAGGTATAGTTATATAGGGCTATACGAAGACGTGGACCAACATAGCCTACAGACATAACATATATTTGAGTAACATTTTATCAACCTTCTTCATTTCGATAATAAGCTAGAATGATTTCCACAGAGAGACGGACATCGCTAAATCGATATGGAATTTTATGCTGATCAAGAATATATATTCTTTGTGGGGTCTAAAATGTATATTTCGAGGTGTTACAAACGGAATTACAATCTTAATATACGCCCCGTAATACTGGCAGCGTAGCCCGACGTCAAGGAAGTGAACGGAAGAAAACAGCAACATCAGCAGAAATGGTTCGATAAGTAAAGAAGCGACTTGGTTGGAACCCGCGTCGCAGTGGCCGAAAAAGGCTTGTGAGCTGAACATATCGCAATATCCCATTCGGCAATTGAAATTCCAAAAAGTGCAAGAACTTACGCCGCATTAGAATGAAAAGAGACTCAAAAGAGCTAAAGAGTTGCTTCGCTTGGCCGATAGTGGTGAACTGCCGAATTTGGTTTTCTCCGATGAGGAAACATTCGTTGTCCAGCAGTTTGCTAACAAACAAAATGATCGTGTTTACTTGCCAAAGAGCTCAGATGAAAATGTGCACCTTCGGTTGGCCACCAAAACTCAGGCGTCGGCCATGGTGTGTGCTATTAAGCGACCGTAGCATCACAATAAATGCCGAATATTATCGCGAAAATATTCTGGAGGGTGTGGACCTTGGACATTCCAACAGGACTCAGCAACATAGCACGCACAAAATGAGGTTCCTCGCTTTATTTCCAGAGCACAATGGCCACCAAAATCTCTGGATACCAATCCGTTGTGTCTGGAGTATTTCGTAAAGCAAGGTTGGCACTAAAATAAATTTTGAAACTTCATTCAATAAAATATGAAAATATATATAAAAATTATGGTGTTTGACTTTGTTGCAGTTTTTTTTTTATCTCACCCTGTATTTCAATCAAAGCAAGATGTGGTGTAAAGATGGGATTTAGAGGATCACTTCTTCAGATACCTTTGACACTTTGTGGCATACCACTCAAAAAATGCAAAATTATCATCCAATATTTTCGAATTAAGTACATGTATCAACGAACACAAGATCTCATACGGGTAACTCTTTCTGGTATTTTTCCTACAACAGGTCAACATTTTGAACATCCAGTCTCTCATAACACAAGATCTAGTGTCATATAACGAATCACGGCTCTTCAGCGACATGTAATTTTAATATTTGCTATATAAATGAATATATATATAACAAACAAACATTTTAAAATTATTATAAATCTCATATCTTTATACATTAAGATTCTCGATTCCATTTTTTGTTATACTTCGAACAAAAATTAAAATTATTAAATATGGCGCAAAAGAGAAGTCGGTTCTTTAACCATCCATTTTCTATTTCCTTCGACTTTGGTTTGAATTATGAAGTTGACTTTATTTCGTAATTGTTTTTGTTTTTATTTTTTTTTTAATTTTTTATTTGTTTTTCATTTTATGTTATACTTTAACATTGTCATAATTGAGTACCAAGTCAAGACGGAATTATGTTACTTAATACTTTTTTGCTTTCTTCTTCTTTACCTAATGTGTTTGCATTGTAATCAATTGTTTTTCTTTCTTTCATTTTGTTAATTTAAATATTTATATATTCCTTCTAAATATGTGTAATAAATACAATGTTATATTTTAAAGTTTCCTAAATAATATATATATTTTTTAATAATAATATTTTAGTTTCTTTTTTTTTTCCTTTTATATTTAATAATAAAATTTATTGTAATAAAAAGTATGTTTGTTTGTTGATGTTTTTTTAAAACGCCACTTCATCTGCATTTTTTGCTTGTCAATTGTAATTTCGTTCTTAAATGTCCTAACACTTGTTGTTCTTGTTACTTTTTTTTGTATTTTTATTTTGTTTTTAAATTTATGTATATATATTTTCCATATTATCACAGTCAAATCATAAAAGATTTTATTTTGTTTGTGTGAATGGATTTTTGTTGGTTTTTTATGATTTTGAAACATAATGAAAACTGTGTGTGTGAGAGAGAGAGACATTTTGTGATATATACACATATTTCTATATATATATTTTTTTTTTGGTATATATCCTTCGAAGTGTTTGCTTATTTTATTTCAAATATTTTGAATTTTTTATGTTTGTTGTTTTTTTTTTTTCTTTCTTAATTCTTTTCTCTATATGGATTATGATATTTATATGGAAAATGTTTTCTGTTGTTGTTGTGTTTTAACATTGTTAATTTCTTTGAATAAATATATGATCTAAGGTACACAGTAACATTTATTATTATTATTTTATTTCAAATAATCTTCCCGTCCTCTTTTTACATTTGCTGTTTCGGCTTTCATTTACTTACTTATTTTACATATTATGTATATAGATAATTATGTTTTTTTTTTATATTATTTATTTTTTATTTTATTTATTTATTTAATTTTTTTTTTTTTTTTTTTTTTTTGTTATCGAACAGGAAAAGGAAACAAATTGCCACAAATCAATCATCTACAGTTTCGAATGAGACAATTACTCATATTTACCATAAACAAACCCATACATATACAAGTGTTTTCCAAAATGACCTTTTTGTCTTTTAATTTGTACATTTACTACACATTTCCTCTTTTTTAAATTGGATATTATATTATGCATAATTATTTTTTTTTTATATATATTTCTCTATTATGGAACATTGCATAGTAATGTCCGGTTTTTAATATATCTTTGTTTGAACTTTTTAGTTTTGATTCAAGTATTTATTTTAAAGTTTTGCTTAATTGAAAATAAATAAATAAACGAGAATAAATGAAATGAAGTGATCACAAATAATAGCTAAAAACGCCGAAAATTCAATATTTAAGGAGTTACGGCTATTTTAAAATATCCAATAATACACACTTAAAAAGTGATTACAAATAATGTCTAAAAACACCGAAAACTCAATATTTAAAGAGTTATGGCCATTTTAAAATTCCTATTATTTCACACTTAAAAAAGTGATCACAAATAATAGCTAAAAACGCCGAAAACTCAATATTTAAGGAGGTACCGCTATTTTAAAATATCCAATAATTCACACTTAAAAAAGTGATCACAAATAATAGCTAAAAATGCCGAAAACTCAATATTTAAGGAGTTATGGCCATTTTAATATTCCTATTATTTCACACTTAAAAAAGTGATCACAAATAATAGCTAAAAACGCCGAAAACTCAATATTAAAGGAGTTATGGCCATTTTAAAAAAATATCCAATAATTCACACAATTTGTGTAAAAAAAAATAAAATACATTTAAAAAATAAACAAATTCGTAGAAAAGATATTTCTACAAACAATTTTTTGAAAATTTGTTTTCAATGTTGACTTCAAAAAATCTCTTTCTTTTAATGGAACCATTTTTGTTTTAATATAAGAGAAATTCATAAGAATCAAATGTTCCAAAATATTTAAAAAAATATTAAAGAGTCCTTGCGGAAAATTATCCATTAAATCGTATCTAAGAGGTTACCTTTGGAACTACAGGGTGAGATTAAAAAAACTGCAACCACTTTCAGACTGCTACCATTTCTAAAAAATTAAAAAAAATTAAACAAATTCGTTAAATATCATGTAAAGGAGCTATTACTACACACATAACGTCTATTTAAAAATATTGCAAATTTTTAAAATTTTTTTTTCAATGTTGACTTCAAAAAATATCTTTCCTTTAATGGAACCATTTTTGGTTTAAAATAGGGGAAATTTATAAGAATCAAATGCTCTTACATATTAAAAAAATACTACTAAAAAATACTCTTTGTGGAAAATTTTCCATTCATTCGAATCTAAAATGTTACCTTTGGAACTATAGGGTGAGATGAAAAAACTGCAACCGACCGCTGTCATTTATAAGCCACTAGTTCGACAGCTGTTAAAATTATTCCCCGTGATAGCTCATTATTTTGTTTACAGGCGTACAAATGCATTTTGGTGAGAATTTTCCAGAAAAAAAATTATTCGTGATGTAATTCAAGCGTGATAGTGTGATTTCTTTATATTTGGCTGGAAAACCACAAGTGGCTATCGTTAGAGCACTCCACTCCATTTAAATGTGAATATATCTTTAGTGCCTCGTAACATCGCTCGTCACTGGTAGCGTAGCCCGACGTCAAGGAAGTGGGCGGAAGAAAACAGCAACATCAGCAGAAATTGTAAGAAAGCGACTGGGTCGAAAACCGCGTCGCAGTGGCCGAAAAATGGCTTGTGAGCTGAAAATATCTCAATATTCCATTCGGCAAACATTGAAAAATGAGCTCGGGATAAAGTCATTGAAATTCCAAAAAGTGCAAAAACATACACCGCAACAGAAAGAAAATAGACTCAAAAGAGCTAAAGAGTTGCTTCGCTTGGCCGAAAGTTGGTGAACTGCCGAATTTGGTTTTCTCCGATGAGAAAATATTCGTTGTCCAGCAGTTTTTAAACAAACAAAATGATCGTGTTTTTTATTTGCCAAAGAGTTCAGCTGAAAATGTGCATCTTCGGTTGGCCACCAGAACTCATGCGCCGGTCATGGTGATGGTGTGGGCCGCTTTAACTCTCCGCTCGTATTAATCGAACGTGGCATCGGAATAAATGCAGAATATTATCGCGAAAATATTCTGGAGCGTGTATTAAAGCCTTGGACATGCAAACATTTCGCCCGCAGACCTTGGACACTCCAACAGGACTGCTGAAAAGAGGTCAGCTGAAAATGTGCACCTTCGGTTGGCAACCAGAATTGAAGCGCCGACCATGGTGATGGTGTGGGCCGGCATAACAGCCGATGGTCGCTCTCCGCTCGTATTAATCGACCGTGGCATCAGAATAAATGCCGAATATTATCGCGAAAATATTCTGGAGGATGGACATGCAAACATTTTGGCCGCAGACCTTGGACATTCCAACACGACTGCTGAAAAGAGGTCAGCTGAAAATGTGCACCTTCGGTTGGCAACCAGAATTGAAGCGCCGACCATGGTGATGGTGTGGGACGCTATAACAGACGATGGTCGCTCTCCACTTGTATTAATCGACCGTGGCATCAGAATAAATGCAGAATATTATGGCGAATATATTCTGGAGGGTGTATTAAAGCCGTGGACATGCAAAAAATTTTGGCCGCAGACCTTGGACATTCCAACAGGCCTGCTGAAAAGAGGTCAGCTGAAAATGTGCACCTTTGGTTGGCCACCAGAACTCAAGCGCCGGCCATGGTGATGGTGTGGGCCCCCACAACAGTCGGTGGTCGCTCTCCGCTCGTATTAATCGACCGTGGCATCAGAATAAATGCCGAATATTATCGCGAAAATTTTCTGGAAAATATCCTTCGGCACGCAAGCCTTTTGGCCGCAGACCTTGGACATTCCAACGAACCCAGCAGCATCGCACTCAGCACGCGCCACCCGAGAATGGTTACAAAATAAGGTTCCTCGCTTTATTTCCAGCGCACAATGGCCACTAAAATATCCGGATACCAAGCCGTTGGACTATTGTGTCTGGAGAATTTTGAAAAGCAAGGTTGGCACAATGTTTCGATCACCTCAAGCAAGCGCTTCGCCGGGAATGGGCCAAGATACCACAGAGCAACATTCGGGCAATGTGTGACGGTTTCATTGGCCGTTTGAAGGCCATAATTCATGCCAAAGGAGACCAATTCGAAAAAATCTAAACTTATTCTAAAATTTGATGCTATTTCTGACATTTTTTGATTTCATTCAATAAAATTAAAAAAAAAAATGTGAAAATTATGGCGTTTGACTTTGTGGGCAGTTTTTATCTCACCCTGTATTTCTACAAATATAATGTCTATTAAAAATATTGACATTTTTTAATTTTTTTTTTTTTTTCAATGTTGACTTCAATTTTTTTAAGGAACCATATTTGGTTTAATGTATAAGAAATTTTTAAGAATCAAATACTATTACATATTAAAAAAAAATATTAAAGTCTTTGTGGAAAAATGACTATTTCTGAGGGGCTACCATTGGAACTATATTAATTTGTCACATTGGTACCTCTCTTTTAAACATATCGTTACATTCTCTGAAAATTTTAGAAAATTTGATAAAAAAGTTTGAATATAAATAAAAATGTTTTATTCTCTCGCCCCAAATACGACCCTAAGGAGTTGGAGACTACTATCTTCCGACGTTCATACTTGTTTATAATCAGAGCTCAGATTTGTTCGTTCTATCTTATTTTCAATAAGATTCACTTGTATTTTTTCATGATTTTTTTTTCTATTTATTTAACTATTGTTTATATATGACTTATTTGTAACTATGTCTTTTATTTTTGAACAGCTTATGAATATTAACACTTAATTTAATCAATGACTGGTTTTTAGGTTTTTTTCCATGTTTGCATGTTTTTATTGATTAGCGCTAAAAGCTACAAATATCTGCAATGATTAAATGTTTTATAAATGTAGTTAATGATTTGTTTTCACTGTTTAATAAAAATGTTTTTTTATAGAAATATTAAAATTAATTAATAGTAGAAATTCAACAAGTAATAAATTTAATTAAGAGTTATCTAAAATATTTATTTGGTTAAAGGGCGTATAAGTAATGTCGTTGCGTATACGCTCTAGAGAAATGAGAAGAACATGAAATACGCACGGACCAACAATCATCATCATTCAAAACAAGCTGTTTCTATCGTAAGCCATTGTTCAAGAAATTATTAAATAACTTGGTACCACAAAGGTATTTTATATCTCGTAAGAAAATCACTTGGGCAAAACACCATTGAAAACAGGTTTTTAGAATGTAGTCTATCTTTATAAAACCAATAGATAACATTGCACCCAAAAAATAATCTAAACTAGTTAAAAAGTATCAGTCGATTTTGCCAACAGATGTATAGCCTCAGCCAATGTTCGATTATTTAAAAATATTTTGACTTCTGTTATGATTATTATACCCTCTATGGCGTAGGTTCCGAAGGAATGGGCCATTATTGACCATTCCGTATCGGACCGTGCCAGGTTTGGAATATATCAACTACTTCCTTCAATTTATATGAGACATGTGATCATTTTTAGAAAATTTTAAAATGTGCTGAGGTACTACATATAGTCGACCAAAGTATTCCTATTTTCACACCTCATCTAACACAAATAAAAACATTGGCATGGGCAAAATTACAAGCAAATCGAACATTTATATCTAATTTCATGCAAAATCATAAATTCCACATTCATCGCAGATTTCTGCTTGAGAGACATATTTAGAATCACTGAATTTTTTTTGCAAGTTATGACAGATAAAAAAGAATTGAAAATTGTAAGCCTTTGTGGGTGAGGTACCAGAAGGGGTTCGCAGATATATATCGTCTTTACAACAGATCTTGTGTTAGCACAAATTTTTGTATATGTGAAAATTGAAAAGATTTTGATGCTTATTTCAGTTTCCTTGGGCGTTTTGTTTTTTAAAATCTTAAAACCTATGTGGGGGAGGTGCCAAAAGAAATGGCCCGGACTCTACCATCTTTAGAACAGATCTTGTGTTGATGGAAATATTGAGATGACTTCGCATTTTATGAGCTTCATGGATACTCCAAACTTTCACTCTTTTATCTGCTCTTCCGAGCAGATATTGTGTTAATAGAAATAATGAGATGTGTGAAATATTAAGAGAACCGGATGCTTATTTCGGGTTTTATGATAGTTTACCAGAAGGAATGGTTCGATCTCTTCTATTGAGATGCACCAAGTCTGAATGGGATCCGATGTTAATTTCGCGTTTTTTGAGCTTCATAGATATTTAAAATTTTTATCCTTTGTGGAGAGGTACTCCTTCTGGAGTTGACTCACATATCCAATCTACACTGCAGATCTTGTGTTAGTAGAAATAATGGGATGTGTAAAATACGAAGAGAACCGGATGCTTATTTAAGATTTTATAATAGCTTTGATTATTCAAAACTTTGACTCTTTGTGGGAGAAGTACCAGAAGGAGTGAACCGACATTGTCCATTTTCGCACCTGGCTTAGCACTGATGTCTATATTAAGATTTGCAAAGTTTTCACAAAATCGAATGGTCCTTTCTCTTTCTGTGAGGTAAATTATTTTCTTTAAAACTTTACTAGAATCAGTGGACCGATTTTGGCTTTCTCCGAACTCGATCTAGTTTGATAACAATATTACGATATACCAAGTTTGGACCAAATCAAATACTTCCTTCGAGAGTTATCGTGCGCATCAACCAGCCAATCAGGCATACAGGCGGACAGACCGACATCGCTAGACCGACTCCAAATGTCCTGAGACCGAAGATACATAGGGTCTTAAACCGTTATTACGATGAGGCACGTTTTGACCATATCAAATGATATATACTTTCTAGCCATATGGCTGAGAGAATCGGATGCTTACTTCTCATTTTATAAGAGTTATAATTATTCCAAATCCGAATGACTCTTTCTCTTTCTATGAGGTAAATTTTTTTATTTATTTATTTTATTTTTTATTATTATTTTTTTTTTTTTTTTTTGTGACAATGTTGCACTTATGTAGGGGAGGTACCATAAGCAATGGACCGAATTTGCCCATCTCCGAATTCGATCTAATTTTTCGATAACGATGTGCCAGGTTTGGATCAAATCGGATGACCGTGTGCAACAGTTGGCCAGACAAACAGACGGACGGACGGACGGACGGACATCGCTAGATCGATTCCAAATGTCAAATGATATATACCCTCTTTAGTCATATCTTCTGAGTATAGGGACCGGAGAACTATTAAAAGCGGTCTATCCTTTAGAGATTAGCAAGAAAAACTTCCAGCTATGGAAAATCGTTACACACACTCGATTTTATATCCGTAGGAGTTTTTTTCTATTGAATTTCCGTTACATGCTTGCAGAACTCCTTCGCTTCCTGGCAATCCAAATTAAACTGACCAAAACAAAGAAAGAACTCATGCTACAAATCGACATTTTATGAACATTACTGATCAAATTGCCAACTTTTTTTGGATTTTAAAAGATGGACAATAAATTAAAATATCCACGAGCTAATTGATTTAAATTTAAAATTTTATTTTTCTATTTTTCCCATACTTACATTTTCCATGCAACAGAAATTCTGTCTTCAAACTATTTTTTTCGATAGCCGAAAAAATATATAATAAATATTTTAGATAACCCAATTTAGTATTATTTTTATATTAATGTTTCTTGTTTTTTTTTTTTAATTTTATTATAGGTTTGCTTATGTTTTGCTTTGGAAATTAAAATAATAAATAACAATAAATTGTAAAATTTTAGTTGTCTATATTTTAGTTTAAGATTACAAAGGATGATTTAACAAAACTCATAATAATTTCTTTGTTTTAATACTATAACTATTATGGTTTTAATGACCTAGTTTTATATTCGTAGATTTGCTAGAATGATTTAAAAAATCATGAACTGAGATGGCTTTTACTTGCTCCAATATTGTTTTTAATATATATATATGTAATTTATTTTCTTTACTTATTGTAAATTTGTTTCGGCTAAAATTTTCACTAATAGACTGTTGTTAATTCATAAAATAATAACGTTTCAATGTTTTGAGTTTTTGTTTATTTTAGTTTTTTTCTTGATTTTTATTTTGCTATTTATATTTTTTTCTGAATAAATTTTATGTTTTTCCTATATTTCTGCATATATGTATTTTTGAATGTTCTATATTTTGATAATGAAATAACAATTGAAGAGCTGTTTGTGAACTGGTTTTTTTTAATTATGGTACCTTTTTTCCATTTCTATTATTTATATTATATTTTATCTCTTGTTGATTTTTTTAACATCGCATTTAAAAAATATATTTGACAGAATAACATTTAACTAATTGTAAAACATATTTTTTCTTTATTTATTGTACTATGCAAATTTGAAAATAATACAAAAATATATAAGCTTTATTACAGCGTTTAAGGGGAAAATAGAACACTCTGTACTACAAATATTAAAATATTGGCAATTATCGTAAAAAACAACACACACAATAGATCGCTCTTTTTCTAAAATTTCACACAATAATTTGGAAAAGTTCAGATATACGAGGACTAATCTATTCTTGATTAGATAAACGTATGGTTTCAAATTTACTGGAAAAGGGTAAAATTTTGGATTTTTTTTTTTATTTCTTATGGTTTGGTATTTTGTACAGTTTTCGTACCGAATAATATAATATCAAAAGGCTCCCATGCCAGCACAAACGTCCATTACTTAGCAATAGTTTTCCTATAAATATTTGGCAATCGTAATCGCATGAAATAAGTAGAGGTTCTTTGGTCACAAAAAGTCGAAAAAAAGGAGTATTTGTTTTCTTTTTTTTTGTAGTAATCCATTTTAACGCAATCCTCTCTTTAACTTTGCCCGTTGCTGGCATTGGACTCTCTCTCTCTCTCTCTCAATCCTGTGATTTGAAGTATTACATCCACATCAACACGTCATCGTGTTTAATTATGTTTTCGGCGCCTGGGGATCTTTTTGAAGTAGGTTGCTAAAATGTTACTCAAATGTGTGTTTGGTCTGCAGGACTTTTGGTATTGAAAATGGGCCGTATAAGACCACGTTTAAGTATAGCCCCCCTACATAACTGTACCTCCTTATATTCGGTATTTTCATGATTTGGCGACATTATTATACCCTCCACCTTGGAAAGGAGGGTATATTAACTTTGTCATTCCGTTTGTAAAATCCTTAAATATTCGTTGTAAACCCCATAAAATATATATATATTCATAATCAGAATAAAATTCTAAGTCGATTTAACGATGGTTGGTATTGAAAATGAGATATATTGGTCCACGTTCTGGTATAGTCCCCATATAAAGGTACATTCCGATATTCGGTATTTTGATTATTTTTGCCACGGATTTGTCTAAAAATTGGAATTTTTTGGGCATAATGGGTTCCAGCTCCGGTAGCGAAACATTGCATGTATGGGTCCACGATTTGGTATAGCCCCCATATAACGGTACCTCCCGATATTCGGTATTTTGATGGTTTTTACCACATTTTTTCACTGATTTGTCTAAAAATTGGTATTTGTGGGTCATAATGGGTCCTAGTTCGTGTGGCGAAACATTGTATGTATAGGTCCACGTTTTGGTATAATCCCCATATGTTCGTATTTAAAGTTCGTAATAAGTACTACAGACTGTGTGCGCCCATATAACGGCGCTTCCTTGCATTCCGTATTTTGCTGATTTCTGCAGCATTATTCACCGAAACCATTTCAAATTTCGTATTTGCACTTAATAATGGGTACTACAGCCTGTGACAGGACATTGTCTATGCAGGATCAGGTTTTCGTATAGCACCCATATAACGGTACCTTCCTATATTCGGTATTTTAATGTTTTTGCGACATTATTCACCGGAATCGTTTCAAGTTTCGTATTCGTATTTCGTATGCATACTACAATGACTATGACAAAAATGGCCTATGCACATCTACGTCTTCATATGGACCCCAATATAACGGTAACTTCCTACATTCTGTATTCTTAAGATTTTAACAGAATTGTTAATTGATTTTTTTTTTAAATTTTCAAATTTGTACCATTTGATGGGGGGTATTTAAAGTTCGGCCCGGCCGAAATTACTGTTTTTTACTTTTTATCTTTTAAAAATAGCCTGGCTTCGGCAGGGCCCTACAGTTTCTTCTCTGTCTTTGGCCGGGGCTTCAACTTTCCACCTTGAGGGTCCATGAACATGTCAATGATATGAACTAAACCGATTCGGAATGTGCATTGTTGTATTTTGCAAAGATTGCATTCACATAATACCATGTCAAAGCTTTTAATACCTTTAACCACTTTGGTAACCCTTCATCCATAATTTAAAAGAAAAGTACAGCCTCAGCCAACAATACACGACAACAGTGATCACCATTACAAATTACAGTTTCTGTTCCTAATCCACATTTTCTTTAAATTTTAGACTCTATCCGTTCTATCCGAGGGATCCCACACACCATGAGTAATTCCAATAATTCGATGAATCCAATATCACAGGACGGAGTAACTTTTAGTACCATTCAAGTTCGCTTTTTTTAAGACCCAGTATCATCCTTCCAATGATAATACCATGACGCTGTACATTTAAGTTTTACTACATTTGGCATTTTAGTACCCTTTTTATACCCTCCACCATACATAGTATGGAGTGTATATTATCTTCGTCATTCCGTTTGTAACTCATAGAAATAATAATTTTACACATAAAAACAGACAGACAGATCAATCTTTTGTCTGCAGGCAGATATTTCAAATTTCGAATTTTAAGCTCTTGGTCGGTTCTACAGCCTACGAAAAATAATATATATGGGGGCTATACGAAGACGTGGACATACATTTTTTGTATTATGCTGCAGTATCTATTACGAACTTCAAATACCAAATTTGGAATGATTCCGTTAAATAATGTCGCTAAAATCATCAAAATACCGGATATGGGGGGGTACCGTTATATGGGGGCTATACGAAGACGTGGACCTGCACAGATAATTTTCTGTCACAGGCTGTAGTATTCATTTCGAACTTCAAATACCAAAGTTGATGCAATTCCGGTGAATAATGTCGCTAAAATCATAAAAATACCGAATATCGGGAGGTACTTATATATGGGGGCTATATGAAAACGTGGACCTACATGGCCCATTTACGAACTTAACCTGCCTACTGGCAAAATATACATGTGTGCAAAATTTTAGCCTTCTATCTCAATTTGTTCGAAATATAGAGTGATTACAACAGACAGACACACAGACAGACAGACGGACATGGCTTAATCGTCTTAGAATTTTACGCTGATCAAGAATATATACTTTATTGGGTCTGACATGAATGTTTCGAGGAGTTACAAACGGAATGACAAAATTAATATACCCTCCATAGTATGATGGAGGGTATAAAAGTCTGTGATTTAACTTCCTACCAAAAGAAAGGGGTCTTCCACTAGGCCACTAGGTCCCCTGCTATTCGGAAGGTTTAAGATGTTTATCACATTTTTGTCCATATCATACTTTTTATTACAAAATGTGTTAAATATTCTATTTCTAACCTCGCATTTTCAACTTTAAATAATTACCAAATTATTTTTTTTTTAAAGTTCCACTCAAAATTAAATGAATTTACATTCAATAAATAAATTCAAATTGCATATGCTTCAATTTTTAATTTTTGTAGTACAGAGAGATATAAATTTGAAATGTCCATTTTAAATACGTGGGAGATCGAAAAATAACAATAAAATTCTTAACAAGCAAAACATTATTTGGTTTTTTTTCATTACACATCTTCGTTTGTTTTTTATAAAAAAATTCATAGAATTTTGAAAAAATATACTCTACAAACATTCTATTTTGACCTCGATGACATCCAAAATAAAACACTTCCTTCCTAAATCTGTTTGGTACCTTTTTCGGTAGTTTCGGTTGTTTTGCTTAGCTGTTTCCTTAATCACATATTTTAAATTGTTGTTGTTTTGTTTTTACTCATTATTTGATAATACATAAATATTTTATGTCTATATAAAGCTTATGTTAGTGAACTTTTTGCTTCCGTTTCCTTTTCCTTTTCGTTTGACATTAAATGTCTCTATTCGTTCTAGCCTTCGACGCAATGTAAGTGTGTGTGTGTGTATCTGTTTTGTTTTTCTATCCAACCACTCGCCAACTTTTTTTTTGTTTTGTAAAAGTTCATCATTGTTTTGTTTTTGTTTCTTTTTCTGTAACATTCACTTAATTACACATTTAATAACATTTTATATGACTTTTTATAATTATCTTTTTTTGTTAATTTTTAAAAAATATTTTATTTTTTTTTTAAATTTTATTTTTTTTTAATACATATCACAGATCCAGTACTTGTTAAAAATTAAAAACATGATTTCATTTTGTTTTCGTTTTATTTTTAATTCAACATTTGTTTTTGTTGGTTGTTGATTTCATTTATCCTTGTTGTTGTTGCTGCTGTTGCTGTAGCTTTTCTTTTTGTCCTTGATGATCACGTTACATTTTTGTTTTGCATTTCGTTTAGGTACAAAAGATATTTTCGTAAATTGAATGAATTGAATTTTGTTGCGGTTTTTGGAAATGAAATCGTACGAATTTGAAAATAAATGTTTTGTTGAATCTGATTTCGAATTTTCGTATCATTCTATCTGTGGTATATTATGCATATATGAAATGGATCTGGCGAATATGGTGGTGTGATTGGATTGACATCGGTTTGAAAATGGTGAAATTTTGTTTGAACAACTGTTTTTTGTTGTTATGGTTGAGTTGACTGTAAAAATGACATCCTAATCACTGGTCTTTGACAACAATTCGCCTGTATACGAAAGTAGAACATTTTAATTATATATGCGGAAAATAGATTTTAGGAAATGGAAAAAAACTCTTCAGGTCCTTTTAGAAATTTCTACTATTGGATGAACTTCTTTAGTTCCCAGGGGACACTTTTTTCTAGTAGGAAAATCCCAAGATCCCGGTGGTTTTAAGAACACCACTTTCTATTGAAAACCTGAGGACACTTTTTCCTTAGGAAAAAATCCTAAGATCACATAAAAAATGTGTAAGATCCCTGAAAGGTATTTTTTTTTTTTCTTAAAGAAAACAATCCTTAAGTTCTTAGAAGGATTTTTCCACAGGAAAAATTGGAAGATATAAATGGGAGCAATATCCAAATTTACACTGATCTCGATAAAATTTGGCAAAGGTAACAGAGGACATACTATTACGTTGTTACAGAGGGCATAGGACAAAAATAACCTTGTTACTGAGGGCGGAGGACAAAAATAACAAATCGGATGAACAGTATATATGGGAGCTAAAGTTATATCTGAACCGATTTCGATAAAATTTGGCATACTTATTTTCAGGTATAATCTGGTCGAATGTGCAAAATTACTTACTATTTGGGCTGATATTGCACGCTTGGTACACAATTAAAGCAAATTGGACGAATATATATTATTAATTATTAATTCATATTTTTCTTCTTCTGCTACCGTGGATTTTTTAAGACTATGCTTTCCAGGACCAAGGTTATATTCAATGAATTTTGTTTAGAATTTTTTCAAGAACTTTCTGGATTTTTAAATAGTATCAAAAAATTTGTTTTTTTTAAAAAAACATTTAAAGGAATTCTGGTCACAAATAATGACTGTTTTAATGAATATTTCTTCAAAAACCTCCTTGCCGAACATCGTGGATTTCTTTAAGGACTTCTTGGCACAACATTGTATTTTTTTAGAATACTTTTTTGAACAAACAAGATTAAGGATTCACAAATGCTGATTTTTAATAAATATTTCTTCAAAAACCCCCTTGTCAAACATCGTGGGTTTCTTAAGGACTTCGTTTTATGAACACTCTGTTCAAAGATTGAGAATTTTCAAGAACCTGCATTTCGAAAATCCTTGAGTTTTAGGAATACATTCCAAGGACTAAACAAAAAAATTAGAAAAAAATTTTTAGATTTTTTTAGATTTCCAGGACCTCCAGGAACTCCTGACCAAAATATTCGAATTTTTAGGCACCTTTTTTGAAGAACATCCTGACCAAAAATGTTGAATTTTTAAAAGCACATTTTAAAGGTAATTTTTCCAACAAGTGGATATTTTAAAAATATTTTGAAAGACCTCCTAATCGGAAATTTTTGAATTTTAATAAAGTTTGTTAAAAGAGCTTTCGATTAAATATCGAGAATTTTTTAAACATTCAAAGTCAAAGACCTCCAGATCATACATAATTAATTTCTATGAATTTTTCAAATGGCTCCTATTCAAGGACTACAAGAACTTCCTAACCAAAGATTCTTTATTCCTTTGAAACACACGCTGGCTGTGGGTCGTTGAAATTTAAAGATATTATAAAGGACTTTACGATTACATACAACCCGTGAATTTTTTAATGCATATTTTACAAAAAGTTTGGATTTAAAAAAATAAAGGGATTCCTTTCGCAAATCTTATTTTTTAAATATTTTTTCAAAAACCTCCTTGCCAAACATCGTGGATTTTTTAAGGGACTTCTTGGCCCAATATTGTATTTTTTTAGAATATTTTTCGAAGAACAGTCTGTTTAAAGGTAGAGGGTTTTCAAAGACCTGCAGTTCGAAAGTTCTTTGAGTTCTAGGAAAACTTTCCAGGACGACCAGGTCAATAAATGGGATTTTTAGAATTTTATTTCAGGACTTCCTGATCAAAAATTTTGGATTTCTTTAAATATATCTCTCAAGAACAATCTGACTAAAATATTTGAATTTTCTAAGCATTTTTTCTTGAACATCTTAACCAAATTTTTAAATTTTTAAGAGTATATTTTGAAGGACATTTTGGCCAACAAGTGGAATTTTTTAAAAATATTTTTAAAGACCTCCTAATCAAAAAATGTTGATTTTTAATAAAATTTGTTCAAAGAGCTTTTGGTGAAATACCGCGAGTTCTTGAAACATTCAAGGTCAAAGTCCTCCTAACCAAAAATAATTGATTTTTATGATTTTTCAAATGGCTCCTTGTCAAGGACTACATGGACTTCCTAACCAAAACTTGTTTATCCCTTTGAAGCCCACCTAGCTGAAAGTAGTTGACATTTAAAGATATTATTAAGGACTTTCCGATTACATATAAACCGTGTATTTTTTAATGAATATTTCTCAACAAGTTTGTTTTTATTAAAAAAAGTTTTGATATTTTGAAGGTTTGTTAAAAGAATTATAACCCGAATTCTGATTTTTTTATAAATATTTTTTTCAAAAACCCCCTTATCAAACATCCTCGATTTCTTCAAGGACTTCTTGGCTCGAAATTGTATTATTAGAATACTTTGTGAAAAACACTCTGTTCAAAGAATGAGGATTTTCAAGGACCTACAGGTTGAAAATCTTAAATACTTTCCAAGGACTACCTAATCAAAAAATGGGATTTTTTTCAGGACCTCATTATCAAAAATTGTGGATTTCTTTAAATATCTCTTAAGAACATCCTGACCAAAATATACGAATTTTCTAAGCCTATTTTTAAAGACCTACTAATCAAAAATATTTGATTTTTAATCAAATTTGTTCAAAGCTTTTGATAAAATACGGCGAAGTTTTTTAATATTCAAAGTCAAAGACCTCCTGGCCAAAATTAATTAAATTGAGGACTTTCCGATTACATATAAGCCGCATATTTTTTTAAGGATATTTTTCAAAAAGTTTATTTTTTATCAAAAAGTCTAGATTTAAAAAATATTAAAGGAAGTCTAGTCACAAATCCGGATTTTTTTTAAATATTTCTTCAAAAGCCTCCTTGCCGATCAACGTGGATTTCTTCAAGGACTTCTTGGCCTGAAATTGTATGTTTATTTACAATACTCTGTAAAGAACACTCTGTTCATAGATTGAGGATTTTCAAGAACTACCTGATAAAAAATGATTTTTAAGAATTTTTTTTTTCAGGACTTCCTGATCAAAAATTGTGGATTTCTTTAAATATCTCTCTCAAAAACATCCGAGCAAATACCGAGAATTTTTCAACATTCAAAGTCAAAGACCTCAAATGGCTCCTAGTCAAGGCTCTTACGAGGATTTTCGAACCAAAACAATTGTTTATCCCTTTGTAATACACCCTTGCTTTTCATTTTATTTTTCATTTTTTTAAAGACCTCCTAGTCGATAATCCAATATCAAGAACCCTTTTGATTAAAAATCGGTATATTAACTATGATATTCCGTTGGTAACATCCTCATCCCATTCCCCATATTCGTTGTACATAAAGTATATATATTTACAATCAGCATTAAATTCAATGTCGATTTAATGATGTCCGTCTGTCTGTCTGTTGAAATCCGATACAGCCCACATTATTTGACGTAGAGCTTCAAAATTTAGCAGAAGAATTTGTATTGCATCTAGGTTGGTTGGTATTGAAAATGAAACCACCTTTTTTTATAGCCGCCATATAATAGTACCTCCCGATATACGATATTTTGATGATTTTTCGAACATTTTCCCACGGTTTTGTCTCAAAATTTGTATTTCCAGTTTGAATTGAGATACTTTTTTTAAAGAAATGGAGGATATTAAAAGTTCGACCCTTCCGAACTTAATATTTTTTTATTTGTTTTAATTAATTTTTTTTTAGAATTTTATGATAATTAAGAACTTCTAGGATAAAATATCGTGAATTGTTTATCAAAAGTATTTGGTCAATGATTCCCGTAGAGCAACCCAAACCACTTTTTTTTCTTATAACAAACAATTTGCCTGGTAGAATTATATGCCTAAATAAATAAGTTTGACATATGCAAAAAATTTTGCATATTTTTTAAAGTAGCCTGCATTTTAATTAAAATCAATTATTCAATCAACACTATTCTCACCGGTTTTCTTCATATTATTATATATCTCTTTAATGATGATAATTCGTAGATTATCTTCCCATAGAAACAATTAAGTAATTCCTCAATTTGAAATGTTTCATAAAAAATGCTATTAAATGTCAAAAAAGGTATGTTTTGTTTTTTGTTCAATCAAAAACTGTTTTATTTTTAAATCCAAACACTTCCCAAGTTTTCTTCAATATATTGTTTTTACAAACTGCTCAAGATATTATTTTTTTAAACATCTGTATTAAATTGCACATATACACATTTTTTTTTATAAGGATACAACATAAACTTTTCGATGGAATTCATGTTTTTTTTTAATACGGACCAGTGTTAGGAAGGAAAATGAAAGATGTCTTCATGTTTCTTAACCAATTGTGAATGCAAATGATTGATAGAAAGAAAATGTGAAATATTTATAGGAGTCTGATTACATTTTGAGCTGTGATGAATATGCTTGCTATGAATTTTGTTGTTGTTTTTTTTTTTTCTTTTTTTATTTATTATCATTATTATCATTATATTCTTTTATATTTATAGATGAAATATTTATTTTTTAAAATATTTATCAAATTAATTTTCAAAAATCTACAAGAAAAAATATATATTTAACATTTAAATTTATATATAAATCAACAATATGTATGTAAAAGTGTGATTTTTTAATAAGTGTAAGAAAAGAAAGAAATTAAAAAAATATATAATAATTATTACAGAAACCCATAGTTTTGTAGTTGTTTTTCTTTTCTAGTTTTCAAGTTTAACAAGTTCAAAGTGTTGAAAATTAGTTTGTATCTATTTGGTTTCAATATTTGTTTTCTTTTATTATTTTTTGGTTTGTTTCTTTTAATTTTAATAATTTATGGTGCTCATTTTATTGCTATCGTTTTAATTATTTTCGTTATTTCAAATCGCCATCTATTTACTTTCCAGATGTTTTGTTTTGTTTTTTTTCTTTTTTTAATTTCTGTTATAAGCATAGTTAATTATATCAAGGCACACTAGCAATTAATTAATCAATAAAATTGTAAATATACTTTGTTTATTTTTTTGTATTCTTTTTTATTATTTTTTTTTAAATAAGGGAATTTATATAATAATTATTTAATTTTTGTGCTTTAATGCACATAAAACAACATGTATTCGTACAATTTGTTATACTTTTAAAACAAAAAAAAAAAGATTTATAAATTGTTTTTTTTTATTCAGAGGAGGATGGTGCTTTTTTGTGAAATAGTGAAATAGAAAATATCAAATTTTATTTCCAAAAATTATAATATAGTGTATAATTAAAAAAAAACAACATGGCATTAAACGCTTCCTTCAAATAAAATATATTTTCTTAAATTATTATTAGTATTATTATTATTATTATTATTATTATTATTATTATTATTATTATTATTATTATTATTATTATTATTATTATTATTATTATTATTATTATTATTATTATTATTATTATTATTATTATTATTATTATTATTATTATTATTATTATTATTATTATTATTATTATTGTTATTGTTATTATTATTATTATTATTATTATTATTATTATTATTATTATTATTATTATTATTATTATTATTATTATTATTATTATTATTATTATTATTATTATTATTATTATTATTATTATTATTATTATTATTATTATTTTATTGTTTTTATTATTATTATTTATTTATTTATTTATTATTTTTATTTATTAATTTATTTATTTATTTATTTATTTTTTGTTTTTGTAAAATCTAATAAATATTTCGAAGCCAGTATCTAAAGCGAATTATAATAAAAGGATTTTATTTAAATCGTTACAACGTTATTCTCGTATCTTTTTAATAGAAAAACAAGAACATATATTTAAAAAAGGCGTCCTAATAAAAAATCTTGAATTTTTCAAGGACCTCCAAATTAAATATCGTAGATTTTCTAAGAAAAGACCAAGAAGTTCTTAAGAGCATTTTGTTAAGAACCTGAGAATCAAAAACCTAAATTTTTATTTTTTCTATTACTTCCTGGTCAAAAATATTGTCATGAACCTGCTGATCAAAAATAGTTTCTTAATATTATTTTTTACAAGGACTTCTCCCGGAAAAATATTGGATTTTCAGAATCTAAGAATCAAAAATCTTGAGTTTTAAGAAATATTTTTTCAATCACTTCCTTGTCAAAAATTATGGGCTTTATATTTTCAAGGACCTGCCGATCAAAAATAGTTTCTTAATATTTTTTTTTGCAAGGACTTCTCCCGAAAAAATATTGGATTTTCAGAATCTAAGAATCAAAAATCTTGAGTTTTAAGAAATATTTTTTCAATCACTTCCTTGTCAAAAATTATGGGCTTTATATTTTCAAGGACCTGTCGATCAAAAATAGTTTCTTAATATTTTTTTTTGCAAGGACTTCTCCCGAAAAAATATTGGATTTTCAGAATCTAAGAATCAAAAATCTTGAGTTTTAAGAAATATTTTTTCAATCACTTCCTTGTTAAAAATTATGGGCTTTATATTTTCAAGGACCTGCTGATCAAAAATAGTTTCTTAATATTTTTTTTGCAAGGACTTCTCCCGAAAAAATATTGGATTTTCAGAATCTAAGAATCAAAAATCTTGAATTTTAAGAAACATTTTTTCAATCACTTCCTGGTCAAAAATTATGGGCTTTATATTGTCAAGGACCTGCTGGTCAAAAATAGTTTCTTAATATTATTTTTTGCAAGGACTTCTCCAAAAAAATATTGGATTTTCAGGACCTACGAATCAAAAATCTTGAGTTTTAAGAAATATTTTTTCAATCACTTCCTTGTCAAAAATTATGGGCTTTATATTTTCAAGGACCTGCTGATCAAAAATAGTTTCTTAATTTTTTTTTTTTGCAAGGACTTCTCCCGAAAAAATATTGGATTTTCAGAATCTAAGAATCAAAAATCTTGAATTTTAAGAAACATTTTTCAATCACTTCCTGGTCAAAAAATACAGACTTTATATTGTCAAGGACCTGCTGATCAAAAATAGTTTTTTAATATTTTTTGCAAGGACTTCTCCCGAAAAAATATTGGATTTTCAGAATCTAAGAATCAAAAATTTGGGTTTTTAAGAAATATTTTTTTTAATCACTTCCAGGTCTAAAATTACGAATTTTATATTTTCAAGGACGTGCTGGTTAAAAATAGTTTCCTAATATTAATTTATCAAGGACTTCTCCAAGAAAAATATTAGACTTTCAATACATTTTTCATGGATATGTCGTATCCAATGTACAAAATCTATTTTACTTTTGCAGAATCCGTAATTGTTCAAAAAATTCTCCCAATAAATTCTACTAATAAAATCCAAATAGATGATAACATCTTGAAAATACGTATCTATTAGACACTTTCAATATACGAATTAAAAATTGTAATGATCAACCTTCGCTCTTTCGGTACTACATAGCCGTTTGGAAATTACTTAAACTGGACGAGGTATTTCTTGAGCCGAATGTCTACTAAACATCTCGAACTTTTTGTTATATTTTTCAATTTCAAATTTTCCGACTTTTCTATTAACCTTACAGACCTATACATTTTTTTCTTAACAGTATAACAGAGTCGTATTTTTTGTAATCTCTCTATCGAATTTTCAAAATCATTTGTGTTCTCCAAACGTATCTTTCTAGATTTTTAGAGTAAATATCTTTAAAAATTTTTTCCAAACTAAAGTTTTATATTGTTGTAATATAAAAATCACGATTTTCTAAGATCCCTTAATTTTTTAGCTTCGACCACTAACTGACTATTATTTCGTCCTATCAATTAGGGTTAAGTCTCCAATGTGAATGGTAATTTTATATTGGAAGTTTCGAAAATTACCCTTTGGGTCAAAAAAAATGCTATTATTAATATGTATATGTTATTCGCTACTTACCACATAGTGACGGCACTCAATCTAGAAAATTAGATTTCTCATAAATTTAGATCGGCTGTGAATAGTCTCTAAAGAAAAAGTATAAACAAATCTACTCGCATTCTCATTTGTTGTGATTTAAAAATGAAAAGACTCTTCTACCGCTACAAAAGCACTAACGTATTTCAAAAATACGGATACGGGAGGGAAAGGTTAATTATTTGAATGATTGGTGCACAATTTACACAAAATCGGATAATATATCGAATAAAAATAGATCAGTTTCGAATTCTCACACAATCAAAAGGTGCTGTTCTTAGCTAGATAAATTAATTCAACTAGATTGGACTATAATTGCGATGTGGGGCAATTTTTTTTTTCTTTTTTGTTTAAAAAAAATCCAATTTTTTTTTTTTTGAAAATCGTTCGTATTCGAACGTATTCGTAATATTTTTATGTATATTCAAAAACCTTCCCTTTCTTATCAAACCTTCCCTTTCTTATCAAACCTTCAAAAACCTTCCCTTTCTTATCAATAATGTAGGGTATAAAATGTTCGGTCTCGCCGATGTTTATAAAATGTTATTCATATTAAGATGATTTTATTATACCCTACAACAATACATACTTTGTTCTGACCCACCAGTCAAACATCCACAAACTGAGTAGATATACCTTCAGGAGGAATTTATGAATCGATCATTAAATGAAACGTCGAAAAAAAGTTTATCCCTTCAACCAGTCTGTCGAAAGTCCCGAGGTATATAATCAGAATCGATAACTGATTCGATTTTTTAAATCGGAATTAGATTCATTTTAGAATCAGAGTGGAAATAAAAATTCGATTCCAACTACGGGTAATAATATTATAAAGAAAGAAAAAAAAAAAACAACTAAAAAAGCAGCTAAGTTCGGCAGGGCCGGTCTTTTAATACCCTCGACCATTTTGGAAGATCTTTAAAAATTAAAAAAAAAATCGGTGAAAAATACCACTGAAATGAAAACCGTTATATAAGGGCTATATGAAGACTATACTCCAAGGGGGGTAAAGTACTCAGAAGTAACTCCTGGTGTGGATTTGGAAGCAATTCCGTTTAAAAATCTGGCTAAAGTCATGAAAATACCAAATATCCGGAGGTACCGTTATATGGGGGATATACGATATCGTGGACCTATTAAGTCAATTCACTTACAGGGGTAAAGTACTCAGAAGAACCTCCTTGTGCGAAATTTTAGACAATTCCGTTGAAAAATGTGGCTAAAATTAGCAAAATGCCGAATATCGTGGGTTATACGATATCGAGGACCGATATAGTCCATCTTCGAACTTGACTAGTCCCCTAAACAATATTCGGTATTTTGATGATTTGTGTCACATTTTTCAACGAAATTGTTTCAAATTCGGTATTTGGTGTAAGTAATGGATACCACCAAATACGAAGCTACATAAAAATCTGAACCGATCTCAATAAAATTTGGCAAAGGTATTTGTGTCACGATATATAGTCCAAATATCATGACGACTATGAGGGACTCAAACGCCAAATCGGATGAAACATATATACGGAAGCTATTGCTATATCCATACCGATTTTCATCAAATTTGAAGTACTTGCTTATAGACTGAATTCGGTTGGATATACCAAAATGCAGGTCATTTGGACTGATATTGGACATTTGGTGCACAATTAGCCCGAAATCGGTTAAAAATATATATTTGGGAGCTATTTTTAAATTTAAACAGATTCTCACCAATTTCACTATGGTTCGTCGTCCGTGGCCAAAACACATACTATTTGAAAAATTGCATCCCCAAAAAGCTGCAAGTTCGGCCGGGTCGCACTTTGAATACCCTCCTCCATTTGGAACTAATTTGCCCTTTTTCAAAAAAAAAAAAAAAAAACAAAATCTAAAAAAATCAAATACCAAATTTGAAATATTTCCGGTGAAAAATGTCGCCTAAATCACCAAAACATCGAAAATAGGGAGGTACCATTATGATGATGTGAGCCTCCATAACATCCGATGGTCGCTCTCGGCTCGCATTAATCAACCGTGGCATCAGAATAAATGTCGAATAAGCCTTGGACACGCAAACATTTTGGCCGCAGACCTTGGACATTCCAACAGGACTCAGCACCATCGCACATAGCACGCGCCAACCAAGAATGGTTACAAAATGAGGTTCCTCTCTTTATTTCCAGCGCAAAATGGCCACCAAAATCTCCGGATACCAATCCGTTGGTCTATTGTGTCTGGAGTAGTTTGGAAAGCAAGTTTGGCACTGAAAAACACTAAAGTATCGATCACATCAAGCAAGCGCTTCGCCGGGAATGGGATAAAATACCGCAAAGCAACATTCGGGCAGCGTGTGACGGTTTCATTGGCCGTTTGAAGGCCATAATTCCTGACAAAGGTGACCAATTCGGACAAATCTAAATCTTTGTTGCAGTTTTTTTTTATATCACCCTGTATATTCTTATAGTGATTAGATGTCCGAATGACTAACTCAATATACCTTCAAATGGAGGGGGAGATATTACATATTTTCTAATAATAATTTTGATTTTGTTCTAGTGGTCGGACTGGAAACGAGTAGCTCACGAACTTCTACTTCGCAGACTGAATAAAAATCACTCAACTTCGTAGTCCTATTTTTTTAAGGTATTTGAAAAAATATATAAAAGTTTTAAGTATATAAATGTATAGCATTCAGAATTCCATATCCTCATTCTTTACTTTAATTTAGTATTTTTTATACCCTCCACCTTGGAAAAGAGGGTATATTAACTTTGTCATTCCGTTTGTAACATCCTTAAATATTCGTCGTAGACCCCATGAAGTATATATATATTCATAATCAGCATAAAATTCTAGGTCGATTTAACGATGTCCGTATGTCTGTCCGTCTCTCTGTCTATCCGTGTCTCTGTCTGTCTGTCTGTCTGTTGAAATCACGATACAGCCCACATTATTTGACGTAGCGCCAAAATTTAGAGCTATTTATATTGTGTCTAGGATGGTTGGTATTGAAAATGAGATATATCGGTCCACGATCTGGTATAGTCCCCATGTAACGGTACCTCCCGATATTCGGTATTTTGATTATTTATGCCACATTTTTTCACGGATTTGTCTAAAAATTGTTACTTGTAGGTCATAATGGGTCCCTGTGCGTGTGTCAAGACATTGCATGTATGGGTCCACGTTTTGGTATAGCCCGCATATAAAGGTGCCTCCCGATATTCAATATTTTAATTTTTTTGCCACATTTTTTCACGGATTCGTCTAAAAATTTTTATTTGTTGGTCATAATGGGTCCCAGCTCCGGTGGCGAAACATTGCATGTATGGGTTCATGATTTGGTATAGCCCCCATATAACGGTACCTCTCAATATTCGGTATTTTGATGGTTTTTGCCACATTTTTTCACTGATTTGTCTAAAAATTGGTATTTGTGGGTCATAATGGGTCCTAGTTCGTGTGGCGAAACATTGTATGTATAGGTCCACGTTTTGAAATAGTCCCCATGTAACGGTACCTCCCGATATTCGGTATTTTGATTATTTATGCCACATTTTTTCAAGAATTTCCCTGAAAATTGGTAGTTGTAGTTCATAATGGGTCCCAGTTCGTGTGGCGAGTCATTGTAATTATAGGTCCACGTTTTGGTGTAGCCCCCATATTACGGTACCTCCCGATATCTGGTAATTTGATGACTTTTGCCACATTTTTGTACGGATTTGTCTGAAAATTGTTATTTGTAGGTCATAATGGGTTCTAGCTCCTTTGGCGAAACATTGCATGTGTAGGTCCATGAGTTGATATAGCCCCCATATAACAGTATGGAGGGTATTAAAAGTTTGGCCCGGTCGAACTTAATGTTTTTTTTTTACTTGTTAATTCTTAAATTTTCCATCTATGGATCGAAATAATCTAAATCGAACCCATTGAGAAAATATTCCAAAATTCCCATGTATGTTTTTGTAAGGGCCATGATGATCCCTCCCACTTTCCCTTGACCCTCCATTTTCTTAACTCCCAGACCATTTTAAATACTGACTTCGAAAAAAAGATATGCTACAGGCAAAAATGTTTAACAATATTTATTTATTTAGGTTTCTTTTCGGTTTTTTTTTTAATGAATTAAATAAAACGATTATATATATGTTGTATGTATAGAGATATATGTGTGGAAAAAAAAACAAAAGGTAGAGGGAAGAACATAACAAATGATGAATGTTAAAGTTATGCAAATAATTACAATGTTTTACGTTTTTTTTTTTTGATTGATTTGATTGTTGATTGATTCACATTTTAACATTAGTTTTGTTTTTAAACTTAAAAGCTATGATTTCGTTTTTCACTATACCCGTAAAACTTAAAAGCAAAAAAAAACAATGAACAATTTGTTTGTTGAAAATTAATGTGATTTGAATTGTTTCACAATATTTGAAATTTTAACAACAAAAAAAAAAGAGAAAAGGAAAAACTTGTATATGTATGGGTGAGTAACTAAAATAAAATTAATTTTTTTAAATTAAACAATATAAGGTGGTCTACATACAATTGATTGTTGATTGGAAGAAAAAATGAACGTTTTCAGTTAGTTTTGAAAGTTTTGGTTGATTTTTTACGAAACGATTTGAAAATGCTTTTTTAATGAGCGGGTGGGTGTTGGATTGTAGGGGTTGGGGGTTAGCTTTGATCTGTGGTGGAGTGAAACATAATTTAAGGCTGAGACACTGTTGGAGTTGTTGATGATGAACTGATTGATTGGTTGATTTATTGTTGAGTTGGTGGTGGAGAGAGAGGAGTTTGGCTGATTGACTGACTGACTGACTGACTGATTGGTTGGTTGGTTGATTGTTTGGTGATGATTGAGAAAAGAGTTGAGGAGCGCTTGGTTTTGATGGAGTTTAATGAAGAAATTATTTTGATATTGTTTCTTTTTTTTTTTTAATTGTAAAGTAAAAACACATTTTTGATTATTTTTTTTAGAGGATTTTTATAAAGTTTTGTTTTTATTAGTTTAAAATATTTCTTTATTTATTTCATTTGTTTATAACTAAACATACAATTTTTAGGATTTGTTTTTTTAAACACAATTTATATATTTACTTTTTTTCGAAAATTAAAATGCACTTAAAATTTAAACTAAAATCAAAGGAAAACTAATAAAAGAAAATGAATGAAAGAGGTTTTCAATTTTGTTTTTTTTTTTTTCTAAAAATGTGATGTTTTTTATAATGAAAAGTTATTTTAATATAGGTATCTCATTTGATAATTTTTTTTAAAATAGTTTTTTTTAGTTTTTGTTTTATTTAATAAAAATGGAAGAAATAGAATTAATTGTCTTTTATTTCGGTCTCTGAGTTTGAAATTATATACAAATAAAAACACAATTTCATTGCAGCATCATAGACTACATTGCACATGACTAAATATTTAGTTTTGTTTTTTTTATATTATATATATATATTTTTTTTAATATTTAATAATAATAATAGAATTTGTTTTTAAACATAAAACTAAGAAAACAAAAAAAATGGATTTTTTTTAATATAATAATAATATGGATAATAGTAATAAAAAAAAGTTTGTATGTGATGTAGTGTATGTATGTTTAACGCATTTAACTTAATTTAAAAAAAAAAAAGAAAAATATGAAAAATAATAAATGGAAAAAATAAAAGATATATATCAAATAGGTATTTTTTTAATGGAATATATACAAATATAGAGTAAAAACAGAGGAAAACCCATTATTGCTTTTCAAATTGGTGTTTGTTGCTGTGTATGTGTGTGTTTGATTTCAAAGAAAAGGCATCATAACAACAAAAATTTAGACTGGCATTCCTGGGATGACAAAGGGGCTTAGGGGGATGGGTGGTGGTAGAGCATGGAAGATAATATTATCAACAAATGGTAATTAGAACAACAACAGAAATCGTAAATCAAAAATCATAAGGAGAAGACGTTTGCCAAAACAAAAGAAACAAAATAAGCGCTTTCAAGTAGAATGTCAAAAAAAAACAACAAACAAAAAGAGTTGAACTCCACACAACACTCTTTTACCACACTTGTCCTTTCCAACTTGTCCTTTCGCCAGCCAATGGGCTTCAAAATATTTTCTTTCTTGAACAAAAACCAAAAGCCACTCAGCTCTTTTCGCTCATCATCATCATCATTACATTTTTTGTTTTTTTGGGACTAGCAGCACTCAACAAATTACAAAAAATAATAAAACAGCTGAAAAGAACACATTACTTAAAAATACTACGATTTTTTTAGGCACTCCATGATTTTTTTTTTCGTTTTTGTCATTCTCTCAACAGGATATCCAAAGGGGTTGTGTTTGTTTTTGGTTATCTTCAACAGGATATATATATGTCTGTGTGTTATGTTATTCATCACTAGCCTATGTTTACATTAAAATTACCTTGTTTTTTTCTTTTTTCTTGTTTGTTTTGCTTGAAGTTGGGATTTTGGGAGCCAGGTTCAATTGCACTTACAATCAAAATTCAAACTGAAAACGTTCATGATTCGTCGGGTTTTTGTATGGCGGTTTTTTTTTTTTTTGTAATCTGTAATTTGTTTTTCATTTTTATTTTCTACTAACTTAACAATTGTTTGAGAGTTTTAACATAATTATTTATCGTTTTTTTTTTTTTCAAAATTTGGTGCTTTAAAAATTAACATTTATGTTAGGTTAACATTTTTGGCCAAAATTAACATGAGTAGCTAGCATTTATGGTAAATTTAGAGGTGTAAGAAATTAAAATGTTCTATAACTTAACATTGATCGCAGTTTTGCAGTCATGTTAAGTTAACATGTATAGTATTAATATGGCTGCTAATTAATATTTCTGATAAATTTTTCTAAATAAAATATAAATTAACATTTTTGTTAATTTAACATTAATGCTAATTTAACATTTACGTTAAGTTAACACTTATGTTAAGTTAACATTTATATTAATTTAACATTAATGTAAATTTAACATTTATGTTATTTTAACATTTATGCTAATTTAACATTTATTCTAACTTTACATTTATGTTAATTTAACATTTATGCTAATTTAATATTTATGTAAAAGTAACATTAACCATAACCAATTTCACATTTATATAATTTTAACATTAATGCAAATTCAACATTTATGTTAATTCAATATTTCTGTTAATTTAACATTTTTGCTAATTTAACATTTATGTAAAATTAACATTTATATTAATTTAATATTAATGTAAATGTATAATTTGTGTTAATTCAATATTTCTGTTAATTTAACATTTTTGCTAATTTAACATTTATGCTAATTTAATATTTATGTAAAATTACTCATAACATTTATGTTAATTTAATATTTCTGTTAATTTAACAGTTTTGCTAATTTAACATTTGTGTTAATTGTACATATGTTGATATAACATTAATGTAAATTCAACATTTATGTTAATTCAATATTTCTGTTGTTTTAAACATTAATGTTAATTTAACATATGTATAAAATAAACATCAATGTAAATTCAACATTTATGTTAATTCAATATTTCTGTTGTTTTAAACATTAATGTTAATTTAACATATGTATAAAATAAACATCAATGTAAATTTAACATTTATGTTAATTCAATATTTATGTTAATTTGACATTTTTGCCAATTTAACATTTTTGCTAATTTCACATTTATGTTAATTTAACATTTATATTAATTTAACATTAATGTAAATTTAACATTTATGTTAATTCAATATTTATGTTATTTTAACATTTTTGCTTATATAACATTTATGTAAATTTAAAATATATTGAATTATCATGTAAATTTCACATTTATGTTAATTCAATATATCTGTTAATTTAACATTTTTGCCAAATTAACATTTTTGCTAATTTAACATTTATGTTAATTTAACATCTATATTAATTTAACATTAATGTAAATTTTAGCATTTATGTTAATTCAATATTTCTGTTAATTTAACATTTTTGCCAATTTAACATTTTTGCTAATTTAACATTTATGTTAATTGTACATATGTTGATATAACATTAGTGTAAATTCAACATTTATGTTAATTCAATATTTCTGTTAATTAAACATTTTTATTCTTTTAAACATTTATATTAAACATGAATGTAAATTTAACATTTATGTTAATTCAATAATTCTGTAAATTTAACATTTTTTCCATTTAAAATTTTGGCTAATTTAACATTTTTTGCTAATTTAACATTTACGTTAATATTATAGTTGTTTTACAGTAATGTTTATTACATAGATATGCAAATTTGACAGAAATTTTAATTTAACATTTATGCTAAATTAACTTTTCTATGAAATTATCATTTCATATAATAAAGTAATAATGTTAAAATAACATGTATGCTAATTTAGCATTTATGTTAATTTAAAATTTCCGTGACATATATTTTTAACATTAATGTTTATATCATATATAGATAAATTTAACATTTCTAATTTATGTCACTTGATATTAAATAAACATAACACTTCCGTTAACCTATAGCATTTGTTGAAAAATAACATCTTTTAACATGTATGCTTTACATTTGTGCTGAATTAACAATTCATGTTAAATTAGCATTTATGTCTGTTATATTAAGATTTTCTTTCATTCAACATTTATGCCAGGAACTTTATATTTCCATTAAGTTAAGAGCAATGTTAAACTACTACAAATGTCGTATCAACAAAAATGTTAAATGATAATTTTTTTCTAAAAAAAAAAACATTTATGTTACTTTACATTATGTTAACTTAACATTTCTGCCGGTTATCATATGTGTTGATTAATTATGTTAAATTAGCATTTATGTTAAAATTATTTATATTTAAATAGCATTTATGTTAAATTTAAAGCTTAGCCTTGAAATGCTAATGTTACATTCATGTTATGTTTACATATGCTTTAATGTTATTTTAACATTTCCATTCAGCGATGTTAAATTAAAAATGTTATCTTTTGCAGCTGTATAAAATTAGCATTTTCTGTTAACTAACATTGTTCGTGTGGTAATTTTTGAGTTTGTTTAAATAACCTTTTTTACAACGTTCTTTACATTTTCTTTAACCCTCATTCTGTATTCATGGCTGAAAATTGTTGAAATAATGAGTCCACAGACATAGTACCTTTTGAATCGTCAGAGGACTTTTGGAGACGCTCCAGGTCTTAAGTTACGATTTTTTGACGGATATAAAATAAGTCAATTGGAAAGGAGTTGTTAAGAAATTTGTTGATATATATTGCTCCATTTGATCCAATAGCCAGTCTTCAGACATTTCTGGATAAGATGGATAATTTCTCTAAGAAAATCTATTAAAAAAAAATTATGGATATATCTGAATCCCTTAAAACCATTTTGACCAATAGTAGTTTTGGGAAATGTCGAGTCCCTGGAAATCGTTTCGTTTTATTAAAGTCCTCAAGAAAGAAAAAATCCAAATTTGAGTTAGTTTCCTAAATTAAGTTGAGTGGAAAACTTTGTTCTTGGTTCTATAATGCCCATAATAATTTTTGAAAATTTTTTAGGCAAATATCAACTAATTCTTTTTACCCAATTATTCAATTAATATTCTCAAAATATTTTTAGATAATTTTCTTCCAATATTTAAAAATGTCTACTTTGTTTTTAATACAGTCTGCGGGTTAATTTAAGTTTATTTTTTATATTTCAATGTCAATAGACATATAGCAGAATAATTAACAGAAATAAAATAATAATAATTTCCTATGTTAACTTAACATAACATGTTAACCTAACATTAATGTAAATTTTCTTTTACACCATTTGTCTAAACTGTAAGTGGTTGTTGTTTTGCTTTCTTTCTTCTAATTTAACAATGTTATTGATTTCGTTTTTTTTTTAAATTTTAATTTATTATTAGCTATAAAGTTAATGTTTAATAAAAATTATCATTATTATTAATTTTACGGTTTTTCTTTAATGTTTCTTTTTTGTTTATGTTATATATGTATATAATAATTATAATAATTAAAAAACAATTGAACAACAACATATAAAAACAAATTCCTGATTTCTGTTAACAAACAAAATTATTTATATTATTATTTTTTTTATTGTGTATCTATGTATGTTTGTATATGTATGCGTGTGATCTTTATTTAACAAAAACAAAAATTAAAAAAATAAACAGTATGTAACAGTATGTGTGTGTGTAAAAGAAAAAAGTGCTAAAACAATAACTATGGTACATGCGTTTCACTTGCTTATTGTTTTTTATTCAGGTTTTCTTGAGATTTTTTGTATATTTATATGTGTATAACAAGAAGGAAAAAAAGAAAATATTTTTTATTTAGGGAAAACAAAACAACAAATTATTATTTATTTTTTTCTTTCAAAAGAGATGAAAAAATCTAAATAAAAAACAAATCATTGAAAAAGTCTGAATACATTACTCAGACATGCCTTCCATTGAGAGCAAGTCTCTCCTCTATCAACGCACAGGGAGAGAAAGAACCAAACTTACTGTTGTGTTCACCAATGGCTTATGCAAAACTAATGCAAATGAAAATAAGAAGAGTATATACTCTTTCGTTGTATACTCTTTCGTGTATACTCTTTCGTTGTATACTCTTTCGTGTATACTCTTTCGTTGAAAGCCGTTCATAACTGATATATGTTAACATACACATACGAATATGTGAGTACCAATTGTAAATTAATTTGTTATTTATGTAAAATTTACATGTGAACCGCAGAGAAAAAAAGAGAGAGAGAGAAATACAATCGAAAATTAGTAATTAACTGGTTGCTCTGGTCATGTATCGTATTATTGACTTTTAATAATCATTGATCGACTCAATTAGTCAAGAGCCTCTCTTCTCTCCATTATTTTCATTAAAGTCCGATTTGAAATGAGTGATGAATGAATTGAAAAATAATTCTCATTAGCAATGCTGATAACTATAAAAATTGTTGCGACTATCTCTATCTCTCTCGCCATTCTTAGTCAACGGACAGGATGTAATAAACGGATTTCTGTGGCCATAAATTCGATTAATGATGGCTAGTAGTCATTGAGCCGTAATTTAAGAATATCCTTTTTTATTTTTATAAAAACGAAGAACAGTCTCAAAAAATATGAGACCTTTTGATATATTTAAAATTCCTCCCAAATATTTGACACTTCTCTTGAGAGACCCTTCAATGATTTGTTTTTTAAATATATTTTTTTAAATTCAATATTAGCATCCATCCATCCTTTTTTGGTTAAAAAAAAAACAATTTTTTTACAGGACAAGAATGAAAAAGTTATTCAAAATAACAAAAAAAAAAAAAAAATTAAAAAGAAAAATACAACACCTTAAAAAAATATCCTCTATTTGCCTTGAATTTTTTGTTTTGCTTCGGTTGTTGTTGTTGTTGGTATTACAGTACAATTATTATTGTTTTTAAATATCTTATTTTTTTCAAACATTGAAAGTTTAGTTATGTTTTTTTTTTGTATTCTCTCTTGGTATTTGATTAAAAATCTTTTTTTTTTGTCATTAATTGTAGCTACTTAAAAAAGGAAAATTGTTTTTTTGTTTTTATTTTTTCTTTCATTATATATATTTAAACTATATGGCTTAATGTTAATAACAATTTATTATTATTAGGTTTGTTGTTAGTTTTCCTTTTTTTGTTTCCATTTTTTTTTAAAATTTTCTTCTTTCTTTGTTGTTGTTGTTGCTATATGTAATGTGTCTGTGTCTGTGTCTCTGTCTGTGTGTTTTGTTTTCGCTAAATATTTTCAATAGTTTCAACATTAATGTCAATTAAATGGAGCTTTAAATATGGTTTCTTCTTAAGAGAGAGAGAGAGGGGAAAGGGAGGGAGAGCAGAAATTGGTTTTCTTGTTTTGAAAATATCTCTTGTATATATATCTTGGTTGTTTGTATTTTTCTTTTAAATATATTTTATAAGGTTATTGGTTTTGTATTTTCTTGTTGTTGTTGTTTTTTAAGAAGATTTTTTTTCGTTTTATCCATTTTTCTTTTCCTTTGTAGTTTCCTTAAAAAAATTACGTTTTTAACACTTTTTTCGTTTTTTTTCTTATTACTTTGTTTGAATTTACATTATTTAGTTTTTCTTTTTTTCTTATTTGTTTTAATTTAATTTTAAAAATTATTAATTGTATATTTTACTAAGTTTTTGTTTTGTTTATTTTATTTAATTATTTGTTAATTTATTTAGGGGTTTTCATTTTACTTATTTAAATGTAATGAAAGTAATCTGTTGTTGTTGGTTTTGTTTTTTGTTTTTCATTTTCCCTTCTCTGGGGGGAGGGGTGATTTTGGGAAACAGGTGAAACAGTTCCAGTTGGGGAAAAAAGTTAGGAAAACTGGTATTTGTAAGTTTTTAAAACTTTTCGATTTTTTTCTCTTGGTTTTGTTTTGAATTTAATTATTTAGTTATTATAACAATAATTAAAATATCTAATCATTCAAGAACATTATTTGTTATAGTTTCTTATTTTTTCGGTTTTTCATTGTGAACAATTGTGTAGATGTGAAAAGGGGTGGCTGGAAGAGGGGGAGGGGGTTGCTGAGGAACAAGACTAATAAACAGATTTAGTTCTTTGTCGGTTTTTGGTTGTAACGCTCTTTAGAAATATATATTTATATTTGTTGTTGTTGTTGGTTTTTTGTTAATGAAGAAAGGATTTCTTTTGTTTGTTGATGACAGTTGTTGTTGTGGTTGGTGGTGGTGGTGGTTGTGGTGTTGGTGAATTGGTGTTTTAACTATTTGCAAAAAAATTTGATTTTTTTCTTTTTTGTTTTGTTTTGCTTTGTATTTTTTTTTCTTTTAATTCACAACAGTGGCTAATGGAATTTGTCGCGCTCTTTTTGTCTCCTCCTCGTTGATTTTCTGTTCAATTAGATATTGAGCTTTAGCAATGGCACTCGGTTGACCAGTTATGGTTACAATACGATTTCTGGTGCCAGGGGCGAAAATGCCTTTCTTTGAAATTTGCACATTAGCACCCGAAATATGTTGGATCTCAACTAAACAACGACCATTGGGACCTGGATATTTTTTGTTTTTGGTTTGCAATATAGGTATGTATATTATATGTTTTCAAAATTTCCCAAAATGGTATTTTTTATGATTTTGGTATTTGTATGAAATATAAAAAGAAGAAGAAATACATATTAATATTTATATATAAAATTGTTTTTGCATATGTAAGATAAGAATATAAGGATTAAGGGGTTAATTTGTTATCGATATATAATATTATAAAGCAATAAATGGAATAAAAATTAATTTTAATCAAAATAACACCAATGTAGTACACAAACAAAAAACTATGTAAAGGAATGTTTGTTAATTTTTGTGTCTTTTTTGTGTAATATACTAAAATTAAAAACTCTTAACTAAGAACTAAATATTTTGAGGTATATATATTTTGTTTTTTTTTTTTTTTTCAAAAAAAAAAGTAAATTGAAATGCAAATCCACATTTGCCTTCTAATATTTCTTTTTTGTTATTTTAAAGTATTTTAACCAATTGCACTAGCATTCTGCCTTTTTTAGGCCTCTCGAAAAAGACCCAAGACAAGTTTTTGTATTTATGTATCATTTAAAAATAATAAAAATAATAATAATAGACAACTAAAACTAAAATAAAATGTTTTTTTAATGTGTATTGTAGTGTGTAAATTACAGAACCATAAAAAATAGTTTGAATATATGAAAAACACCAAGAGTGCTTAAAAATATAAGACAATATAAAGAAATGATTTTTTTGCACACAGTAATTATAAGCTTTTGCTAAGATGAAGAGGTTCTTGATGGCATTCAAATGTTTATAACTCAAATTAAAAACTATTTTTTTTTGCTGCATTTATTTGAATTTTTTTAATTAAATGTAGTATTCAAATCCTAAATTTCCCATAATTTCAGAATATTTTGTATATTCGAACTTCGAACAAATCATTTCCTATAGTAGTAGTCGTAGCAAAGACATAGAAGTATACAGATGGGACAAGACAGAGTCAAAATATGGCAACCCTGTGAAAAATACCTCTGTTGATTTAAACCGCTATAATATTACGCATTTTTTTGGAAAGGTCTATGGAATATAAGTTTGAAACCACATTTTTGGATTTTTCAAAGTTTTATTTGTCGTTTGTTTCGGTGATTTTTATTTTAACATGCCTCTGTCATGATCTGATATTCTATGTATTCTAGTCTTTACAATTTTCGGGTTTTGTCGCAGTCTACTTATTTTACACCAGTCTTAGTAGGTAGAGGAAAGGACCAAACTTCAAATAACATTCCGACATGATGTCCATGATTCCTACCTCGACTCCGGAAGGTCTTGAAAAGAGCCCAAATAAAATGGGGTAATGTTGGTATAATTTCTTTCATCAAGTTTCACCTTTTAATTTTATTAAGTATTTCTTGTTTGAGCAGCCGTATTTGTCTAATTATTTTGCTAAAAATCAAAAATTCGCTCAACATGGAAGCTGTCACAAATGTTTTCAATATCATTCTATGGATAAAACCAACGACTGTTTGATATTCCATTTTGATCTCGTTTATTTTTGAAAATTTACGTTGGGCGCCAATTTTATGTTTTTTACACAAAACCAAAATTTTACTTGTAATGTAATTTACATTGTAATACAAAATGGAGAAATGTATTTTTTCCCGACTAAGATTAATATTTCAGTTTCACTGCATGCGTTTCGGAAAATTACGTTGGGCGCCATTTTGTTTAAAAATGTCTATAAAGCCATCAATTAGTAAATGAATTGTATTGAGACTTAAAATGTAATGCGAAATAGGCAAATGATTTTTTTCACGGACTTATGTTTACATACATCCACTTTGAAAGCAATTTTTTTTTTGTAAATTTATATTGCACGCCAATTTCGGTTTTTCCATGAAAATCCATAATTTAACCGTAAATGAAATGTATATTGAGCACCCTGTAACTTCAAAATATAATACAAAATATTGAAGTAATATTTTCACGGACTAAAGTTGATATTCCCCTTTTATATCATGTATTTTGTGCATTTACGTTGGTCGCCAATTTTTGGATTTCCATGGGAACCCAAAATTCTACAAATATATTATATTGAGCCAAATCGGTCTTGAAAATTTTATACAAAATACGAAAGCTATTTCTTTGGGAATTAAGGTTGATTTTCCACATTCATGGCTTGTATTTGGAGAGTTTACGTTGGGCGCCAATTTGTTTAAATATTTCAATGACTTTATCAAATAGTATATATTCTTAAAAGATTGTCTCTATTCCGAAATTCTATAAACCTCAAATTTTAATAAAAAAGTTATATATTATATTTTTAATTTACATTGGGCGCCAATTTGTTTGAAGATTAAAAAAAACAAATATTAATTAATTGATATTTTCCATAGAAAGTTAAGAATTTCAACAAAAAAGAAGCTTGCATTTGGCGTCATTTGACTTGAATATATATATGAAAAACTGACTTGAATATATATTTAAAAAATTTATGTTGGTCGCTATTTTTTTTTTTTAAATTTCTATAAATTAAAAAATTAATTAAATTTTCCATTGAAACACAAAGTTTCATCGTAAATAAAAAATATTGGAGCCAATGTCTATCGCATAAAAATTAAAAAGCTCAAACAGAAATATTGTTCTTTATTGAAACATTATTTTGGGGAAAAAATCAATACCTTATTCGTGGGCGAAATTTATTTGGGCGCCAAGTAGTTTTATGAGTAAAACTCCAGATTTCTTAATTGAAATTGCACATTTCGCACCTCATCCCTTTCTTGTATCCATAAAATTAATTGATTTGGAATCATAATCATAGTTACCAAGAAATATTTTTTTTATAAAAAAGGAAATTATTGGATTTTTTTTTTATTTAACCGAATAATTTACCTTGGGCGCCAATAAAACATTTAAAGAAAGAATGTTTCGAAAATTAGCATTGTTTTTTAAATGTGGTCGAATAATTATCATGAAATCACACATTTCATATATCATCCTTTAATTTTACTTTGATTTGAAATCATATATATTTTAGCAAAAAAAAATTTTTTTTTTGAAAATTTGTGTTTTTTCCTTATCAAAATAAAATTATTTCCTTGTCAACATTATATGTTGTCTGAAATTTCCCGTTTTTTAGTATTCCGTCGTATTTACGTTGGGCGCCACTTTTCAAAATCAAATGTTGGCATTTCTCCTGAGCATATTATATTTCAAAATAGAAAAAAAAAATATGTATTACACAAAAGAGATTTGTTTAAAAATTATAAACTATATTTGTTTAAAAATGTTTGTTTTACAATTGTATTTTATTTTTTTTTTTTCGATAAGAAATTATAACATTTATTTTGAGTTAGATATTTTTTAGCAACCATTCTTGCCTACCAAGAATCCTCTCTATAACAACAAAAAAAATCGTGTGTCTATAACTAAATATGTGTGCAAATTTCTATGAATCCTTAAAAAAAGAGTAGTGCTTAAAAGATGTATGTGTGTGTGTGTTTATGAAAAAAAAAAACATATGTAAAGTTAATGATATAAAGCTGCGCCCTACCCCTATTTAATAAAATGTCAACTATTTTTGAAATGAAATGCTACATGTCGGCCAGCCTTCTCTGTAATCCCCTGAAACTAAAGGTTATAATGTAAAATGAAAACAAAAAATGCAGAAATATAATAAAAATAAATGTTTACTGCTCCTTGTGGTGGCGGTGGGTGGGTGTACTATTTTACAAGTGTTTTGCATTATGAAAAAAATGTTTACGGATTTATGTATTTGTGAGCGTTGGGAGGTATTGGAAAAATCATCACAGTTCTTTTGTTTTTTGCAAATTATGTATTATATGGGTATGGCTGTGAGTAAATGTATCAAAATATTACTAAACTGAAAAAAAATCGCAATGATGTGTATATTTTTGACTAATAAACATTTGGGCGCCATTTTTAAGATATTGGAAATTTATTGCACGAAAAAACATATAAATTGATTTTTGAATGTGCACGTTGACTTGAAATATTAGAAATGTATCCAATCAATAATCCTTAATATAATTTTGCGATCCTTGAGAATGTTTTTCAATTGATATGGAGTTGGTTAGGCTATGTGATTTTAGATTTAAAATTTCTGGACTTAAATTCATATTTCATCTTCAAAAAGTCTGCATTGGGCGCCATAAACTGTGATAACTAAATATAAATATTCCATAGCCACCAAATAATTAGAGACAAAGTTCCACCCTGTACTTCTGTTGTGATATTTTTTGTGCAGCCCACATAAAACGCCAAAAACACCTTCTTAGGTTAACGTTTGTTTGGGCTACTATCTGCCTTCTGCCTCTTCATAAAAATAGCCTCCAAGTAATCTATGAAGATTTGCTTTACGTCAAGTTGGGCGCCAAAATAGCACAACAATTAACATTTAAAGGCAAAAATATCATATATTTGGCGTAAATGAAATCCACATTGGGCGCCAAAAGTTGTTTTTAACCAAAAATCTAAATTCCAAAATTAGGTGCACAAAAACAGCACAGAAGCTCTAATTCGTTACATGAGAATTAGGAATAGAGAAATGCAAATGTTCACCTTGAGAATGGATAACGAAATGTTTTCGTAAAACGTGCATTGAGCGCCAAGAAGATTCGTGAACATCAAAGTGCCATATTCTGCTATAAAATGTAGCTCATCTATTCAAGGGCAGAGTCTTGCGTTGGGCGCCATTTATAAAAAAAAATACTTAATTTGAAATATTGAATTTTTAAAACGTCCAATTGAACTAGAAAGGTTCCCTTCAGTCTGACTTTGAAAAGGTGTATTTTTCAACACCTTTTTTCGGGCCGCCTCTAGGTCGCCTATTAACACGCCCTTAGGCCGCAACTAAAAATGCCTAAAAATATTTCCTCCAGATTATCTACAGAGACGCCCTCAGGTCACCACTAAAAATTCCTTCAAGGTGGTCTAAAAAAAATTTCCTCCAGATCGCCTATAATGACTCCCTTCAGGTCCCCTACAAAGACTTCATTCGGGTTGCCAAGAAAAATATTTATTTTAAATATGCAATTTTAAATTTCCTCTAGTTTGCCTAAAGGGACAGGGACGCCCTCAGGTCACCACTAAAAATTCCATCAAGGTAGTCTAAAAAGAATTTCTCCCCCCACAAAGTCTTCCTTCGGGTTCCCATTTAAATAAATATATCAGCTTGCTTATAACAATTTTATTCAGATGGCCAATAAGTGCAATTAAGACTCCTCTCCTCCCCCTCAGATCCCCCCTAATGACTACCTTCCACTCGCCTATTAAGATTCTCTTCAAGTCCTCTTCCTCGTCTTCTTTCATATTTTATATAAATTATCCACTCTGCAATATAATCTACTTGTAAGTTACACCTTGGGCGCCATATCCACTAAACTAAGAAGTAATTCTCAATATATTAGCATTCCAAAATGTGGGAATTTGAGACATGGGTTGGAAACAGTAAGTCTTACATTGGGCGCCATTGAAAAAAAAAACAATTAATTTGATAACAAAAAAAAATGGAAAAATTTGAGCAACGCCATTGAAAAAAAAAAACAATTAATTTTATAACAAAAAAAAAATGGAAAAATATGAACAACATTACCTTGGGCGCCATATCGCCAAGAAAAAAAAAGTAAGTCTCATTACATTTAAGTTTTCATAACTACTCATTTTAAGATGCGTATTCCAATAAAGATCCAGGACATGGGCCTGTGTCAAAAAAAAGTCAAAAATTTAATTTTCTTTTGGGCGCCATATCCCCAAGAAAAAAAGTAATTCGCATTACATTTATGTTTTCATGACTTTTCCTATTCCTAGGAAAAAAAAGCGTGGAACCACAACTCTTAGACTGGGCGCCAGTGTCTCAAAAAACGTTGGGCGCCAGATAATGTCAAATGATATTTTCAAGACTATGCTTTTTGAACGGCAAAGCCTGGGTTTTAAGGTAAACCTCGCAATTACTTCCAGTTCAATTTTTTTCCATTTTGATTTCGTTAGGCTATTGGAAAAGTTAATCTGGGTTACGGGTCAATTGTGCATAATTACATTGGATTGGATATGCACACCGAGACAATATTTCGTGCTTTTGTGAGTGACACACGTTGGGCGCCAAATGTTTTATGTGTAAATAAAATTTAAAAATAAATGTAAATGATTCTATCGAAAATGTTTCAAAGGCTGGCCTCGACTCCTGGGAAAATAGCAAATTCGAATTGGGATATCGAGATTTGGGAATAGTAACAATATACAATGTGATTGAGAGAATTGATTGATTGTATGAGAAAGGCGGCAAGAAATTGACTAGATTTACAACAACAACAATAAAGGAAAAAAGCAAGTATTTTGAAAGCCACTATTACTGGTGAATTGGTTTGTGATTTGCTTTTTGAGACACTAAATGAAACATTCACAAGAAATGTAAGGTATGGGAATAGAACATATGGTAATACACAAAACCTAAGTAGAGACAAATATATTAAGCACTACCAAGGCCAGGAAGACCTAGGCCTGTATTATTATTATTATTGTTTTTCTTTAAACCTAAAATAATAAAAATTAAAAACTAAATTGCAACTGGCATTTTCATATAGAAACTTTCAAATCCATAGATTGTTTTTTTTTTTTTGTAATTTTTTAAATGTTTTATATATTTTTGTTTAAGGTTATTTACTGTGAATTATGAGCAAAAAAAAAAAGAAATTTCGAAAAAATATAGTATATATGAATAAACTGAAAATCTATATACAATATGGGTGTATTTTTTGTTTAATAACTATATAAGTATAATATAAAATTATATATGGAAAGTGGTGATGGTGTGTGCGTGTGTTCTAAATACCAAAAAAGTTTATGCGCATAAGGAATGTTTTGTGAAGTATGGTTGGTTGGTGTTTCTTTTTTTTTTTTTTTTGTTTTCTTGGTAAAAAGGAAGGCACTTTTTTTTAGGCACTTTAAGAAAATTAAAATATATATAGAAGGAATGTTTACACTTACAGCAACAAAACTCAAAACATACAAGTAATTGTGTGTGTGTATATATATATGTATATAAGAACTCAATTAATAAACAATGGTTAAAAATTAAAAAAAAAAAAAAAATATTAAACAAATTTGTATAAATAAACCATAATGTTATACAAAACTAGACTAAGTGATTTTTTGCGTGGTAAGTTTAATTAATAAAACAAAAAATAATAAAGGAACAACAAAACATTGTTTATGAATTTAATCTTTTTGAAGGATAATTTCAAAATTTTGCAAATTAAAATGTTTTTCCTTCCAATTCTTTGTTACAATGTTTTGTTGGTCCCTTAACGAAAAAAATTTCTAATAAGGCATTTGGAAGAACAAACAAATTAGGATTGTCGAAGAACAAATAAAAATTAGCATTTCTTTTTTGTGCTTTTTTTAAAGAAAAAATAGGGGGAATTTGAAGTTTGTTTTGTTTTTGTTTTTAGTAAGGATAATAAAAACGTGGCCCACCTAAAATAGCGCCAACAATCACTTCAGGAATTTCCACATTCTTTGTATCCTTGGCACTTAAATCACCCGGTGTGGGACTCTTGCTAATACCGCTCAGGGCATGTGCACCAGTGGCCGCATTCAAAGTGGGCGCTGTGGTCACCGTGCCGGTGGCAGCTGTCAATCCAAAACTATTGTTATTCAGCGATACCGGTGTGGCGGCTTGACCAGCATTTGAATTTAAATGACGGAATGGATCAAATTGGGCTGCAGCAGCATCCAGCTGTTGTTGAGTGGGTCGATTAGCTGCGGCGGCCGCAACAGCAGCACTGTATTGCTCTAAATTGACTTGACCGACAGCACCGAATACATTGCCCGCAGTAGCGGCCGTAGCAGCGGCAGCGGTCTGTTGATCCAAGGCGGAGACACCCAAATAGCTACCAAGTGTTGTGTGGGCACCGTTGGTGTGTTGCAGGCCAACACCCATGCCGAGTACACCGTATTTGGCTAAAACACCTAATGCGGCACAGACCTCTGTGGTGGCTGTTTCAGAATAACCTGAACTGCGTAAAGCGACCTGTGAAAGGGCAGAAGAAAGGCAAGTTAATATAAATTTGAGAAAAAAAAATTACAAAAATCTATACGGGGAAGAAATTCAGAGGTCTTCCATACAGTGAATACTACATTGATCTTCCTTACATAGAAGACGCTCTAGAGGTCTTCCATACAGAGAACATTCTGCAAAGGTCTTTCATACAAAGAAGACCTTCTAGAATTCTTCCATACATAAAATAACCCACAGAGATCTTCCATACAGACAAGATCCTCCAGAGGTCTTCCATACAGAGAAGACCCTCTAAAGGTCTTTTATACAGAGAAGACCCTCTAGAGGACTCCTATACAGAGAAGACCCTCTAGAGGCTTTATATACAGAGAAGGTCCTCTAGAGACCTTCTATACAGAGAAGATCCTCTAGAGGTCGTCCATACAAAGAAGACCTTCTAAAGGTCTTCTATACAGAGAAGACCCTCTAGAGACCTTCTATACAGAGAAGACCCTCTAGAGACCTTCTATACAGAGAAGATCCTCTAGAGGTCGTCCATACAAAGAAGACCTTCTAAAGGTCGTCCATACAAAGAAGACCTTCTAAAGGCCTTTGAAAACCTTTTATACAAAAGAGACCCTTTTGGAGGTCCCCCATACAAAGAAGACCCTTTCGGAGGTCTTCCATACGGAAAAGGCCCTTTTGAAGATCTTCTATACAGCATTTCCATCTCACCTTAATGTGTTCCAACAATTGTGTGGCTAAAGCTAGATTTGGTGCCGGATTTGGTGAGCTCAAATTCAACGACAAATTAATGCCCGTTCCATTGACTAGAAGACCTGCTGCTGTGCCAGCACCACCAATGGTTGTGCCCAATGTCGAATTCAACGATGCTGTACTCGAATTGATGGCATTCTGATTTGTGGCATATGGCGAACCAGTTGGATTGAAATTGGCCACTGGCCCATTAATATCAGCATATGAGACATTAAGACACGTTCCCGATGAGGGATCTTCGACGATTTTCGATAGGATCATTTTGCAGGCATTCTTGTTGTTCTCCTTGTCACCGATGATGGTGATGCAACGTTCTTGCAATGATATATCTTTTGGTTTCTGTGAGATTTGCACATACGAACCGCTCTCCTCTTTGACCTGCTTAATATAAGCACCACCCTTGCCGATAATCATACCGGCCGTGGAATTGGGCACCAAAATTTTTACTTGCTTGTCACGCTCCTGACTCTGTTTGCTTTCAGCATCGAGAATTTTCGAGGTTAGATCTGGTTTTTCGCGGATCTTGTCCATGACAAAGTCCAGGACGGCCATGATGCCGTCAACGGTGCCGGTAATGAGGCAAACGCGTTCGGTAGTTCCTGGAGAAAATAAATACAAAAAAATGTAAGAAGTGATATCTTGGCCGAATATTCCAGTGTCCCCCTTACCTGGATAGAAATCATGGGATTTGGACATTTTAACACGAGCACCGGTGTCCTTTTGCAAGGATGCAATTGTTTCGCCACCCTTGCCGATAATGGCCCCTGAGGCCACGGCTGGAACTAGAATCTTCATGTGGTAGGTTGAGTCCCCTGTAAGAGAAAAAGAATTTCATAAAAAGAAAATTAGAAATTTTAAATTGAAAATTGAAAATTTTGAAATACATTTACAAGAATAGGAATTTTTGGATTTTTTTAATTATTCTGTTGTTTTTTAAAAAGGTTAAAAATTAAAAATAATAACAGTTTATTTTCTTCTCGCAGATTAGTGGAGAAATTTTGCTCTCTCTCTCTCTCTCGCTTTTTATGCTTTTCATGAAGATGAAGAATTATGGCAATGAAAATGAATTATGACAGCATTTTTGGAATGGAATGGAATGAATCATGCCAAAGCTTAGTGAAATGAGTTATTTAAGATGTCTAGCCGTAAATAAATGCTGTGCTACAATTTAAAATTATATTTCAATTTTGTGGTAACCTTAAAAAGCAGTTTCGAATTGTATTTTCGGTCAATTTCAAATTTCAAACGAAACTAATCATGCCCTTAGTGCGAGAAATATATATAAAAATAAATCAAGAAGCCCGTAAAGTAAGCTGTACTTTTGAAAGACCTACTGTGCCATCTATTGGTGACTAATATCATTAAGTTATTGTCATTTGGTGTCAAGGATATTCTTTAGCAAAGATGCAATCCATTTGTAAGACAGGGTGTCTTAAAGAAAGTTAATTTCTTAAAACAGGCCGACCACAGTGGGTCAATATCACCACCAATGCTGCGTAACACGAATTCCATACAATAAATAAGGAGTAGATTATGAAAAGACACCTAAGCATACATTGGGATGTACATATATTTAAACATTTTAGATTTCTTGAAATAAATTCATTATATAAAGAGTGAGATGAAAAAACTGCAACCAATTCAGACTGCTGTCATTTATAAGCCAATCGTCCGACAGCTGTTAAAATTATTCCGGTGACAGCTCATTATATTGTTTACACTCATACAAAAGCATTTTGCAGAGAATTTTAAAGAAAACATTTTATTCGTGATGGAATGGAAAAGTGTGATATTGTGATTTTTTTTATATTTGGCTATCTTTGGAGCACTCCAGCATTTAAATGTAAATGAATCTTTTGTGTCTCGTACCATCGCTCGTTACCGTGATACTGCTAGCGTAGCCCGACGTATTCGGAAAATATTGAAAAAAGGAGCTCGGGGTAAAGCCCTTGAAATTTCAAAAAGTGCAAGAACTTACACGGCTAAAAAAAGAAAATAGACTCAAAAGATCTCAAGAGTTGCTTCGCTTGGCCGAAAGTGGTGAAGTGTCGAATTTGGGTTTCTCCGATGAGAAAACATTCGTTGTCCAGCAGTTTGTAAACAAACAAAATCATCGTGTTTACTTGTTCAGATGGCCACCAGAACTCAAGCGCCAGCCACGGTGATGGTGTGGGCCGCCATGAATCAAAATTTAAAAAAAATGTTTGGAATGTTACGTTATTTTGGCATACTTCGCAAAGAAGAAAAATACATTTTCGTCCGGCACAATATTTAATATTTTCCAAAAAAAAAAAAAAATCTGACAAAATCAAATCCATTTTATCTAGTACTGACATCCCTTTTCTAGTATAGACACTACCTTTCAAAAGAAGTTGCAGGGTGAATAAATAAAGGAGATTTTTGGAGTTGGTGTATGTCTTGCCTATCAAAATGGACCCAGTTCGATTTTATGCTCAATAGATGGCGCATGAGTTTTACAGATACTGTACACAATTTATTATTCTGTTTGTTAAGATGCTGTCATTTAAATTACTGTACAAATCTGTGGTTGGACTGAAGCCAAAAAGTATATTTTTAGAAAAAAATCCTTTAATCTGACATAAAAAATATTGTCTTGCAATAACTTTTTTTTTTACAAAAAGCAAAAGAGAAATTATTATCTTATGCAAAAGAAGAAGTAAGAAAACAGAAAACATCTAAGACACATAAAACAAATGATAACAAAAATGTGAGAAAATGTTGTTAAGGATTAAGGGGTTGCTGTTGTGCTGGGGGATACTCAAAGCGATTAGATTCATTTGGTAGAGCATTAATATTATTTTATAATTTATTAAAATAAATTGGTCTTTTTGGCAATTTAATTTCAAATGGAAAATTTCTTTATTTCTTATTATTTTTTAGAATAAAATCAATTGAATTTTATTATTTAAAAATTAACAACTAACCTTGAAGAAATTTTAACTTAGGTATTGTTGCATAATTCATTAAAAAATATTGAAATTTCTCCACAAGTGTTTTTTTTTTTTAAATGGGAACTTTTTTCTAGAACAGGGCATTTTTCCTTTGATTTTTCAATAATAATTGTTACCAATAAAATTTCATTCAAATTTTATATTTCTTCGCCCGTGAAATATTTATTTATATTTGATATGATATATTTGTTATATGTTATTAAGTACAAAAAGTTATTGGAAGTTTCCCATGTACAAAATTTTGGATTGAATTAATCTTGAGATTTAATACTTTTTAATTTTTTTATTTATTTTTAAAAACTTTTTAGTTAGGACATATCAAACTTTTGAATAACATTTTAACCCAGACTTTGTTATATATTTCAATATTTTTTCTAAAAATGGGAACTTTTTTTCTATAATTTTGTAACAACAATTCTTCTAATATCGCTATATTTATTTTTTAAAATAGAATTCAATGAAAAACTAAATTACATCACTAGAGAAATTATTAATTATGTTCGACATGATGCATTTTTAAATAAAAAAATATATATAAAAAATTTCCTAATTTTTTCTCTTTTTTCAAATCTGAATTGACAAAAAAAAGTTAATAACCAATGGAAGCTTTATATGAAAAATATAAATTATTGGGTCTATACCAAATGAATACATAGCATTGAGTTTAAGTGTACAATAAAAAATGTCTTCTAGAGATGTTATATTTTAATTTTATTATTTTTTTAATTTTTTTTTATTTTCTGTTACGACATTTTTGTTAATAGCTTATTAATTTTAATTTATTTATATTTCTTTATTTTTACTTTAATAAAGTGTAAAAAACGTATTTTAAATTATGCTCGAAATGTGTAATTTTGCAATTATTTTATTTAATTTTTTTATTCATTTATTTAGTTTTTGTAATTAATTTTAAATTTTTAGGTATATTTCTATTTTTATTAATATATTTCTTTCTGTTATTTAATTATGAATTTATTTTTATTAATTTAAGTTTTAATTATGTACTTATTATTATTATTATTATTATTATAATTATTATTATTATTATTATTATTATTATTATTATTATTATTATTATTATTACTATTATTATTATTATTATTATTATTATTATTATTATTATTATTATTATTATTATTATTATTATTATTATTATTATTATTATTATTATTATTATTATTATTATTATTATTATTATTATTATTATTATTATTATTATTATTATTATTATTATCATTATTATTATTATTATTATTATTATTATTATTATTATTATTATTATTATTATTATTATTATTATTATTATTTAATTTATTTTTTTTTGTTTTTCCATTTTATTACATTTTAATTTGCTTATTATTTTTTATTGATGTTTCAAATTTGTTATTTTGTGTTCGTAATGGGTACTACTTCCTATGACAGAAAATTGCCTGTACGGATCCACGACTTTGTATTGCCCCTATACGAGTATGACGGTACATCCCAACATTCGTTATTTTGATTGTTTTATCTAGATTTTTCCACAATATAGCAGATAGTTGGAATAGAGGTACACGTTTTCGGAATTATTAAAATTATGGCGGTGTTTTATCGGAATATTTTTCCATTTTCAAGTTCCTTCCAATTTGTGGACCGACAGCCTTTTTTATTATACCCTCCATCATAGTATGGAGCGTATATTAAGTTTGTCATTCTGTTTGTAACACCTCGAAATATACATTTTAGACTCCACAAATTGTATATATTCTTGATCTGGATTTAGCCATGTCCGCCCGTCTATCCGTCTGTGGAAATAACTCTAGCTTCCGAACGAAATGAAGTAGATTGATAAAATTTTACTCAAATATACATTGTGTCTGCAAGATTTTTGGTATGTAGGTCCACGTCTTTGTATAGCCTCCATATAACGGTACCTCCCCATATTCGGTATTTGGATGATTTTAGCGACATTATTCACCGGAATTGTTTCAAATTTAATGTTTGAAGTTCGTAATGGATACTACAGCCAATAACAGAAAATTGTCTGTGCAGTTTCACGTCTTCGTATAGCAAAACTTGAAAAAAAAATCGGTACCTTATTCACCGATTTTATTTTATTCAAGTTTTGCATTTGAGTATCGTAATGGTTTATGACATTCGGTATTTTTAAGATTTTAACAGACTTTTAAAGGATTTTATTTTTTGAAAATTGCCAAAATCCTTCCAAATAGTGGAAAGTATCCAAAGTTCGGCCCGGCCTTATTATTTTATGTTTTAATTAATTTTTTCACTATTTATCCTTATTTTATTTATTTTTTATTTATATTGTTTTTTATAAATTTTTTTATTCATATACTTAGTTGTCGTTTAGTTAGTCATTAATTAATGGATTTTTGTAATTTTTTTAAAAATTAAAATTATTATTATTTTATTTATTTTTTATTTTTATTGCTTTTTTTATACATTTTTTTATTCATATACTTAGTTGTCGTTTAGTTAGTCGTCAACTAATGGATTTTTATGATTTTTTATGAAGTTAAAATTATTTAATAATTTTATAGTTGTATTCCTATATTTTTATGTTGTTGATTTTTTTTATTAACTAGCCAAGTAAATAATTTTTATTTTATTTTGTATTAATTATATTTTTTGTGTTTTCATTCGTATAATTATTAGTTGTTTAGTTAATTATAAATTAATATATTTTTATGACATTTTGATTAATTAGGCAATAAACTTATCTAATTTAATTATTTTATTAAAAATTGATTATTTTTCGATTTAAAAAAATTTATTAAATTTAATTTTTCATTTAATTAATTATAAACGAGTTTTTCAACAAATTTTAGTTAAATATAGATTATTTTTTAATTATTTACTTTGTTACTACTTTTTATTTATTTTTTTTTTCAACTACTTTATTTTTTATTATATATTTTAATTTTACTTTCTTTTATTATTATATAAATATTTTATTATTTATATTTATGTTTTTTATTAAAAATAAAAATATATATATATATATTTTTTTTTGTAAATTGTATCTTATTTCCAGATTATTAATAAAACCTCTAGAAGACCACACATACATATATATTTGGGAATTGTTTTTTTTTTATTAAATTTTATTATGTTTAATTGTTTTTATCAGCTTTGGTTTATGACTTCCTTCAAAGAATCGCATAAATTAAACTTCAATAAAACAAAAAAACACTCCCCAAATAAAACATAAAAAACACACATAGAATATTAAACAAATGTTGTTGGTGTTGTTGTTTGGTTTATGATATACAAATGACATTTAATGAAACAATGATGAAGCTTACCATCATGAAAATGATTGTTATTATTTTCAATTTCAACCTCTAATCCAGAACAAACAGACTCACCTAAAAATAGAACAAATAGAACAGACAGGAGGGAGACGGACGAGACACAAGAACACACGGACAGACAGAGACACGCACAACCACCCACAAAACAGCGGCAGCACAAACAGAATACAATATACAATACAATGTATGCATATGTATGCGTGTGTGTGTGTTTAGAATATGATTTTTGGATTGTGATAATTTGTTTAAACAATGATTTAATGTAAAAACCGAAAAGAAGTTGAAGAGAGATAAATGCCACGTTTAATGTGTGAGCGAGTGATGATAGGCGGAGGTAGGTGGTGGTGGTAGTGGTAGTGGGGGAAGAAAAAAGAAGAGAGAACAAAGAAATAAATCAATTAGTTATGATTTTTTTTTGTTGGATTTTTTTTTCATAAATATGTATGTATATTTAAATACGAATATATGAGAAAATATTGAAAATATTTAAATATTTGATATTCAATTAAATAAAATTAAATATGAGCAACAATATTAAATGTATTAACTTTCTTACATTATTATTATTTATTTAAAATAATTGTAATTTTGAAAAATGCAACAATAAGTTAGGTAGATTATTATTTAAAAAAATATTATTATTATTATTATTATTATTATTATTATTATTATTATTATTATTATTATTATTATTATTATTATTATTATTATCATTGTTTTTATAATTATTATCATTGTTTTTATAATTATTATTATTATTATTATTATTATTATTATTATTATTATTATTATTATTATTATTATTATTATTATTATTATTATTATTACTATTAATATTATTATTATCATTGTTATTATAATTATTATTATTCTCATTATTATTATTATTATTATTATTATTATTATTATTACAATTATAATTATTATTATTGTTATTATTATTATTATTACAAATTTTATTTTTTATATATTATATCTTTTATTACTGTTATTATTTTAACAATTTTAACAAATTTCTCTAATAAAGAGTATTCATGAAAATTGATGAAATACCACAAAATTTGAAGTTCTAGATATTTTGAACATTTAACGTTGTTGCTTATATTTTCAATATAAAATTTATAATTTTTATAAATATAAAATACATAAAAAAACATGTAAAAGCTCTCTTATTATATTTTTTAATATTTTTTATTATATTTTTTTTTTTTTAAATTCATAAAATTATTTTTATGTTTCAAATAATTATTTTCTTTTCAATACAATTTGCCCGCCCACTCCCAACCCCGTGAAGACCCCCTTTTTCAAAAAAAAATGCCCTTGTTGACAGTATAAAGTAACGGCGGTTTCCATTACATCCATCAAATACCAATAAATCAATTTGTATGAAAAGACATAAGAAAAGACCATCATACAACAAGTATCAGTACGATGCCACTAAACAATAATAAAAAGTGAACAAAAAACAACAACAACCGAACACACGACAAACAATATTCAATTAATAATTGTGTCAGAGTTGTGGCATGGCGGCATGTTGTTGTTGAGACTCGATTCTATTACGTAAGCAATATGTTACGTATACGTGTGTTCTTTTTTTCAAAATTCCTTTTGTTATTGTTATGATAACTGCTGTTGAGTTCTGCTTTCATCTTGGTGCGATAAAAAAAAAAAAAAACATTTACTCAAAGATATAAAACCCAAACAATGGCAATTTGTAGAGCTGACATGAACAGCCAATCCAGCCCAACCCAACCCAACCATCTGTATAAGTCTTGTTTGATTTTTTATGACAGCTACATATATTTATATTGTGCATTCAATAAATTGTGGCGATGTGCACCTGATTAAATGTTACCGACTCTCATCTGAACAATGTCTAACAAATAAAAAAAACCCTACACACTTGAAAGTTATGGAACAAAAATATAACCATCATTCTCAGCAGCGGAACAAATAACATCATTGCCCCCAACCCTAACAACAACATCCGTTTTTTACATATAAATATATATGTATAAAGTACATAAATATATACGCATAGTGCAGAGTACCTCACTTGTAAAATATGAGAAAAAAATAATTGAAGAAAAAAGCAACCATAAAAAATCATAGGTAGTCTTACAACCAACCCTCCAAACCACAATTCATAGCAAAAAAAAAACCATAGCATCACACTATCTTTTAAATTGAAGAAAGGAAAAAAAACGTCCAACAAATACCATTACATGCAGTAGTGCCACCAAATCATCATATATGTATGAGATGCGCACTACTGTCACATACATACACACACACATGCGACGCATCAATAAATAACAACAAATTACACTGTACAACCTTGTGACATTAAGTCGATGTATGTTTTTTTCTATGTACAGAGATAGAGTGAGAGAGAGCGCGAGTGAAATGGCACTGTGGAGGAGGAACAACAAGAGCATGAAATAAAAACAAAAACAACAAACATCAGCAACTAAAACCCATAGAGAATTCCATTACAATAAATATGTAAATGCATTGCATTGAGTTTGATGATAGATACACTTGTTTATAGAGCCCAAGGCAAAGCGTATTGATCTAATTTGTCATTTAGCTTTAGTCACAAAATTACATTTCTTTAGAATTTTGAAAAAAGAGCCACATTTAGATATGTACCCCATATAAATGTAGGATTTTTTTGAGAAGAATATGCTGTAAATTGACAGGCTCGTGTAGAAATTCTAAATTTGAAACGTCCTTATTTAAGGGTGCGTACATGAATAATTTTGAAAATAAAAAAAAGTTTTTTTTTTTCAAAAATACATTTTTTTCGATCGGAAGTGCCAAAGGAAATGTATGTAGACATTAACACTGAGCGACAAAATTCAGTTTTTTTTTCTCAATAATTACCAGGAAAATGATAATGAAAGATGAGCTAAAACAAGAAAAATAATATCAGTCGGTTTTGCCGACAGATGTATACCCCCTGCCTGGAGTTATGATTATTCAAACTCTTGACGCCTTTTTACGAAGTTCCGCAGCAGTTGGCAAATATTGCCAAATTCGTATCTGAACTAAGTCTGATTTTATTTATTTCAATGAAATATTTATTACAATGTGCCGTATTTGGACCATATCAAAGATGTATCAAATCGCCGACTTGTTTCGCAAGTTATGACAGATGTAACTATTGGGAATTGTGACCTTGTGTGGATCAGGTACTAGAAGGGGTTAACAGATATCTATCATCTTCACAACGGATTTTGTTTGGATGTGTAAAATGTGAAAAGAGTTGCTTTCTTTTTTTTTTTTTTTTCAAAACTTTAAACCCTTTGTGTGGGACGTACCAGAAGGAGTGCGCCGTATATACCATTTTCATAGCAGATTTTGTTTTGGCAAAAATAATGGCATGTGTGAAATAAGAAGGATTTTATAATCGTTTTGGCTACTCAAAAAATGTTGACTCTTTGTGGGGAAGGTATCAGAATACAGGGTGAGATGAAAAACCTGTAACCAACTTCAGACTGCTGTTATTTCTAAGCCACTCGTCCGACAGCTAATAAAATTATTCCAGTGACAGCAAGCGCATAATAGCCTTTTGGTGAGATTTTTCCAGAAAAAAAGTTATTCGTGATGGAATTCAAGCGTGATAGTGAGATTGCTTTATATTCGGCTGGAAAACCACAAGTGGCTATCGTTAGAGCACTCCAGCATTTAAATGTGAATAAATCTTTTGTGTCTCGTACCAACGCTCGTTTCCATGATACTGGTAGCGTAGCCCGGCGTCAAGGATGTGAACGGCAGAAAACAGCAACATCATCAGAAATGGTTCGAAAAGTTAAGAAGCGACTTGATAGAACCCCGCATCGCAGTGACCGAAAAATGGCTCGTGAGCAGAACATATCGCAATATTCCATTCGGCAAATACTGAGAAATGAGCTCGGGGTAAAGCCATTAAAATTCCAAAAAGTGCAAGAACTTACACCACAACAGAAAGAAAATATACTCAAAAGATCTAAAGAGTTATTTCGCTGGGCCGAAAATGGTGAACTGCCGAATTTGGTTTTCTCCCATGAGAAAACATTCGTTGTCCAGCATTTTGTAAAGAAACAAAATAAATCGTGTTTACTTGCCAAAGAGGTCAGCTGAAAAATGCGGTTGGTCACCAGAACTCAAGCGCCGGCCATGGTGATGGTGTGGGCCGTCATAACAGCCGATGGTCGCTTAATCGACCGTGGCATCAGAATAAATGCCGAATATTATCGCGAAAATATGCTGGAGGGCATGCAAACATTTTGGCCGCAGATCTTTGATATACCAACAGGACTCAGCATCATCGCACTCATTACACGGCACCCAAAAATGGTTACAAAATAAGGTTCCTTGCTTCATTTCCAGCGCACAATGGCCTCTAAAATCTCCGGATTCCAATCCGTTGGACTATTGTGTCCGAAGTATTTTGGAAAGCAAGGAAAAATACCAAAGTGTCGATCACATCAAGCAAGCGCCTCGCCGGGAATGGGCCAAAATACCACAGAGCAACATTCGGGCAGCGTGTGACGTGTGGTTTCGTTGGCCGTTTGAAGACCATAATTCGTGCCAAAAGGTGACCAATTCGAAAAAATCTAAACTTATGCTAAAATTTGATGCTTTTTCCGACATTTTTTTGCTTTCATTCAATAAAATTTAAAAACAAATGTAAAAATTTTGACCTTTGACTTTATTGCAGTTTTTTTTTTATCTCACCATGTATACCCTTTGTAGCCATATGGCTAAGGATATAAAAAAATGCAATTAACATTAACCAACCCAGTTAAGATTTCAACTCCAGATCCTTTTATGCTGGGCATTTGTTTTCACATTTAAAAACCCAACAAACAAAGCAATGAAAAATCAACAAAAAAATAAATAAGTTCATAAATTTGTGAAAAGTCATATTTTCCACACTCATGTTTTTTGTTTTCATTTTTTTTTTTTCGTTTTTCTATTTCAATTTTTTCCAACATCAGCCTATTCATAGACACGTTTCGTTACACATACTTATGGCCATATGGATGGCACTGTGTTCATGCACAAACATTGACTATTTTAAAGTGTCCTTCAAAAATATGCAGCTAAAAATGAATGGTGGCCGTGTTTTTGTTTTTTTTTTTTTTTTTTTTTTTTTGCTCGCTTGGGTTTTCGTTTTAAGAGGCTTTAATTAGAAAAATACTCGGTGAACTAAATTTGTGGCGTTGCCTGTGTTTGGATATTATACAAAAAAACTAAAAAAAACGACAAAATCATTTTTACAAATAGTACACAAATGTATGCGTATGTGTGTGTGTGTGAGTTCGTTCGTACATATATCACGTCTTTGCAAATGATAGCCCACTTACGGCGAAGCATTTGGCTACACAAGGGTATGAACAGCAGCAGAATGCTTCTTACTTGAATGGATAGTTGGATAGACGGATGGATGGTGGGACAGACGTGGCATTTCTTCATTTTTTTTTCCCGAAGTACAATTTTTTTTCTCTTCTACTTTTTTGTTTGCTTTCCTAGTGACATTGCTTTCACACATTCTCTGGCTAACTTGGAAATACATAGCAACGCCACCGACAACGCCACGCTAGTACTAGCTATTTAAAAAAACGACGACAGATTTTTTTTTAAACAACAAATTGAGTCATGAAGACAAATAGTGCAAAAATGCGAATACAAAAAAAAAAAAACAAAAAAACGAAGCACAACGACAACATGAAAATAGAATTAAATGAAAATAACAAGAGCACTCTAGTCGCAGCACAGCAGCAATCGGCAAATGCCAAGTGGAGGAACTAAACAAATTGAGCTACAACACCAACACAACAACTAAATAATGAAAATAATAAAAAAAAATAAAATATTGCAAAAATAAAAAAAAGGGAATTGAGAATTGCCATAAATTAAAACAGATCATTAGAGGAAATGGCAAAAGTGTTGGGTGATATGTGTGAGCAGATGTATGTGTGTGTGTCTGAGTGTAGGTATGCTGCTAAGGGGTGTCAAATAAATGTATCTGCAATTTAGACATTTCATTTGACTCTAGAATCGGGGAAATAAAAATAAAAACAAATTGTCAATTGTCAAATGGGGTACCAGCTGATACCCTTGTCACATAACACCTGTGGTGTTTGGAATATATATTTTTGGCACAAAAGAAAATGGGTTTCTGAGAAGTGGGATATGAAGCCAATATATTAACATAAGTTCACGCCTTCTTAAATTCGGATATTACTAATGGATTCCCCAGTAAAATGTTTTTTTACAAGGACTTCCAGACCAAAAATCCTTGATTTTGTGGGATATTTTTTGCAAGGAGCTCTTACTTAAAATTTTAGGTTTCTGAAAGGACTTTCAGGGTTTTTTTATACCCTACACCATACAGTGGTGAGGGTATTATATCTTGTGCATTTGTTTGTAAGATGGAGAAGGAAGCGAGATAGTCCCATATTTACTTTTGAGGATCTTCATAGAATCGCTTTCTAAGTCGATTTATAAATGTCAGCTCGTCTGTCCATGTATTTTTGTGAACAAAATGCAACTCGCATTATTATCCGATTGAGATGAAATTTTCCAAACAATATTTGTTTGGCCCAAGGACGAACCTTAAATTGGAGAGAATCGGTTCAAATTTAGATATATATAACTTCAACCGATTTCGGATTAATTGTGCACCAAATGTCCTATATCAGTCCAAATAACCCGAATTTTGGCACATCCGACCGAATTTAGTCTAGAAGTTACAAATTTGGTGAAAATCGGTTCAGATATACCTATAGGCCCCATATTATATCTTCAACTGATTTCGGATTAATTCTGCACCAAATAGCCTATATCAGTCCAAATAACCCGAATTTTGGCACATCCGACCGAATTTAGTCTAGAAGTTTCATTGGTACTAGATTACTAGATTTGGTACTAGATATCAGATACAGCCCAGAAACATATCTGCTAAATTTTATCAAGGTTGGTTCAGAAGTGAATATAGCTCCCATATATATCTTTAACCGATTTCGGGTTAATTCTGCTCCAAATGGCCTATATCAGTCCAAATGACCTTAACTTTGGCACTTCCGACCTAACTCAGTCTAAAAGCATGTACTTCAAATTTGGTGAAAATCGATTCAGATATAGTTATAGCTCCCGTAATGTATAATTCATCCAATATGGGGGGTTTAAGTTCCTCATATTCGTCATGTGCACCCCACGAGAATGATATTTGGTACCAGATATCCTTTTGCCAAATTTTATAGAGATCGCCTCAGATTTGGATTGCTTCAATATATATATATCCTTGCTTGCGATTTCAGGTTTATTGTGCAAGTAATGGCTAATATTAGCTCTAATGGAGTGAATTTCGGCTTTTTGTTACTGGTTTTTGTTGAGTTCTCAAACCTCAGGAATCGTGGATATCTGAGCAAAATTGTTTGTTTAAAACTGATAACGGATTTTTGAATTTTTTTTTTTCAAGGCCTTCTAGGCATTTTTCAATTAGGATTTTTTCAAAAACTTCTTGGAAGAAAGTTTGGATTGTGTGGGGAAATTTTGTAGGCACCTCAATGTTTGTCTAATTTTACCAAAAAATTTCAAAACCAAAAACCTTAACTCTTGGATTTTTTAAGAATATCTTTCTAGTGGATTTTTATAAAAAATTTTATTATTAAAAACAAGCAAAAATGATGTAAGTTCGGCCGGGCCGATCTTTGAATACCCTCCGCCATTTGGAACGAATTTGGAAATTTTCAAAAAAAAATCAAATCAAATTCGTCAAAAATTCTATTAAAATTTTAAAAATACCGAATGTAGCCGTTATTTTAGGGTCTATACGACGACGTGGACCTGCATAGGTACCTTTTGTCATAAGCCATTACAAAATTCAAATGCAAAACTTGAAAAAAATTTGGCGGATAATGTCGCTAAAATTATAAAAATATCCATTACAAACTTCAAATACGAAATTTGAAAGAATTTCGGCGAAAAATGTCGCCAAAATCATCAAAATATCGAATATCAAGAGGTACCGTTATATGGGGGCTATACGAAGATGTCGACCTGCACAGACAATTTTCTGTCATAGTCTGTAGTATTCATTACGAACTTCAAATACAAAATTTGAAACAATTCCGGTGAATAATGTCGCTAAAAATATTAAAATACCGAAAAAAGGGAGGTACCAGGAGGCTCTAACAAAACATGGACCTACATAACTCATTTTCAATACCAAAAGTCCTGCAGACATAATACGCATTTAAATAAAATTTTATGAACCTACTTCATTTCGTTCGGAAGCTAGAGTGATTTCCACAGACGGACGGACATCGCTAAATCGACATTGAATTTTATGCTGATGAAGGATATATATCTATACTTCGTGGGGTCTACAATATATATTTCGAGGTGTTACAAACGGAATGACATCCTTAATATACCCTTTATACTATGGTGGAGGGTACCAAAATAAATATTAAAATAATTAAAAATATATTTTTAGGGATTTACAGACTAAAACGGCAGCCTCTATGTTTTGCCATTCAAGATCTTCCTGACCAAAAATCTAACCTCGGTTTATTTAAACCTCTCCAAAATTTTCGGATTTTTATTTAACATATTTTCAGCGATTTCCTGGAGTAAAATTATGGATTTTTAAATGGTCGGTAAGCTGAGGGCTGTTACCTTCAACCTAATTTCAATAAAAATTTAATCCTTTTTCCAAGCCACATCTGATGCTGATGCCTGTGACGAATGCCTCTTATTCTTTCCATGCTTTTTCTTTACCTCTTTACATTCCGTCCTTCAACATATGTCAGTATATAGTATATATCTATACATACATTTACTTTATTGTCGACCCAGATAATCTTTTTTTTATTTTATTTTCCTTAAATTTCCTTTTTGTTTACCATGAAACGCAACAAAAAAATAGAAACTTTCCTCTTTCGTTCCGACAATAACAATAAGAAGGATCCCCTTAGAAAACCATTGGAAAAATATTCAAATTTCCTTTTTTTCTGTATTTTTTCATTTTCATTCTAAGAAAGTTTTGCAACTTTTAAGTAGTTCCAACAATATGGACCTTTTTTTCCTAAGTATGGGCAATTTTCCATATCGTCAATGGAAAAAATACAACAACAACTTTAAAGAACAAAAAAAAAGAAAAACTTGCTTAAGCCAAAGTTAATGCCTTGGAAATTGATGGGTAATGATTTTGGTGTGGTTGAGATTTGAGATGGGAGGTTCTAAACCGAGTAAACTGAAAATTTATTGTAGTTGTTGCAAAAAAAAGATTAACTTGGGAAAGTTTAAGAACATCTAAGATATGAGGAAGCAGAATGCCATAAATCAATGGAAAGTATTCAAATTTTTGGATTTTTAATTTCAAATCATAAAGAATGGTCCATCAATAGATGTTTGTGTGTTATTTTCTAAAGACTCAAGTTTTTCATACAAATTTTAAATTTATTGAATTTTTTGTCTAAAAAAAGAGAGAGACAGAGATAAAAAACACATCTGTCAAAATGATTTGTTAGCCATTAGCCAGTGATTATGATTTGTTGTTTTAAAAATCTATGTTGAACGGAATTTCCATTTAGTTCAAAGTCAGGCGTCACAAAATCTAAAAACTTATTCATTTCACGATAGATATACATATCGATGTGTGTATGTATGTAGCTATCGGTTGTGTTTTGTGTGGGTGCAAAATGTGTATTAAGATTTCACAATTTCCCAAAATTAAAAACTAACAAATGTTTGTTTGTAACGTCACTATTGATATGGATGGAGGTGTGGGTGTGTACCGTGTAAACAATAAGTCAATAATGATGGCTAACAAAAAAAATAAAAGATTTATTTGTTTGTGCCAAAGATAGGGAAGACTGAGAAATTTTTTTCAAAAATAAATAAATAAACCACAACAAAAATTATAATTTTATTTTAATAAATTTTGAAATAACCTAGAGAAGGCCTGTAACAGGTCTTTGCTTTCCATACGACCTGCAGTAATAAATCGGAGACCTTTGTAGAAAAATTTTTTATGATAAGAAAATTAATGGCCTTCTCTATATAAAAGACCTTGAAAAAGTCTTGTTTCTATGGAATACCTACTTATAGCACTTTTTTCCACAGTGCTACGTACAAAGGCGAACTTCAATACAATGATGTGTTTTTTTTTTTTTTTTTTTTTTTTTTGAGAAGATTCCTTTATGGTGAGATCATTCACTGACCCTTTTATAAGGACCTCCTGACCAATAATTTTTAGATTTTTTTAAAGGGCTTCCAGACCAAAATTTTTTAAAATTTTTTAAATTTTGATTAAAGGGACAAGCACCTCCCAAAAAATTTATATTTTGTGGGATTTTTTTACAGCGTCATCCTGATATAAAATTTGAATTTTTTTTACCTGGAAATCCTGGACGAGAAACGTGTTAAAAGGGCGTTATGTTCATTTTTTTTTTTTTTAATTTTGTCATCTAAAAGGTACTGCAGCTCAAAAATCTCAGATTTTTTGAAGAAGATGTTTACAGGTCATATTAGATTTTATCAAAAAAAGTTAGCCCAATAAAAAAACTTCACAGGGTTTTTTCTTGAGAACATTTTTTAAAGGTCTTCTTTCTATAAAAAAAACCTTTCCTAAAAAATCATATCAACTGAATTTAGAAAAGTATTCTAAGGACTGTATTCTTAGCAAAATTTTAAAAGCTATTTTTTTACAGAAATCCTTTGTATAGAAGAACTTCAGAAGTTGTGATTTCATTTGAAATCTTTCTATGACAGTCTTCTGAGAGGCCAACATTTTTAGAAAACTTTTGAAAAGTCTTTTCCATAGAAAACCTTGGACAATTTTTTGTGACTTAAAGACGTTCGGAAGGTCTTATATATTTTGAAGGCTTTTTCAATCGTTCCTTCTATGGCAGCATTACGATGATTTTTTTTTCTGTAGAAGATCTCTAAAAATCGTCTTTCCATAGAAAACCTTTAAGAAGTCTTGTAGCCACCGAAAACTTTTGTAAATCGAAGAAAATTGTAAAGTCTTATATTACTTATAGACCTTTCCCAGCTCTTCTTTCTTGCAAAGATTTTTTAGAAAACCTTTTGAAAATAGTCGTTTTTTATGAGGGCTTATTTAATTTGAAAGTCTTTCAGGATCTTCTTTCTATGGCAGCCTTGGCGGTGATTTTTTCATAAAGATCTTTTGAAAATCGCCGACATTTAGAAGATCTTGTAGCAACAGAAAATTTCAGGCAATAGAATCCTTTTGAAAGTTCTGATTTAATTTTGAAGGCATTTCTCTGATCTTCTTTCTATGGCAGTCTTGCCAAGAGTTTTTTTCTTCGTTGAAAATTGTTTTTAGAAAAGAAGAAGAAACCAGAAAATGTTGGTAAACATTTTTACAAGAACTTATTGAATTTGCAGACCCCTCCCAAAATTTCATTGCTTTAGCGAGGACTTTTTCTGCGGAATACCTTTCGAAACTTGGTTTTCAGTAGAAAACCTTTAGGACATATTTTAGCCAAGGAGTAACTTTTGGGAGTTTTTTCTGTCTTCTTTTTTTCTTTCTATGGCAGATTTGGCGGAGATTTTTTATAGAAAATCTTTTCAGGGAAAAAGAAGAAGATCTTGTAGCAACAAAAAATTTCAGGAATAGAATCCTTTTGAAAGTTCTGATTTCATTTGAAGGCATTTCTCAGTCTTGCCAAGAGTTTTTTTCATTGAAAATTGTTTTTAGAAAAGAAAAAATAACAAGAAAATTTTGGAAAACATTTTTACATGGACTTCATGGAATATGCAGGCCCTCCCAGAATTTCTTTCTATGGTAGCCTTAGCGAGGACTTTTTCTACTGAAGACCTTTCGAAAATTGGGTTTCAGTAGAAGACCTTTAGGTCACGCAGTTACTTTTTGAAGTTTTTTCTATATGTAAAATAAATGTAAAATAACTTCTATCCACGGGAGGTCTTTTGGAGCCCTCGATCCGTAGAAGACTTTTAGGAGATTTTCTATACAAAGAAGTCTTTAATCTGGGTTTTATATCCCTTTAGGAGCTCCTTTATTTCTCGATGATCTTAGGTAGTATTCTATCCATGGAAGAATATAGGCCCCCTATCCATAAATGTCCCCACGAGGTTTTTTATTCATAGCATATCCTGAGGAGGTCCTATAGAATGGTTTTAAGAAGTCTTAGATTCATATAAAACCTGGAGTAAATGAAACGTCTTCCATCTAGAACAAACCTTTTAAAGGTCTTTTAAAAATATAAAATCTCAAGGAGTTTCTCTAGGAGGTTCTCTAACCATAAAGGAATTTCAACAATCCCCTAAAAAAGAAGCCTAGGCATCCGATAGGAGAAAATATTTTCATAGAAAGTTGTCACAAAATCTTCCCTTTCTTTATCCATAGGAGTCACTGAGCATGCTTTTAACCATAAAAGGCATTTAGTAGATAATTTTCGTATAGAGAATCTTGAGAATCTATAGTCTACTATTATTAATTTTTTTTATTAATCATTTGAAATGAAACCTTTTTTAAGGAACTCTTTCCTTAGAAGACAATCAATTATTAGCTGCTTTTTCCCTCTATGTAAGCTCTGCGGAGAGACTATTTTTAACGAAAGCCCTTCTTAAGGGTTCCATCAGGGGAAAGCCTTCGGACGCCCTTTATTCTCTCATTTATCAATAGAATAAAAGTTACTAAGAAGGTAATTTTTGTACAGAAGACCTTTATGAGGTCTACAATGTATATTGATCCTTTAAGATCCTTTCCTTAGAAGACAATCAATCTGTGGCAGGCTTTTTTCCTCCTTTTGAGATACTTTTTTATGGGAGCCATTATTTTAGGGTTCAATCCTGGGAAGGCCTTCGGACGATCTTTTTTCTCTCATTTATCAGTAGAATAAAAGTCACTAAGAAGGTAATTTTTGTATAGAAGCTTTTTATAAGGCCTTTAAGATCAGTAATTTATGAGGACATCTTTTCTTAGTAGACAATTAATCTGTGGCAGGCTTTTTTCCTCTTTGGAAATCCTTTTGGAGACAGTTTTTTATGGGAGCGATTTTTTAGGGTACAATCCTTAGAAGGCCCTGCGGAAGCATTTTTTTTAAACATTAACAAATTATACTAAAAATAATATTTAAAATAAGTTTACATTTATTTTATCTGATCCCATGAAATAACAGACCTTCAAATATAGAGCAAAATACCTGCGGTCAATTATTGTGTCATCCATGAAGTGTTGGAATTTTTTGCTATTGATACCTATCGAGCAGACTGTCAGTCTGCCTGTCATGGCTCATTGGCATTTTGAAATGACGGTGAATGATTACTAACGCCACGGTGGCGTAAAAAAATTTAAATTTCTCTCCAAACCTCGCTTACGCTCGCCCACTATGTTACTCTATGTGTTCTACATAGGTATATGTATTTACAAAGCACACGAGCGTCTATGTATGTATCTAGCCCAGTTCTAGTTTGCAGAGAAGAGAAGAATAGAAACGTTAAGGAAAATCCTTACACCTTTCTATTGCCACTATTGCAAAACGCAGTAGCAACAATAATAACCAATGAAAAACGGTTATGGAAAGGGAAATAGTTTTTCATTTTTTTTTTTTTTTTTTGTTAAAGTGGGTCAAAGAATAAGAAAAACGACCAGAAGTATGAAAAACACACACACATTTTGCTTATAACGCACATAATGTTATGTTGTTTGCGGAATAAAATCATATACAAATACCAACACATGGTACATTATGTATGTATGTATGTATGTGAGTAAATCAGCATAGTAATATGCTATCATGTTTTCCTTTTTTGTTTCACTTGTTGTTGTTGTTGTTTTTTTTTTACCATGTATAGCTGGGGTTAACATTTTGCCATACTGCCACACATAGAATAAGGTATTTGGGTTAACACTGTCTTTTGTGCAAAATGAAGGTAAGTTTTTCTAAGGGTTTTCATTGTGACCTATGAGATTTTTTCTGTTGTTGCTGTGTTTTTGTTTGCAAAATGATTTACTTAACCGGTTTGTTGTTGCTGTTCGCATTTAACATAATCGCTGTTAGCCCCATTATTTTCAAGGCGAAATGAAGGGGTGGTTAGATGGAGGTATGGATGGAGGATGGTCCGATAGGTGGGTGTGTATTTGCACTTGGTAGAAGTGGAAGTGTTGGTGAAAGCAAATAGCAAACTGTAAGTATGATATTTACTATGGAGACGATAAGGATGTTATTTTTTTCAGAGGATGTGTCAGATGAGGTACAGGCACATCATCTGCTGCATATTGCCACAAATTAATTCGACAACATTTTTGTACGAAAAAAGATGCTACTAAGATAAAATTGAAATATTTATGTGTGTAAAATTACAAAAAAGAAATGAAACGAATGCCAAAAAATATTAGACAGATTATAAGGACAATAGTGCGTATGATTGATGGCAGTACTCATACGACGCATAGTCATAAAAATCAAAAGAACTAGGTGTTTCACTGCATTATTTGAGACCAAGACCAAGGAGAAAAAATAAATTTTATAAGTAATTGAAATTCAACTGTTCCATTGGATCGATTTTTTTTTTTTTTTTTTTTTTTTTTGGCCGAACGTCAAATTTAATGGGAGTAGAACTATTATTACATTATAGAACCCACAGACACATAAGAAACATATATTTACGACTAGATGTTTTAACCTCCACTAGAAAAAATCCTTTTTCTTGAAAATCCATAAAAACATGTCAAAAAACTGTAAATTCGGTTCAAACTTTGAATACCATCCACCATATGGAACGAATTTTCGCAATTTTCAAAAAAAAAATCCACTACAAAAAAATCCCTTTTCTGGGAAATAATCAATTAAAACAAGTAAAAATCTGTAAGTTCGATTCGAACTTTTAAACAATTTGGCAATTTTCAAAAAAAAAAAAAAAAACACAATATCCGTTAAAAATTTTATTAAAATCTTAAAAATACCGAATATAACCGTTATAAGTCTATACGACGACGTGGACCTGCATAGGCTTATTTTGTCATAAGCCATTACAAAATTCAAATGGGAAACTTGAAAAAATCCCGCTAAAATCATTAAAATACCGAATATCGGGAGGTACCATTATATGGGAGCTATACCAAAACGTGGACCTGCACAGACAATTTTTTGTCTTAGGTTGTAGTATTTATTACGAACTTCAAATACCAAATTTCAAACAATTCCGGTGAATAATGTCGCTAAAATCACCAAAATACCGAAAATAGGGAGGTACCATTATATGGGGGCTATACCTAAACGTGGACCTACCTGGCCCATTTTCAATACCAAAAGTCCTGCAGACATAATATACATTTGAGTAAAATTTTATCAACCTACTTTATTTCGTTCGGAAGCTAGATTGATTTCCACAGACGGACAGATGAACAAACGGACGGGCATCGCTAAACCGACATAGAGTTTTATGCCGACAAACTGACTTTGTGGGGTTTGAAATGTATATTTCGAGTTGTTAAAAACGGAATGACAAACTTAATATACCCTCCATACTATGGCGGAGGGTATAAAAAGATTATCAACAGATAATTCTAATATTCAGCACAGGTGACGTATGATAAATGACATTGCTAATACGACAATTAAATATGCAAATAAACTAAGGCGAAAAGAGCTACCTTTCAATTTTAAGGACAGATTTTTATATACATAACCATAACAATGCATATACATTTTGGCCGATTTCGAAATAATGTATTTGGCTTCCCCTAAGAATATAGGGAATCATGATTAACAACATCTTCCAATTCCCTTTGCTTGCTGCAATAATAAATTGCTCGGTGTTTAAAAATAATTAATTAAAATATGCATAAATTATTAATATACACAGCATATGGGACGTATGACAAATGGCATTGCTAATAGGACAATTAAAAATGCAAATGTGATAGAACATTGATTCTACAAAATAATACCAATCGGAAGACTAATGACCAGACCAATTGGACCAGACTTAAAGCATGAGCGTCAAGATATATATATTTTTTTTTGTTCTTCTGAATTTTAAAATTTCACCAAAATATTATTCGCATTAAATTCTGCGAATATTGTTTTGGATTTTCAAACATGGAAATAATTTATAAAATTTCCAGGAAAAGAAAATGGTTCAACTATTTGCCCAGTGACGTATATGTTATGTTGTTAATCATACGCAAAATATAAGGTATGAGGTATGTTTTGTGTTCGCTCCAGTTTATATTAATCAAAATTTTGACCCTATGTGGAGGAGGTACCAGAAGGAATCGGATGTTATGTTTTATGAGCTTCATGGATATTCAAAATCTTGACCCCCTCTTCGTAGGGAAGGTACAAGAAGGAGTTAACCAATATATTCCATCTTCACACCAGACTGTGAAAAAACTGCAACCAACTTCAGACGGCTGTCAATTCTAAGCCACTCGTCCGAGAGCTGTTAAATTATTCCAATGACAGGTAATTATATTTTTTACTAGCGTACAAAAGCATTTTGGTGAGAATTTTCACCAGAAAATAAGTTATTCGTGATGGAATTCAAGCGTGATAGAATGATTTCTTTATATTTGGCTGGAACATCACAAGTAGCTATCGTTAGAGCACTCCAGCATTTAAATGTGAATTAAGCTTTTGTGTCTCGTACCATCGCTCTTTACCTTGATACTGGTAGCCTAGCCCGACGTCACGGAAGTGGACGAAAGAAAACAGTAACATCAGCAGAAAAGGTTCGAAAAGTAAGGAAGTAGACTTGATCGAAATCCGCGTCGAAGTGACCGAAAAATGGCTCGTGAGCTAAACATATTGCGATATTCCATTCGGCAAATATTAAAAAATGAGTTTGGGGTAAAGCCATTGAAATACCAAAGAGGACAAGAACTTACACCGCAACAGAGAGAAAACAGAACTCAAAAGAGTTAAAGAGTAGCTACGCTTGGCCGAAAGTGGTGAACTGCCGAATTTGGTCTTCTCCGATGTGAAAACATTCGTTGTCCAGCAGTTTGTAAACAAACAAAATGATTGTGTTTTTATTACGCAAAGAGGTCAGCTGAAATGTGCACCTTCGGTTGGCTAGCGGTATTCAAGTGCCGGCCATGGTGACGGTTTGGGCCGCCATAACAGCCGATGGCGGCAGTGGCATCAGAATAAATGCCGAATATTATCGCAAAAATATTCTGGAGGGTGTTAAAAGCCTTGGGCACGCAAACATTTTGGCCGCAGACCTTGGACATGCCAACAGGACTCAGCACCATCGCACATCAAGCAAGCGCTTCGCCGGGAATGAGCCAAAATACCGCAGAGCAACATTCGGGCAGCGTGTGACGATTTCCTTGGCCGTTTTAAGGCCATAATTCTTGCCAAAGGCGACCATTCGAACAAATCTAGACTTATTCTAAAATTTGATGCTATTTCCGACATTTTTTGCTTTCTTTTAATAAAATTAAAAGATAATGTAAAAATTATGGCGTTTGAGTTTGTTGCAGTTTTTTTACCTCACCCTGTAGACTAAGATTTATTACAATTAACTCCCCAATTACCATTACGCATTTATTTCCCATCCATCCCATTGAACCCATGGTGCGTATGTTCTTAATTACTCATACGTCACATGGCATGAAATGATTAGTGGCGTATGAAAATAAATAAAAATTTAAGAAATTTCTGATGGTAGAAAATTTTGGAAAACCTTGATAAGCGAACATTCCCACAAACATATAGAACTTAATAAAACGTTTGATGTTATGATATTTCACGGAAGATTTATGATTTTTTTTTTTTAAAATTTCGAGTTACACGCTTAATTTAACGTTGGTGATGTTAATTTTATTTATAATTTGTTTTAATGTTTTTTTTTTAATATTTGATGGCATTGTTTGATGTGGCATTTTATTGTTGAGATGTTGAATGATTTTATTTATTTATTTATTTATTATTATTTTTATTTTATATTTTTTTATGTAATGTTGATGTTGCTTAAAGTGGTTGAGATGGTGTTGGTGGTGGTGCTGGTTGATGACCGATGAGTAGAGAGAGAAAGAGAGAAAAAGCGTTGATGAGATAACAACATTTTCAAAGACAGACAATAAAACTGAGAAGAATTTCCTCTTCCTTTCTTGTCTCTTACTTTCTTATCAACATTTATTTGTTTAAAACTCACCAAAACACAAACAGGATTTATAGGGAGATGTTGAGCCGCCTTCATGTTGATGTTGTTGCTGATGATGCTGCTGCTGATGTTGATGCTGCTGATGGTGATATTGCTGATGCTGTTGAGACTGAGATTGTTGCTCTTGCTGCTGCTGAGGTGATATTGGATTTGCCAATGTGGTAACGGTGGACACCGACGTAGCCGTACTCGACGATGATCCGCTCATATTATTGCCCATGTTAGGGCCATTATTATTATTGTTGTTATTATTATTATTGTTATGATTCAAATGGTTGTTGGCATTGTTGTTATTCGTTGCGGAGTTATGGTTGCCCAACACCAAGGTTGTATTGTTGCTGGAGCCCATCATGGTTGCAACTGATGTTGCCGATGAAGTGCCGGATGTGGATGACGATGTTGGCCCAATCACAGCTGTTTGTGCTAAGTTTTGTTGCTGTTGTTGTTGTTGTTGCGAATCCATCTGTATATTTAAATTGGATAAATGCTGAGAGGTTTGATATAAATTATTTTCTAATGATTGTTGTTGTTGTAGTTGGTGGTGGTTGTTGTTGTTGTTGTGGTGGTGATTGAGATGATTACTCGTGTTGGAGAGGGAATGTTGCATTGAGGCCTGATGTTGTTGTGGATTGCTTTGTTGCCCATACAGCTCATACAGCCTTGGCATGTTTGCTGGGGAACTTGGTCCACCCTGATGCTGGTTTGTTGTTGCTTCTGTATACTGCTGCTGTAGTGGTTTATAAAAATGATTATACAAATGATTGGAATTTAAGGAACTTGGCGATGAGGAGGCCGATGAATTGTTTTCAGACTTTGAATTCCGATGTTGTTGGTTGTCAAACATCATCATTTGTTTGGTGGTGGGGAAGAATCCTTCCATAGTTTGTTGATGAAAATCCAGATTATTTGGCAGTTGTTGTTGTTGTTGTCGATAACCACTATTCGTCGTCGCCGTCGTCGTCGTTGTGGAGGAGTTGGGTGATGGTGTCTGTGAATTTTGATGTTCTGGGTGTTGATGATGATTGTGATGTGTTGTTGTTGTTGTTGTGCCATTGTTGGCATAAAAATCCATATGCTCCAAAAACTGTTGGGCCATGGTGGAGCCTCCAATTAAATCGAAGGCATTTGTCATGAGACTTTCGCTAAGGGCATTTATTTGTGACATTTTTTCTCGTTTTTTTTTTTTTTTTGTGGACGTTGTGTTTTGTGAATCAGGAAGAGCTTTCCAGCTATCTTTTGTTCAGTCTTGTCAAATAATTTGTAGGTTTTGGAGATTTTTTTTCTTCTCTTTTGTTTGTTTTTGTTGTTCTTTATGGGGGAAATGGAAATTGGAAAATTATCACATTTACAGTTGCTTGGATGGTTGTTGGTCGGTTGGTTGGTTGAATGGACGTTTTGTTATATCCTTGAATTATCTGTAGGCATCTCTTTTATTTCTCTCTCCTTCTACTGCTCTCTTGCTGTGCTCGATGTTTATAAACATTGTTTATCAACATTTGCCGGATCTTTTGGGGATGGGGGATTTTTTCATTTCAATTCATTTTTCAAATTCAATTTTATTGCAAATGGGCCAATTCATTTGTTTTTTGTTAGATAATTTGTTAAGGTTTTTGGTATTTCGGTTTTTTTTTGTGGCAAAGAAACCATAAAAAAAGAAAGATAAAAAAGAAATTTATTAATTTAGATTTCTAGTTAAGGTCTATGAGAGAGAGAAAAAAATACGATTTGTTAAGTTTTTGGATTGCTGATTTTTTTTTTCTTAGTTTTGTTTATAAACAATGTTGATGGGAGCTTGAAGTGGAAAAGTTGCTCGTTTTTTTTTGGAAGATGATGAAGAACAAGTGTTGTTATTTTTCCAAAAAAAGATTCTGGACGATTTCTTTGACTTGTTTTTCGTTAGAAAAAAATGGTTAATTTTTTGTTTTCGAGGTGGCTGAAGGTGGTGGTGGTGGTGTTGATTATTTTTTAGTAGTAGTAGTAGTAGTGGTGTAAGTAATAGTAGTAGTAATAATATTTGTGGTGGTGTAGTAGGCGACAACAACAACAACGACAAGATGATGTATATATTTCATATAAAAATAATATATATAAATTATGATTTTTTGGTTTATTATATATTTATATATAGCAACAGCAGCAGCAAATCATAGAGTTCCCCAGCAAAAGAAAATGTATTTTTGGTGCTTTCCACTGATGATGAGTTCCAAAAGTTCGGGGAGTTCAAATATGTTTGAGGGGGGAGAGGAAAGGAGTAGTGGTGATTGTGGAGTTGGTGGTTGATGTGGAATGGTTGGATGATCCAATGGGTTTTTTTTTTTTTTTTTTGGATTAGAGATGCCTTGTTGTAAGGAGTAAGGATATGGAACCAGCCATTGAGGGTTAGATGGTATGGTAAATGATTTTCCGTATGATATTTTTCTTGCGTTCTTAAATATGGCACACAACATCCAAGGTTAATATATTAAGTTTTTACAACATTAAACAACCATTTTATTTTTTTCTTTCTTTCAAATCCATTTATGATGACAACATGATGAAATGCATGGTAGTGGTGGTGGTGGGTAGAAGGAGGTAGGCGTTTTACAACAACAACAATGCAATATTATTTCTTTGTAATAATTTACCCTTTGATTTGTTATGGGCCAGTTGTTAAAGCTGCTACAAAATGATGCTGATGCTGATACTGGTTGTGGTGTTGGTGTTGGTGGCGGTGCTGATGATATTACGGCTGGTGCTCGAATTTGGCTGGCCACCTTGATGATGTTGTTGTTGTTGGAGTTGGGCAGATGCAAGAGAACAAAAACGTTGTTGCTAGCCTTAACGTTGTAATGTTGTTGTAATTTTTATTTATTTTTCTTCGCTTTTTTTTTCTTAATTTTTGCTGTGGATAATTTTATAGAGATCTTCTGGGGAGGGCGTAATGTTATTGAATTTTTTATATTTTGTATATTTTGATTTTTTCTATTTTTGATTTTTGTTTAGATGTCTGCACTTGTTTTTTTTTTTTTCTCGCTTGTTTTGGGATGTCAAAAAGCTTGGCAAATGACGTTTATGGGGTTTTGTAAACACTGCAGGCAGGTATTTTTTTTGTAGATGAAAATTTCGCTTGATTTGTGGCCTTTAAATATTTAATATCACAACATGTTTGTTTTTACAAGATGTTTGAGTTTTCTTTGATGTACCAATATTTGGTTAACTTTTTTATCACAATTTCTTTTTTTTTTAATATATATTTTTTTTCATTTAATACATTTGTGGGAATGTTGCTAGATTTCGGGAAAAATATATATATTATAATTAAATAAAACAAAAAAATAAATATATAGATACAAAAATATTGGTCCATAAGAATTGTATTGAAACCGAAACCGTTAAAAATATTTATTTTTTTATTTTATAAATTTTACAATTTTATTTTTTTTTTAAATTTTTATTTTTAATTTATTACTTTATTCAATATTATTTTTTCGACGCATTCACGGTTGATATCTAGCGCCACATATATCGACGTTGCTCTTCCGTTTAAGCTACAACAACAACTAAACACAAATTGTATCATCGAAACCCGGCTCAGAGCCAACCGCTTTGGTTGTCTAGCGTCGTTAATGCCAACATTTAAATATTATCAATTTAAATGTGAACTGATGATGATCAGATTGGTTTTAAACTTGACAACAATTTTAGCCAAGGGTGTGTGAGAGCGAGTGTGTGTGTGTGTGTGACCAGTCTCGTGTGTATTGTTAATATTATTTTAATTCGCTTTTTTGTGGCTATCATCTTTTATTGCTATTTTTTATTTTTTTATTTCATGAATTATTATTGTCCAAATGACAAAATAATAATAATACATCGCGCATCATTATTTTTATTGTTATACAATATTGAATCCACAAGGAATTCGATAATAACACTGGGCAACAAAAAAAAAAACAAATAATTAATGGAGATATACAACAGATTATGAAAAGACATGTATACCGGCTTTTTGAAAGTTTTCATCGCATCTAACTAGGTTTCAACTAAGAACCCCAAACTTTTTTGCGTTTTTGATGAGTTCTATTAGGTCCACATGAAATTTCCTCCAACCCTGACTGCCTATCGTACAGTGAAAGTTTAAGAGAACTTCCAACGATTTGGGGAAAAAAGTAGAAAATCTTTAAGAAATAACAAAAGTTTTTTAATTAAAAAAACTGATGATATTTTTTCATGGTAAATTTTGAATTAACAAATTTTTTTTTGTTCAGAGACTTTCAATGAAATTTGATGTAGAATAATTCTTCCTTTAAAACTTTCCCCAAAAAATGAAAAATTAGGGGAAATTTTGTCTCGTATTGGAAACTGCTTAAATTTACAGTAAAAAATACAAACACACCATTTTCACTTATAGTCCATACATTTCGAATGTAATTTTCTTGAAAACCATTGAACCTAGATATACTGTTTATTCTGAAAATTAAAGTAAAATTATGTGTAGAACACTTTTTACTTTGATGTTTTCCTCGAAAAATGAAGAATTAAGGGAGATTTTGGCTTAAAATAAAAAACTTGTTAAATTTGCATAAAAACGTAAATATGTAATTTTCGCATGTAATACATAAATTTCAAATGTAATTTCCGAAGAACCTGTTCAACCTAGAAAGATAGTCTATTTGGAAATTAATCATGAAATTTTGTGCAGAATATTTTTTCTTTTGACACCTTGCGTCTAAACTGAAACTGTATGTGACATTCAGGCGCCAACTCGAAAAAAGTCCGAGGAAAAATTGATCCAAAAAAATTGGGGAATATTTTCGCTGCTCTTTGGGAATAATTATGCCATTATTTTATTGATATACCATAAAAATAGAGATTTCTTTTCGTTGGTGACCTATAGTGAAATTTGATAAGGAATATTTTTGACTTTCATAAAACTCTTCTAAAATGATGCCTTTTTGGAGATTTTAGCACAAATTCAAACCAAGTACAGGTTTTAACCTCTAAATATCTCTTTAAGATCAAAAAACTGCAACCAATTTCAGACTGCTGCCATTTCTAAGCCACTCGTCCGATAGCTGTTAAAATTATTCCAGTGACAGCTCATTATATTGTTTACAAGCGTACAAAAGCATTTTGGTGAGAATTTTCAAGAAAAAAAGTTATTCGTGATGGAATTCAAACGTGATAGTGTGATTTCTTTATATTCAGCTGGAAAACCACAAGCGGCCATCGTTAAGGCACTCCAGCATTTAAATGTGAATAAATCTTTGTGTTTCGTACCAACGTTCGTGACCGTAATACTCGTAGCGTAGCCCGACCTCAAGGAAGTGGACGGAAGAAAACAGTAACATCAGCAGAAATGGTTCGAAAAGTAAAGAAACGACTAGATCAAAACCCGCGTCGCAGTGGCCGACAAAATAGCTCGTGCGCTGAATATATAGTAATATTCGGCAAATATTGAAAAATGAGCTCGGGATAAAGCCTTTGAAATTTCAAAAAGTGCAAGAACTTACACCGCATCGGAAAGAAACTACACTCAAAATAGCTAAAAATTTTCTGCGCTTGGCTAAAAGTGGTGAACTGCCGAATTTGTTTTTCTCCGATGAGAAAGCAGTTTATAAACAAACAAAATGGAAATTAGCACCTTCGGTTGGTCACCAGAACTCAAGCGCCGGCCATGGTGAACGCCATAACAGCCGACGGTCGCTCTTCGCTGGTATTAATCGAAAAATTTGAATTTTGTTGCACAGTGTTATAAAAATGACAACAAAAAAGTATCAGTACTACAGACAGAAAATTGAGAATGAATGACAAAAATCCAACATGACGTTTGTTTTGTAGCAGATTTTTAATTCAACATTTTATAAGAATCCGAAAAAATATCAATATGGCAACCCAGTTTCAAATAGACAGAATTTTTTGTTGAGAAAAAATGGAGTATAAAGAAGTTGAAAGAGCCTGATCTCCTATTGGACACATTTCCTTACCACCGTTCCAAAAATATTCTTAATCTTTGAAATGCATCCAAAAATGCATTTATTTTCCCATTTTAAAATTCCAACAAAATTTGAATCCCTCCAACCCCACTCCATCATTCAATAGAAACCTTCCGAAAAAAACAAGCCCCATATTTAATCGAATTTAAATTTGTAATTAAAAAAAACAAGAATATTTTATTGCTCTGCTCCAATGATTATAGAAATTATTTACCTTGACATTTTTTTTATTTTTTTTTAAGTGGATGGCTTATCAATTTATAATAAAAGCAATTATACAGCAGAATGAAATTTAAATTTTTTTTAGTCATTTATTTATATATTTTTGGTTTTTTTGGTTTGTTATCAGTTAATCATAGAACTAAAATGGAACAGAACTCACTATGCAATTAATGATGACATACATAAATTTCGAATAAAACACACACATTTTTTCCACCCCTCCAAACCTAGTTTTAAATGGTCATTTAAACATATTCAAAAATTCAACAATTTCCGGCTATAAATAATTATTTATTAATGCAATGGCAATCGCTTAAATTTTGGAAAGAGGGGAGACAAATAAAAAATCAAGTATGCGTTCAGGTTTGGCCATAACAAATAACCGAAATTTAACATAAACAGAAATTATTAAAAAAAAAAATAAATAAATAATAATAATAACGGTTATGAGCAATAAAATTAATTTTACTTGCCCACCATACAAAAAGTTAAATATCAACAATTATTCGGACACACACACTCACTAATTGAGGGTAATTAAAATATGTATTATTAAAATTAATTTTTGTAAGGGTTTTAAATTTTTTGGTTTCTTTTTTTCACTACAAGACGAATTAAGTTCAATGTCAATGGTGGTAAATATTATTAACATTTTTTTTAAAAATTTTAACAGTAAAAGAAAATAGAAATATAGGAAAATGAAGACCAGAAAGTTTTCTTACAAAAAAGCATAAGGTGTTCTCCTTATAAAAAATGTGTTCCAATAGAAGAGCGTAAAGTCTTCTCATAGTAGAACGGAAGGTCGTCTCATAAAAGAACCGAATGCCTTCTCATAAAAGGGCGGAAGGTTTTCCCATAGAGAACCAGAAGGTCTTCTCATAGAAGGCCAGTAGTTCTTCTCATAGAAGACCAGAAGTCTTCTCATTAAAGGTCAGAAGGACTTCTCATAGAAGACAAGAAGGCCTTCTCATAAAAGAGCAGAAGGTCTTCTCATAGAAGATTCGAATGCCTTCTCATAGAAAACTAGACGGTTTTCTCATAGAAGGCGAGAAGGTCTTCTCATAGAAGACCAGAAGGTCTTCTCATAGAAGACCAGAAGGTCTTCTCATAGAAGACCAGAAGATCTTCTCATAGAAGACCAGAAGTCTTCTCATAGAAGGCCAGTAGTTCTTCTAATAGAAGGCCAGTAGTTTTTCTCATAGAAGACCAGAAGTCTTCTCATAGAAGGCCAGAAGTTCTTCTTATTAAAGGTCAGAAGGTCTTCTCATAGAGGACCAGAAGGTCTTCTCATAGAGGACCAGAAGGTCTTCTCATAGAGGACCAGAAGGTCTTCTCATAGAAGACCAGAAGGTCTTCTCATAGAAGACGAGAAGAAGGTCTTCTCATAGAAGACGCGAAGAAGGTCTTCTGATAGAAGACGAGAAGAAGGTCTTCTAATAGAAGACGAGAAGAAGGTCTTCTAATAGAAGACCAGAAGGCCTTCTAATAGAAGATCAGGAGATTCTCTAATAGAAGACCAGAAGGTCTTCTCATAGAAGACGAGGAGAAGATCTTCTCATAGAAGGCCAGAAGAAGGTCTTCTCATAGAAGACCAGAAGATCTTCTCACAGAAGACCAGAAGGTCTTCTCATAGAATACCAAAAGGAGGTCTTCTCATAGAAGACCAAAAGCAGGTCTTCTCAAAGAAGACCAAAAGAAGGTCTTCTCAAAGAAGACCAAAAGAAGGTCTTCTCAATGAAGACCAAAAGAAGGTCTTCTCAAAGAAGACCAAAAGAAGGTCTTCTCATAGAAGACCAAAAGAAGGTCTTCTCATAGAAGACCAAAAGAAGGTCTTCTCATAGAAGACCAAAAGAAGGTCTTCTCATAGAAGACCAAAAGAAGGTCTTCTCAAAGAAGACCAAAAGAAGGTCTTCTCAAAGAAGACCAAAAGAAGGTCTTCTCATAGAAGACCAAAAGAAGGTCTTCTCATAGAAGACCCAAAGAAGGTCTTCTCATAGAAGACCAAAAGAAGGTCTTCTCATAGAAGACCAAAAGAAGGTCTTCTCATAGAAGACCAAAAGAAGGTCTTCTCATAGAAGACCAAAAGAAGGTCTTCTCATAGAAGACCACAAGAAGGTCTTCTCATAGAAGACCAAAAGAAGATCTTCTCATAGAAGACCGAAAGAAGATCTTCCCATAGAAGACTAAAAGAAGATCTTCTTATAGAAGACAAGAAGGAGATGTTCTCACAGAAGACCAGAAGAAGGTTTTCTAACAGACAAACATTTAAGACCAGGAGTCTGATCATAGGAGACCATGAGTGTCTTTCAAGAAAGATCAGGAGGGCTTGTCAGAAAAAACCAGTAGGGCTTCTCAGAAACGACAAGATGGGCTTCTCAGAGACGAGAAGAAGGGCTACTTAGCAAAGACTAGTATGGCTTCTCATAGAAACGGAAGAACGTGCGTGTTTTCCCACAGAGGAACTCAAAGTCTTTTCATTGGAGACCAGTTAGAGTCTTCTCATTGACGCATTTAATATTCCCAGTCAAAGGAACAGAAAAAACGACCGACTTTTTCCATGCTTAACTTGTCAATACTGAATATACAATCTGATATATGTATGTAGATACCAATGTAAGTATGTATCCAGCCATCAAAGGCAAAAATCTGATTATTGTTCTGCCAAATCCTTGTTGATGCTATTGTTTTTAATGAGTTTTCCTTTCCTGCTACAACATTTGCGTACAAAAGCATTTTTGCTATCCCAGACTAATATCCAAGGATAATTTTCAACGCTAAAGGCTCTTGTAAAATCCACACATACATATTCATGCCAACAAAAGGCTTGGTATTTACATTTAGGTTTGAATTGTTTTCTGGTTTTTTAGTGTGTGTGTGTGTACTCATCTAAATCACATGTTGGGAGAAAAATCACAAAACACACACACACAGAAAAGTGTATATTGAAAAGAGAAAAATAATGAATCGTGATGTATTCATTCTAAATCTCAAACACGTGTTTTAAAATTAAAATAAAAAAACAGTTTTCTAAGCTTTTGTGTTGTTTCATACGTAACACACACACACACATACAAATAGGCTCGCATACATATGGAATTGTGTTTCCCCTACACACTCACACACGTTTAGTAGCACTTTGAAACCACTTCATTGTAACCTTGAAAATGTTTTTTTTTTTCTTTTTGTTATTTTGAAAACCAGCCTTTTTTCACCTTTTCAAAAAAAAAAAAACACTCTGAGAGTTTCAAACACTCTTTCAAAGCCCGCTCTGCTGCCATAATGAATGAAGCGTATTCATAAATGTGTGTTTTTGTGACACGGCCGATAGAGCAGAGGGAGGCCGGGAGCGGGAGAGAGACGACTGGGGTCAAGTCACATCAAAATGGAACTATGTAAATATTTTAACAAATATCCGCAGGCATTTTCTGTTGTTGTAGTTTTTTGTTGGTAAAGTGGTCACTTAAAAAAATGTTTTCTTCTTCGTCGTCGTTGTTTTTTTTTTTTTGTTTTCATTAACGATTCAGAAAAAATGTTGAGGGCATTTTTTCACAAACACCAACGAACCTTCCTCCGTGCGCTCCCCCATCAGCCCCACTATTTTATTTAAATAAAAGGTAAAACTAATTAGTTATTCATTAACTGATTTCTTAATAGGCCAGAAGAGCGTGCGTGTGGGCTCACATTTTGCCTATGCAAATTGACTTTTTTGGGTATACAAAATTAATTTTGCCTTCATGATTGATGTAAAAGACTTGGCAGAAAAAACGAACACAGAGAGAAAGATAGGGGTACAGTTGGTGACCCTATTTGAGGGGGAGAACTACATTTGTGCACTGTGGTTGTATTGGAAGTGATAATATCATTTAAATAACTATTAAAATAATAGAAACACATCTAACCGGTATTTTAGTTAAATCTGGCAACCATGGTCATTTTTGCGAAGAGAAGCATCTTGGCTTTTAGAATAAATACACTTTATACAATTATACCAATTATTTGAAAAGTTATGGCTCCTGGAAGATGGTTACCCAAAATGGCAAAAAATTGGTAAATATTGCGGAAGGTTTTATTTTAATCATATCTCTGGTGTTTTTGTCTTATGTGGCAACATTGGTTGTGGTATAAACGAGAATCACAAAAGCTCTCAAAATCAAGTCACTTGATCAAAATTCACAGATAAATTTAAAAGTTATGGGGTCTTGAAGGGAATTATCAAAAAGGGTAAAAAATGTGATAACTTTTGTGTAACTTTTTATTTTGGTCATATCGCTGGTATTATTGTTTAATATAGCAAACCTTTCTTTGTGGTATGAACAAGAGGCTTATTAGCTCTCGAAATCGTCTACTTGAAAAAATATACGGAGAAATTAAAATGTTAGAGCCAAAGAAAAATTGTCTCCAAAAAGGACAAGAAAATAAATAAATTTTTGGAGGGGTATTATTTTAGCTATATCTTTTGTATTTTTTATTCAATATGGCTACATTATTTGTAGTGTAAAGCAGAGGCATCTAAGCTCCCAAAATCATGTTACATAATTAAAATGTATGGAGAAAAACAAATGTTAGGGGCTCTGGAAAGTGATTACCCAATATGCTAAAAAAATTGATAACATTTGGGTAAGTTTTTATTTTAGCCATATCTCTAATATTTTTATTTCATATGGCAACATTTTTTGTGTTGTTAACAAGATACATCTAAGCTTTCAAAATCATCCTACTTTCTTAAATTACAAAGAGAAATGTAGAAGTAAAAAACTCTTGTAGAGGATTACCCAAAATGTCAAAAAAGTTAATCAGTTTTGGGTAAGGTTTTATTTAAGTCATATCTCTGGTATTTTAAATTAATAGGGCAACATGGGTTGTGGTGTAAGCGAGTGGCATCTTAGCTCTTGAAATCATGTTAATTTATTAAAATATCCCAAGGAGTTTAGAAGTTATGGACTCTTGAAAGGGCTTACCAAAAATGGCAAAATATTTGATCATTTTTGAGTAAGGCCTCATTTTAGTTATATCTCAGGAATTTTTTATTAATATGGCAACATTGATTGTGGTATACGTGAGAGGCATCTTAGCTCGCAAAATCGCGTTACTTAAATAAAATACACCAAGAAGTTTAGAAGTTACGAACTCTTGGATAGGATTACACAAAATTTCATAAAATGTAATCAATTTTGGGTAAGTTTTTATTTTATGGTATTTTTGTTTGATATGGCAACATTGGTTGTGGTCTATGTGAGAGACATCTTAGCTCGCAAAATCAAGCAACTTAAATAAAATAAATCGAGAAATTCGGAAGTTATGGAATCTTTAAAGGGTTTACTTAATTTGACAAAAAAGTGGATCACTTTTGGCTTAGATTTTATTTTACTCATATCTCACATATTTCTGTTTAATATGGTAACATTGGTTGTGGTATGAGCGAGAAGCTCCTTAGCTCACAAAATTATGTTACTTGATTAAAATACACCAGGAAGTTTAGAAGTTATGGAATCTTGAAGATGATTACCCAAATTGGCAAAATACTTGATCAATTTTGGGTAAGGTTTCATTTTTGCCATATCTCTGGTATTATTGTTTAATATGGCAACATTGGTTGTGGCATAAGTAAGAAGCATCTTATCTCTCAAAATCAAGTCACTCTATTAAAATACACAGAGAACTGTTAAAATTTTGGGCTCTTGAAGGTAATTACCCAAAATGGTAAAACACTTGATCAATTTTGGGTAAGGTTTTATTTTGGTCATATCTTTTGTATTTTCGTTCAATATGGCAACATTGGTTGCGGTAAGAAGGTAAGAAGGATCTTATCTCTCGAAATCAAGTCACTCTATTAAAATACACAGAGAACTGTGAAAGTTATGGGCTCTTGAAGGCAATTACCCAAAATGGTAAAACACTTGATCAATTTTGGGTAAGGTTTTATTTTGGTCATATTTTTCGTATTTTCGTTCAATATGGCAACATTGGTTGCGGTAAGAAGGTAAGAAGGATCTTATCTGTCGAAATCAAGTCACTCTATTAAAATACACAGAGAACTGTGAAAGTTATGGGCACTTGAAGGCAATTACCCAAAATGGTAAAATACTTGTTCAATTTTGGGAAAGGTTTTATTTTGGTCATATCTTTTGTATTTTCGTTCAATATGGCAACATTGATTGTGGTATGAAAGAGATGCCTCTCCTAGCTCTCAAAATCATAATACACGATTAAAATTCAGCGGAAAAATTAGAAGTTATGCAGACCGAAAAATGATTACCCAAAATGGCAAAATAAATTGATGACTATGGGCAAGGTGTTATTTTAGTCATATCTCCGATATTTTTGTATAACATGACAACATTGGCTGTGATATTGACGAGAGGCATCGTAGCTCTCAAAATAGGGTCACTTGATTGACATACACAGAGAAATTCAGAGGTTTGGGAGTTTTGAAGATAATTACCCAAAAAGACAGAAAAGAAGGACAATTCTCACAACGGTTTTATTTTGGTCATATCTTTGGTATTTTATAAGCTATATCCACGAAGTTTGCATGGGAATAATTATGAGAGGTCCAGCTCTCGAAATAAAGTAATTTTGTTTAACGTAAATCGATCCAGAAAAATTGCCTCACCATTTATGCAACACCAATAATCATTTTGGGTGGAGTTGTTTGAAATATTTTTTCAGATTCTCATATTAAAATTATAATTTTTATAATAATTATCGTCATGATTATTATTATTTAATATATTTTTTTCTTAAAAATCCCGCTCGCCACTCTAAGCCTCTAATCTTAAGCATCAATGGAGCCATTAAATTACCCAACCACTGTACGATTGTTTTCAATTTACATATATTGACATTGAATTCTTAATCATTTGGAAATTGAAATATTCAAGGTTTGAGTGGCAGACCATTACAAAAACAACAACAGCAACAAGAAAGACAGCTTCTCAGAGCTCAATCTTTGAACTAAACTTTTAAACCTCTATATAGATATACAGAGTTGAAAAAATAAAGAAGAATAACAGCAGTCAAACCACCACACACATACATACATAGATGTCCACAACTTCCAATTGTCAAGCATGTGATTGTGACACTTTCAAAAAAAAAAAAAATCAATTCCTAAACCCAATAGTAAACAAGTACTTCCCCCCTTTTGTCTTGTGCGTTTCCAAATACATATTACGCAATATCTCAAAATAAAATAAATAAATAGCCATGTCACAAGCGGAGAAAAAAAAATCACAGAAAAGAAGAAAAAACAGCAACAACCACAACGGCATTTAAACTCTAAACAAGTGTACATCTCCACATTGGAATTGGAATGGAATTGACAAAAAAATCAAAAACAACACCAAAACAAATTTACATATCAACAATAAAACAAAACTAGTTTGGTTGCCTTTTTGTCTATGTTCGTTCGCATGAATTCGAGGAGAGTTGCTGGTCTTCAATATTAGATTTGTGTCATCGATTTCAATTTGTGTATTTTAATTTAAGGGGTCCAACACCTATTTAACATCATCAGGTATTTTCAGCTCAACTCAATCACGTTTTTGTTTTTTGCTTCTCTCGATAAGACTTAATAAAGTGTAAATTTATTTAAAACCGATGACATAGCTGATTTTCTCTCTACATGTAACTGCCCAGGTAATGTTTTTTCTTGGAAATGATTATTATTAATTTCCATAGTTACATGCAACAGGTTCTTGGATGAAGTCATTGCGATAAATCGTTTGCGATTTATGGATCATCAATTCTCGACCAGTTGTCATTTTTGTTTTAGCCAAGTGCCCTTCACCCACTATTTTTGTGAAAAAATTATACTTTTTCGATTTGCTTAGGCATATTTTAAAGTTCTATTCATTATTGTTTTTTTTTTATTTTCTTTGATTTTACTACGTTTTACTTTAAGCCAACGACCACAAGCTTATTCTCGTTTAGCTTGTTAACTTCTAAACGGATCTATAAACGTCAAACATGTTTGCACAATCAATTGTTAAATGACTTCTAAGGTAGTTGAGACTATCTTGTTTTGTATTGGATATGTGTGGAAGTTGAATACAGTGGGACGAAATGCTTAAATTTTTTTTCCAAAAATGTGTTTAAAACATAAATACATTTTTAGACATTGTAATATTTGTACGATCATTTTCTGATAATATTTTGTATTTAAATATGACAACATTGGACATTATTTCATAGAGAGACATTAAGACTTTCAATAAAATGTTATTTAATTAAAATACACAAAGATTTCTAAAAATTATGGCCTCGGGAAATTGTTTATCCAAAAAAAGGCAAAACATGTTATCAGTTTTAAAAACGGTTTTATTGTAGCTAAATCTCTGCTATTTTTTGTTTAATATGGCAACCCCGGTCACTTCTACAAATAGAGGCATCTCAGCTTCTTGAATAAGTGTACTTTATACAAATACACCAATGACTTTAAGAGTAAAGGCCTCAGAAAAGTGAATACCAAAAACGACAAAAAAGTAGATCTATTTTGGCAACGGTTATATTTTAGCCATATCTCTGATATTTCCAATAAGTATGGCAACATTGGTCGTTATTTTAAAAAAAGGCACCATAGCTTTTAATATCAAGAAATGTGATTAAAATTCACAAAGATATTCAGAAGTTATGGACTCTTGGAGGTGGTTACCCGAAATGTCAAAACATTTCATCAATTTTGGCAATGTGTTTATTTTAGCCACATCTCTGGTATTTTCGTTTAATATGGCAACATTGCGTATGGTAAAAGCGAGGAGCATCTTAGCTCTCAAAATTATGTTACATAATTGAAATACATAGAGAGATTCGGAAGTTATGGACTCTTGAAGATGATTACCCAAAATGGTAGAAAAATATATTAACTTTGGGTAATGTTTAAATTTTACCGTATCTCTGGTATTAATAGCTAGTATGGCAACATTGATTGTGATATGAACGAGAGGTATGTTTGCTCTGTAAATCGTGTTATTTGATAAAAAAAAACACGGGGAAATTTAGAAGTTATGGATTCTTAAAAATGATTGCATAAACGTGTCAGAAATTTGCTTAACATTGGGGAGGACTTTAATTTACCAATATCTCTGGTATTTTTGTTTAATACGGCTACATTGGTTGTGACATAAACCAGAGGTACCTGAGTTCTCCAAAAAATGTTAGTTGACTAAAATAGGCCTGGAAATTTCAAAGTTATGGTATCTGGAAATAACCTTCCCAAAAAAGACAGAAAATGGTATCAAATTTGGGTAAATGTTTATTTTAGCCATATCTCTGGTACTTTTGTTTAGTATGGCAACATTGATTGTGATATAATTAGGAGGCATCTTAGCTCTTCAAATTATGATACATGATTAAAATACATGCAACAAATTAAGAGTTATGAACACTGGAAAGTGCTTACGCAAAATGCCAAACAATTCTATTGAATTTGGGTGAGGTTTTACTTTAGCCATATCTCAGGAATTTTTGTTTAATATGGTAACATTGTTTGGGACATGAGCGAGGGGCATTTTCGCCCTCAAAATCATGTTACGGGATTAAAATGCACAGAGAAATCTGGAAGTTATGAACTCTTGAAGTTGATTAACCGAAATGTCAAAACATTTTATTAATTTTGGCAACGGTTTTACTTTAGCCATATCTCTGGAATTTTTGCTTAATATGGCAACATTGGTTGTGGCGTGAGTGAGAGGCATCTTCGCTCTCTGAAACATGTTACAGAATTACAATGCACAGAGAAATTTAGAGGTTATGGACCTTGGAAAAGATTACCCAAAATGGTAAGAAATTTGAACGATTTTGGGTATGGTTTTGTTGTGGCCATATCTTTGGTATTTTTGTTTAATATGGCAACATTGGCAGTGGTCTTAAATAGAAAAACCTTAGCTCTCTGAATCATCTTACTTTATTGAAATACCCGTAAAAGTTTAGAAGTTATGGACTCTTGAATGTGATTACCCAAAATCGCAAAAAATAGCAATATTTTCTCATAGGATTTATGTAAGCTATATCTTTGGATTTTCGCAAGCTTTATCCACGAAACTTACATGAGAGTTAAGGCAAGAAGTCCGTCTCTCTTAAAAAGTTTATTTCGTTCAAAATATACCGAGAATTTTAGAAGTTATATCCCCAGGAAGACCATTACTTTAAAACGCCAAAAATTTGCTATATTTCTGCAACGGATTACATTGGACCATAACTCTGTAAGTTTATGAGCTATATACGATTTTGGGAATTAACTGCAAGGGGCCAAAGATATTTAACATTTTGAAATTTTCTCTGCTTTTTAGTGGTGTTTCAAATGCTTAGTAATAATATTGAAATTTCTGTACCTACACCATTTTTTTTTTTTTTTTTTTTGTATTTGCAACTCAACATCAAAAATAAAAATTAGCTAAGAGGAGGCAAAACCACAAAATTATGATTAAATCATAATGTGCATAGAAATTATAAATAGCTATAGCTCATAATATTTTTTTCTTGAATTTGTTGCTGTTGCTGTTGCTACCATAAGCACGCAAAACATTTAGCATTTTGATTTGGCTACGGCGACGCCAACCAACTACCAACATCATACTTGTTGTAAATGTATGTAAAATGATGTATGACGACAGTAGGGCAAAACTTGTTTTAAGCCGACACTGGCACGCACACACACACACAGCACGGCGGTATAATCATTGGCATTAGGCTGTGACGATGGCGGTTGCGGCGGCGGCATCAAGACCAGCTTTGGCTACAAAATCGTGTAATATGTGAATATCTTCCACTTTTTTGTTTGTTGTTGCTTCTTTCGGATATATGTATGGAAATTCGTGTCACTGTGTCGTGTGCTAATGTTAAATGAAACACGCAAATGTTTTTAACCTACCATGCCGCCGCCGTGCATGTAACCAGCACCGCCACACTTTGCTCTTTGAGCAGCGGCCGTAGCAGGCATGTGTACAGCCCATCTACAAAGCTATTTAACACGAAGGCTAGTCGCCACCCAACCACACATGCCAAACAGCTACAAATATTGAACTCACATGAAATACAAGCTGGAACCAGATCGACTAAACCGAGAAAACAACAACAACGATATATAACCAACAACTAACCGGCTTAAATGGCTGTATGAGTATTATGGCAATATAGAGATGTATGTGTAAATAATACCCAGCAATGAAAATCAATAGCAAAATTAATAGATTCGTTTTCATTTTCAATATCAAATCGCAAAAAAAAGCAAAGAAAATTGCTTTAATTTTTTTTCTGTATTAAATGGGGCGGTTTTAAAATGAAGCGGCCATTGAAATTGGTTTTGTATTTGGCGGTGTTGGAATTTTTTCTCACGCAATTATTTGATAGGCCTTTATTGCCGAGGATTTTTTTTGGAATTGCTTGAAATTATGTGCAAATTTAAAAAAAGTGTATTTAAATAATTGAATTAAAAAAATTTATTTAAAATCTATTTAATTAAAAAAAAAAATTTAATTTAAAATTATTTAGTTTAAAATATTTTTATTAAAGATAGTTGAGGTGCAAAAATGTACAATATTGACCCATTCCGTCAAATATCTCGCCCATAAAGGTGCAATATTTTGAATAATTAGAACTCTAATAAAATGTAAAATAAGCATTCGATTGTCTTCACATTTCACATATTTCAATATTTCTAACAACAGAAGATATGGTATTGAGAATGGAAATATTGGACCACTTCTTCTGGTGCCTCCCCCACAAAGGGGTCAAAATTTTGAATAATCAAAACGCTCATAAAAAGCGAAATAAGTATCCGATTCTCTTTAAATTTAACATATTTCCTAATATTTCTTCTAATACAAGATCTGGTGTGAAGATGGGATATATCGGCCCACTCCTTCTAGTACCCCTCCCACAAAGGGGATACAATTTCGAATAATCAAAACGCTCATAAAATGCTAAATACGCATGCGATTCTCTTCAAATTTCGCACATCTAAATATTTCCACCCACACAATATACGATGTGAAGATGAGATGTATCGGTCCACTACTTCTAGTACCTCCCCCACAAAGGGGTCAAAATTTGGAATGACCAAAACGCTCATTAAATGCTAAATAATCATCCGATTCTTTTCAAGCTTGGCACATCTCGATATTTCTTTCAGTACAAGATCTGGTGTGAAGATGGTGTATATTGGCGAACTCCTTGTGGTACCTTCCCCCCAAAGAGATCAGGATTTTGAATAATCAAAATGCTCATAAAAAGCGAAATAAGCATGTGATTCTCTTTAAATTTAATACGTCCTAATGTTTCTTCTAATACAAGATCTGGTGTGAAGATGGGATATATTGGCCAACTCCTTGTGGTACCTTTCCCACAAAGAGGTCAAGATTTTGAATAATCAAAATGCTCATAAAAACCGAAATAAGCATGCGATTCTCTTTAAATTTAACATATCCTAATATTTCCTCCACCTCAAGATCTGATGTGAAAATGGTATACATCGGCCAACTCCTTGTGGTACCTTCCCCACAAAGAGGTCAAAATTATGAATAATCAAAACGCTCATAAACTGCGAAATAAGCATCCGATAACTTTCAAGCTTGGCACATCTTAATATTTCCTCCAACTCAAGATCTGGTGTGAAAATGGTACATATTGGTCGATTGTTTCTGGTAACTCCCCCATTAATGATCTTACTTAGGAACGTTTTGCGGAAAGGTTGTTTTTTCATTTCTTATTTTTAAATAATTATCATTATTTAAAAGTCAATTTGTCTTCACTATGACCCTTTTTTATTGTTTTCCAAGTAATATTTTATGATTTTTATTTAACAAAAAAATTGCGAAAATGAAGCCTGAAAATATGAGTTTTTTAAGTTCATTCTCGGTACACTTTAGGTTCAGTTTAAATTGTTCTCCATTTGCATTTTCCATTATACATATCTAATTTTTGTTGATAAATCTTCCAGTAAACACAATTTTATATAATTATTACTTTTTTTATTCCTGGATTTTAATTGTTCTGCAAAAAACACGAATTTAGTGCACGACAACAATATATTCTGACATGCCTCCCTTCCCATCCAAAAAAAAACAGAAACAAAATGCATTAGAGAAGAGAAACAACCCAAATGACAGCAAGAGAAACACCCTCCATCAGAAAAAGAGAATTCCCCAATTAAAGAGCATCCGAAAGCTTATGACTTGAGAAATTTTCGTAAAGTTCTTTCTTCATTCGAAAAAAAAAATAATATAAACAAAGAAATACCAAGCAAAAGAAGAACGAAATCTGTACAAAGACGATGAATGGAGAAACACAAAAAAGCACACACACACATAAAGAGCTTAGTTTTCTGGGGTGGGGGAAGTTCCCTCTCTGTTGTATTGTTTGAAAAAAAAACACCAAAATGAGAGCGTACGAAAACAAGCTGAGCAAAATGAGTACCACTGTCATGTGTTTATTATTTCTTCATCATCATCACATCGCAAGCACACTACCACTACCACCACAATTACAAATACGAAATACGAACATAGAGGCACACAAACGCAATTGAATTTCAAGGTTATGTTATTTTGTATACGCCACCACTTGCTGTGTTGTCACTGACAGAGTACTACTTGTCAGTGGAAAGAACGAAAATACAACACAATTTAATTGATTTTTTTTTTCATTTAGCTTGGAAATAATATGGAATTATGGAAATTATTTAGAGAATAAAATTTGTTTAGTATTTCGGTGATGTTTTTATTTTAATTTTTTTCTTTTTTCTGAAACATGTAAACCATTTTCGCCCTCTTTGATAAATATTCCATTGGGGGAATTTTTTTCCTCTTAGCCATGCAAAACAAGGACACTGAGAAGAGAACCGTACAAAAAAAGTACATGTAGGAGAAGCCAAAGAGAACACTTGGGTTTTAAACAGCTGTTTTTGTATTGCATTTTTTTTCCAATTTGCTTAGTTTCTTGTTTTTTCTTTGCTTTTTTTTTCAAACATATTTAAATTTAAAAATTAGGTTTTCTATTATTTTATGTGAGCTTTTTTTTTGTTCTTGGTATTTATAACCGTGTTGAAATAATTTCTAAAACACTTACACGTCCGCATTTTGTTATCGACGTAACTAATTACGGGTAGAATATTTTTTTGTGAATTAGTTGGGTATTTTCGATTCGTTTCAAATGAATTTCTTCCGGAAAATAATGGTTTCGTGTCCGAAAATACCGCGTGAGCAAACGTTTTGAAAAATGAAAATGTTTTTTGGTCGATTCTTTTTTCTTTTTTTTTTGTGTTTTTTGGTGTTCGTTTCAAGACAAGAGTCGACGCGTATCAAAACCACACTGAAAGGCAGACGAGCAGCAGCCTCAGCGCAGCGCAAAGAGTTAATGAATAACAAACAAACCGACGAACGAACGAATGAATGAGCGAACTGTGAGTGGCTGGCTACATGGATCCATTAGAGCCAGTGCTTCTGCTGCTGTTGTTGTTTTGCTGTTGCTGCTTCATACAGAGCCTAAAAGGAACATAGAAATGAAACGAGCAATAACACGACTACGAACACACGGCACGGCAATATGGCAACAGCAACAACATCATCCCTACATACATACCAACAATCATATACACATACATATATACAAAAAAATATGTGTGTGTGACTAAATGTATATAAAAAAATAAACAACAGCAAAACAGAAATTAGCACTAGACTTCAAAAACACCACACACTCACACACACAAAGTTTACGCACTCTAATATTTGAAGCTGATAACAAACCTCAAACTCAACAGAAAACCGAGGAGTACAAGTAGCACCAGCAGCAGCAGAAAAAATAACGAAACACAACAGCAGGCAAATGTCAAATCCGTGGCGAACCAAACTGCAAAAGTTATCAGCTTGAATTTGACATCAAAACACGAACAGAAGAACTTGCATACAAATGCCCCCCAACAAGGGGCAAAAGAATATGGTGATAATTCCAAAAGAGAGAAACCATCTAATATCTTTTACACCCACTCCATCAAAGCTGATGATACTTTAGAGAAGTATCTTTTCAAAAGTATCCAACCAAGGGCCCCCCAAAATACCTATTTTACATTTCAAACAGAACTCACATGTTATGCCAGCTTTTCACACCAATTCACGGCAACACTCTCTTCTCTCTTTAAAGTGGCAACACACAAAACAAAATTACCTTCCCCCACCCACTCAGCAAAAAAATTCTAACAGGAAAAACAACACAACAAATTGTTAAATAACTTGAAACAAATTTTGCTACAGTATTGGTAGCTCTTTGTTGCTGTTATTGTTGTTTGCTGGCTGGCTGTCGTCACCTCTTGGGATGTGCAGACAAAAAAGAACCCAACATCTCCAAAAACAACAACAACAACACAAATCACAAACTCACCAAAAATACCTAACTCAACACACATTAGATAAGCTTTTGTGTTCAAAACAAAAATCTACAACAATAAAGAACGAAGAACGAACGAAGTCAAACGAATGGCTGGCCCCACATTCATATGTGTGTCAAATGCGCCCAATTCGTTGTTGTTGTTGCTGCGGCTGTTCGTGTTTTACTCTTACTGAGAATATGTTTACTCATCTGTTTTTTTTTTGTTTCTTTTTTTTTGTGGGTTTGGGGATGTTCTGCTCTATGTGTGTGTGTCGATGTATTTGTTTGACACAGTCAACACCACTTCATATTAAAGTTTTGTTGTGAGTAAATGGAGAATTGTCGTTGTGTTATAGCTCTTTTTATTTTATTCCGAGATGAGTATGAGAGCAATGCATGTTATATTTTTGGCCGCTCTTTAAATTGCTGTATTAGTAGATTAGGAGTTAAAGTCACGAAATAACAAAACGACTTTAAATGAATTTCTATGTCCAAAAGCTTTTACAGTGGTTCAAGGGCAAAAAAGGGAAATTTATAAATAATAGAACTAGAAATATTTAAGAAATACTTTTTTTAATTAAAAAATGTATTTAAACAGGAGTAAAAAAAAGAGCAGCCGATTAAATAAGTTTAAGTAGTAGACAGCAATTTTTACACATATCTGGATTCAAAAAACGATATTCACACATTCGCACCATTTTGGAAAGGTTTAATTGTCAGATTTAATTGCACATACCGACCATTTGCCCAAAAAGTGTGACATTGCAAAAAAAAAACAGTTCGAAAAAAAACAAGAACCTCTATAGACTATTTTATACTTCAAGGAATGTCATCTACCAAATCTTCTAAAATATGAAAATTGAAAACATTTTGTGGGTAAAGGAATATCAAAGTACTCAATATCGGTGGATATCGTTATATGTGCGCTATAGGAAATCGTGGGCCTAAATATTCTATGTTCTGCCACTGGAGCTAGAACACATAATGAACTACAAATACCAATTTTTAGACAAATCCAAAAAATGTGGTGAAAAATTAAAATACCAAATATCGGGAGGTGTCGTTATATACCGGCTATACCAAAACGTGGATCTATACATACTATGTTTCCCCATCGGAGCTACTACCCATTATGACTAAAAAGTACCAATTTTTAGACAAAGCCGTGAAAAATGTGGTGAAAATCATTAAAATTCCAAATATCGGGAAGTACAGTTACATGGGGCTATATAAAAACGTGGACCTATACATACAATGTTTCGCCACCGGAACTCAAAGTTATTATGACTTACAAATACCAATTTTTAAACAAATCCGTGAAAAAAAATGTGGCGAAAATCATTAAAATATTTATTGAATATGTTTTTTTTTTTTAATTTTTTGAATATTATTTGACAATTCCTACCATTTCCTATTTCCTACCATAAAATTTATCATTATTTTCACTACTATCATTTTTATTTTTATTAGGGTTATTTCTACTGGTTCACCCTGTATGCCATTTCAAACTCAATTCTCTTTCAATGCTATAATTTCATTCAAATTCACTTCTTTAATTTTCTTTAATGACCAAGTCTTCAACACACATAAGTACAACATTAAAATTGAGCTTCCGTTAAAGCTCTCACTCTCCTTAAGGAGAGCCAATGAGAAGAGCAAAAGCAAATGCAAAGCAAACTATTTATGTTGTGCTCACATTTTTCAAATTTTATTCATATCTGACACACATAACTTCACACCATAAAATATGTTAGCATTTTGTTAAGCTCACCCCCCAATAGAAAGAGAGAAAAGAGGAGAGGAAGTTTGGAAAAGAGAATTAAGTGCCAGAGATGGGAGGTTTGTATATTTAAAAAAAAGTAAAATAATGTATAGAAGTTATAAATACAGAAATATCGAGGGGCCTTCCTAATGTTGTCTACAAACGAAAGGTGTATTCTCTAGCTTATATTGATAAAGGTTGTCTATACAGGGTGAAATGAAAAAACTGCAACCAACTTCAGACTGCTGTCATTTCTAAGCCACTCGTCCGACAGCTGTTAAAATTATTCCAGTGACAGCCCATTATATTGTTTACAAGCGTACAAAAGCATTTTGGTGAGAATTTTCACAAAAAAAAAGTTATTCGTGATGGAATTCAAGCGTGATAGTGTGAATTTTCCATATTTAGCTGGAGAACCAAAAGTGGCTATCGTTAGAGCACTTCAGCATTTAAATGTGAATAAAACTTTCGTGTCTCGTACCATCGCTCGTTACCGTGTTACTGATAGCGTAGCCCGACGTCATCACCAGAAATGGTTCGAAAAGTAAAGAAGCGACTTGATCGGAACCCGCGTCGCAGTCGCCGAAAAATGGCTCATGAGCTGAACATATCGCAATATTCCATTTGGCAATTATTGAAAAATGAGCTCGGGGTAAAGCCATTGAAATTCCAAAAAGTGCAAAAATTTATGCCGCAATAGAAAGAAAATAGACTCAAAAGAGCTAAAGAGTTGCTTCGCTTGGCCGAAAGTGGTGAACTGGAGGTTGTATTCAAGCCTTGGGCACGCAAACATTTTGGCCGCAGACCTTGGACATTCCAACAGGTCTCAGCACCATCGAATGGTTACAAAATGATGTTCCTCGCTTCATTTGCAGCGCATACTGGCCACCAAAATCTCCGGATACCAATCCGTTGGACTATTGTGTTTGGAGTATTTTGGAAAGCAAAGTTGGCACTAAAAAAATACTAAAGTGTCGATCACATAAAGCAAGCGCTTCGCTTTGAATGGGCCAAAATACTGCAGAGCATCATTCGGGCAACGTGTGACGGTTTCATTGGACGTTTGAAGGCCATGATTCGTGCCAAAGGTGACCAATTCGAACAAATCTAAATTTATTCTAAAATTTTATTTGACTTTGTTGCATTTTTTTATCGCACCCTGTAATTACTTTTTCTAAATAAAATGATTTCAATTTTTTTTTTCTCATGGCGACCTCCCAATGATCGTTACCTATTGGTTCATCTCTTTAATGGAATGGAAAAAGAAGACCTCCAAAGTTCTTCTATAGAGAAAAGATTAGGGTTCTTTTTAAATACTTTTAGCGTTTATAGGTAGGAAGATATTTCAACATTCCTCTACAGCTATAATAACATAAAGATATTCCATTAATGTCCTTTATTGGCTTAACGGTCTTCTAAGGATCTATACCTGGTTTACCCGGTAAAACGAGTTAGAATGGCAATCATTTGATAGATTTTTTGTTTTTCTCTTTTTTTTTTTTTGGATATAAGACCATTATAAGCTCTTTTATAGAAGAAAACCTTATTAAAGGTCTTCTAGGACTAACAACTACAGATAGCTCTGAATATAATATCATCATCATAAATAGATTGAAAACTTTGTAAATGTGTTCTGTCTGTAGAGGACATTCTTCTATGATATGAAGTGCCACTACAGCCAAAAAAAATTAGCTTTTTCTTATATTTTTGGAATTTGAAATTCCCAGCCCTGCCAAACATGTAATAATAACTGACATAGCTAAGAGCTTAGCATAACTCATTCATAACTCTAGCTGTGGCTACTTAAAGTCTACCCCAAAAAAATGTCCATTGCTGAGAGGTTATACCTTGCATATTTTCTATGTTGTTTTGTTGTAGTTCTTCTTCTACTTCTCTCATTTTTAAATCACATTTGTGTCAATACTTAACAAATACTTATAAAAATTAAATATGTCCGATTGAATGCCAAATCAAATGGTTTAGAAATGGGCCAATTTGTATATGGGGAAAACTATATTTATGTACATGTATTTGTGTATGTGTGCGTGTGTTAGATTATATATTCAATAATATAGGTTGGGAGTTATGTTTGTATTCTTTTTTTTGTGCATAATTGGTAAGTCATTTCAATGTTCAAAATTCATAACTAACGGCTGCGAATGCGATAAGTCACCAACTGCATGTGGAAGGCTTGCACGATTTATTTGTATGGCAAATGGGTTTGATGTTGAGTTTTAAGCCGACAATGGGTCATTGGGGGGAAGGACGGCTGTCTGCTATGTGCATGCGTGTGTATATTTTGAAAATTCCAGATTTATGTAAATAAAATCATGACGAAAATTGTACTCATAATGAGTTGAGTGCTGGGCGAGGGGAGGAGAGGGAAGAGAATTCCACAAAGAAAGAGTATTTTTTGAGTGTTGATACACACATAGTCGATACCTACATATGCCCAATTAATTTGTTATGGATATTAATGTGCATATTTTATTAATTTTAAGCCATTTGTTAAAAAAAACTGCTGGTATTTAAAAAAACTCATTTCTTTTGGTTATAATTTTTCGAGATTTCTGATTATGTTATGATTTAATTGGGAAATCTTTTCTTTTAACAACAAAAAAATTAGAGCTTTAATTGTATTATGATTTATTTGAGAAACATTTTTCTTAAAACCATACAAATTAAATGAGCAATTTTATGGTTGATTTAAATAAATATTGTTAATGCCTTGCACTGATTGTGGGAATATTTTTTAAATTAAAGAAAAAAATCATTTTGGAATCGGAGATATTATAATAATATTTGTAACGAATTGGGAAATAGTGTTAATTTTTTCAAAAATATACCAAGTTTTTATTTCCAAAAATTTGTAATATTTTTACATGAGATATGTTTTATAGACAAATTTCTGACACATTGACATTTTGCCCCAAAATTGAATGACTTGGATTGAAAAGTGCCAAAATAAATGTAAAAAAGCAAACACATCATTCTCACTTGTGGTACATAAAACTCGAACGTAATTTTTATAAAAAACAATTTTTCACAGATATATGGTTTATTCTGAGATTTGTGGTTACATTTTGTGTAGAATATTTCTTTACTTGACACTTTCTGCCTAAAACGAGATTTTATGTTATTTTCAAGCGTGAACTTGAAAAAAGGCAGGGAATATTGGAATATTTCTCTCTTTTTTTTTGGAATATTAATGCAAATTTTAACTTGATATACAGGGTGAGATGAAAAAACTGCAACTAACTTCAGACTAATGTCTTTTCGAAGCCACTCATCAGACATCTGTTAAAATTATTCCAGCGATAGCTCATTGTTTACCAGCGTACAAAAGCATTTTGATGGGAATTTTCCAGAAAAAAAATATTCGGGATGGAATTAAAGCCTGATAGGGTGATTTCTTTATATTTGGCTGGAAAACCACAAGTGGCTATCGTTAGAGCACTCCAGCATTTAAATGTGAATAAATCTTTTGTGTCTCGTACCATCACTCGTTACCTTGATACTGGTAGCATAGCCCGACGTCAAGAAAGTGGACAGAGGAAGAAAACAGCAACATCAGCAGAAATGGTTTGAATAGTAAAGAAGCGACTTGATCGAAATCCGCGTCGCAGTGACTCGCGAGCTGAACATATCGCAATACTCCATTTGGCAATTATTGAAAAATGAGCTCGGGGTAACGCCATTGAAATTTCAAAAAGTGGAAGAACTTACACCGCGACAGAAAAAAAATAGACCCAAAAGAGCTGGAGAGTTGCTCCGCTTGGCCGAAAGTGGTGAACTGCCGAATTTGGTTTCCTCCGATGAGACAAACACAAATGATCGTGTTTACTTTCCAAAAAGGTCAGCTGAAATGTGCACCTTCGGTTGGCCACCAGAACTCAAGCGCCGGCCATGGTGGTGTCGCTCTCCGCTCATATTAATCGCGAAAATATTCTGGACACTCCAACAGGATTCAGCACCATCGCACTCAGTACGCGCCACCCAAGAATGGTTACAAAATGAGGTTCCTCGCTTCATTTTCAGCGCACAATGGCTACCAAAATCTCCGGATACCAAACCGTTGGACTATTGTGTCTTGAGTATTTTGGAAAGCAAAGTTGGCACTAAAAAACACCAAATTATCGATCACCTCAAGAAAGCGCTTCGCCGGGAATGGGCCAAAATACCTCAGAGTAACATTCGGGCAGCGTGTGACGATTTCATTGGCCGTTTCAAGACCATAATTCGTGCCAAAGGTGACCAATTCGAACAAATCTAGACTTATTCTAAAATTTGATGCTATTTCCGACATTTTTTGCTTTCATTCAATAAAATTTAAAAAAATATATAAAAATTATGGCGTTTGACTTTGTTGCAATTTTTTTTCACCCTTTTTTTCACCTAAAATGCACGTCTTCCGAGGAATCTTAATCCAAAATTTGCCAAAAGTGTGGAAGGGCGGCACATTCCCCTTCCATTTAGGTAACTTTAAGATGTAAACTTGCTCTACTTTCATAATCTGCAGGATTATCCCCGTAATTATTTTTTGTGTTGCACGGTGTGATTTACAAACTCAAAAACAAGTCCTACAGAAGAGTCCATCAGCTTATGGTATGTGGCGTATACGTGTTGACACTCATCATACGCACCATAAAAAGCTTTCTAATTATAGGAAATATCTTGACTAAATATTTAACATTTCAAAAATGTAAAAGTAAAAAAAATGCAAACTTAAAAATCCGTTCAGTCCTTGTATTCTGTCTTCTTTCGAGGTACTCATTAAAATAATGGGACTTTTCATAAAATTAAATTAAATAAATTAAAAAAATCCCTACAATCCTTGTGTCCTGTCGTCTTTCGTGGTATCCTTTAAAATTTTTGAACGATTTATAAAATTAAAAAAAATATAGATATTTTTCCCAAGTTTTTTTATGATTTGATATTTACCTGATATCCAAAGTCAAAAAGCCTTATGTGGCGTATACGTTTTGACCCTTATCATACGCACCCCGCCAAAAGGGAGTACATTTACTACGAGTCCTTAGCCATGGTATTTTTTTTTTTAAATATCAAATCTATTAAACTCTTACTTTGCTTCCAAAAAAATCATTACCATTATTTCCCAAAATTTAATTATATTTGCTACTAAAATTCTGTTCAACCCCACAACCAGAAAACAAAGTCCGAAAAAACATCATAAATTTTATCATAGCCGAAAAGCAATTACTCATAAAATGCCTTCATTTTACTTCATATTTCGAAAAACATAGAACAAAAAAAAATATATATTGAAAAAATTACCAGCTGTCATGGCTAGTCATCTAATCATAATGGCTTCCACCAGAAAATATAATAACATTACCAATAGTAATATGCTTACCCCCCACCTTCTGACACGATTGCATAGCATATTATCTTTAATCGTAATCGTTATTTATTTGGCCATAAGCATAAGTTATGGCATCGGTAGGTAGGTAGGTAGGTATCAGTAGCAGCAGCAACAATAACTACAACAAAAACTCACTGAAAATGATTACACTGCAATTTGACCTACTTTTTGTGGAGCAAGGAAATGGGGTGAGGGGAAAAATAGATCTTCCAAAAAATATAAGGGAAAATGCGTTAGTTCTAGCTGAAAAACGAGACTAAGAAAACGACCTAAATTATTTTGGAGGAGGAAAGTAATTTAATGGAAAATTAGATGCAATTATGAGAAGAAAAATTAAAAAATAAGAAGAAAGTTTCAAAACTCTCCAACTGAAATTCACGTATTAGTAATGAGATTACTCATACGCCATAATATTCAAAATATTTCATAATTCATTAACTGCAAGGACTAGTGGGCGTATGACGATGTACAACACTTATACGCCCACATTTGAAATTTAATAGCATTTGCAACGTGTGTTTGAGAAATTTGTAAAACTTCAAAATCATAAAAATAACAAGTACCCCGAATATTGTACGACTTTCAGAAATTGATAAACTAAAATTCAGCTGACATTCAGTAAAGCTTCGAGTGCGTATGATCAGTAACAATACGTATACGCCGCCTACATTTAATGTTTAATGACATTTCCGGCAACAACAAATTTTTAAAAATTTTAAGTTTCAGTAAACATTGAAACTAGTATTTTGAAAAACATTGAAGACACAAAAACCTCAAATATTCCAATTTTTCATGCTCAGTATTTAGAGGAATATTCATTTAAGTCCATTGAACTCCAGGGTGTTTACGAATTAATGGCCACCTAGGTTTTTTAAATTTCGTTCCTTAAACATATTAAAGTAGAAGAATATTCATCCTCCAAAAGAGAAATGTGAAGTTGGTAGATATTTCAGCAAGGAGCCGAGCGCGTATGAGTTATGATAACACGTATACGTGTATGAATGTAACGTTTAACAAAATGTCTTGCATTTGATATTTAGAGACATTTTCGAGGTGGGAATATTCAGTAATAGGTTTCAGAATTTAGAGGAAAATTGCCCACTCAAAAATCGTAAATATTTAAATTTAAACCAATATTTGTTGGAATATCCTGAATTTAAAGGGAGTGTTTTACAATATTAGAAAAAAGGTGGGAATATTCAGTAATAGGTTTTAGAATATAGAGGAAAATTGTCTACTCAAAAATCGTAGATATTTAAATATTTAAACGGATTTTTCCAAACAAATATTCTCTGTATTTCATGTAGTATTTCTTGAATTTTCAGAGCATTTGATTATTTATGACCAATTTGAAATTCGTTTAAACTTCTTCCCCGAAAAACTGATGATATGAAATCCTGAAGAAGATATATCCATCCTCCAAAGGAAGGCATAACATTGGAAGAATATTTCATCAAGAAGGATGGGGCGTATGAGCAGTGATAGCACGTATACGCTACAGCGTACGAATTTAGAGCATCGCAAAAATGACTTAATTTGATATTCAAAGACATTGCTGCACAAAATCTCAAAATTTTCAATTTTTTAAGGAAATTTTAGAAACTATTCTTGTTGGTTTTTTTTCAATAGATGTTCATTAAATTCCAGGGCCTTTGGCTACTCATGACCAATTTGGAAATTGCTTAAAGCTTCCCTCTGGAGAAAACGCTACGAAATCTGAAGGAATAACCATACAGTTAGAAGAAAGTTCAGCAAGGAGGAGGGTGCGTATGAGCAGTGACAACACTCATACGCTCTGAAGTTTGAATAAAACTTTTTTTTAAATGCCTGTAGAGAATATTCATTTATAGTTAATAGAATTTGTAGCAAAATTGCCTATAAAAAACTTAAAATATTCCAATTTTTAGGAATTCTTGGAAGATTATCCTCTTGGTAGGCCGTTTCAGGGTGTTTAGGTTTTCAGGTTTCAGATTTTTTAAAGAATCCTTTCTTTGGTTTGAAATCTTAAAGATTAACTCCATCTTATCACCTCTGGAAAAAACTTACGAAATCTTAAGAAAAGCATATACCTCCTCCAAAGAAAGATAGAAAGTTCAATAAGGAGTAGTGTGCGTATGAGTACTGACAATACGCATACGCCGTCTTATATATTTACGTGACATTAATGTTTCTTTTTATTTTTATATGTTATATTTCGTATTACGCTTTCCATTTATTTTGAGAGTTTGACTAATTTTTCCCACAGATTTTAAACTGTATTCACTGAACGAAATTTAAATGGATTTTGAGAAGCAAAAATTGTTCAAGGTGACGTATACTTTGTATACGCATCCATACGCCCTGGTGGATAACAATATGGTGGCTCAAGTCTCTTCTGTATTTTGTGATTTTGATTGCATATATAATTATTTTCCACACGCTTTGACCTCATCGAAAACAAAGCCAATATTATATTTTTTTTTCTAAAACATATTTTTCTAAAATTTCAAAAGGCCATAACTGGATGGCTGGCTGGCTTTACCGCAGCACTAAATCAAGTTGTAAATGTTTTCCATTTTATGTTTGTATTTTGTTTCCTCTGCTCTTACCAACAACCATCAAAAAAACACTTAACATTTGTTTATTTCTATGCTTTGTTATTGTTCATGGGTAGGCATGAATTTTCAAACTTTTTTTTTGCGATGTTGTTGCTGCTGCTGCATTCAATGACGTTTAAAAGGCCTCAAGGACATATACAAAGAGATGCATGCCATGCAAACAGAATATAAATATTTTGCCATGTTTTCGTTTGGTTCGTAGCGAAAAAAAACCGAACACATTTTAAATATGCTGCGGCTGAACACTCTTTTGCACTCTTTTGTGTAGTTTTTTTAGCAAAGCTATTACCGTCTGACTTTTTTTTCGTTACATCAGGGCCAGCGAACATTGCAAATTTTTTTTTTTTTTTTTTGTTTTTTGGTCAAGTGCTGGTGTCACATGTTTTACAAAACAGTCCAACAAAATGCAGCCACAGCAGCAGCTGAAGCAGCTTCGTCAACATTTTTGGTCCTCAGCAACAAAAGCTAACCCATAAATGTTGAATTTCCATCCATATGGGACAGATATTTTAGATGTGACCCACAAACATACTTCAGGCTGGGGGCAGGGCGCTTAGCTAGTCCGGGGGGCACAATTTGTTGTGATTTCAGTTTGTTTATGGCCTTTGCGCAGGACCATAAAATGTACAAAATTCTCCATCGTCACGTGAGTTGGGCACATACACATGCAAAGAGAAACATAGCGAGGGAGAGAGAGATTGCGAAGGCAATGTAGGTCTTAACACATTCTCTCACATTCTCTTTGGTATTTCTTGGCACTACTGGCACAATAATAATCTGCACACACCATAACAAAACGAAAATGCAACTAACACAATTATTTCGTTTGATTTCGTTTCGTTTTGCCTCGTTTTTCTTCTTCTTCATCATCATCATCCTCAATCCTAGCAGCCAAAAGGGAGCTGATGTTTTGTCGCCATAGCCTGGTAGCAAATGAAAAATCTATTTCAAAAACAACAGCAAAACCAACAAAACAGCACACTGCGCAGAATATTGGAAAAACTAGGTCAATTGCGTTCTACAGTGTGAGTGTGTGTGCATGTTCGTGTGTGTGTATATGTTTGCATGAGGTTGAATGAGTGCCTTATGTTGTACTATGTAAATAATAACAGCCACCACGGCAGCAGCAGCAAGGCAAACGTTGAGAGTTGTAGTTGCAAAACGTTTTTGTGGCAAGAAGTCACATACATGGGAGGAGGGGAGGGAGAGGAAAAGCAGGGAAGAGTGAGACCACCACCAGGCTACAAACAACTTGCAACCTATACTCGCAGCAGTATATAAATGCAAATGTGTGCAGACATGATTTTTTCCAATGATTTTGTGAAGAAAAAAATGCAAAATGGACTAACTCCATTTCTTTATGACAATACGAAAATTAACGGCGAAAGGGTAATATTATTTCAAATGATTTTTTTTAGGATTTATAATTTTTTGAGATAAACTCAAAATTTGAAAAACCAAATTTGGAATGGTCTTATCTTTTTGCCTTTGTCATACAAAAAAACCGGTCCTTAGTTTGGGGAACCGCAGTAATAAAGTAGTATTAATTGGGATTTTTCGTTTGTTTGACGGCGTATTAGTGTGGACGACAATCATACGCACCAGCCGGGTACAAATGTAAGGAAACGGGCTCTTGATAAGGTTTGATGAGCCCATATCATACAGCCCAGTTTAGATTATTATACCCTTCAACACTATGTGTTGGGGGTATTATAAGTTTGATTGGGCCAAAAATTATGTAACACCACGAAATATTGGTTTCCCACATAGGGAAGTATATATGGATCTTCCTATCTCGCCGAGCTGAGCTGTTCTAGCTATATATGTCCGTCCGTCCGTCTGTCCATGTTAATTTGTAATCACTCTACAGGTCGTAATTTTGGCCCGATCTTCACGAAATTTAGTATGGAGGTGGGGTTAAGGTCAGAATAGAACCCTATTTCTTTTGGAGATGATCGCATAATATTTAGGGGTCGAAATGGACCAAAAGCTGAAAAAATTCCAGATTTTGCAGTTGCTCTACAGGTCGCAATTGTAGACCAATCGACGCGGAAATCAGCATGGGGCAAGAGCTTAAGGCTGGGCAGAAGCCTTCCAATGTTAATGGTCATAGGGTAATATAGGACCAACAACTAAAAATATTCCTGATTTTGCATCCGTTTTAAAGGTCACTAATAGAAACCAAAGGACACGAAGTCTCACATAAAGTTAGAGTTTAGGACGGCGGGTGGAATGGACCACAATTTTTGTGTGAAAAAAAATACCAACATTACTAACCGGCGATATCCTAAGTACACAAAGGGCGAACTTCTGGCTTTTTTATGCTGATTTCGTTGACGAATATAGCCAAATATCGTAGACAAGTAAATCATATAGATGAGTGAAAATTTGGAGATATAGAGGAGACTCTTACTTTTGGAGATGATCGAAATATATTTAGGGGTTCAAATGAACTAAAAAGAGAAAAAATTTCCTGACAAAACAATTGAAGCCAATAAACACGCCTGAGAAGAGAGTTAAGCACAGGGAAGAATGACCATTGGATTATATTTAGCTGTAATTATATTTAGACCACAACAACTAACAGCACCATGAAATGCATAAATATTGGGAAAATATACCTGGTCAAAATGCTGAGGGTAATATCTGGGTAGTGTTCCGTGACATAATTTCAAAAACGAAATCTTCCAAAATAGATTTGGACATAATGGGGCTTTTAATATATTGTAGTGTTGTAGGGTATCACATGGTCGTCCCCGCACGACCATAGCCTTTGCTTACTTGTTACAATATGCGTATGAGTGTTGTCAGTACTCATACGCTCCATAATACATTATTTTGAAAATCTAAACAAAATTATTAACAACTTATTCCAAATTTTCCATTTCTCTCTCTCCTGTACCTCATAAGGTTTGATTAACCCATATCAAAGAGCCCAGTTTAGATTATTACAATATTCGTATGAGTGTTGTCAGTACTCATACGCTCCATAAGACATTATTTTGAAAATCCCAAAAATGTTATTGACAACTAATTCCAAATTTTCCATTTCTATACCAAATAGAATTAGTTTCTTTGACATTCAAGCCTTAGACACACTCTCTCTCTGTACCTCACTGCAGGGATTATCATGTTTTTTTGACCATACATCGATTGGCATGCATGCAAAGTGTATTTTATATGAAAACAATAAAACCCCACACATGCCACATACCAACACACATCTTCTCAATATATGTATGTATGTATGCACGAAAGTTTGCATGAATCAGCAACAAAATAGTTTGACATTATTGGAACAGCAATAAAATTGATGTGGATTAATGTTTACCATGCCACGGCACTTATGTGTGTTCGAGTGTGTATGTGTATTTTGTGCATATCAACACAAACAACAAAGCAAAAAAGATCACAGGGATTATATACAGCAGACCATGTAACACTATGTATATGCATGGCTCTTACAGGTATTTGCTTGTACAATATGCTATTGGGGTCCACAAGGCCTATGAATGTCAACGAAAGCTGCATGTGCGAACAAAAGTCGGAAAAGAAGCCTGCTTGTCTTCATTGTATTTCATTAATGTAATGGGAAGTTTGGGGATCTTTTGGGTGAGGGGTAGGGGAGGTTGTGTGTCCGCTAGGCTTCTATTGGAAAATTGATGACCATTTTATGTGTGTCAAAAATTGAAAAATTACCATTCAAATTGAGAATGGAAATGAGAGAGTTTTTGCTGTCTGTTGTAGTTTTTCAATTAAATTAAAGTGAAATGTGAAGGGAAGGGAAGAAGAAAAGACTAGTTTTTTTTCTAAAATTGGTTATACACAAGAAAAAAACTAGAAAAATTTTCTTAAAAAATTATTATTGAACAAGTAAAAAAACATTAAGTTCGGCCGGGCCAAACTTTTAATACCCTCCACCCTAGGGTAAAAGAACATTAGAAGAAATGTGGCAAAAAACATTAAAATGCCGAATATCGGGAGGTACCGTTATATAGGGGCTACACCAACACGTGCACCTATAATTACAATGTTTCGCCACACGAACTAGGACCCATTATGACCCACAAATACCAACTTTTACACAAATCAGTGAAAAAATGTGGCATAAATCATCAAAATACCGAATATCGGGAGGTACCGTTATATGGGGACTATACCAGAACGTGGACCTATACATGCAATGTTTTGCCACACGCTCAGGGACCCGTTGTGACCTACAAATACCAATTTTCAGACAAATCCGTGAAAAAATGTGGCATAAATCATCAAAATACCGAATATCGGGAGGTACCGTTATATGGGGACTATACCAGAACGTGGACCTATACATGCAATGTTTTGCCACACGCTCAGGGACCCGTTGTGACCTACAAATACCAATTTTCAGACAAATTCGTGAAAAAATGTGGCATAAATCATCAAAATACCGAATATCGGGAGGTACCGTTATATGGGGACTATACCAGAACGTGGACCGATATATCTCATTTTCAATACCAACCATCCTAGGGACAATACACACACTTGTGCCAAATTTCAAAGGTCTACGTCAAATAATGTGGGCTCTATCGTGATTTCAACAGACAGACAGACGGACAGACAGACAGACAGACAGACAGACAGACGGACATCGCTAAATCGTCTTAGAATTTTATGCTGATTATGAATATATATACTTTATGGGGTCTACGACGAATATTTAGAGGTGTTACAAACGGAATGACAAAGTTAATATACCCTCCTACCCATGGTGGAGGGTATAAAAATCTTATTTTGAAGTTATGGTCATGGATATTAAGGTCGTATGCGCATTGACAGTACGTATACGCTACATGTAGACAATGGACTTTTGCTTTTTATTGAAGACACTTCAATGTTTCTTGGGATTCCATAGAATATTTAGGTTTTATGCTCGTATTCTGGACGTCACCATATTGACAGCAATCATACGCAATGGAGTCCCTGGCAGCTTCTTTTAAATAACAAATTATCTAAAAAAATGTATATTATTTAAAAAAGTTGTCCCACAACTACATATACCATATGCAATTTTATATATACATATATTCAAAAAAAATGTATATATGTTGACAACATTGAGTATAAGTATTGCCATTAATGATACGAAACACAATTCTTATAAAAGAAAATTGAATATGAGGGATTTACGCTGGTGTGCGTGACGGATACATATTACCACTACTCATACACCATATCCATCCCTGATGACCAGAATTTTCTTTAACAAATTGTTGCCTACAGATGCTTATAACAAATATTTAAAGCAAAAATACCAGATTTTTTTCTCGTAAGCCCTTGAATACGAATTGGGTTTTAGAAGGGTCAAATATTTGAGCTTACTTAAGGAAAGTTGGGATTAAAAATTGGATTTTTTTTTTTTTTTTTGATTATTTCTAAGAAGTTTTGTTTTAATAAAATATGGGGCTTTTGGATATTAGGTATTGAGCTTCCTTATCATTTTACCTTTTGAAATATAAATATCATACGCACCATGTTCAATGGATACAAATTTTAGACTTCAAAGTAAGAGGGACTTTTTCATTGATTTATAACTTTTAAATCTGAAGCTTGAGCAGCTTTGAGTGGAAACAAGTAAAAAAGCCGTAAGTTCGGCCGGACCGAACATTGAATACACTCCACAATTTGGAACGAATTTGGAAATTTTCAAAAACTTAAAAATGCTGTTAAAATCTTAAAAATTCCGAATACAGCCGTTATACTGAGGTTTATACGGAAACGTGAACCTGCATAGGCAACTTTTGTCATAAGCCATTACAATATTCAAATACGCGACTTGAAAAAATCCCGGTGAATATAGGGGCCATACGTAGACCTGGACCTGCATAGACAAGTTTCTGTCAAAGGCTGTAGTACCTGTTCGGTACTTCAAATACGAAATTGCAAACAATTTCGGTGAATATTGTACTTAAAACCCTCAAAATACCGAATATAGGTAGGTACTGGCATATAGAGCCTATACGAAGACCTGGGCCTGCATAGACAAGTACTCAGAAGGGACTCCTTTGGTAGATTTTCAGACAATTTCATTGAAAATCATCAAAATATCTAATATCGGGGGGTGCCCTTATATAGCCCCACTTCAAACATGACCTGCCTGCAGACAAAAGACAGATCGGTGCCAAATTTTAGCTTCCTATCTTAATTTGTTTTGAGTCCAGCGTGATTTAAACAGGTCTAAATCGTTTTAGAATTGTACGCTGACCAAGAATATATACACTTCGTTATGTCTGAATTATTATTTCGATGAGTTACAAATGGAATGACTTATATTCTGAACTCAGGGACAGACAAGGTGACTACTTTTCTGCCATATTTTGTGACTTTACATGGAATTGTAATTTTTTTGCGAAATATTTTCAAAATACATTTCTGTGAACGTTCCTATCTGAAATAATATAAACCATCCTTCATGTCCAATTTATTTTCTAAAAAAAACCTCGAACATGGACCAATGTAATCATACACAGTATGTCTCTAGAATTGAAAAAACAAATTTGGTCCCTCTAAATGTGAACCAAATTAAAGCAATTTCAATGCCAGTATTTCTTTTAATTTTATTTCAGCTGATTCGCCCCCTTTTTTTCAATACAAATACAATTGTGAAATATTTGATGGTATTAATTCTTATTTATTGTTTTCTGAAATTACATAATTTTTTTCTTTACGGATTATTAACCAGCAGCTTCTATTGTTCACCACACACCGTAGAGTGTATCTTCTTTAATGAATACAAAAAAAAATAAATAATTCAATCAAAACCTTATCGCCGAGGCTAACCACAATATCATGTAAATTAATTAAAATCATTTTTAATTGAAAACAAATTAATTAAAACCACCCTCATTAAAAGCAAAAACAGTGGAGAACAGCAGAAAAAAAAAACACACACACAACACAAATGGAGGAAAATTCACACGCACACACACCCACATTGGTACTCTGAGATACAACATTATTAATAATTGATTAAACAATGTCAATAAACATGAAAAAAAAACTCGAATGCTTGTCACAAGGATTGCCGAATGCAATCTCATTTGCCATATAAGAAATGCAATCAGTTAAGGGGGAGCAGAGAGTGGGGGGGAGAAGTTCGAGATGAAGAAAAACGAAATCTTAATTGATCTTTCTGTGGAGGTAAGAAACCAAGAAAATCTGTTTTAATTTTCTTATTTTCTCTTGGTTTTATGTTTTCTGTTGAGGCTGTGGCTGTGAAATCGTTCAAGATGGCAATTATGACAAATCACAGATGAAATTGGAAAATACATCGCTGAGAAATATGTCAATTTCGTGTTTTATTGCCCCCCAACACATGGCGTATGAGTGTTACAAATTATTTTAAAAGCAAAGGACAATGGGGCGTATGATGGATAGGAATAAATTGGTATTTTGGTGTATTTACGAGATCTGGTGGATTTTATTTAAAAAAAGGGGGAAATATTTCATTTTTTATAAATAACATAAAAATAATTAATTTAACCGAGAAAAAAATAACACAATTTAAAATAAAAAAATAATAAATTAAAAAAAAAAATTAATAATAAATTTATAAAAACGTCACATATTTGGGAGGAGGGAGAGGAAAAGCGGGGAAGATTGAGACCACCACCAGGCTACAAACAACTTGCAACTTATACTCGCAGCAGTATATAAATGCAAATGTGTGCACATATGATTTTTTCCAATGATTTTGTGAAGAAAAAATACAAAATGGACTAACTCCATTCTAGGGCATACTTTTCGTTATAACAATACGAAAATTAAGGTGAAAGGGTAATATAATATCAAATGATTTTTGTAAAATTTATAATTTTTTGAGATAAATTAAAAATTTGGAATTTTGGAATGGTCTTATCTTTTCGCCTTTGTCATACAAAAACCCCCGGTCCTTAGTTTGGGGAACCGCAGTAATAAAGTAGTATTAATTGGGATTTTTCGTTTGTTTTGGCGGCGTATTAGTGTGGACGACAATCATACGCACCAGCCGGGTACAAATGTAAGGAAACGGGCTCTTGATAAGGTTTGATAAGCCCATATCATACAGCCCAGTTTAGATTAATACAATATGCGTATGAGTGTTGTCAGTACTCATACGCTCCATAACACATTATTTTGAAAATCTAAACAAAATTATTCACAACTTATTCCAAATTGTCCATTTCTATACCTAATACAATTAACTTCTTTGACATTCGAGCTTGAGACACTCTCTCTCTCTCTCTCTCTGTACCTCATAAAGTTTGATTATTATTTTGGTGTATTGAACAGAATTCGGTGTATTTTATTTAAAAAAGGGGGAAATATTTCAATTTTTTTTAATAAATAAAAGTATTGAATTTAACATAATAATAATTAATTTAAAAAAATTTAAAAAAATAATAATAAATTTATAATCCAAATGACATCAATTTTTAATATTCCCAATGATGATTAAAACATGATTTTAAATTAGTGTGTTTTATGGAAATCTAACAAAAAACAGAGCCCCAAGCTACAAATCAATGCATACAACTTAAATGTCAAACCATCAAACAATAAATATTGAAATCGTTCGCACACAAACCACAATGAACGCATCAACCATCACGTCATCATCTGAAGCACAAACACAGACGTTCACACACAGCTTCCAAAATGAAACGCAATAAACAACAACAAACACATATTTATGCATTTGTTTAGTTCTCTTCTCTGTCAATATTCCCCCCCCCCCCCCCCCCCCCCCCCTTTCCCCTTCGCTGACCCTTTGCGCATCAATTCATTTCTGTGTCATAGTCATAAAACTTAAAAGTCGTATTATGTTTTTTTTGTCTTCTAACATTTTTTGAGATGGCTGCTCTTCATTTCGTTTTCATTGACAAAAACCAAATCAAGTCTATCCAGTTTTTATTTTTTTTTTTATTTTTTTTTTTGTACTTTTCTGTTGATTGTATTCATTTAAAAATTTATTATTCAATTGCCGTTGACTGTGTCAGTGATGATGCTGTAATTCATGTGAGAGAATTTTGTTGTTGTTGGTTTTACAGATTCACTTGTAACTCCAATATTTGGAAGATAATTGAAGACAGTGGCTCTACAGATTTGGTATACGAAAATAGGATTCCAAAAAAGTGTTTCAATTCCAAAATGTTCCCTTCTCTTAGATGAGGTTTTTATATCAGTTCGAATAGTATGGAATTTTGCACATACAACCAAATTAGGCCTGAAAATAAGTATGCCAAATTTGATCGAAATCGGTTCAGATATAGCTATAGCTCCCATATATATTGTTCATCCGATTTGTTACTTTTGTCCTTCGCAGCCGTAATATGCACTCTGTTACAACAATATTTGCGGAAATATATCAAATACAGCTCAGAAATATCTTTGCCAAATTTTATCGAGATCGGTTCCGATTTGGATATATCTCCCATATATAACTTCGTCCGATTTACCTTTTATTGTGCACCAAACGTCTAACATTTGTCCAAATGGGATGGAATTTGGCACTTAGGACCGAATTGAGTCTAGAAGCTAGTATATCAAATTTGGTGAAGATCGGTTCAGATATAGCTATAGCTCCCATATATACTGTTCATCCGATTTGTTATATTTGTTACCCACAGCCGTAATATGCACTCCGTAACAACAATATTCAGGGAAATATATCAAATACAGCTCAGAAATATCTTTGCCAAATTTTATCGAGATCGGTTCCGATTTGGATATAGCTCCCATATAAATTTTTATCCGATTTCAAATTAATTGTGCACCAAATGGGCAATACAAGTCCGAATTTAAAAGATACAAATGCTTCGGCATATTTATTCCTTTGAACTTTAAATTATAATTATAATCATAGCGTGTATGATTGAATTCTCCCATAAAAACTTTTAAATGTTATGCGGAGCTCTACTAAATTAGCAAAGTGGTGTAGGGTATCATAAAGTCGCAGTTGGGCATGGCTCGTTCCACTTTACAACGGATTATTCGCATTGATTTGCATTTGTTCCCGTACAGAATTCAATTGACGCAATCCAATCGTCGATTGGAATGGGCCCAAAGAGTCATCGAAACGGCCAAAGGCTTATGACAAAAGTTGCCTGTGAAGGTCCACGTCGTTTAGAACCTAATATGATGGCTACATTTGGTATTTTTAAGATTTTAACAGAATTTTTTAACGTTTTTTTTTTGAAAATCGCCAAATTCTTTCCAAATGCTGAAGGGTATTCAAAGTTCGGCCCCGCCGAACTTAGCTGCTTTTTTACTTGTTTTATTTCTCATCTAATATCCAAATGTATGTATGTATGTATGTAGGTGCAAGTATTCCTTTGTATTAATGAAAACACACAAAGTTAAGTCATAAAACAATAATAATAATGACAGCGACAACAACAACAACACCGACTAATCAAGCGTATTTTTATTCAAGGTAAACAACAATAAAAACAAATGAAAAATGCCAAGTCAGCTGCTCAGACCGACCAACCAATTCGCTGTTGGCGGCAATGCCGTGGCGCTAACGTCGCGACTAGATATTGGAACCAAAAAAAAAAAACAACTAAAAAGAAAGACAGGTATTTTATTTGGGGAGTTGATAACGAAGAATGTGCTAAAAAGGGAGCCGAGAAGGAGAGAGAGAGAGAGAGAGCGAATTAAAAGCTCAAATATTCAGCAACAACAACAACAACCAAAAACCGATCGAATTCACATAACTGAATATTTGGGTATTTGGTTTAGCCAAAAAAAAAAAAAAAAGTGTCGCTGTTGCCGGTGATCCACTCGTGATGTGATCGTGGCCGAGGTGTGTGTGTATGTACATACATATACATAAGTATTTACAAATCAAACATATGTTTGTTGTTAAACCACCACCCCACCCCATTTGATTTTTGTTGAGTGTTGTACATAATTGAATAAATTAAACTTTATATGTGTCGGGAGAGATATGCAATATCTGTTTTCAAATGATATTCAAAAAACAGTTTTGAATATATCAGTGACAGGTTTTAGCTGTCAAATGTCTCGTTTTTTGGTTTTTTGTGAGACTTTTTTTTTTGAAGATGAATTGACGTAATACGAATAACTGATGACCAATGCCAGCCACAGACATTCCTTTGTTAGTTTTAAAAATTGATTTGTTGCTGGATTTTTGGTCAGGTTTTCTCCGCGGCTTGGTTAACAACGGGTATTTGAAATTTAGATTGCACAAATCTCCATTGGAAATACCTTATATAAACCATAATGACAAAGGAGAATAAAGATTTGTAAAAAAAATAATGAATTAGAAAAAATCTGAAGAAGTTTTTTTTTTGCAGTATTTTCTTATCAGTCTCATATGACTGTTGGGAGACAAAAAAAAAAATTTTATATGAGTTTTAAATTTTGAAACTTTTTTTGATTGTTAGTCTTGTTTTATACCCTCCACCTTGGAAAGGAGGATATATTAACTTTGTCATTCCGTTTGTAACATCCCTAAATATTCGTCGTAGACCCCATAATGTATATATATTCATAATCAGCATAAAATTCTAAGACGATTTAACGATGTCCGTCTGTCTGTCCGTCTGTCTGTTGAAAACATGATGCAGCCCACATTATTTAACGTAGAGCGTCATATATAGCGGTACCTCCCGATATTCGGTATTTTGATGATTTTTGCCACATTTTCCCACGAATATGTAAAAGTTCGTCCCAGCCGAACTTAATGTTTTTTACTTGTTTTCATTATTATACCCTACACCACATAGTGGTAAGGGTATTATGTCTTTGTGCATTTGTTTGTATCGTGGAGAAGAAAACGCGATCACCTTTTGGTGATCAGCGCATAGAATCACATTTTGAGTCGATTTGTGCATGTCCGTCCATCCGTCTGCCTGTCCATGTATTTTTGTAAACAAAATGCAGGTCGCATTTATTATTAGATTGACATGAAATTTTCTAAATAACATTTGTTTGCGCAAGGACAAACCCTATTGAAATTGGAGATAATCGGTCAAAATTTAGATATAGCTCCCATATATATCTTCATCCGATTTAAGGTTTTTTCTGCACCAAATGGCTAATATCAGTCCAAATGGTGTGAATTTTGCTACATCTGACCGAATTCAGCCTACAAGCATGTGTTTCAAATTTGGTGAAAATCGGTTCAAATATTGCTATAGCTCCCACATATATCTTAATCCGATTTTAGGTTTCTTCTGCACCAAATGGCTAATATCAGTCCAAATGGTGTGAATTTTGCTACATCTGACCGAATTCAGCCTACAAGCATGTGCTTCAAATTTGGTGAAAATCAGTTTAGATATACCTATAGCTCCCACACATATCTTCATCCGATTTAAGTTTCTCCTGCACCAAATGGCTAATATCAGTCCAAATGGTGTGAATTTTGCTACATCTGACCGAATTCTGCCTACAATCACGTGCTTCAAATTTGGTGAAAATCGGTTTAGATATAGCCATAGCTCCCATATATATGCTTCATCCGATTTTAGGTTTCTTCTGCACCAAATGGCTAATATCAGTCCAAAGGGTGTGCATTTTGCTATATCTGACCGAATTCTGACAAGCATGTGCTTCAAATTTGGTGAAAATCGGTTTAGATATAGCTATAGCTCCCATATATATCTTCATCCGATTTTAGGTTTCTTCTGCACCAAATGGCTAATATCAGTCCAAATGATGTGAATTTTGCTACATCTGACCGAATTCAGCCTACAAGCATGTGCTTCAAATTTGGTGAAAATCGGTTTAGATATAGCTATAGCTCCCATATATATCTTCATCCGATTTTAGGTTTCTTCTGCACCAAATGGCTAATATCAGTCCAAATGGTGTGAATTTTGCTACATCTGACCGAATTCTGCCTACAAGCATGTGCTTCAAATTTGGTGAAAATCGGTTTAGATATAGCTATAGCTCCCATACATATCTTCATCCGATTTTAGGTTTCTTCTGCACCAAATGGCTAATATCAGTCCAAATGGTGTGAGTTTTGCTACATCTGGCCGAATTCATCCTACAAGCATGTGTTTCAAATTTGGTGAAAATCGGTTTAGATATAGCTATAGCTCCCATATATATGTTTCATCCGATTTAAGGTTTTTTTCTGCACCAAATGGCTAATATCAGTCCAAATGGTGTGAATTTTGCTACATCTGACCGAATTCAGCCTAAAAGCATGTGCCTCAAATTTGGTGAACATCGGTTTAGATATAGCTATAGCTCCCATATATATGTTTCATCCGATTTAAGGTTTCTTCTGCACCAAATGGCTAATATCAGTCCAAATGGTGTGAATTTTGCTACATCTGACCGAATTCAGCCTACAAGCATGTGTTTCAAATTTGGTGAAAATCGGTTTAGATATAGCTATAGCTCCCATATATATATGCTTCATCCGATTTGGTGTTTAAGTCCCTCACATTCGTAATATGCACTCCAAGAGATTGATATTTTGCACCAGATATCAGATACAGCCTAGCAATTCAAGATTCAAATTTTATCAAGATTGGTTCCGATTTGGATATAGCTCCCATATATATCTTCATCCGATTTTAGGTTTCTTGTGCACCAAATGGCTAATACCAGTCTACATGATGTGAATTTTGGCACTTCAGACTTTAGTATAGAAATAAGTACTTTAAATTTGGTGCACGATACAAGAATAATATTTGGTACGAGATATCAGATGCAGCCAAGAAATAGCTGTTTTCAATTTTATGAAGATCGGCTCAGATTTGGATATAGCCTCCATATATATCATTATTCGATTTCAGGTTTTTTATGCACCAAATAGCTAATATTAGCCCAAATTGGGTGAATTTTCAAAATTCAACCGAGTTTAGCATAGAAGGAAAAATTTCAAATTTGTCTCCCATATATATGTTTCATCCGATTTGGTTTTCAAATCTCCAACTTTCGGAATATGCACTCTACCATAATGATATTTTGTACCAGATATTTCATAGAGCTGAGAAATTGCAATATAAAACTTTCTTTTATGAGAGTTCTACTAAATATGCATAGCGGTGTAGGGTATCATATAGTCGGCCCCGTCCGACTTTTGAGCCTTCCTTAATGGTTTTTTTTATATATTATATATGTATCTACTCCATTGCATTTAGTCTCCATTAACTTAATTTAATTGTATTTCATTTCGTTTCGTTTTTGTTTTTTATCAAATTGCAAATAAAACAACCGAAGTAGATGTTGTTGTGTTTTTTTTTTCTCTTCGGTTGACATCATCACTTTAGATTATTGTTTTAAATTTGTTGCTTTTTTGTGGTGTTTGCAAAAATTATTGTTGTTGCTGTTGTTTTTGTATAATTGTTTGTACATTGTAGCAAGAACAAAGCATCATAAAATTTATAAATAATTTTTATTTTTTTGTTTTTTAATTTTTAATTACTTTTAATTATAGAGCCGGTTTGCAATGTACTTTTCAAATGTTTATTATTAAATAACTGCAAAGGTGTCATCCATCTATCAATGTTTGATAAATTGCCAAGAGAGAGAGAAAAAAACTACTAGTCATGAACAGGTTGATTGCAAAATAATTATGCAGCATTTAACATTAATCATGGATAATAGTGGATAATTGACTGACGAGCTATTGCATCATTGGAGAGAAATTTATTTCGTTATTGATTTTTTTTTGTAACAAAGTATGACGCTGTTCTACAAAATTCGATTTTTTTCCACAATTACACAAAAATATAAAAGATTAAAAAATTAGGTCAAAATTTATGAGACACATGTAATGGCGTTTTAAAAGTTTACATCGAAAGGTATCCAAAATATGTGAAAGGTCTTCCACCTTCGTCCAAAGAGCTCAGCTGAAAATGTGCACCTTCGGTTGGCCACCAGAACTCAAGCGCCGGCCATGGTGATGGTGTGGGGCCGCCATAACAGCCGATGGTTGCTCTCCACTCATATTAATCGACCACGGCATCAGAATAAATGCCGAATATTATATCGAAAGGTATCCAAAAATTGGAAAATTCTTCCACCTTCGTCCATTTTTAATTTTTTTCAAAATCTCCGAGTGAAGATTCCTCAGAACATATAAATTTTATATAGATAGTGTCTTTGGCAATATTACTGACAAGAATCCATGGAATATTTTTGTAAGGCAACTTAACCCTCAGGCGAGCCATAAATGGGTCTTTTTTTCAAAAACGTTCAAAATTGCATTAAAAAATTTAATTAAACGCTATTGAAATATTCCACAAAATTATCCCTCACAAAAATTTTAATACCGATCTCAGAAGAGATATTTGACTTTTCTAAACTTTGTTACAAAATTCCATTTGTCCCAAAATTACAGGATAAATCGAAAGAATTCTGAACGTAGAACCAAAAACATGAGGCGCATGTGTCGGCGTTTTTAATGTTTACATCGGAAGTTATCCCAAAAATGTGAAAGGTGGAAGTTTCGTCCATGTTTACATTTTTTGAAATTATTCAAGTGAAGATTCCGTGGAACGTGGCCTTAGAATAAATTTTCGAATATTATCGCGAAAATATTCTGGAGGAGGTATTAAAGCCTTGGGCATGCAAGCATTTTGGCCGCAGACCTTACACCTTCCAAGAGGACTTGCCACGCGCCCCCAAAAAATGGTTACAAAATGAGGTTCCTCGCTTCATTTCCAGCCCACAATGGCCACCAAAATCTTCGGATACTAATCCGGGATAGTATCTGGAGTGTCTGGAGTATTTTGGAAAGCAATGTTGGCCCTAAAAAAATACCAAAGTGGCGATCACGTCAAACAAGCTCTTCGCCAGGAATGGTCCAAACACACACCAGAGCAACATTCGGGCAGTGTGTGACGGTTTCCCTGGCCGTTTGAAGACCATAGTTCCTCACAAAAGTTACCAAAATCTAAATCTAAATCAAATCTAAACTTATTCAAATACAAATTTCAATTTTCAAAATAAATAAATGAAATTTGAAATAAATGTTTGTTGTGATCCTAAGATGATTTAGGTATACGGTCCATATAAATTTACCTCCTGATTTCCAATAAAGTCGGCTGTAATTTGATATTTCGTCTTTCCAAAAACTAGTTTAGCTACTTCACAAATTAGTAAGTTATGTCTACTTTTTTGTATTTTACCATTTCGCAGTACCTCCAAATTTCGACGAAGGTTTCGATTCAACTTTCTAAAAAAAATTAGTGATTTGACATTTTGGAACTTCAAAATTTCAGGAATTTTGGGGGAAAATCGCTTATCCCCAAAATTTTTGAAATGAATTATGTTTTTCAAATGGTGTAGTAAGGATTTCGCTACGTACTTAGAAATGGAGGAGGAAGAGCCTTCTTCACAAATTTTAATATAGAAATTGTTGAATATTTTTTCGCTTTTCTCACAACCTCACATGTCTCACCTCGTTTGATTTTTGTGACGACGGAGGAGGGGCGATGGCTACTCACTTTAAATATTCATTTAACATTGAATGGCAATTAAAAGTTTCATGGTTTTTTCTCTCTCATCAAATCAATAAAACAACAATTCATTTGAGAAATAGCAGAACTCAGTGGAGAGTTTTACAGTGAATTTAAAATTTATGATTTCAATATTTTTTCCTTGGCTGGGAAAAAAAAGCCTAAAAAATGGACTACAGAGGTTTTGTGTTATTTCACAACTTCCATACATATTCTCAAAACTGCCCTGCCATAACATTTTCGTGGCCACAGAAAACCAGGAATTCCCAGTAATTCCATGGCAAATGAAAATGGTTAAAAGAAAATAAATTTTCTGCAATTTTCCTGAGAAAAAAAAGAACTCTGCTCAACCTTTATAATACTTTAGAGATTACCAACAAATTACCTGCCTGGCAGTGCTGGATATTTGTTGAACTTCCTTTTTTTGGTTTTTGCAAAAGGTCCATTAATAAATTCTCACTTGGCCAAGAAATAAAAATCTCCGCAAATAGCCTTGAAGAGCTGTTTTTGTTTTTTTTTTTTTTTTTTCAAATGAGTTCAAGTATTTTCAATTTGCTGAATGTTAAACACGTGCCAGATCCTTTGTAGCAGGAAAAATCACCGAGAAGCAATATCATACACGAAATTAAAACAAATGGAAATGCGAAGAGCGAGAAATGTAGCAAAGGCAGAAACCCCAAAGACCACTTACTAGCCTGCTAAATGGTCAAAACCATAAACTATACTGCAGGAAAAATTTAGTTTGTTTTTTCGCCGAGGAAAATCAATTATTTTGTGCCCTAGAAAAATGGCAGAATTTTCTGCAATCCAGGCCACCATCTAACATTTTTAGGGGGGAACCCTTAAAAATGTTTGCCTTTGAATTGGGGAAGAAGAGGCCCATTTCTTTGGAACCTATTGTCCTGTTAATGTTTGCTTTAGGTGGGGCGGAAAGGGGGCCTCTCTTATTTCAATACAACTACTGCCACATTTGTAGGTTATCACTTAACCTAAACCAAACGGTTTGGAGTGCTACAGAGTCAGCATTATGGGTAGAAGGAACATGTAAACATATGGCCTTTCTACACAATAACTCTTTTCCCCCACTCTTTATCTCTCTCTCTCTCTCTCTCATTCTTTATTTCTTTGGACATCAAACAGCATCCCCATACCCCACATGTTCGCCAAAAAGGGGTAAATAGGTCATTCTGTTTTGTGTGTGTGTGTGTGTGTTGATTTTTCTCTCCACTTTACTCATCATTGTCATCATGGTATGCGTGTAACATCCATTGAAGTTAGCTGTGTAGTTGAAATCACACCACAGAGAAGTCCTTCAAGTTTTAAGTGCTTCGTGGCTTTGATAGTGTGTTTGCTTTTTTTTTTTTTTTTGAGGATATTTCTTTGCTTCTTCTCATTTTCAGTTTTACAAAATTAGATGAACATTTGTTTGGCCCCCAATCGCACTTGGTTCTTTAGAAAGAAAATCCCACACACACACACACACCCACCTACATACATACGGAGCCAACAAATGTGGCTTCATTTGTGGCATGTGGCATGAAATGAGTTTGTAATACTCTCCCTCCACACCCACGCCATCCAACTGCAAGGATATCATTATGCGTGTAAATGATGAAAAAATTATATCCACACGCCATCATTATTTGCATGACGACGTTGATGATGGTGATGTTGGGAGTTGAGCCAGGCACCAGGCCAGTTTTGTTGGAACTTCTAATGGCTTTGGCTTTTTGGGTAGGGAGGATTTTTTTTTTTTAATAATAACATGTTTACACAGGAAGTTTGAGAGTGGGAGAGAAAGAGAGCCAGCCAGTAATGGTGGGTCAGCATAATGTGTGCAAGTGTTATAATTACATTACCCCATTGTTTATAATGTAATTAGTTATGTGTGTGTGTGCACCGTGTGAAATATGAAAGTATGTTTTGAAAAATGTCACCCTCTCCCCTCCTCCTCTTCCCCTTTATGTCACTGACCAAATCTCATTGTTTACATTTTCGTTTTCAGCCATTTTAATCTTCTTTACATTATATCCTGTAAATGTGCTGGAAAAAAAAAAGAGTTTATAATGACTTTGTGTATTTAAGTTTATTAGCTCGTTTCCTTTTTCCTGTTATCCTTTTGAAAGTCAAAAGCAAACACATATACAAAGAGGAAAATGTGAAACAGACCCACAATGACAGAATGAAATAAGATACTCAACGTCAGGTTTTGAAATGAAATAAAATATATAAAAAAAACAATCGTGAGGAATAGAATAAAAGTATTTTAAGGGGAAAAAAGTTCACTTTGAATCCTTGACGGATAACCCCACAAAAAGAATTGCATAAATATGGAGAGGATAGATTAGAATAATGAGAAGATCTTGTGGTCTTCTATGAGAGCTTGAGGTTTTAATCTTCTAGCCTTTTATGAAAGAAGAACACCTTTTGGTCTTCTATGAAAGAAGACCCCCTTATGGTCTTCTATGAAAGAAGACCACCTTCTGGTCTTCTAAGAGAGAAGACCACCTTCAGGTCTTCTAAGAGAGAAGACCACCTTCTGGTCTTCTAAGAGAGAAGACCACCTTCTGGTCTTCTAAGAGAGAAGACCACCTTCTGGTCTTCTAAGAGAGAAGACCACCTTCTGGTCTTCTAAGAGAGAAGACCACCTTCTGGTCTTCTAAGAGAGAAGACCACCTTCTGGTCTTCTAAGAGAGAAGACCACCTTCTGGTCTTCTAAGAGAGAAGACCACCTTCTGGTCTTCTAAGAGAGAAGACCACCTTCTGGTCTTCTAAGAGAGAAGACCACCTTCTGGTCTTCTAAGAGAGAAGACCACCTTCTGGTCTTCTAAGAGAGAAGACCACCTTCTGGTCTTCTAAGAGAGAAGACCACCTTCTGGTCTTCTAAGAGAGAAGACCACCTTCTGGTCTTCTAAGAGAGAAGACCACCTTCTGGTCTTCTGAGAGAGAAGACCACCTTCTAGTCTTCTAAGAGAGAAGACCACCTTCTGGTCTTCTAAGAGAGAAGACCACCTTCTGGCCTTCTAAGAGAGAAGACCACCTTCTGGTCTTCTAAGAGAGAAGACCACCTTCAGGTCTTCTAAGAGAGAAGACCACCTTCTGGTCTTCTAAGAGAGAAGACCACCTTCTGGTCTTCTAAGAGAGAAGACCACCTTTTGGTACTCTAAGACAGAAGACCACCTTCTGGTATTCTAAGAGAGAAGACCACGTTCTGCTCTTCTATAACTTTCTTTCTGGTCTTCTATGAGATAAGAGCATTTTTTAATTCAGTGCGAGATGACCTTCTGGACTTCTGTGAAAGGAGAACTGCTATGGGAGAAGATCTTCTGGTCTTCTTGTTATCTTCTATGAGAAGACCTTGTGGTTTTCTTTGAGAGGGCCTTGTGGTTGGTATGAGAAGACCACTTTCTGGTCTTTTGTGAGAAGACCCCCTTCTGATCTTATATGAGAGAAGACCACCTTCTGGTCTTCTATGAGAGAAGACCATCATCTGGTCTTCTATAAAAGAAGATCCTCTTCTGGTCGCAGTGGCCGAAAAATGGCTTGTGGACTGAACATATCGCAATATTCCATTCAGCAAATATTGAAAAATGAGCTCGGTGTGAAGCCATTGAAATTCCAAAAAGTGCAAGAACTTACACTGCAATAGAAAGAAAATAGACTCAAAAGAGCCAAAAAGTTGCTTCGCTTGGTCGAAAGTGGTGAACAGCCGAATTTGGTTTTTCCGATGAGAAAACATTCGATCTCCCGCAGTTTTTAAATAAACAAAATGAACGCGTTTTCTTGCCAAAGAGGTCAACTGAAAATGTGCACCTTCGGTTGGCCACCAGAACTCAAGCGCCGGCTTACACCGCAACAGAAAGAAAATAGACTTAAAAGAGCCAAAGAGTTGCTTCGCTTGGCCGAAAGTAGTGAACAGCCGAATTAGGTTTTTTCCGATGAAAAAACATTCGTTGTCCCGCAGTTTTTAAACAAACAAAATGATCATGTTTACTTGTCAAAGAGGTCAACTGAAAGTGTGCACCTTCGGTTGGCCACCAGAGCTCATGCGCCGGCCATGGTGATGGTGTGGGCCGCCATAACAGCCGATGGTGGCTCTCTGCTCGTAGTAATCGACCGTGATATCAGAATAAATGACCGTGATATCAGAATAAATGACGAATATTACCGCGAAAATATTCTCGAGGGTGTATTAAATCCTTGGGCACGCAAACATTTTCGCCGCAGACCTTGGACATTCCAACAGGACTCAGCACGTGCTACCCAAAACTGGTTACAAAATGAGGTTCCTCGCTTCATTTCCAGCTCACAATGGCCACCAAAATCTCTGGATACCTATTCGTTGGACTATTGTGTCTGGAGTATTTTAGAAACAGCAAGGTTGGCACTAAAAAAATACCAAAGTGTCGATCAGCTTAAGCAAGCGCTTCGCCGGGAATGGGCCAAAATACCGCAGAGCAACATTCGGGTTTCATTGGCCGTTTGAAGGCCATAATTCGTGCCAAAGATGACCAATTCGAACAAAACGAAACTTATTCTAAAATTTGATTCTATTTCCGACATTGTTTGCTTTCATTCAAAAATTAAAAAAAAAATGTAAAAATGTTTGCGTTTGACTTTGTTGCAGTTTTTTATCTCACCCTGTTAATGGACATTTGGTGAGAGCACACACACAATCATTGTTCTGTGTTAACTCTTAGGACTAAACTTGTTCTCATGAGTGTCACATGTTTATCGAGAGAGGGAGAGCACCAGTTTATATTAATCATGTCTGCTCAAATCAGCTATGGGCATCTTCGAACGAAAATGTATAAACAAAGCACATGTATTCTCTCTCGATTTTCATTTGCAATTGTTTTGGCAGAGCGGGAGAGTTTCTCACCATTACTAAGGCATGTATTGTGAGCAAGGCTGGTTTAAATTTTATGACCGGAGAGAAAGTTGCATTGTTTTTCAATGATTCTAATTGAGAGTGTGGAGAGAATTACGCTCATTAGAGGTGATAATAAAGACTTTACTTTATTAAAGTCCACTTATAACTGGTTCCAACTGTAGATTTTCTTCTTCTTTTGTTATTAAAATAAACGATCAGCTGCAAACTATTAGGCAATTTTTTATTAAGCAATAAAATTTATCTTTTTCACATATAAAACAATTTTTACATACTTTTATTTAACTATTTCTTAATTAAACAATATATCTTAAAACCTTAAATTTCTTAAAAAAAAAAACAAATTATCTTGACAATTAAACCAAAATAATTAAAGCTTAAAAAGCGTTAAAAAAAGAGAACAATATGAGAACACAAAAATGACACGAAAACACTGACAACGATTGAGCTGATCTGGAGCATGAAAGGACTTGTAGAGTTGATCTTGATTGACGATTAACTGATTGAGCGATTGATTGACAGACTGATTGATTGATTGGTTGATTATGCAGCGAGAGTTAAATGATGCGCATCATGTTGAATAGATAATAATAACAATTCGCTGAGAGAAATTTGAGTAATTGCAATGTAGTTTCATATATATAGAGAGAGAGGGCGAGAGCGAAATTTAGAGAAATATAGACGGGAATATGTTGTTTGATTTATTTGATTTGTTGATCCATAATAATAATAATAAAACAAATACACGTATATATATTTATAAGAAAATGTTATATCATGATTTTTTTTTAGATATTTATATTTGGTAAAAATATTATTAAATATATAATAAGAGAGCTTTTCTGTCAATGAAAATAATAAAGGAAACAAAATACAAAATATCAAATGATAACGAGAGAGAGATAAATCGACTGATATATAAAGTGAGAGTAAATGAAACGATCAATGATTGTTTGAGAGAGAGATAGATAGATAGAGAGAGATTTTTTTTTGTTTTGTACTAAAGAGAAAGAAATCATATCAAAAGAGAGAAAAAGAAAAACGAGAGCTCGTTTCGTTGCCGGCTCTCAGAACAAACTGAACTGAACAGAAAACAACAGAAGAAAAAAAAACAAAACAAAAACTTACCAGAACTGAAATGGGAGCGTTTGGATTGTTCATTTTCTGGATCGGTATCGAGTGGTCTTTTTCTAGAGTCACCAATTTCAGGGCTGGGGCAAGTTTCCATGGTAGCGTCTTCGGCCATTATGATGGGAATTTTGATGGTTTTAACGATAACGATGGCGAGAGAGAAACGAGTTTAGCTAACCTCTCTGGTTGGGCGATTGTTTTGAAATGTTTTTTTGCTTTTTTTGATTTGGTTGATGATTCAAATAGCTCTGACGGTGGTGGTTGGTGGCGTTTGGTGGTTGTGGTGGATATTTTTTGGTGTTGTTTTGCTTGATTTTATTTTTGATTTTTGGGATGGTTTTCTATTACTGTTTTGAGATGTTTAATCGTCACAACAGAGCGAAATATTTATATAGAGATAGGAGATAGAGAGAGAGAGCGACTGATTGATTGGTTGGCGACAAAGATTGTGGCGAGAGCTATAGGTTTTGATTTACAGCAATGATGAGAGCGTAATAAGCATTTAACCAAAAACACAAAAAATTAGCTACACGTATTTGCTTGGCCTGGGTGACTTGTTTTTTCTCTGTTGCCTTTGCCCCTCACTTCAGTTACTCCAAATTGCTAATAAAATCTCTGAGTATGGTATGGATGATGCTTTTGGGATTTGATCCTGTTTGCCGCCAGCTATTAAACTTGTTGATGGCAATTTTTCATAACCACTTCAAAATTTGTTTTCTGTTTTTTTGTTTTTCTTTCTCTTTGTTGACTCTCTTTGGCTAACTTTTGTTCTCTTGTGCTTTTTCTCAGTTAATGATGTGATCCTTCCGAGTTCTTTTCTTGTTTTTGTTGTTGTTTCGTTTGATGTGTGCCACACTAATGAGTTCCTTATGATATTTTTTTTTTTTTTTGTTTAATTATCTGTAATTTTGGTGAGTTCTGACAGCCTGCTTTAGTTTCTGTTTCGGTTTCTGTTAAGCAATGCAACACGCAACGAACGTTTGGTTAGATGTTGGTTGATTGGTTGGTTGGTTATAATGCGTTTGGTTTTAGTCCTTCTGATTTGATTATTAAGGTGGTGTGGCAGATATAAGTAGAGAGATAGTGGTTGTTTTGGTGGTGTGGTGGCGATGTTGAATGATGACAATTTTTATCGAATTTAATTTTTGAAGTGGTAGGTGGTGGTTGGTTTTATTTTTTTTTTTAGATTTGGTTTACAGTTTGAATGGTGCGATAATTGATAATTAGAGATTGGTTTTTTTTTTTTTTGGTTTGATACGAGTATAACGAGTATATGGAAAAAAGAAAAAAAGAAAAAAATTGTTTATGAGAAAAATGCAGCAATATAAAAGTACACACATATTAAAAATAATTAAACAAACATCAAATATCAATATATAGGTATATGTTTATATATATATAAATTTCAATTTTACACAAGAAAAATACATAATTATAAATATATGTGATTTTTTTTTTTGGTTTTTCGATTTTTTATAGAATGTTTTGAGGATAAGAAGAAATGAGAAGAAATAGAAGAAGAAAAATCATAGATGCAAAAAGAACTGGGAAACTAATTTCTCCTTGAATTGGGGTTTAGAATTTTATTGCATAATTTTTTTGTAAGGGAACAAAGATTAGAGCCCTTTAAAATTAAACGCATAAGGAAGAAATGAAGAAAAACTAGAGACTTTTAAGAGTTAGAGTATAAGGTTCCATGGAAATCCCAATGTTTCCAATGGGAAAAAAGGAGCGTGAGAAACTGAGTAAAGGAGCTAAATCGGAAATTATCTCAAGGGTTAGTAAAAGGAAAATGAAGAATTTTCTTTTTTTTTCAGAAGAAAAAGAGAAGTAAACAAAATTAGATTATTTTAGCAAGCATTTTGGTGTTCCATGGCGGCTATGGTCCAGCAGAGGAGATTGCCACATGACAATGAAATGACACTTTTCTAGATCTGAGACACATGAGACAAAACATCAAAAGCAGTTTCGATTGATTTGAATTGACTTGAATTGATTTACAATGGACGACAACATCAAACGTTATGAAATGTAAAAAAAATAATTTTTTTTCAGATTTTTAATATGGATATTTACACATATGTTTGTATGTATGTCAGTATGTATGTAATGGAGTAGTATGAAAACAAAAACAAATATGATGATATGTACATTCCATAAAATTTGATTGTATGAGTCATTGGTTAATTGATTTTCTAAACATTACAAGATATCACATAACTACTCTATAGAGAAAATAACAAATTGCCGCTTGCAATAGAAAAAAATAAAACTTGACATCTTAAACTACTATAATTTTGCTGCTCTTAGGTGAAAAGTCAATAAAAATAATCATAGAATTCCCAACAAAAAAAAATATTGAAATTTTTCTCTAACACGATTCGAAAATCGGTCGAATTGAAATGTCTACCAAATAATATCACAAAAAACATGGTCCGTAGAAGTCTTGACGAAAATCAATTAATATGGTTCTCTAACACGATTCGACAATCGATCGAATCGTAGTGACCAATAAATGAAAAAGAAAGCCTTAAAGTCGGGCTGGGCCGACTTTATGATACCCTACACCACTTTGCTAATTTAGTAGAGCTCCGCATAACAATTAAAAGTTTTTATGGGAGAATTAATAATAATTATAATTTAAAGTTCAAAGAACTAAATATGCCGAAGCATTTGTATCTCTTAAATTCGGACTAGTATTGCCCATTTGGTGCACAATTAATTTGAAATCGGATAAAAATATATATGGGAGCTATATCCAAATAGGAACCGATCTCGATAAAATTTGGCAAAGATATTTCTGAGCTGTATTTGATATATTTCCTGAATATCGTTGTTACGGAGTGCATATTACGGCTGTGGGTAACAAATATGACAAATCGGATGAACAGTATATATGGGAGCTATAGCTATATCTAAACCGAATCACCAAATTTGACATACTAGCTTCTAGACTCAATTCGGTCGTAAGTGCCAAATTTCATCTAATTTGGGCAAATATTAGACGTTTGGTGCACAATCAAAGATAAATCGGACGAAGTTATATACGGGAGCTATATCCAAATCTGAACCGATCTCGATAAAATTTAGCAAAGGTATTTCTGAGCTGCATTTGATATATTTGCCTAAATATTGTTGTTACAGAGTGCATATTAAGGCCGCGGAGTACAAAAATAACAAATCAGATGAACAATATATATGGGAGCTATAGCTATATCTAAACCGATTTCGATCAAATTCGGCATACTTATTTTCAGGTCCAATCTGATCGTACATGCAAAATTCCATACTATTCGGATTGATATTACACGTTTGGTGCACCATAAAAGGCAAATCGGACGAAGATATATATGGAAGCTATATCTAAATTTTGACCAATTATCTGCAATTTCAATAGGGTTCGTCCTTGGGCCAAACAAATGATTTGTGCAAAATTTCATCTGGATAGGGCAATAAATGCGAACTGTACTTTGTTTACAAAAATACATGGGCAAACGGACAGACGGACGGACGGACATGCATAAATCGACTCAGAATGTGATTCTATGCCGATCATCAAAAGGAACTATGGGTCTATCTCGTTTCCTTTTGCCTGTTACAAACAAATGTACAAAGACATAATACCCTGACCACCTTGTGGTGTAGGGTATAAATACTTCGTTGTACTTTCATAAATTAGGATTTTCGAGTCAAACAATTTAGGAAGACATAATTCTTAACTAAAACAAGTGAAGAAGTATCAGTCGGTTTTGCCGACTGACGTATGCCTTCAGCCATTGTTCGATTATTTAAATATATTTTGACTTCTGTTATGATTATTCAAATTATTTATCCTCTATGGAGTAGATTCCGAAGGAATGGACCAATAATGTCCATTTCGTATTGGAGCTAAATAAATATGATATAAATATTGTGACGTGCCAGGTTTGGACTTTATCAACTACTTCCCATACTTCATATGAGATATGTGATAATGTTAATACAGATAAAAATATTGGTATGGGCCAAATTACAAGAAAATCGAACATTTATATCCAAATGGAATCGGATGTTAATTTCGCGTTTTATGGATATTCAAAATTTTGACCCTTTGTGGGGAGGTACGTACCAGAAGGAGTGGACCGATATATTCCATCTTCACAGTGCATCTTCTGTTAATTTAAATAATGGAATGTGTGAAATATTAAGAGAACCGGATGCTTATTTCGGATTTTATAATCATTTCGGTTATTCAAAACTTTGACCTTTTGTGGGGGAGGTACCAGAAGAAATGGTCCGTTCTCTAGCATCTTTATAACAGCTCTTGAGTTGATAGAAATATTTAGATGTAGCAACTCTGAATGGAATCGGATTTTAATTTCGCGTTTTCAAAGCTTCATGCATATTCCAAATTTTGACCCTTTGTGGGGGAGGTACCAAAAGAAGTAGACCGATATATCCCATGTTCACAGTAGATCTTCTGTTAGTAGAAATAATGGAAAGTGTGAAAAATGAAGAGAATCGTATTCTTATTTCTGATTTTATAATCGTTTCGGTTATTCAAAACTTTGACCCCTTGTGGGGGTGGTACCAGAAGGAATTTTTCCGATCTCTACAATCTTTATAACAGATCTTGTCTTGAGAGAACACTGAGATGTGGAAAACGTGAAAGGAATGGGATGATAATTTTAAGTTTATTGTGTTTCGTGGATATTCGAAATTTTGCCCCTTTGTTAGGGAAGTACCAGAAGGAGTAGACCGATATATCCTATCTTCACACCATACCTTGGGTTAATAAAAATATTGGGATGTGTGAAATTCGAAGACAATCAGGCTCTTACTTCACATTTTATAAGAGTTAAATTTATTTAAAATTTTGACCCTTTGTGGTGGAGGTACTTGATGAAGTAGAACGATATTGTCCATTTTCGCATCTAACCTGGCACTGATGCAAATGTTAAGATTTGCAAAGTTGGAAAAAAATCGAATTATCATTTCTCTTCCAGTGCAGAAAAAATATTTTTTTTTAATTTCGACCTTTTGTAGAGTAGGTACCAGAAGGAGTAGACCGATATATCCTATCTTAACACTAGACCTTGGGTTAATAAAAATATTGAGATGTGTGTAATTTGAAGACAATCATACTCTTACATCACATTTTATAGGAGTTATAACTATTACAAATTGGAGGAGGTACCAGAAGGAGTAGACCAATATATTCCACCTTAACACCAGACCTTGGATTAATAAAAATATTGGTATGTGTATAATTTAAAGACAATCGGACTTTTACATCCCATTTTATAAGAATAATAATTATTTTCAAAATTTTGAACCTATTGTCCATTTTCGCACCTGAACTAGCACTGACGCTAATATTAGGATTTGCAAAGTTGGAGCAAAATCAAATTATCCTTTCTCTTTCTGTGGAGTAAAATATTTTTTGAAAAATCCAGAAGGAGTAGACCGATATTGCCCATCTCCGAATTCGATCTAAGTTTGACAATAATATTACAAATCGCATACTCCCTTCGAGAGTTATGGTGCGCACCAACCAAACAGGCGGACAGACGGGCGGATACCCCTAGATTGACTCCAAATATCCTGAAAGGGATTTGGTCCAAAGAGACCTAGGATCTAAAAACGTTATTTCGATGAGGCACGTTTTGGCATTATCAAATGGTATATACCCCCTCTAACCATATGGCTGAGGGTATGAATATATAAATTATAGTAAATATCTAATATAATTCCAAAATAATTCCAAACTTATAAAATAACCACTTTACAATTCCCAACTAATATTGATGTGGCTTTTCCCATCACAATATTATAAACCATATGCATTAACTTTAATATCTTCTAAGATTCTGCGATTTTCAACCCCGCCATAAAAGGCAATAAGCCAATGAAATTAACACCATTGACTTAAGAAGATTTTTCCGTCAAGTTTACAATCAAATAAATTTTCAAAATTTCCAGCAAGCGATTTCGTTTAATGTGTGTAGAAATGCAATTTCATCCTCATGCACCATAAAATACATCTTTTCCCCCCGCCCCATGAACACAACAACAAACCACCCCCAAAATGAAGCTACACTGCTGATAATGAATGATAACGATGACGCCATCAATGTCTTCACATAAAAGAATTTTCTGCAACAAAAACAACAAATTAAGAAGATATAGAAAAAAAAGAACAAAGTCAATTGTAATGAAAACTATTGAGAGACAAGAACACAAGAAAAAAAACTGTTCCATGGAATATCTAACGTTTGCCTTGGCTTCAATAAAAATTGATTGAAATGCGGACCCCATCAATAAGGGTTGGTGGTATGGTGTTGTGAGTGCATGGAGGTAGGGGGCGAAAAGAGATGGCACATTAATGACGGCATGGAAGATGACGCTCTTCCATTCAAATAAACTACTCGTGAATAGAAACATTATTAATCAACAAATGTGTGAGTGTTGTGTTTTGTTTTGTTCACACAACGAGTTTCCCGAGGGGATATCTGATATATCAACAATCAATCGATATGTATAATATGTCACAGTGTAATTGTAACAGTCCATAAGTCATGGAGGACAAAAACAAAAACAGGGCCCGCATTATAAATTTAAATGATGTCAAAGGTTAAATTATGCTGAGATTTTGTTTTTGTTTTAATTTATTGTGGCTATGGGAAAAGGTTTTTCGTAATTTGACATCCAATGTGCTATGAGTGGGTTTCAAAAAGTTCTCACCCACCATACCCAATCGGGGGGCAGCATGAACATGAGATGTACCGGTATATAGGGGCTATTTCGATATAAATACCTTCTCAAAGAAAACATTATTCTTAGCCAGATTTGGGAAATATGGTCAATACTCACGAAATTTATAAAGTCAGGAGGATTTTATATATGGGGCTTCTCCATGAAATATAATGCGTAAAAACTGTTCACGCCCAAAGAAACCAAGTTTAAGACAAAAGGATTGGAAAATATGACCAAAACCATCGCAATAATTGCAGTCAGGGGAGGGCTATACAAAAAGGTAGACCTATATTTGTTTAAAAAAAAACCCTCACCATACATACAACGTAACATGAAAAAACTGCAACCAACTTCAGACTGCTATCATTTCTAAGCCACGCGTCCGACAGCTGTTAAAATTATTCCAGTGACAGATCATTATATTGTTTACAAGCGTACAAAAGCATTTTGGGGAGAATTTTCCAGAAAAAAAGTTATTCGTGATGGAATTCAAGCGTGATAGTGTGATTTGCATATATTTGGCTGGAACACCAAAAGTGGCTAACGTTACAGCACTCCAGCATTTAAAAGTGAATAAATCTTTTGTGTCTCGATCCATCGCTAGTTACCGCGATACTGCCCGACGTCAAGGAAGTGGACGGAAGAAAACAGCAACAACAGCAGAAATGGTTCGAAAACTAAAGAAGCGACTTGATCGAAATCCACGTCTCAGTGGCCGAAAAATGGCTCGTGAGAAAACAGCAACAACAGCCGAAACGATTCGAAAACTAAAGAAGCGACTTGATCGAAATCCACGTCTCAGTGGCCGAAAAATGGCTCGTGAACTGAACATATCGCAATATTCCATTCGGCAAATATTGAAACATGAGCTCGGGGTAAAACCATTGAAATTCCAAAAAATGCAAGAACTTACACCGCAACAACAAGAAAATAGACTGAAAAGAGCTAAAGAGTTGCTTCGCTTGGGCAAAAGTGGTGAACTGCCGAATTTAGTTTTCTCCGATGAGAAAACATTCGTTGTCCAACAGTTTGTAAACAAACAAAATGATCGTGTTTACTCGCACAAAGAGGTCAGCTGAAAATGTGCAAGCGCCGGCCAGGATAATGGCGTGGGCCGCCATAACAGCCGATGGTCGCTCTCCGCTCGAATTAATCGATCGTGACGTCAAAATAAATGCCGAAAAGCGAAAATGTTCTGGAGGGTGTATTGAAGCCTTGGGTAGGCAAACATTTTGGCCGCAGTCCTTGGACATTCCAACAGGACTCAGCACCATCGCACTCAACACGCCCCTCCCAAGAATGGTTACAAAATGGGGTTCCTCGCTTCATTTCCCTCGTACAATGGCCACCAAGTCACTGGATACCAATCCGTTGGACTTTTGTGTCTAGAGTATTTTGGAAACCAAGGTTGGCACCAAAAATTGCCAAAGTGTCGATCAAGACCACAGAGCAACATTGGGGGCAGCGTGTGACGGTTTCATTGGCCGAATATCGGGAGGTACCGACATATGGGGGGCTATACGAAGACGTGGACCTGCCTAAGACATAGGTTGTTGCAGCCATTAAGATCTTCCAATAAGAAATTTGAAACGATTCCGGTGAATAATGTTGCCGAAATCATCAAAATACCGAATATCGGTATACCGAATATCCCATATCCGTTGTATGGGAGCTATATGAAGACGTGGACCTGCATACAAAAAATTTCGTCATAGGCCGTAGTACCCATTACGAACTTTAAATATGAAATTTGAAATAATTCCGGTATATAATGTCGCTTAAATCATGAAAATTACGACTATCGGGTGGTACCTTTATATGGAGGCTATACGAAGAAGTAGACCTGCATGCAAAAATTATTGTCATAGGCTGTAGTACCCACTAAGATCTTTCAATACGAAATTTGTTACAATTCCAGTGAATAATGTCGCAAAAATCATGAAAACATTGAATATCGGGAGGTGCCGTTATATGGGGGCTATACGAAAACGTGGACCGACATGTCCCATTTACAAAGTTAACCTGTCTACTGGCAAACCATTCATGTATGCACAATTTTAGCCCTCTATCTCAATTCGGACGAACAGACAGAGAGATAGACAGACATACGCTAGATCGTCTTAGAATTTTACACAGATCCAGAACACACAGGGTTGGCGATATTCGACGGACCCATGACTCTTTGGGCCCATTCCAATCGACGAGGCTTGTCCGCAGGCAACATTCTTTGCGTCAATTGAATTTTGTACGGGAACAAATGCAAATCAATGCGAATAATCCGTTGTAAAGTGGACCGAGCCATGCCCAACTGCTGAGAACGGCGTTTTTGGGATGTTCTTGGGGACCTCTCAACACTGGCTCGTACGGCAGCGATATTCTCGGCCGATCGCCTTCGTCGACTTTTATATGGCCTCTTCGGATTAGAAAGAGCCTTACCAGTCGAAAACGTTTCGTATAAACGCTTAATGGTGTTCTTATAAGGCGCACTTCTTTAAAAAAAGCACGTATTTTAAAAGCCCGTTGAGTTTTCACAATTGACTTCTTCTGTTGAATGTAAATTTCAACTATTTCAGAGCGCTCGCGTGGCGTGTATTGGTTCATGGTAAAAATCTGGTTGGACTGACGCTTCAAACGCGGTATGTCATTAAGCGATGTGACGTCTCTGTCAAAAGTTATGGCGTTGCCAGATGGGTCCGTCGAATATATAGGGTCTATTATGAATATTTCGAGGAGTTACAAGCGGAATGACAAAGCTAATATACCCTCCATAAAATGGGTATAAAAATGTGGAATTGGAATTTTTTATTATTTTTATAATTATTTATTTTTTTATTATTTTTTTTAATTATTAAAAGAATTTTGTCCTATAAGCTATTTCTAGTTTATTTTATCTATTTTCAGTTTATATTTTGTTTATTTATTTATATGTTTCTAATTTATTTTCTCAAGAACTTGACTAAAAACTTTCCAATAAACTTTCCTTTTTTAAATTTCATTTTTTTATTTTTAAACATATCTTGATCAAACGTTGTTTACTAAAAGTCCAAAACCCATATTTAAAAACAAACCCCCACAAAAAAACCTTATCTAATTTACTAATGTTGTCACACTCAATTCATAAAATATTGAAAACAATAAAAAAAAAACTCAAAACAAAAAAGGGTTGATTGTATCTCTAAATCTAACACACTATTATCATTTCAAATCTAATTGCATTCTCTGTAATTGTAACGTATTCCCGGTAAAATCAGTTGTTGTTATTGCCGTTGTTGTCATTTAAGGGGCGGAAATATACAGCATATGTATGCAGATAGAAATGTAGGTATATACTCGTACTATGTACTCCCAATAATCATATCTCTGGCACACACAATACGCTTGCTTTATATATCACAATTATCTCTCTCCCATATCTATTTTGTTTTATGTTTTGGGAGTCGTTTTGGGCTGGCTGGCTGATAAGCCAACACAGCAGCAAAAAAAAATACACAATTTCCATTTGGAGTAGTGGCTTTTAAGTGTTACTCTCGGTTGCAATCAAATGAAGGCAACAACAAACTAAATTCTCATACTCCACATTTTGAGGGGAGTATTTGTCTGTCTGTCTGTCGGTCTGCACAACAAAATATCTCCTCTTTATTTTTTATTTTTAATAACAGATAGCAGAAAGTATCCATATTCCAAAGATACTCCAAACACTACACATTCTACACTTTGTGATGTCAACAATTCCTGTTTGTCACTGGTGTATGTGTGTGTGCGTATGTGTACATAAACATTTCAACCGAAAGAAGAGAGTAGGAAAAAATGAAGATACTATTACAAACGAGTACATATGTAAGTACATACATATGTGACAAATAGATTGTATTCTTCAGAATCTGTGTGTGTCTGTCTGTCTGTCCGTCCGCCTGTTTGTTTTGCGTCAAAAGATAAGAATTCTGGAAATGAAGTTCCACATCCAAACAACAAGAACAACAACAAAATCAACTATGCTACTCCCCCCAATACTTTAGTTGTGATTGCCGCTCTTGTTGTTGTTAGTTTTAAGGGGAGTACTTGGGACACTTTTTACTCGAGAGGTGTTAAAGAGTGCCGAGTGTGGGGGATTTGAAACATCCCCCTGAGTGAGTCGGGCATGCATTTGAATATATTTCTTGTGTTTTCATATGTCATTCCAAGGGAAGTGTAAACAAATAGCACATTTTCAAAAGTTTGGGAAACACAAATTGATTTGGGTTTCAATAGTCCGAAAAAAAACTTGAAATATTTTTCTTTAAGTACGGGATTATAGAGCTGGAGGCAAAAAAGGGAAATATTTAAAAATGGTCAAATTTGGAAATCTTGATTTTTATAAAAATTGATAAATTTAAATTCTACAATATTTTTGAACTAGTTCGGATTAATTTCAAATTATATAAGTTTTGTATAAAAAATGAAAATGGTCCAAAAAATTAAAAAAATATTTAAAATTGGTCAAATTTGGAAATTTTGATTTTTATAAAAATTTATAAATTCAAATTCTACAATATTTTTGAACTAGTTCGGATTAATTTCAAATTATATAAGTTTTGTATAAAAAATGAAAATGATCCAAAAAATTAAAAAAATATTTAAAAATGGTCAAATTTGGAAATCTTGATATTTATAAAAATTGATAAATTCAAATTCTACAATATTTTTGAACTAGTTCGGATTAATTTAAAATTATATAAATTTTGTATAAAAAATGAAAATGGTCCAAAAAATTAAAAAAAAATGTCGGTAGTGCTCAATATATTCAGATCAAAAAAAAAATGCAGCATTTTGAAGAAAAAGATGATCTAGATTGCAAAATTAAATATGACTTAAAATGCTTTGACAAATTGCACCTAAATTATTCCGAAAATTCTTTACGAATTCAGATTGATTTTAATAAAAGTTTCTAATGATTTATTTATGTGCTCAAAGAACTCTACCCAAAAGTCTGAACAATTTTCAAAATATGCCTTCCTAGATCTTATATTTTTTCTCTCAGCCTATTCTTATTGACTTAAAATAGCTGCTATCAGTGAACATATTTAATTATCAAGCAGAAGGTGAAGGCATCTAATTGCATTATTGATGAAAAGCTATCAAATATCCGCAATGTCATTATTTTTCCGAGACATATTCTTCTGCTGAGACATATTCACAGATGGGAGACATATATTTGAATATGTCTCAGCAGAAGGTTTGGAAATCATACAGTTTTCTCTTTTATAAAGCAAGCAAAAACAAAGGGAATATTTTTTTCTTGCCAAGTCTTCAAATTTCCAACAGAGGGAGAGAGAAATACTCATAAGAAAATACCCATACTTGGAGATAAAGCAACGGTACCGTTATTTATTTATTACTCCCAATCAAAACGAGCAAAGCAAACTCGCTCTTATTCGAGTGGCATATAAAATTGAGTATACTCGATTTATTTTTTCTACTCGTAAAAGTACTTCCACTCGAATTTGAATAATTTTCTCTCTCTCGAATTGAGGCAAGCATTCTGGAAAACTATTTTTTTAAACGTCGTAGAAAAATATGTCTACATGAGTCTTGGAATTTTCTGTTCTTTTATTCAGATTTCTGTCAGAGTTCCATGTGACATTTCTGAAAAAAAAGTGTTTCTCGTCAATTTTCTACCCTTATTCATAGCTGCTCTCAAATTTCAGAGTTCTAGCAACCGTTTGCTCAATATAAGGGTTTAAATTTTTAGTACTTTTTACAGTTTGAATTTCCAAAAACCACACTAAAATATATGTAAGTAATATTGAATAGATACCGTTTATACATAAAAACCTTGTGATTGACCTCAACTTGCATATGAAGTTTACAGAAACAAAATCGGTTAACGCGTTCGATGGAATATCAATTACTAACATAATTTCGTTTGTAACTCCACGAAATATTCATGATAGACCCTTTATTCTGGATCAGCGTAAAGTTTTAAGACGATTTAGCAATTGAGAAGAAGGCTAAACTAATGCAGACGCGTGTATTTTGCGGGTAGGCAGGTTAAGTTCATAAGTGGGCCAAGTCGGTTCACGTTTTCGCATAGCCCCCCATATAAAGGTACCTCCCGAAATTCGGTATTTTCTGATAATTTTAACGACATCATTCAACCGAATTTTCTCAAATTTCGTATTCGAAGTTTGTAATGTGTACTACAGCCTATGCCTAAAAATTTGCTAAGCAGGTCCCCCATATTCGGGGTTTTGATGATATTAGCGACACTATGCGCCGGAATTGTTTTTCGTATTTAAATATCTTAATAGTTACTACAGCCAATGACAAAAAAAAGTACTTATGCAGGTCTGCGTGGTCGTATAGCCTCCGTACAAAGCTCATTATTTAAACAGTATTTGTTGAAGTTTTTCAAGTTCCTTCCATATGTTGGAGGGTATTAAAAGTTTTTCCCGGCCTTAGTTGCTTTTTTACTAGTTTTTTCTTCCGCTCTTTATGATATTTGTCTTTCTACATTTGTTATTTAAGAAACCTTTCCTTTTTTTCAGGTCTTTCACATTGAGAACTTTTCTTGGGTTTTCAGAAGACCTCTTTAGGTCCTAGGGGTACTAAGTCGTACCCACAAAGTTTTACGCTAATAGCACAAATGTAAAAATTGCTGTTGCGAGATATTTTTTTCTCTTAACGTTTTTGATGCAGACCTAAGAAGTCATTCAAGTCATTTCTTTTAAATTCAATTTCCAATTTTTCAATGGCTCAACTTATTTCCTTTCTTGCCAAGGGCTCCTTTTTGTAGCAGATTTTAAAATTTTAATAATTAATTCGCTGTTTCTTCTTTTTGTTCTCAAAATACTAAAAATTCCAACAAGAAAGAAATTTTGGGTCATTCATGTGTTCCCAGTTGTGGTGGTTGCCGCTGTTGCTTGTTGTTGTTGTAAAAGTCATTTTGGATGTTTTTTAATTGGACAATTCTGACTGCATTGTTATCTATTTGGCACGGGCAAAAATAGTATTCTTTTTTTTAATTGATTGCTATGACGCTGTAGAATTGTCACTGCTAATAACACACACAGCGAGTGGACAACCATGCCGATGATGATGGCGGTGGTAAATGCCATTGATGATGATGATGAATGTTTATGTCAAACAACCATGGCCAGAGGTGGTATTTCTCCCTCTGTCTCTGTGTGTAACCAACCACTTTACTTCCTGGGGGGAAAAAACCATGGCTGGGTGGTTTGAATTACATTTATTATTGTTTTTCCTTTTTTTGGCATTTTCCGTTCATTTTTTAGCTTTTCCCCCTTCAATATAACAATATTTTTCTTGGCAGCGGATATATAGCACGTTTTCAATTTTCAAGTGAACATTCTATGAAATATATATTTTTTTTTTTTGCTGCTTGGTCTTACATTTTGGCTACTGTCGGTTTCATTTTCACGCTCTAGCAAATATTTAACGTAATACCTATCAGAAGACAAGAAGGAGAACCCAAAGAAGATGGTGAAGACAAAGTGGATTGCAATGGGTTGGCTGGCTGGCTGGCTGGCTGACTGGCTTTCTTTCATTCTTTGGGTAGAAAATGCCTTTATGTCTATTGCTTTCATAAGTCCTATGGCATATAAAAATGTATAAGAATGCTACAAACAACATGGCAAATAAATGTTATATAAAATCAAACAAAAATAAGTGAAATGAACATGAAATTACTCAAGCTGTTTGCTATGAGCGTTTGTGTCTTGTTTTATTTTTTTTTTTTTCGTTTATTTCATTTAGTTGGCTTTGGGTTTGTTTGTTTTTTATTTTTCTATTTTTTTCTCTTTTCAATTTTGGCTCATTCGTGTATGAACAATAAAGAAGACCTTGAAATCTTTTTTTTTCTTTTTTTCATTATTATTATCATCAGCTGTAGAAATAGTAGCTGTAGCAGAAGCAGCAGCAGCAGCATCATCATCATTAGCAATACCACAAACATTTCAAATACAAAGCAAAATTCATATTTCAACTCATACGTAATGAGCAAATGGGGAAAAATATTTGTTTCTTTTTTTTTTTTTTTTTTTTTTTTGTGAAATAGAATTTTGTTGCCAGTGCACAATGGGTTGAAAATTTTTAATAAAAAAATAAAAGAGACGATATATCTATGGGAAGAATTCACCAAAAAAAATTATATTTATACAAAAAAAAAACTATTATAGACCTTCTATCTCAGATTACCTAAAAAACTTCTTCTTCCAAGCTTCTGATGTCCTACATAATGCAGAGAAAAAATATCCTAAAAAACTTTTTTGTGGGATCCTAACTGGTCTTCTATAAATTGATTTAATAAGTCCACAAAAAAGAATTATACCTATAGAAATATCTGAGAGTCCCTAAGACATCCTGAAAAATTCTCTTTATTCCATAAAAGTTTTCCAAGTGATTTTCTCCTATAGAAATATCTAAGAGTCCCTAAGAAATCCTCAAAAACTTTCTTCTCTTTCTATAGAAGTTTTCCAAGAGATTTTCTCCAAATAGGAGACATCCATGACTGCCAGACTTTTTTCTGTCTATAGAATGTCTGCAAAAGGCATCCAGGAGGCCCTTTTTGTATTTTACTCCTCCAACGAGTCTCTTATCAATTGAAGAGCACCAAGATGCTATCTGCCTATACGAAACCACCAGGAAGTCTTTCCTTTGCGGGTATAGACCATTGAAAATCTATAGGTCTTTGCCCTTATTTCTAAAGAAAACCTTTAAGGACTTTTTAAGCTATTAAAGACGTCTCTTTAATTTTTTAAAAATGTTAATGGTAACTCTCTCTTTAGATAATTTCCAAGGGATCTTATATATGTAGAAAAACTTTGGATTTCCAGAACTTTTTTCTATATAAGCCCTCTAAAAGATTTTGATCTCTAAGACATGATCTACCTATAGGACATCATGATTCGGATTTCTTTTCTGGTAAAGACCTTCAAAGGGCTTCTTTTACTTTTAACAATTTTCAGGTACATAACCTCCTCGATTTATAGTGAAGGAATCATTCTATTTCCAGAGATCTTCTCTTCATTAAAGATTTCCTATGGACCTTTTCGAGAAGACCCCATAGAGGCCATCATTCTTAAAAACATTAAGGAACCTTCTATCCATAAAACCATCTATGAGGCCCACTGTCCTATCTCTAGAAGAGTGATTCTATCTTAGAAATCTTCAAGAGACCTCAATGAAAGCTATATAACATATTCCAACTACAGAGAGCTTCTTCGTGACCTTTTCTCAAAGAGCCATGTTATATACGATGAACCTCCAAGAGACGTTCTCTCTATTGAAAACCTTCAATAGAAGTCCTCAATGGACCCTTAATCTAGACGACATCAAAAAAAAAAATAAGACACTGTCTCTAGGAGAGTTTTTCGTCTTTAAAAACTCCGAAAAGACCTCGATGAAATCTCTATGAACTAATCAAACTACAGAAGTCTTTCAAGAGGCTTTTTAATCAATTGAAGACCTCTAAAAAGAGTTATCGCCATAAAAGAGCCCCAAGTAGCCAAATATTGACAGATGATCTCCCATAGGCTCCCTGACTATAATATGACGAACTCAGAAGACCCTTCACACATAGGCCAATAGACCTTCTTTAGAAGACCTCAAAAGGGTCTATTTATCTAAAAGACATCAAAAAAAATATGCCACTGTCGCTAGGAGAGTCCTTTCATCTTTGAAATACCCCCAAAGACCTCGATGAAATCTCTATGAACTAATCAAACTACAGAAGTCTTTCAAGAGGCTTTTTAATCAATTGAAGACCTCTAAGAGCTATTATCGCTATAACAGAGCTCCAAGGAGCCAAATATTGACAGATGATCTCCCATAGGCTCCCTGACTATAATATGACGAACTCAGAAGACCCTCTACACATAGGGCAATAGACCTTCTGTAGAAGACCTCAACAGGGTCTATTAATTTAGAAGACATCAAAAAAAAAAAATGTCACTGTTTCTAGGAGAGTACTTCCATCTTTATATTACCCCTAAGAGACCTCGAGGAAATCTCTATGAGCTAATCAAACTACAGAAAACTTTCAAGAGGCTTTTTTAATCAATTGAAGACCTCTAAGAGCTGTTATCGCTATAAAAGAGCTGCAAGAAGCCAAATATTGACAGAGGATCTCCCATGGGCTCCCCGACTATAATATGACGAACTCAGAAGACCCTCTACACATAGAAGATCTCAAAAAGACATATGCAAAATGTATCTACATGAGACAACTAATGTCCCTTGTTCTATAAAACATGAAAAAACCTTTTAGCTATGGAGGTACACCCAGAAACCTTCTACCTCTAGAAGACACCCAAGAGGAATTCTGTAAAGAGGAGTATTCTAGAAATCTCTAAGATGCCCTTAATCTCCAGAAGTTTTTCTCTCCTCCAACGAATAGTTATGTTGTATAACAATTTTGTTCGAAACTGGTATACTTAAAATGCGTAAGAATAATGTTTTATTTAAATAGTTCTTGGGGTTTTTTAAAATATTAACTAAAATTATAAGCTATATTTTTGTACAATTTATGTACGATATAACTGTTATATTGACCAAAAATTGTCATTGAAGCCTAGAAAAACATTGTGTGCTGAAAATGTTGTTATATATTTTTAAAATTCATCTAAAAATACATTTTCAGCTGTATAACAGTTTTGTTCAAAACTGTTATACCAATGAAAATTCCCAAAAAAAAAATGGTAATCAAATAATTTTTTGACATGAATTAAAATAACATATTAAAAAATCTTCTAAACATATTTTGTAGCTAATTTTCGTGCAATTAATTAATGAATAAACTGTTCAAAAATTGGCATGTTAGCTCAGGAAAACATTGCTACATACATTTCTTTAATTCAATAAAAAATATATATTTCTGGTTTATAACAGTTTTGCTCAAAACTGTTATACTAATGAAAATTCCCAAAAAAATTGTATTTACATATATAGTTTAATTTTTTTTAATAGATATTGTAAAATATGAATAAAAATAGCAAATCCATTTTTATCTAAAAATACTTTGTATATAAGTATACGCATTTTTTCGTGCAATAAATTAATGAGTTAACTGTTATATTGCCAACAAAAAACTGTCATGAAAGCTTAGGAAAACATTTTGTGTACATTAAAATATTGCGGCACATTTTTAAAATTCATTTAAAAATGCAATTTTCTGCAGTATAACAGTTTTGTTCCAAGCTGTTATACGAAAGAAATTTTCAATATTTTTAGAAAAAATGCTATTTAGACATATGTACAATATTTTGGAATATAAATTACAAACATAAATCCAGAATTCTAGAGAAGATCCCCAAAAAAACCTTCAATTTGTTGTTAATTTAATTTGTTGTTAAAAGGCCTTCTCTTATTTCAAAAGAAGCTCTTCTGTCTATGAATAATGGATTTTCTATGCTGCGAGCACCCGGACCACTGTTACATCTGACAAATTATCATTTAGTCAAACAAAAATATGAATAAAAAACTCTTGGACAGATGGACACTAAGACGAATAAAGGGAAGAAGATAAGAGAGAGAGAGGTGGCTAGCCAGACGTTTTTGTTCATTAGTCAAATTGACAGAAAAAAATTAATTTAAAATTATTTTTAAAACAACAAACCCCAATGGCAATGGTCGCCAACATTGCTACGATGCAGGTCTACCCCATATCGCGTTCATAACGATAATAATAAATTATCGCCTGAAAAAAAAACAATAACAATCGCAAACGAACTACAAAACTATTTTGTTTTGGTTAGGAGCTCAAGAAAACAGGTGAAAATTAAATAATTATTTTTCGCATTGCTAACAACAACAAAAATTATAAATCACATTATTTCTCGCACAAAATAATATTCTTGTCACTTGATTTTAAACAAATTTGTTTAAAGGTACCCAAAAATTTTCTTGGCAACAAAAAAGCATTCCTTCACTTTGCCAAATCTATAACCAAACAGCCGTTGCATATGTGATGACAGACATACATTGTGAATTTCAATAATTTCAAAAGACACTGTTTTTTTTTTTTGTACGCCTTACGGTTCTTAGGCTAAAATGCATGGCGAGTCAAAAATGCGTTTTATTGTTCTCGGATGCTGTTAATGATAGTCTTTGACTAATGACCGCCTGTCATGCTTGGTTATTTTTATAAATTTCTTCTGTTTTGTTGAAAAAAATACGAAATGTATATTCGTGTAAAGTTGCTGTTTACACGTGTATGTGGCATCTCACATATTCCCTGGCCAATTGAAAATATGCTACTTCATGGCTTATGCTATGATGTGAGGCGTTCAATGTTGGTCTAAAAGAGGATTACAAGAATTTTTTTTTTTTATTTTTGGATATCTGTGTAATTTTTCCCATAACCCAGAAATTTCAAGAGCAAAGGCATTTGGAGTGTTTTATTTTTGAAGAATATTTTAAAATTGACTGATATTAGAGAAATTTTGATTTTTTTCGCAATTGTGTAATCTTCCTATATATCTGATATTTGAAGAAGTACTCGAATTTTGCTAATTTAAAAAAAAAAAAAAAAAAAAAAAAAAAAAAAAAAAACTTTATTTTTGTTTTGTTAAAAAATATTCCTATAAAACTCAGAGAAATAAATAATATATGCCATAAAATTTTTCTGAAAATAGGATCACATATAGATGGCGCTTTTATACCCTACAACACTATGTGTTGGGGGTATTATAAGTTTGATTGGTCCCAAAATTATGTAACACCTCGAAATATTAATTTCCCACATAGGAAAGTATATATGGATCTTCCTATCTCGCCGAGCTGAGTCGATCTAGCTATGTGTGTCCGTCCGTCCGTCTGTCCATGTTAATTTGTAATCACTCTACAGGTCGCAATTATGGCCCGATCCTCACGAAATTAAAAATGGAGGTGGGGTTAAGGTCAGAATAGAACCCTATTTCTTTCGGAGATGATCGCATAATATTTAGGGGTTGAAATGGGCCAAAACCCGATCGAAGCGGAAGTTAGCATGGGGCTAGAGCTTAGGGCTCAACACAGGTTGGGGTTATTATATACAGGTAACAATTATCATCCGATCCTCACGAAAATTTTCACAAGGGAAGGGGTAAGGCTCAGAAGGGCTAGACCTATTGTTTTCAAAGTTGTCCGCAATATATTTAGGGGTTGAAATGGACCAACAACTAAAAATTTTCCTGATTTTGCAGCACTTATAAAGGTCATAAATAGAAACCAAAGGACACGAAATCTCGTAGTTAGAGTTTAGGACAGTGGGTAAAATGGACCACTACTTTTGTGTGAAAAATACCAACATTACTTGAAGGCGATATCCAAAATACACAAAAAGGCGAACTTCTGGCTTTCTATGCTGATATAGTCAAATATCGTAGGAAAGAAGTCTAGCATTTTGGAGAACATTGGAGAACAGCAGTTTGTAAACAAACAAAAATGATCGTGTTTACTTGCCATAGAGGTCAGCAGAAAATGTGCACCTTCGATTGACCACCACAGATGATGTGGGCCGCCATAACAGCCGATGGCCGCTCTCCGCTCGTATTAATCGACCGTTCGCATCATAATAAATGCCGAATATTATCGCGAAAATATTCTGGAGAGGGTGTATTAAAGCCTTGGACAGGCAAACCTTTTTGCCGCAGACCTTGGACATTCCAACAGAACACAGGACCAACGCACTTAGCACGCGCCGCCCAAGAATGGTTACAAAATGAGGTTCCTCGCTTCATTTCCAGCGCACAATGGCCATCAAAATCTCCAGATACCAATCCATTGGACTATTGTGTCTGGAGTATTTCGGAAAGCAAGGTTGCCATTAAAAAATACCAAAGTGTCGATCACCTCAAGCAAGCGCTTTGCCGGGAATGGGCCAAAATACCGAAGAGCATCATTCGGGCAGCGTGTGACGGTTTCATAATTCGTGCCAAAGGGGACCAATTCGAACAAATCTAAACTTTTTCTAAAATTTGATGCTATTTCCGACATATTTAATTCAATAAAATTAAAAAAAAATGTAAAAATTATGGTGTTTGACTTTGTTGCAGATTTTTTATCTCACCCTGTATTTACTCAACATCTTTCATTAAAAAAAACACCTAGTCATTACATTAAAATTTATTATTTCTAGAAAATTCAATAAAATTAAAAATGTATACAATTTTTCAAAAGGTGAAATGAAATATAGATGGCGTTTCTTAAGGTTAAAACCTACAAAAAAATCAAAAACAGTATAAAATTCACTGGATACCATATTTTCTAAATCCATTTGTTTTCGAGACATAAGGCTTTCGCTTCAAAAGTTATGGTGTCAAGAAGAGGTTTACGGAAAATTGTTTGCAACTGTATGTTTTTGTATATTTTTCCCATATCTCTGGTATTTGAAGAGATATATTAACTCAAGCTATGTCATTTAAAAAAACACCTTGGCTAGCTAAAAAAGAACTTACATTAACATTTATAATTACTAAAAAATTCAATGAAAGTAAAAATATTTCCCATTTTTTCAAAAATTGAAATCAAATATAGATGGCGTTTCTTAAGTTTAAAACCTAAAAAAAAACTCAAAAACTGTGTAAAATACACTGGATACCATACTTTCTAAATCCATTTATTTCCGAGACATAAAACGTTTTCTTCAAAATTAACGGTGTCAAGAAGAGGTTTACGGAAAATTGTTTGCAACTATATTTTTTGAGCAGTTGTGTATTTTTCCCAAATCTCTGGTATTTGAAAAAATATATACTAACTCAAGCTATATCATTTTAAAGAACACTTTGCCAGATTTTAAAAAGAGGAGAGAATGTTTCAAAATTAATTTCTAAAAAATGCAATGAAATTACAAATATATACCATGCAGAGTTTTCGGAAAGTAGAATCACATATAGATGGCGGTGTTTTTTTTTTTTAAATTTAAGTATATAACTAGATTACGACGTCAGCACCTTTTTCCCTACACAAATTACTTGCCATATCCAGATTTTGACATTTAAATGTTATCTAAGAAAACATAATTAAATCTTGCCAAAAGATTCGCAATAAAATTCAAAAAAGCTAAATTAATTTAACAAAACATCAGCTATCTTCGGGTAATTCAATTAAAAATCCGAGACCTTGCAACAAATCTAGTTTTCCACACAATGATTGACACATATGTGTATAAACCTCAGAGTCAGACGGTTTTTCCTTGCAAATTTAGACAGGTGCCTGTCTGTCCGCCATTCGGCAAGCTTGTCTTAATGTCTATCTGTTTAAATGCAATAATTATTGACACATGTTTTGAAATTGAACACAAAAAAATGATAAAGTTTTTTAAAATATAAATGCAAACGCAAAAAGCGTTCAAATGCTAATAACGAACGAACGAACGATCGCCAGTAATCAAGTTGTTTGTAAAGTTGTTGTTGTTGCTGTTGCTGCAATGAAGCGTTAACAAAAAAGAGATTTGCAAAAATTCATGGTCATCGTTTTAGTTTTTTTTTTTTTTTTTTTGCATTCACAATTTAGACCTTGACTTTACGATGCAGTTTTTCGAAGCAAACAAACAAAGCTAGACAAGTAATGACATTGACCAGATAGTTTTTATGCAATGCTTGGAGTTTTATTTTATTTTTTTCTTTTTTGGTGAGTTGAGGAAAATCGGTCAAAACCTAGTTAAATTTTTGTGAGATTTCATTTAGAAGGGGAACTGGGCATGGCAAAAATAAATCCGTTTTTTAATTTTTGGATTTGTCAAGTTATGACAGGAGGCCTTGAATAACTGGAATGCCTCCATTGTCCTACAAATTTTTCTAATAAAAATGATCACAGTAGGTTTTATGGTAGAGTTTGGTTGACCTCCTTTTGAAAAATAGTGTGGAATTTAGAATGTACTCTTCTTTGAGATAAATTTTCAACATTTTTTTGCCTACACGTTGGGCGCCAATTACAAATTAATGCGGTCCCTCATGGATTTTTCTATTCTGCTTCTAAAAGTATGTTCCCAAAATTGTATAAACTATAGCTTTTAATTTGACACTTAATTATGTTGGGCGCCAATTTGAATTCGATGTCACTCAACAATTTATGCCTTAAAATATTTAAAGATATATTTTTGACTTAGCCATTTTGACTCAATTTTTTACTTCAAATTTGTTAAATCCTCTTTAAATTTTGTTATTCTAGAATGTATATTTCTGACACGTTGGGCGCCGCTTATATCAAAATCAAAAAGTAACATTTTTAATAAAACAATTTAAGTAAACGTTGGGCGCCACTGGGCCTCATCAATAGTCACATGTTATTTGGAATTGCGATAGATATTTTTAACCGAATAAACTAGGCAAAAATTAGTGAATCGTGTTGGGCGCCAATTCGGTACCTCGTCTTCTATAAAAAATATGCCTTGACAAGACTCTAATAAAACTTTTCTGTTCTGCTTCTAAGAGTATATTCCTAAATTTGTATAGCCCATAGCTTAAAACTAGGCACATACATTAGTGTATCGTGTTGGGCGCCACTTTGGTACTACGATGTCTGCCAATAAACTTTGTCTAAAAATATTTAAAAATATATTTTTGATCTAGTAATTTTGCCTCGATTTTTCTTTACCCAAACTTAATTAAATCTGGGTAATTTTGGAAAGTAGATTTGTAGCGGAAAAATTTCACGTTGGGCGCCACTTCAATCGAAATGTAAATAAATCGTGAAAAAAGAAAAAAATTAAAAATAGTAAACGTTGGGCGCCACTAGAAAAAAGCACATTAATGCAATCACGCCGATTCTTACCATTTTTATGGTATTAGAAGTTGCGTCCCACATTGGGCGCCATATTGGCAATTACTTTTGAATCATAAAAATTAAAAAAAAAAATGGAACATACATCTTGTCTGCGGATTATTAAATGGGATCTCAAGACCCCTAAAAATAAATGGCCGATAAGACCTCCAATAAATGGAAATAGAACATTTAACCAAATAAGCTGATACCCTCTAACTTTGATAAAACACAAGAGCTGATGAGATTCTAAAAACAAACTTTGCCTACAAATATTTAAAAATATATTTTTGATCTATTAATTTTGCCTCGATTTTTCTTTACCCAAGCTTAAAAAAATCTGGGTTATTTTAGAAAATAGATTTGTAGCGGAAAAATTTCACGTTGGGCGCCACTTCTATCGAAATGTAAATAAATCGTGAAAAAAAATAGTAAACGTTGGGCGCCACTGGAAAAAACACATTAATGCAATCATGCCAATTCTTACCATTTTTATGGTATTAGAAGTTGCGTCCCACATTGGACGCCATATTGGCAATTAGTTTGAATCATAAAAATGAAAAAAAAAAACGGAACATACATCTTGCCTGCGGATTATTAAATGGGATCTCAAGACCCCTAAAAATAAATGGCCTATAAGACCTCCAATAAATGGAAATATAAAATTTAACCAAATAAGCTGATACCCTCTAACTTTGATAAAACACAAGAGCTGATGAGATTCTAAAAACAAACTTTGCCTACAAATATTTAAAAATATATTTTTGATCTAGTAATTTGCCTCGATTTTTCTTTACCCAAATTTAATTAAATCTGGGCAATTTGGAAAGTAGATTTATAGCGACGTTGGGCGCCAATTCTATCGAAATGTAAATAAATTGGGGAAAAAGAAAAAATTAAAAAATAGTACACGTTGGGCGCCACTGGAAAAACACATTAATGCAATCATGCCAATTCTTACCAATTTTATGGTATTAGAAGTTGCGTCCCACATTGGGCGCCATATTGGCAATTACTTTTGAATCATAAAAATTAAAAAAAAAATGGAACATACATCTTGTCTGTGGATTATTAAATAAGATCTCAAGACTTAGGGGTCTTGGCCGATAAGACCTCCAATAAATGTAAATATAAAATTTAACCAAAAAAGCTGAAACCCTCTCTGATAAAAATACAAGGGCTGATAAGATTCTCCGCCATGTTTAAGAAAATGTCCACATTTTTCTTACAAAATTTTGAACCCTAACCTAGTGAACATGGAATTCAAAATTCACCCAAACGACTGGCCAGAAGCGGGAAAAAACACAATATTCCTGCAGTATTACTCTATGACGAGCGAATTCCATAAAGAAATTTTTCAGGGTGGAACGATGAAAGCTAAATATTTAGTATCCATTTTCCCAGCTTTCCATGAAAACAGAAAGAATTATTGCTTTATAATTTTTCCTCTGTGGAAAAACAAATGGTTACCAAGTCATTTATTCCAATCAGGGAATGAATTTATCCAGCCCGTGGCTAGTGGTCGATATTATTTCCGACAGTACGAAGAACAATAACGACAATTATTTTGCTGATTACACCAAGTCATGAAATGGAATATGGGTGTTTGGAAGTATGAATGGGTGTGTGTGTGTGTGTGTGCTTTTTCCGAATATATAATATTCATTTGGCTTTTTGCATTTTTGTCAAACTTGCACATACACACACACACACACCATTGCACTTCATTGCTTGCAAGTAGAAAGCACAAGAGTATTTTGCAAACAACAACAACAACAAAAAATACACAAAGATTCATATCGCAAGTCTGACAGCCAACCAAGCTAACAGCGTGCGTTTGCACAAGTATTGGTGAATGGCCTTGACCATTAAGCAGCTTTTTTTTTTTCTATAAATTGATGGCGTAGCCACCAAGCACCACTGCAAATCTAAAGAAAGAAGAAACAAACAAACAAAAACGAAACGTAACACAGCGCCACAAATATACGTACTTGCATGAAAAACTCATGGCATATGCAATTTTTTTTTGGTTTTTGTTATTTTCTGGCTCTTGAAGTGCCCAAGAGCGAGTGTGTGTGCGTGTGTGCGAGAAAATAACAATAAAGCAAATGTTCATATCTATAAAAGAAATATATATTTTTTTATTTTTAAGTGAAGAAACAACAAGAATAGAATGTGAAATATTGCCATTCATTCTGCAGTGGATTAAAAGGATATGACTAGAAGGAGGGCGGATATTGATTATCCTTGGGATGCATGATTTTTATATAAATTATGAAATCAAGAACACGTTTTGGAGAGCATTATTGTTATTTTAGAGGTACATCCTTTTTGGAAGTGGGCTATTCCACAGGGATAAAAAAAATCTACAAAATTTAGAGAAGTCTATTTTTTACCTTCCATCAGAAGATTTTTTTATCTCTCTTTTATAGTATCCCACGTTGGGCGGCACACTTAGAGCTATTTAAAGTTTCTGTTACAGAATATTCTCAAAACTATATGTAAGTTCCCACAGAGCTATTAATGCTCCCCTCGTTGGGCGCCATTCTCATAGACATTTTTATAATTTAACAAGAAAAAAAACATTAAGTTCGGCCGGGCCAAACTTTTAATACCCTCCACCTCAGGATACAAGAAATGTGGCATAAACTATTAAAATGCTGAATATCGGCAGGTACCGTTATATTGGGGCTATACCAAATCTTGGATCGCCAAAGGAGCTAGAACCCATTATGACCTACAAATACCAATTTTCAGACAAATCCGTGAAAAAATGTGGCAAAAATCATCAAATTACCGAATATCGGGAGGTACCGTTATATGGGGGCTATACCAAATCATGGACCCATACATGCAATGTTTCGCCACAGGAGCTGGAACCCATTATGACCAACGAATACCAATTTATAGATAAATCCGTGAAAAAAATGTGGCAAAAAAATTAAAATACCAAATATCGGGAGGTACTTTTATATGGGGGCTATACCAAAACGTGAACCCATACATGCAATGTTCCGCTACACGAACTAGCACCCATTATGACCAACAAGTACCAAGTTTTAGACAGATCAGTGAAAAAATATGGCAAAAAAAATTAAAATACCGAATATGGGGAGGTACCTTTATATGGGGGCTATACCAAAACGTGAACCCATACATGTACACACGCACAGGGACCCGTAATGACCTACAAATACCAATTTTCAGACAAATCTGTGAAAAAATGTGGCATAAATCATCAAAATACCGAATATCGCGAGGTACCGTTATATGGGGACTGTACCAGAACGTGGACCGATATATTTTATACCCCACGTTGAGCGTCAGAACTATTTTTTTTATACCCTACACCACAAGGTAGTCAGGGTATTATGTGTTTGTGCATTTGTTTGTAACAGGCAAAAGGAAACGATATAGACCCATAGTTCCTTTTGATGATCTGCATAGAATCACATTCTGAGTTTGATTTATGCATGTCCGTCCGTCCGTCTGTCCGTCTGTCCATGTATTTTTGTAAACAAAGTACAGTTCGCATTTATTGGCCCAAGGACGAACCCTATTGAAATTGGAGATAATCGGTCAAAATTTAGATATAGCTCCCATATATATCTTCGTCCGATTTGCCTTTTATTGTGCACCAAACGTGTAATATCAGTCCGACTAGTATGGAATTTTGCACGTACGATCAGATTGGACCTGAAAATAAGTATGCCAAATTTGATCGAAATCGGTTCAGATATTGCTATAGCTCCCATATACATTGTCCATCCGATTTGTTATGTTTGTACTCCGCAGCCGTAATAGGCACTCTGTAACAAAAATATTTGGGGAAATATATCAAATACAGCTCAGAAATACATTTGCTAAATTTTATCGAGATCTGTTCAGATTTGGATATAGCTCCCATATATAACTTCGCCCGATTTAGCTTTGATTGTGCACCAAACGTCTAATAGTTGCCCAAATGCGATGAAATGTGGCACTTCCGACCGAATGGAGTCTAGAAGCTAGTGTGTCAAATTTGGTGAAGATCGATTCAGATATAGCTATAGTTTCCATATATATTGTTCATCCGATTTGTTATTTTTGTCCTCCGCAGCCGTAATATGCACTCTGTAACAACAATATTTAGGGAAATATATGAAATACATCTCAGAAATATCTTTGCCAAATTTTATCGAGATCGGTTCCGATTTGGATATAGCTCCCATATATATTTTTATCCGAATTCAAATTAATTGTGCACCAAATGGGCAATACAAGTCCGAATTTAAAAGAAACAAATGCTTCGGCATATTTTGTCATTTGAACTTTAAATTATAATTATAATCATGGCGTGAATTCTCCCATTAAAACGTTTAATTGTTATGCGGTGCTCTACTAAATTAGCAAAATGGTGTAGGGTATCATTAAGTCGACCCCGTCCGACTTTAAGACTTTCTTTACTGGTTTATAATTCAATGTGGAATTTTACATGGAGTTAGAGTTTAGGACTGGCACCAATTTAGATGGTCATCGGACAATGCCCATCAATTCTGAATGGTCTCTTGCCAGAAAAGCATAAAATCTAAGAAAGTCGCGGAAAAATATACCAATAAAAAGGTGAATATCTTTTGTCCTATTTTTTTCAATTTTTGTGATATTATTTATCACATGCGATTTCTTTAATTTGACTACACTTTTGAATTATAAATTTTCTAATTTTTTACATCCTGCAACACTACGTTTTGAGGGTATTATAAACATGTTGCAATTATCGTCCGATCCTCACGAAATTTTGCATTAGGTAAGGGTCAGAATTCATCAAATCAAAAACCTAATGGAAACCTGTGGGCATGGCACTTCGACATTATTTCAAAAAAAATCTTCCAAAATGGATTTGACCATAAGGGGAATTCGAAAATATTATAGTGTTGTAGGGGTAGGTAGTCGGCCTCGTACGTCTATAGCCTTTGCCTACTTGTTTTATTATATGTATGCCTCATTTGTCGCCAGACCCAAGGCTTTAAGTGAATTGCTAACCTTCTTCTATCGGAAATTTCAAACTATTATAACGAAGTCTATATACTAATACTACTACAGCCTTATGTTGGACGCCAATTCATATCTCATTTTCAAAGTTTGAAAATCTATCAAGATGAATGTATGCAAAAACTCCAAAACAAAAAAAAAATAAGGCTATTCTTAATTTATATGCATGCTCCATGTTGGGCGCCACTTTGAAATCATATAATCATTTACATACGTAATTTACATAAATTGTCCATATTTTTCAATATTCGATGTATAGTATACGCGAAACTAAAGAAAAGTGTGTCTCCATGTTCCATAATCCAAATTAAAAGTGTTTTGAGATGCCAAAAAGAGTTTCATATCCATTGTTTGGATATCAGAAATAATAGTCCGTTTAATATCTTATCCCTCCCACTCTAACTCACACGTTCCTCCATAAACTTTTCCTGTTAATGATACAAGCATATATTAATCTACCCTAGATTATATTTTTTCTTTACTTCTTTGACCCCACTTCCTTGCCCTCCCTCACCCCGACAACATTAACATCTAATGACGAAATGGAAGGAGACGTAAAAAAATCTCACAAAAAAAACAGAAAACCCCTCTAAGGCTAGCTAGCTAGCATGTGTGCGGTGCTATAATCTGCATTGAATTCTGCATAGAGCAACGTGAAAATAGGTCAACTCTGCGTCGTCGATACAGAGGTATGGTGGTATGCACATATGTGTCAGACAGTCGCTCAATTTAGATGCCCGGGTCGTCTCTTTGTGTATGGGTGTGCGTGTGTGTGTGTGTGAAACAGAAAGCATTTTGATTCCTTGTCAAAGGCATTTGCCTTTAGGTGAAATACACTTTTGCTTTTAGATGTGACACAAAGAAGAAGAAACAACTTTTTTTTGTTGTTGTGAGTCTCTAAAAAGAAAGCAAAGAAACGACGATGAGGATGGTGATGAAAAGAAAACATTGCCTTTGGTGTCGCAGAGCACAGCTAAGCAGCTATCACATAAAAAGAGTGTAAGGTCTGCTTTATTTAGAAGTTAGCATTGAAAATGCTGATGTGATGTGATATGAGGTGAAGCAAACAAAGGCCGATGCTGTAATGGGGTTAATATGGGTTGCACGGCTAATATCACTGAAAAAAATTGGATTTTTTATGTTTTCAAAATTAGTATGAAATCCCATTGAAAAAAATAAATAAATTCTTGCTGCGCCATTTGAATTATGTCATGCATTAAAGTTTAAATAAAGTTTTTTTTTTTTATTGGAAACATATGTCCATTTAGAGGTTTACCACTTCTCAATTCCCCTGAACTTTTGAGGGCAACATGCTGCGTCATTTTACATGTACACAAACATGTTTTGTTGTTACTGTTTATTTCTGTTTTTCTGCTCCTAAATCAAAACAATGACGTCCAACTATAAAAAAAAATGGATAAAGATCAGCGTCTCATAATCGTAAACATTATTTTTATGCAACCTACATTACAAAGCAGCTGAAATAACTTAAATATGTTGAATATTTAACAACATTGTTGCTGTAGAAAATCAGACACGTATTGCGCATTACATTGGCTTCTAGAAATGTTTTGTTTCAAATGAATAGAATAATATTTCTCAATAGATAGCATGTTTGCATTATTTCGGAGTTTAGAGGTCAAAATTCAAAGAAGATTGGCAAAATTGTTGTTTTAATTTAATTTTTAAGTTTGCCATCACGTTGGGCGCCACAGCGGAAACTTTTTATGTAGTTTCTGGAGTTTTTCTTTTTCAAATGAAAAAAAAAAAACTGGAAATAGCAGACAATGCAAAACTACTATAAGGGTATGACATACGTTGGGCGCCAGATGTAAACTTAGATGTGATTCAGATTTTTAGAAATAAATGGCAATCGATGTAAGCTCTTCTAATGAAGCACTTATATGTAGTTTTCAATGACTTTATTCTGTAGATTGAGAAAAGATACAATTGAATACTCGAACAAAGCGAAGAGAAGTTAGAACTGTTCATTAATTGCAGATTGCTTTCCCGGTAACTTATGCGCGTTGGGCGCCACACTTGTACGATATAATTTCGTATTAATTGTAAGAGTTCCACGTTGGATACAAAACTTTTATCGGCATTCATTTTCAAAGCCTTTTTCGAATCTTTATCCTATTGGGCGTCAATCTCTAACTAGACGTATATTTACATATTATTAAAGAGTTTCCATTTATGCACCACATTGGGCGCCACTTTTGCCCTACGTAAAGTTCAATCGATTAATTCGAGTACCTTATTTATGTTGGTAAAATAGTAATGCTCTAAAAAGACTTCGCCATACACAACCATGTAATTTTAGTTCATGTTTAACGTTGGGCGCCAATTTTAACATTTAATATTTGTAAATAGCTATCTATTTCAAAGTAGATTAATTTATTATTGTTGAATATAAAATTGCTGCTGAATCGGTATTCACATCTGCCAACAGATCTCTAGAGAGGACTACCCACGTCTTTAATTTAGGAAAACTTAAAAAGACTCATGATGCCTAAATCATGTAAAAAAAATACATAATCTTAGATTCATTCGATTTCTGTATGTGCTTCCACGTTGGGCGCCAAGCCGCAATATTATTATTCAAAGGGCAAAATAAGCAAAAAAGAAAGTTTTTCCATAAAAACCCTAATAGGATATCCTCATTTGTAATACCCTGGGTTGGCTGCCAGTCTAGTCCCTAGAAAAAATTCAATAAGAACGCCTCCGATATACTTTCTGAGAAGAAGACCAAAAAAATGGCAATATATGAGAAAATTCCACCTTGCATTCAAGCATTTACCTATCAAGACTATTTTCTAATATAAACTTTACTATTTCAAATGATATTCTTACCCCACGTTGGGCGCCAGTTTCAAATGTTGCTAAAATATTATCCCATTGTTTTCAATGTTTCTAAAGAGGGACAGTATGGGCGATTTATTTCAACACCATAAAAAATCTCGTCACCTCTTCTCGCGTGACCCACGGTTGGCGCCAGACAAACAGATTAGTTCAATAAGTTGTTTACAATAAAAATTTCGAGGCTTTAGAGGTACAAAATTCTACAAAAAATATAAAATGTTGACAACTGTTGTCATTTGTGACCCACGTTGGGCGCCATATTTTAACATTTTCTATTATACCAGAAAATTTTTTTGTTACTTATAACAGTATTGTAGTCAAAATAACTTAAGAAGACAAATATGTCCAATACAATGAATTTTAATTTTCCCCACGTTGGGCGCCACATTTCAATATTTTATTTTATAGCAGATAATTTTCTTGTTATTTATAGCAATAATTTGAATTTTTTCCCATGTTGGGCGCCAGTTTTGAACTATAATTAAAGTTCTGTATTGATTTTCTAATTTCGATAAACAAAAAAAAACTCAGTAAATCCATCTGAAATTCTCCGACACGAAGAGTAAACATTTCACATATCAGATTTTGATGATAATTTTTATCTTTACTCAGATTTTCAGGTATTATCCATGGAGAACTTTTTTGTTCTTTTCCTACAAAATGTCCATACAGATTTTTCTTTATTTATTGTTTAAGCAAATGTTATGCTTCATTGAGTTTATTTATGATACATGAATACATTTTGTCGAATATGTATATTTTTTGTAGGTGGATTTTTTTTTTATTGGCAACTGACAAGGGAGCAACACCTCTGCTAATGTGAACTACAAACATAGTCATATGCCGATAAACAGAGACAAGTGAGATATGTATGTCAATCAATATTATCAAAAAGTGACACATGAAGGTAATTATGTGAAACAAGCTAGGCGGCTGGCTAGTTATTTTTCAATTACTCCAGATGCAAAATTGAAATACAAATATGTATACATATATGTACGTAAACATACATACATATATTCATAATAAAATCTAACAATTATCACTCGACAGCAATAATAATCAATTTATTTACTTGTTTGAAGAAGCAACAATTTTTTTTCCAATATTCTCCATACAAAACAAAAAGTATATTCAATACCGAAATTAAATTAATAAAATCGAATGAGCAAAAATTCACCAGCAATACAAAAACAATTTCAACTGAAATATATGATCTCATTTCATTGCACGGCATCGACAGACACACACACAAATGTAAGAAAGTAAAAAAAAAAGTATATTTTGCTTTTTTTATTTATTTTCCTCTATTGAATTACTAATAATACAAGTATTTAATTAACTAATAAAAAACAATATATATAGAACAAAAACTCGTTTCTTTTTAGATTTGCTATTAAATTGGAATGAATAACAATAACAATGTGAAAATAAAGATCAAGTGTCGATTGAGATCATTTCAAATACTAATGCAATCCAACAAATTTCAATAGACACCTGAAGATGTATTTGGGGGAATGATTTATTTGCTTTTGTAGTGAGAATTTGACGAGGCATCGAGTGGGAGAGACAGAGAGAGAGAGAGAGAGAAAATAGATCATTCAAATAAAGTATCAATATTTTGCCCTTTCTGAGCAATGTCCACATTGGAAGTTTACAATATTCTAATAAGAGTTTGTATATATATCGAAATTAAAGAAAATTCAAAAATTAAGCTCACAAAATATTCTTTTTAAAATTAATGAACGATAAAATGTCTCAAAATGACCAAATTTCATCATTCCCCATAATTGTGTTATTTCCTACGTTGGGCGCCACTAGAATTAGAGCGTATAATTTCCAAAAAGGCAAAGTATGCTAATAATTTTGTAACCTTTTCAATATATAACACGTCTCCCAATATTTTTTTGGATTTCTTAGTTCCAGTGACATTTTTATTTGTGCCCCACATTGGGCGCCAAATAATTAAATCTTTTTGCTGTCAGGAAATATAAAAATTATGAACCATTGCTTATTGCTTGAAATTAATTTGGTTCTCCATATAAATTAAGCCCAAGAAATTTCTGAGTCAGTGCCAAATGTTGTGCGCCAATCGAACCTTGAGTTTGAAATTGTTACTGTGCTTAAGAGATTCAGTGATTGATTAAACATCCTAAACAAAATTTTTTTAACAATGGAATCAATGCTGGGGGCAAAATACCCCACACAAAATATACATTTTAGACCCCAAATATTCATAAAATTCTATGTCGATTTAGCGAAATTCTATGTCGATTTAGCGATGTCCGGACGAAATGAACTAGGTTGATAAAATTTTCCTCAAATGTATATTGTGTCTGCAAGACTTTTGTTATTGAAAATAAGCCATGTAAGTCCACGTTTTGGTATAGCCCCCATATAACGGTTCCACCCGATATTCGGTACTTTGATGATTTTAGTGACATTATTCACCGTTTTTTTTTTTTCAAATTTTGGTATTTGAAATTCGTAATGAATACTACAGCCTATGACTAAATTGTACCTCCCTGTATTCGTCATTCTGATGATTTTAGCTACATTATCCGATTTTTTTTTCAAGTTTCGCATTTGAATATTGTAATAGCTTATGACAAAAGTTGCCTATGCAGATCCACGTCGTCGTATAGACCCTAATATAACGGCTACTTTCGATATTTTTAAGACTTTAACAGAATTTTTAAGGCATTGTATTCTTTTTTGAAAATTGCCAATGATTGGGCGCCATTCGTCCAATTGTGGATTCATATTAAATTCTATGAAGAGACCAAGAGAAGAATTGGAGGCCATGGTTAACTAGTTTTTAAAATATTTATGGATTTTCATCGTACACAGCATTAAAGCGTCCAATATGCGTTAACGTTGGGCGCCAATCTTTTAATGCAACGAATTTATTGTTGTGCGCCAATCCATCAAATATTGAAATAAAACTATTTGGAGTAAACAGACCAAGAAGTTACCTGCCTACGAAGGCTAATGATTTGACTTGACACATTAAACATGTACCCAGAAGAGGAAAAAGACGTTGAAAAATACAAACGAAAAAAATATTGTGTCCCACGTTGGGCGCCAAAATGTGCTTGTGTTTAAAATTATTATTGTTTTTTTATCGTATTCCATATGAAAACGTGTGACTTCTGAATTAATATTATATAATTTTCCTTATACTTGGGGCCTACGTTGGACGCCAATCTAGAAAATTTTGTTTACATTTATCTATTTATCATTTGATTTAAATTATTTTTTATTTTCAATTTCTACAGTAAGCTAGCCCGTAGACGGTTCCAAAAACTTCTATACATGTCTACTCTAATTATTTTTTGTCAATTTTTTTTAAATAACGTATGAAGACGTCTATTGGCTGTATCAGAATTCTATCACTACTGCTATTGGATTCTACGTTGGGTGGCTATCTATCCGATATGGTGAATTTACAGTATTCATCATGTTCATAAAACTGTATTAACAAATTACGGTTTCTGTATTACAAGTCTATCATTTTTTTTTTTAGTAATTGGTACCTACGTTGGGCGCCAATCTACTCAATATATTGCATTTAGTTCATATTTTAAAATGCTAAAGAAAAAGCCTGGTTATTTTATTACAATTCCACGATTGTTACTCTAACTGATATTCACGTTGGGCGCCAATCTGCTCAATATGGTGAATTTAAAACATCTATCAATTTATTTTTCGTTTTGAAAATCCGCTCTAACAAATACGTCCCCTGCATTATAATTCTTTGATTACTTTTGCCATTGGAACCTACGTTTGGCGCCATTTTCTTGATTTACCTTAAATTATTAACAATTTTTGTCCAGGTCTCAGTTCCACGATTGTTTCTCTAATTGAAATTCACATTGGGTGCCAATCTACTCAATATGTTGAATTTAGTTTATATTTTGAAATGCCAATTCCACGATTGTTGCTGTAACTAATTTTCACGTTGGGCGCCAATCTGCTCAATATGGTGAATTTAAAACATCTTTCAATTTATTTTTCGTTTTGAAAATCCGCTCTAACAAAATACGTCGCCTGCATTATAATTCTTTGATTACTTTTGCCATTGGAACCTACGTTGGGCGCCATTTTCTTGATTTAACTTAAATGTTTAATAATTTTTGTCCATATTTAGAATATTTCTTTGATCCCAACCTTTTTCCTTGCCAAAACCTTCTAACTGGACGAAAAAAAATCACTCTCCCCGTTTTCTAATAGTGCAACTCACACATACATATAAATAAATACACACACACATATGTAAATATGCCACTCTCACGTGGACACAACTAAGTTCGATCATCAACATCTATTATAGATAGGGCACCTTAATTAAAACGCTAGATAAACCACTTAAAAAAATTCGAAAAAGTGGGTATGCAGCAAGACCAAGACGTTAAGTAGAAGGAGGGAAAGAATGAGGAAATACAAACTAAATACAAGTATGTAAATATTCAAGACTCAAAAGAAGAAGAGTATAAAAAAGTAAAGAAAGAAAGTCAGTCTAAAGTTGGAGAGTTTTGTACTAATAACGAAAACAACAACAAATAATTATTAAACAAAAGAACCCCAATCCAAATGAAAATAAATGCAACAACAACTGATAATGAACAAAACACACAGAAAAATAAAGAAACAACAAGATATGATGGGAGAAGAGAGCGAGAGAGAAAGAGGTGTTATGTTTAGGATTTTTTTTTTCTTTCAGTTGGGTTTTGTGAGATTTTAGTGGTGTTTGGATTGAAACACGTTTTTTATAACAGATTTTTCGGATTTTTTCTTTTTAGCTACTCAGGTGGATTAGACTAAAGACCCTTAAAAACAAGTAGATAACTTATAAAAATAATGCTTAACAAAACTACAGCTAATATTTTTGAAAATATTCTATTTTTGAAGTAAGGGGGGGAAACTCACTTTTGCTGTTTATCTTGTTCAAACAAATTTTATTTTTATTATTTGGTTGATTAGATTTGACTTTTGGCTTTTTCACTCGTCGTTTGCGTTTTGGTAACGATTTTTTTCAGAAAAAAACACGTTTTTTATGATTTTTTGTTTTGCTTGTAATTTTTTTTTTGTTTAGATTTTGGTTTTATTTGAAATCTGGAAGTTAGAAGAAACGGGTTTGTTTGGTTGAGTAAAGAATTTCAAAAAAAAAATAAAATAAAAATTTAGACACTTGTTTCAATTATTCATTGGGGTTTATATTGTTGTATTATTTTAAATATTTTCTTAACAAATATTTAAAAAAAATAATAAAAAAAAATTAAAATATTCAACACTTTTTATAATTATTCATGGGGTTTTTATTGTTGTTGTTTTTTTTATTTTTTAAATAAATTTTTGATTTTTTTTTTTCTAATTAGAAGTGGCGAACAAAATTTATCTCAATTTTCTTTGGTCACACACACACACACTGGTACACACAGAGTTAAACACACTTTGGGATACACACGTAGTTGTTGTTGTTATAAACCAACGATTTTTTTTTATTTCAATATTTTATTTTTTTTTTCTCAATTTTTATATTTTTTTTATATGTGACGATGACGACGACAACGAGCAGAGAAATTGCTGGTATTGTGGTTGTTGTAGTTGTTGTTGGGCTGGTTGGTGGTGGTGGTGGACGTTGCGATGATGACGGTAATGATAATGACGACGACTCCGTTACAGATTAAAAATTGAACAATTCGAATGCAGCAGCAGAATAAGAAGAAGCAGAAAGAAAAACCCGCGTAGTCACCGCGATTTTAATTTCGATTCGAAATAGCGTTTTATAGCTTTTTTTTCTCCCCAAGTTACGTTACGTAGCATTCCGATGTGACTCCCGTATGTAAAAAATAAACTGACTAACTAATAACAAAAACAACTAGAAGTAGAAGAAACGAATAGGAGTGGAGTGGAGTGGAGAGGGGGAAAACAACACTCCAAAGATTAAAAAATGTGACACAATACACACGTACGTATACCAGCAGTACCAGTGGTGGAGCACTATGGTGGCTGGGAAGAAACAGACAGAGAGAGAGAGAGTGAGAGAGAAAACGACAACCACGACAACGGACGGCGGTAATGACAAAGTTGGCGACTCGACTCGACTCCACTATTACGATTTTTGGTATACAAAACAATATTGAAATAAAATTTAAATTTTTCTTTTATTTATTTTTTTCTCCTTAACAAATTCTCATTCAAATTGCTTTTGTTATTTATTTTTTATTCTTATTGCCCGTCGTGTTCTGGCCACATAAAGATTAGAGCGCGTTAACGAAACGTAATGAAAATAAATCGAAAGAGAACCAGAAAAAAATCGGTTAATGTAAGCACGTTGGTATTGCTGCTGTTGTTGTGTTGGGTTAATTCTTTTCTTCAAATTCTTGTTTTTGTTTTATTTATTTTTTTTTTGTTTTTCTCTTCTTTTTTCTTTTCTTTGCTTCTAGGTCTATTATTTATTGTTGTTAATTTAATTTATTTGTTGTCGTTGTTGTATATATCTACATTTCTATATATAATGATTTTTTTCTTATTTCTTTCTTTTGCTTCTTTACTTGTGTAGAGTAGGTTGTTGGATGGTTGGTCGTGCGTTCGCAGTGCAGTGTTTTTTTTTTAATATTATTTTATTTTGGATAATTTCTGTGATTGCTCCGTTGTTTTCAATGTGAAACACACAACTGAAATGAGAATTTTTCAAAAGATGATGAACAAGTTGAAACGTAAAATAGTTGGGTCAGAGATAACAGCAACAAAAACACATACATACACTCACTCACAGTGCGCACACACGAACGGGCGAGCGAGCGAGCGAGTGAGAAACGCAAACGCTACAAAGCACATAGAATGCCAGTAGTAGTCGAGTACGAGTACCCACAGCAGGCGAACCCACCATGCAGGCACAGATACTCTCTCTCTCTGTGCAGTGTATGTATTCCACTTAGCATTTGGCTCTTTACCAGGCACAGATAGCAGCAATACCAGCAAAACCCCACAAAACAAGCACAACAATTAAATATGTACGGGTATTTAATTCAAATATCTCTCTGTGTGTGCACGAGTGTGGGTATGTACGCATGTTGGGCCGCCACAAACGACCACCTCGTTTTTATGATATGCTCTCTCTCTCGCTCTCTTTGAAACATTTCTTTTTTTCTTGTATCTTTTTTTTCGTTTAGTTATTGCCTCTGGTTAACCCAAAAGATACAATTGTATCTATAAGATGGTTCTCACTCTCTTGTAGTCAAACTCTCAGCCTCTCTCGCTCTCTGACATTCCATTTAAAAACCATTAAAAAATCCAGGGCAAATCACGTAAATTGGACACTGTGAGAGAGAAGAGCATAATTTTTTCACACACAGTAATGAGAAATTCCAATTGGATTTTCATAACAATCAATTGTAGTCAGTTAAATTAAATGGTTGGAGAGGAAAAACAAAGAGATTGGAGGGAAAACACAATGGAACAGTGTTACCGCATTCACTGTTTGGAAATAAATAAAATGGGTCAATACTGTGAATTGGAATCACTTCATATTACATTCAATTATAAACAATTGCAAATACGACCAGTCCGGCCTTTATATCCTCCAACATAAAGGACGCAGTAGACATAATATCTCCAAGCGAAACTCGTACACTTAGCAAACAATTGTCCTTCATGCAATATATGATTGTTATCAAATTCAATTTTTTTTATTATACCCTCCACCATAATATGGAGGGTATATTAAGTTTTTCATTCCGTTTGTAACACCTCGAAATATACATTTTAGACCCCACAAAGTATATATATTCTTGATCAGCATTCTATAGCATATTGTATTTGGAGGTCCATGCCTTCATATAGCACCCATATAACGGCACTTCCCGATATTCGGTATTTTGATGAATTTAGCGACATTATTTACCGGAGTTAATTGCAAATTTGGCATTTGAAGTTCGTAATGGATACTACAGCCTATGACAGAAAATTGTACATGGAGGAAAACGTCCAATCTAATTTAACTTCAAAGTGGAACTAAGTTTTCTTCCATCTGTGCTTATGTACTATATTTTCTACAAATATGTGCACAATGGTCCGTATCAGTTTTATAATTCATTCTTTTTTCCGAAGTTACATTTATGTTATGTACCACTTCTAAAATAAATCGTCTTTTGTAGTTGTTCTCTCGTACGAATATATATTTATCCTTAAAGTTCGGTTTATGTCCTGTCAATGTGTGATTATTAATCCCATTTATGTCTGGAAAGTCTAGTTTTTTATTTGGTTTTTGTCGTGCAAATATATTATTTATGGCATACATCCGTCCTTTTAAGTTCTACTGAATATAGAGGGTTAGATAAAACAACTTCAACAAAGTCAGACGCCTAATTTTTACCTTTCTTAATTTTATTGAATGAAAGCAAAACATGTCGGAAATAACATCAAATTTTAGAATAACTTCAAATTTGTTCGAATTTGTTGCTCTTCGGTATTTTGGCCCATTCTGCTTGAGGTGATCGACACTTTGGTATTTTTTAGTGCAAACCTTGCTTTCCAAGATACTGCAGACACAATAGTCCAACGAATTGGTATCCGGAGATTTTGGTGGTCATTGTGCGCTGGAAATAAAGCGAGAAACCTTTGGTGCTGAGTCCTGTTGAAATATCCAAGGTTTCCGGACAAAATGTTTGCGTTCCCAAGGCTTTAATACAACCTCCAGAATATTTTCGAGGTAATATTCGACATTTATTATGATCGATTAATACGACCAAAGAGCGACCTTCGGCTGTTATGGCGGCCCACACCATCACCATGGCCGGCGCTTGAGTTCTGGTGGACAACCGAAGGTGCACAATTTCAGCTGTCCTCTTTGGCACGATCATTTTGTTTGTTTACCAACTGCTGGACAAAGAATGTTTTCTCATCGGAGACGGAGAAACCCAAATTTGGCAGTTCACCACTTTCGGCCAAGCGAAGCAACTCTTTAGCTCTTTTGAGTCTATTTTCTTTCTGTTGCGGTGTAAGTTCTTGCATTTTTTTTTTTTTTGGCTTTAGCCCGAGCTCATTTTCAATATTTGCCGAATGGAATATTGCAATATGTTCAGCTCACGAGCCATTTTTCGGCCACTGCGACGCGGGTTTCGATCAAGTCGCTTCTTTATTTTTCGAACCATTTCTGCTGATGTTGCTGTTTTTTTCCGTCAACTTCCTTGACGTCGGGCTTTTCTCCCAGTATCATGGTAACGAGCGATGGTACGAGACACAAAAAATTTATTCACATTTAAATGCTGGAGTGATCTAACGATAGCCACTTATGGTGTTCCAACCAAATATAAAGAAATCACACTATCACGCTTGAATACCATCACGAATAACTTTTTTTCTAGAAAATTCTCACCTAAATGACTTTGTACGCTTGCAAACTATATAATGAGCTGTCACTGGAAAAATTTTAATAGCTGTCGGACGAGTGGCTTTGAAATGACAGCAGTCTGAAGTTGATTGCAGTTCTTTTATCTCACCCACGATATATAGATTATTTAGCTATTATCATTTTGGTAACACTTATTTAAAAGCTCTCGTACGTTTCGTGTTTTGTTTCCCTGTCAAACATCATTTAAAAAAATAATTGAATTTTATTATCAAAATACGTGTTCTGTTAAGAAATTCATGTTGTAGAGAGTTTGCCAATATGGATGGACCTTTTGAGGCACAGTCGCGCACTGCTGTTCTTGATCTGCATAAAATTATATGTCCCCCTATACATCAGTGTAATTTAATATTACGACCAAATCGATCAGAAATTATAAAAAGTTCGGTCCGTCTATACTTCGTTTTCAAGGGTTTCTCTCTCGAAAACTACTCTCAGCCCATGTCTCTTTAGATTTGTGTTCCTCACACCTTGATTTCCCATATAATCTTAATTTTACCATATTTAATACTTTCTCGTGCAGCAATTTTTTCAAAAAAAAAAAACAAACAAACTTTTCTTATCATGAGTGACCCTAGTGCAAAATATTAAGGTATTAATTCTAAATGATCGCTTATCAGCAACGTAAAGAATTCTATTAGCAATATTGAGATTTATACAAAATTTGTAACTTCGAACCATCCACTCTCACCGCTATGTGGCACTTATGCCAAATTTAAGACGCCTACTCCACCAGTTCGCTCCTTTGTGTCCAACTGAAACAGAATTGACTAAATATTTCCACTTAAAAACAACTCTCTAATTTCGTGATGGCAACTCTGCTCTTAAACGAATGAGAATAGCTCAATCGCAACCACCTACAAACAACACATCGCTCTCCGAAACCCACATTTTCATGCAGCAATGTAAACAACCCAGAATTATATAAAAATTAAAGGAAAAATAACAATACACATACGAATTAAGCATGGAGAGGGAGAAAATTACAGTTAGAGAGAAATATGAGAAAACCCAAGAATTATTTCAGAAGAGAGCGAGAGTGTAATTTTTCCAAATGAGACACAGTGAGAGTGTGCACTGAGATTACAAATGAAAATTCTTCCACAGCAACAAAACGGAATGAAAATTCTTATCAGTAAACTGAGAAGAAACAACAAAATACATACCTTCGGACTCAGATGTACGATAGGTATGTATGTACTCGGTGCATGTGTATGAAAATGTAACGACGACGACAAAGGAAATACAAGTTGGACAAACATCACAGCAATTTTAATATACCAACAAACACACACACACGCTCTAGCACACACATTTCTCTTACACACGCTTACAACGTTTCGTTGTCATTGATTTAATGTTTCTTTTCCTTGGATTTTCTTCTTGTTTTTCCTTTTTTGGAGGAAAAATCAAAATAGCTACGGACTTTGCGGTTTTCCCATTTACAAGAAACAAAAACAATGAAAATAAAACTGATAAGAAATTTTAATATTAGTTTAAAGCAAACGTATGTTTGTAAGTAGGAATGTTTGTTTTTTGATAGGTAGTTCGTTTTGGTAAAACTATCCATAATAATAAAAATGCCCTTTTGTTCACCTTCACTGTAGGATGTTGTGATATCACTCACAGGTCCTCTATTAGAGATTCAGTAATGTTTGATTCCTAAACAACAGTGATTGTTGGAGTTGTTGTTGGTTGTTTGTTTTTTTGATTTTTAGTTTAAAACAAGGTCGTCCATCGTATCGTAATTTAGGCCACACATGCTTGAGAAAGGGGTTGATTTACTCGGAGGGTTGAATAGGTTGGTTTGTCATTACATTTTTTCTTATTGTTTTTCATTCAACTTTTAATAGTGGTGACTTAATTATGAACCAAAACCGCCAATTTTTAATGTTTTGGGGAATTGTCGTAAGAGGAAAATTGAAATTTTCCTATTATTAATGTAGGGTATTAAAATTGAAAATAAATTCCAAAGCAGTTTAAATTGATTTTAAATTTGGCATTGAAATACATGCCATGCCAAGGAGGTAATGATAATGAGGGGTTTTCTGGTATAGATCATATGTAAAGGTACCGTTGGCGTAGACAGGATGCCACACAGTCTTGTCATAAAGGACTAAACTCCAAACTTCAGAAGTAGACTTGTAACCAAAAAAAAAAAACTTGGAAGCTGTATGAGCAGATGAACCCATACAAAGTTTATATCAATTAACTACCTTCAACATTACTAATATGTGGAAATTCCTTAAAAATGGAAAGGTAAAAGGACTTATTACAAATACAGACAAAAGGTTGTGAGTTCGAAACTCGGCATTGGAAAACGAAACAACAATTTTAGACCCAACAACGTATATATATTCTTGATCAGCGTGAAATTCTAAGACGATTCAGCCCTGTCCATACTTCCGTCTGTCCGTCTGTTGTAATCACACTTCAGTCAAAACGAATTAAGATAGGAAGCTAAACTTTAGCACAGATCTGTCTATTGTCTGCAGGCAGGACAAATTCTACTATGGGCTATATCGGTCCACGACATCGTATATTCCCATATAACGGTACCCGGATATTCGGTATTTTGATTATATTAGCCACATTTTTCAATGGAATTGTCTGTAATTCTACACAAGGAGTTCCTTGTGAGTACTTTATACCCTGGAAGAGAATTATCTTAGAATTATCACTTCTTCGTATAGCCCCATATAACGGTTTTCATGTGAGCTGTATTTTCCGACGTTTTTTTTAATTTTTCAAGTTTCTTCCAAATGGTGGAGGGTATAAAAAGTGCGGCCCGTCCGATCTTAGATGCTTATTTACTTGTTTATATCTTCCACCTTGAAGAGAAGTGGTATATTAACTTTGTCATTCCGTTTATAACATCCCTAAATATTCGTCGCAGACCCCATAAATATGAATATTCATAATCAGGATAAAATTATAAAAATATAAAATTATATGTCCGTCTGCGTGTCCGTCTCTCTGTTGAAATCAATCAATTGTAGTTCGTAAAGGGTTCAAGCTCCTGTGGCGGAATTTTTGCACGGATTGAGATGTTATAAAACTTTCTTGCCCACATTGAGCTTAAAATGTATGAATACATGCATTGGAAGGCAACATTGAAGTATTTATTCTGGAGATGCCGGCCAAAATGCTGGAAAAATACCCCAAATTTGCGCAAGGAAAATGAACTCCCTGTCAACTTTTGCATAAATAATTCTTAAAATATTAAATTATATGGAGGATACTATTAATTCGAATTAAGATTTCATGCAATGTTTCGGGGAAGCGCCCATAGAAAGGAAGCTTCTGATCTCATTTATTTCCAGAACCCTCAGCCATATGGCTAGAGAGGGTATAAATCATATATATTTGATACGGCCAAATCGTGCCTCATTGCAATAACGGTGCTAGACCCTAGGTTCCTTTGAACCAAATCCGTTTTAGGACATTTGGTGTCGATCTAGCGTCTGTTTAGCTGGCTGGTGCGCACGATAACTCTCGAAGGAAGTATCCGATTTAGTCCAAACTTGGTACATTGTAACATTATTGTCAAACTTAGATCAAGTTCGGAGATGGGCAATATTGGTTCACTCCTTCTGCTACCTCCACCACAAAAGGTCGAAATTTAAAAAAAAAATATATATTTTTCTGCACAGAAAGAGGAAGGATAACACGATTTTGCTCCAACTTTGCTCCTAATATTTACATCAGTTCTGGTGAAGATGCGAAAATGGACGTCCACTCCTGTACTCTGTAGTATTTTGGTCCATTCCCGGCGATGCGCTTACTTGTGGTGATCGACACTTTGGTATTTTTTAGTACCAACCTTGCTTTCCAAAATACTCCAGACACAATAGTCCAACGAATTGGTGTCCGGAGATTGTGGTGGCCATTTTGCGCTGGAACTGAAGCGAGGAACCTCAATTTGTAACCATTCTTGGTTGGCGAGTGCTGAGTGCAAAGGTGCTGAGTCCTGTTGGAATGTCCAAGGTCGGCGGCCAAAATGCTTTAATACACCCTCAGAATTTTTTAACGATAATTCTGATGCCACATTCAATTAAGTGGAGAGCGACCATCGGCTGTTATTGCGGCCCAAAACCATCACCATGGCCGGCGCTTGAGTTCTGGTGGCCAACCGAACGTGTGGTTTTCCAGTCAAATATAAAGAAATAACACCATCACGTTTGAATTCCATCACGAATAACTTTTTTTCTGGAAAAATCTCACCAAAATGATTTTGTACGCTTGTAAACAATATAATGAGCTGTCACTGGAATAATTTTAACAGCTGTCGGACGAGCTGTCTGAAGTTAGTTGCAGGTTTTTCATTTCACCCTGTATTACGATATTCGAAGCTAGATGCCCTAAAATTGATATTATCCAAAGTATTTGGAGCTGTTACTTCGACACACATTTTGCCTGTACCAAATGATATAATCCCTTTATAGCCATATACATAGGGCATATGAATCCTAAAAGTAATATCATGGTTCTTCAAATTTCAAAGCTCCTTTAAAACGGACAGACAACCATCACCAATACCGAACGTTTCGAAAATATAACAGTTAAAAAAGCTGTACGTTCGGCCGGGCCGAACTTTGAATACCCTCCACCATTTGGAACGAATTTGGCAATTTTCAAAAAAAAAAATAAAATCCGTTGAAAATTCTGCTAAAAACTAAAAAATACCGAATTTAGCCGTTATTTTAGGGTCTATACAACGACTGCATAGACAACTTTTGTCATAAGCCATTACAATATTTAAATGCGAAACTTGAAAAAAAGCGGTGAATAATTTAGCTCATACTGAATATGGGAAGGTACCGTTATATGGGGGCTATACGAAGTGGACCTGTAGAGACAATTTTCTGTTTTAGGCTGTAGTATCTATTACGAACTATAAATACCAAATTTCAAACAATTCCGGTGGATAACGTCGCTAAATTCATCAAAATAGCGAATATCGGAAGGTACCGTTATATGGGGGCTATACGATGACGTGGACCTGCACGCATAATTTTCTGTCATAGGCTGCAGTATCCATTACGAACTTCAAATACCAAATTTGAAACAATTCTGGTGAGTAATGTCGCTTAATTTTTTTTATCAACCTACTTCTTTCGTTTGAAGCTAGAGTGATAGAAGTACTCACATCAGACGGATAGAAGTACGGACATCGCTAAATCAACATAGAATTTTATGCTGATCAAGAATATATATACTTTGTAGAGTCTAAATTGGTATAAAAAATTACCAAAAAGAGATTCAAGGTTAAAAACTCACTATATGAGCCCATTTATTTACGGCCAATTTCTCCTCAAATAAAGACTTTAAATTCACGAACCATTTCATTTGAAAATTATATTTTTTTTATAGAAAAGGCCCATTGCCGGGACATGCTAGTGCCACTGGAAAACTTGCCTTGAAATGAGCCGTTATTTGTTACAAATTTACTGTTCCAGTTTGTATGTGTGTGTGTGTGTGTGTGTTTTTTTTTGAAAACCGCCAAGTGCCACTCAATCTCTTTCTGCTTCACTGCTTTTGTCGTTGTGTGTGTGTGTGTGTTTATTTGGTAGAAAGATTTCGTATTTTATATCCTTTGGTTTTCGTTCTTCAATTTCTTTTTTCGTTTCCTCTTTCATTCTGCTTTTACCATTTTGTTATGATAAATTGTTATTGATAGTTTAAGTCATGGCAAACGAAAAACGAAGAAGAAGAAAACAGAGCAGATCAACAAATATTTCAATGATAAGAAATATTGCAGATTTGCTTCTTGTCCGAACACACACACACACACATACATTCATTCCCATTCCCGATTGATGTCGTCAATACGAAATGACAATTTATTATATTTTCGGTTGACAATGGTAATAAACCCAGGCAATCTCTTACAAGACTTTATCGCTCACTCTCTTGTCGTCCGTCATCAGAGAGTGGTTGTTGCTACTTTTGTTTTTGATTAGTTACGTTATTTTGTCAGGTATTTAAACCATGCTCTTGGTCTCGTTTTTCGTTTTTAATTTTTTCTCTTTTTGGGAAAAAAACACGTGCACACGTTAGTTACATTCACACCTAAAATGTGGGTGATTAATTTTCGGGGTAATTTATAAAAGTATCGATTGGTGGTGTTGGTGGTGATGATGATGTTGTGTGGTAGTTGCTGTTGTTGATTTTATGGTTATCAATTTCATTTTCGTTTGACATATTACCCCAAAGAAAGTTGTTGGAATGTTTTGTTTGTTTTGTGGAAATTGTTTAAAATTAGTTTTTGGGTCATTGTATCTTCATCAAGCGGTCAGGTAATATTAAAATGTCACATTTTATAGGAATTATTGATTGTTTTCTTTTCGAATTTTATAATGTGAACTTTTTTGATGGATTACTAATTTGAGCTAATTAGTTACGTTTGAACAACAATATGTTAGTATGAATCATAAGGTTTTGCCGAAGGATATACACAACAAGTTAAAAAGTATCAGTCGATTTTGCCGACAGATGTATACCCTCAAGGGCCGACCATGTGATACCCTACAATATGTTGAAAGACTCCTTATGTAAAATCCATTTTGGGAGATTTAGTTTGATCGGGGGCATTTACCCAATATTTTAGCACTGCGTCCTGTTGTTAGGTATTCAAATCAATTTCACATGAAAGTTGTGTTCCATTTTACAGCAAAATATAATCCAACGGTCTCCAAAAATACTAAACATCTTCCCTGTCCTTAACTCTCTTCTAATACAAAATTTCTTGTCGATTGGCTTTCAATTGTGAACCGTAGAGCAGCTGCAAAATCAAGAAAATGTTTTTTGTCCACTAAAACCCCTAAATGCACATTTTCAAAAAATAGGCTTTAATTCTGACCCTAACCCTACTTCCATGGAAAATTTCGCGAAGATCGGACGATAATTGCGACCTGTATGAAACACATAGTGTTGCGGAGTGTAGGAAAAACGTTAGAAAAGTTACAATTCAAAATTGTCAAAAGTCAAATTGAAAGCATCGCATGCCATAAAAATATGACAAAAATTTAAAAAATAGAACAAACAAATATTCCCTTTTTATACCCTACACCACAAGGTTTGTTTGTAACAGAAACGAGATGGACCCATAGTTCCTGTTGATGATCTGCATAGAATCACATTCTGAGTCGATTTATGCATGTCCGTCCGAACGTCCGACATTCCGTCCGTCTGTCCATGTATTTTTGTAAACAAAGTACAGTTCGCATTTATTGCCCTATCCAGATGAAACTTTGCACAAATCATTTGTTTGGCCCAAGGACGAACCCTATTGAAATTGGAGATAATCGGTCAAAATTTAGATATAGCTCTCATATATATCTTCGTCCGATTTGCCTTCTATTGTGCACCAAACGTGTAATATCAGTCCGAATAGTATGGAATTTTGCACGTAGGATCAGATTGGACCTGAAAATAAGTATGCCAAATTTGATTGAAATCGGTTCAGCTCCCATATATATTGTTCATCCGATTTGTTATTTTTGTCCTCCGCAGCCGTAATATGCACTCTGTAACAACAATATTTAGGGAAATATATCAAATACAGCTCAGAAATACATTTGCTAAATTTTATCGAGATCGGTTCAGATTTGGATATAGCTCCCATATATAACTTCGTCCGATTTACCTTTGATTGTGCACCAAACGTCTAATATTTGTCTAAATGGGATGAAATTTGGCACTTACGACGGAATTGAGTCTGGAAGCTAGCATGTCAAATTTGGTGAAGATCGGTTCAGATATAGCTATAGCTCCCATATATACTGTTCATCCGATTTGTTACCCACAGCCATAATATGCATTCCGTAACAACGATATTCAGGGAAATATATCAAATACAGCTCAGAAATATCTTTGCCAAATCGGTTTTGATTTAGATATAGCTCCCATATATATTTTTATCCGATTTCAAATTAATTGTGCACCAAATGGGCAATACAAGTCCGAATTTAAAAGATACAAATGCTTCGGCATATTTTGTCCTTTGATCTTTAAATTATAATTTAAATCATAGCGTGTATGATTGAATTCTCCCATAAAAATTTTAAATTGTTATGCGCAGATCTACTAAATTAGCAAAGTGGTGTAGGGTATCATACAGTCGGCACCGCCCGATTTTAAGACTTTCTTTACTGGTTTTGGTATATTTTTACGGGATTTTCTTCGATTTTATCCTTTTCTGGCAAGAGACCATTCCGAATTGATGAGAATTGTGAAAATCAATCCAACGCTTCTTGACTTATAAGCAGAATTACTAAGATCTATTTGTTTACATGTATATATTGTACCTATTTTGCTATATATCCCGTATCTAGGCTATCAGAATCATTGTTTTGGTCAGGATGAACTTTTGATGTAATTGTGATTTGTTAGGGATTAAAAATGTTCACGGTTTTGTGGAAATTTTCGTATTTTTTTACATAAAAGTTATCGTTTATCCACCAAATATGGTCCGATAACCGTAGGTTTCTATCAACCTAAACTCTAACTCCATGCAAAATTCCGCGCCGAATGGTTCATAATTGTGGCATGTGAAATTTTTTCTGTGTTTGGTCCATTTCAACCTCTAAATATTTTGCGATCATCTTCAAAAACAATAGACTTCTATTCTGATTCCAACCTCATCTTCATTTTAACTTTCGTTAAGATCGAGCCATGGACAGACGGACGAATGGACGGACGGATATACATAGCTAGATCGACTCAGATCGGCGAGATATTCCTTCTCAATATTGCCTAAATAACTATGAAAAGATCCAATGAATATTGATACGAAAATTACAACAAGTAAAAAAAGCATTAAATTCAGCCGGGCAGAACTTTCAATGTCCTACACCTTCGGGTAAAGGAAACAAGCAGTGAAATTTATCAAAAAGACATAAGGCGAATGAGGCCTTTTTATGGGGCCCTACCAAAACGGGAACCTCCATAGGCAATTTTATACTTCAAGGATTGCCATCTATCAAATCTTCTAAAATATCAAATTTGAAACAATTATGTGGGTAAATGTGACTAGGATTATCAAAATATCGAATATCGGGAGGTATACATACAATGTTTCGCCATACGAGCTAGTACCCATTTTGACCCACAAATGCCAATTTTTAGACAAATTCGTGGGGAAATGTGACAAAAATCATCAAAATACCGAATATCGAAAGGTACTGTTATATGGGGCTTTACCGAAACATGAACCTATATATACAATATTTCGCCAACGGAGCTAGAACCCATTATGACCCACAAATACCAATTTTAGATAAATTCGCGAAAAAAAAAATATGGCAAAAATCATCGAAATACCGAAAACGGGAGGTATCGTTGTATGAGGGCTGTACCCATACATACAATGAGTGAATATACCCTCTATTCCAAGGTGTAGGGTATAAAAATATATTTGAGAGGGTGGGAAGTTTTCCCCTCTTTTTAGGTTACCTTGTGATGTCAACTTTCAAACGGCGGTACACGCGCCTTTTCTGAAAGTAAAGATTTCACAATCCGCAGAAATTTCTCTGTAATTATTGAAAAAAATTATTTTGTTGCACATTTGCAATTATCACATGACATTAATAACTTCTTTTATGTTCTTGGGTTTTTTATGTCCTATATTATTGAAATAATTCCTAAAAATTACCTTTTCTAACGCGTGCCTCGTGCCTCTAAATTACATTCTCATCATAAGTGGTAAAATAACCCATTGTCTCTTCTCAAAACAATTAACTACCTGCAACATCAATACTAAATTTTCAGTGATTTAATTCAACCCGAATAAATCCCACCCAAATTACTTAATGAATGGTCAGGTAAAAGTTCAGATTGATATGCAGATTTCCGATGGAAATTTCATAATTTCCATAACACATCATCGTCATAAATAAATAAACCATCAATTACATAGCATTGTAATTTCCCATGATTGGCTGACTGGCTGGCTCGCTGTCTGTCTGTCTGTCTGTCTTTCTGTCTAGCGATCGATTTGCTTTACATTCTTCATGGCATTTATTTTTGTCCTACCGTGTTAAATATAAACAAACCACCGTCGAAAGGTGTTATTTAAGCAATCAATAGATAAATACACACACAAAAAAACGAACAACAAATTCAATATTTTCAGATGGTAAAAGTCGTGACCCAAACTACGGCGATTTGTTTTATGTTATTAATTTCGTAAGAAAATATGAAAAAAGAAAGAGACCAACACGAGTTTCTTTTTTTTTGGACACGCGGATGAGCGGTGCATGTGCATCATTTTTCCCATCGTTATTGGTCAGACGATATACGTTATTGTTGCTGCTTTTGTTTTATTTTAATCCAGAAATAAAATATATAACAGAAGACTTTATTGACATTTCTGATTGTTGACATTGCATAACGTCAGTCACACTGACCAAGCATGCCGTCCATCGATCTATTAACTTCATACATGTATGTATATGTGCCTGAGCCTACGTGACGTTATGCTGACTGGGAATTATGTTTTAAGATTTGATATGATTAACATGATATGCACTTACAAATATACTACATGTGTTTTTTGGTGACCAGCCGTATCGAGTGGCAATAGCCACCACATATGAGAACAAAGAATTGAAATGAAATTATGTTATAGGGCCAGAAGGTACAATATTTTATATGCTTGACTATAGAAAGAATTAAATCTGTCAATTTTTATACTCTCCACCTTAGTTTGTCATTCTGTTTGTAACACATCGAAATATAAATTTTAGTCTTCACAAAGTATATATCTTCTTGATCAGCATAAAATTCTATGTCGATTTAGCGATGTCCGTCCGTCTATCCGTCTGTGGAACTCACTCTAGTTACCAAACGAAATGAAGTAGGTTGATAAAATTTTACTCAAATGTATATTATGTCTGCAGGACTTTTGGTATTGAAAATGGGCCATGTAGGTCCACGTTTTGCTATTGCCCCCATAAAATGGTAACTCCCGATATTCGGTATTTTGGTGATTTAAACGACATTATTCAACGGAATTGTTTCAAAGTTGGTATTTAAAGTTCGTAAAGGATACTACAGCCTATGGCAGAAAATTGTCTGTGCAGGTCCACGCCTTCGTGTAGCCCCAATATAACGGCACCTCCCTATATTCGGTATTTTTATGATTTTAGAGACATTATTCACCGGAATTGTTTCAAATTTGGTATTTGAAGTTCGTAATGTATACTATAACCGAAAATTGACCCCATATAACGGTATCTCCCGATATTCGGTACTTTGATGATTTTAGCGACATTTTTCACCGAAATTGTTTCAAATTTGATATGTCAAGTTCGAAATGGTTACTACAGCCTATGACAGAAAATTGTCCGAGCAGGTCTACGTCTTCGTATAGCCCCCATAAAACGGTACCTCCCGATATTCGGTGTTTTGATGATTTTAGCGACATTATTCACAGGAATTGTTTAAAATTTGGTGCTTGAAGTTCGTGAAGTGTACTACAGACCGAAAATTGTCTGTGCAGATTCATGTCTTCCTATAGTCCCCATATAACGGTACCTGCCGATATCCGATACTTTGATGATTTTAGCGGCATTATTCACCGGAATTATTTGAAATTTGGTATTTGAAGTTCGTAATGAATACTACAGCATATGACAGAAAATTATCTGTGCAGGTCCACGTCTTTCTATAGCCCCAATATAATATATTTTGGTGATTTAAGCGACATTACTCACCAGAATTATTTGAAATTTGGTATTTAAAGTTCGTAATGGATACTACAACCTATGATAGAAAATTGTCTGTACAGGTTCACGTCTTCGTAGAGCCCCCATATAACGGTACCTCCACATATTCGGCATTTTAATGATTTTAGACCCATTATTCACCGATTTTATTTTTCAAGTTTCGCATTTGAATATTGTAATGGCTTATGACAAAACTTGCCTATGCAGGTCCACGTCGTATAGACACATCGGCATTTGTACGATTTTAACGGAATTTTTAACTGATTTTATTTATTTATTATTTATTTATTTTTTTTTTTTTGTTTTGTTTTTTTGAAAATGGCCAAATTCGTTCCAAATGGTGGAGGGTATTCAAAGTTCGGCCCGGCCGAAATTACAGCTTTTTTTCTAGTTTTTTTTTCAAGTTTCGCATTTGATTATTGTAATGGCAGAACAGGTCGCATTTATTGCCCGATCCAGATGAAATTTTGCACAGATCATTTGTTTGGCCCAAGGACGAACCCTATTGAAATTGGAGATAATGGATCAAAATTTAGATATAGCTCCCGCCCGACTTTAAGACTTTCTTTACTGGTTTTAAATGACTATGTTTCCAAGGACCCTCAGAATAGTGGATTTTTCCTTCAAGTTGAAAATAATTTCCCAACTACAAGCCACACTTCATTAAAACACTACAACTTTAACATAACTTTAACGCAAACTTTCACACATTCTGAAACTTTCTCATTTAGTTTATTTAAATGTTATAATGTTAATGGCAGTGCAAATATTTATGAAACCCATTTTTATCACACATACCAGCTGGAAAAAACACATACATTCACATCCAAACCATCATACATCACAACACAACAAAAATATCCTTCAATGTCACATGCAGACACTTATGCCGAGTGAGAACGAGAGCGAGAGGACTCTTGAAAAAGGAAAAGTGAAAATCGCCTGAAACCATAACAAATAACTTTGTCAAAGTGTAGTACTTCTGACACACAAACTACATGCATGCATTTATTAAATGTGTGTATGTGTGTGTGTGTGTGTGCGTAAAACCTACAAAAGAGTTGTATCAAAGTTAACATCTTAAAGATGTTGGATGGTTGATTCGCTGGTGGGTTGCTCGATTTGAAACTTCAAGAAAACACCCTTTTTCTTCTGAACTCTTAGCGGAACTTGGAAAAATATTTGTATATTTGTTTAGGTAAAAGTGCTGTAACAAATGTTCCGTTCCGTGTTTTTTTTAGTTTTGCAAAGAAATAAAAAATTGTCTTTCATTTGCGAAACATTCAAGAAACTGAGTATAAATCTTCGACAAGTGACACTTTTTTTCTAGTATCTCTAGTTATTGTGACAGGAAACAAAATGAAAAAAATAAAAACAAAGAGATAGTAAAATTTTAAATTTAAATTGGTGTTGTGTAAGATTTATACAAGGGTCAAGGATATTTTGTGTACAATAGGACGAAGATAATGTACCAAGAGAAGTTATTCTACAAATTACATATAAAGTAGCAATTATACAGCACAGTTTTTCTTGCAAAGTGGGAACTTTTGAGACGCTCCACATGATGAGATTTGGGAAACAATAGCAGCCAAAGTTGTAAGGTATCGGGGCCTAAAAACAGATCCAAAAATCATACGAACGGAATATGGGAGATCTTACACATAATGCGGTCGTAAAGTAAAAGCACTAAAAGGGAGAATATTTGAAATTGCCCTAAGAGGACTACCTCTCCGAGAATGTTCGGAAAAAAAGTAGTAAAATGTCAAAAATATATGTAAGTCATTCAATATCCCCATGTCGGCTAATAAGAAGATAGCAACCACGACAAACCAAAGTTGTAAGGTAAAATGTTGTTATACCCTCAGTGATATGGCTAGAGAGGGTATACAGGGTGAGATAAAAAAAAAATTCATTGGAATAATAATTTTTAAAAAATCCACGTTTAATAATTCAGAGCGAAAAATAATTTTTAAAATATCCACGTTTACTAATTTATTGAAGAGATAATTTTCAAAAAAATCTACGTTTATTAATTCATTTGAAAAATAATTGTTAAAAAATCCACGTTTAATAATTCAGAGCAAAAAAATAATTTTTAAAAAAACACGTTTATTAATTTACAGCAAAAAATAATTTTTAAAAAAATCCAGGTTTATTAATTCACAGCAAAAAATAATTTTTAAGAAATCCACGTTAATTAATTGACTGAAAAAATAATTTTTAAGAAATCCACGTTGAATAATTGATTGAAAAAATAATTTTTAAGAAATCCAAGTTAAATAATTGATTGAAAAAATAATTTTTAAGAAATTCACGTTAAATAATTGATTGAAAAAATAATTTTTAAGAAATCCACGTTAATTAATTGATTGAAAAAATAATTTTCAAAAAAATCTACGTTTATTAATTCATTTGAAAAATAATTGTTAAAAAATCCACGTTTAATAATTCAGAGCAAAAAATAATTTTTAAAAAAATACGTTTATTAATTTACAGCAAAAAATAATTTTTAAGAAATCCACGTTAATTAATTGACTGAAAAAATAATTTTTAAGAAATCCACGTTAAATAATTGATTGAAAAAATAATTTTTAAGAAATCCACGTTAAATAATTGATTGAAAAAACAATTTTTAAGAAATCCACGTTAAATAATTGATTGAAAAAATAATTTTTAAGAAATCTACGTTAATTAATTGATTGAAAAAATATTTTTTTAAAAAATCCACGTTAATTAATTGATTGAAAAAATTAGTTTTTAAAAAATCCACGTTAATTAATTGATTGAAAAAATAATTTTTAAAAAATCCACGTTAATTAATTGATTGAAATAATAATTTTTAAAACAAATTCACTTTTATTACGGGCTTCAAAAAATAGTTTTTTTAAATAAAAATCTCCAAAAATATTATTTCCTATATATTTTTTATTTTATTTTATTTCCTCGTCCGACAGCTGTTAAAATTATTCCAGTGACAGCTCATCACATTGTTTACAAGCGTACAAAAGCATTTTGGTCAGAATTTTCCAGAAAAAAAATTATTATGAAGGAATTCAAGCGTGATAGTGTGATTTCTTTATATTTGGCTGGAAAACCACAAGTGGGCTATGCCACCAGTATCAAGACGTCAAGGAAGTGGACGTAGAAAACAGCAAACTTCAGCAGAAATGGTTCGAAAAGTAAAGAGGCGACTTGGTCGAAACCCCCGTCGCAGAGGCCGAAAAATGGTTCGAGAGCTGATATCGCAATATCGCAATTTTCCATTTGGCAAATATTGAAAAATGAGCTCGGGGTAAAGCCATTGAAATTTCAAAAAGTGCAAGAACTTACACTGCAACAGAAAGCAAATAGACTCAAAAGAGCTAAAGGTTGCTTCGCTTGGCCAAAAGTGGTAAACTGCCGAATTTGGTTTTCTCCGATGGGAAAACATTCCTTGTCCAGCAGTTTGTAAACAAACAAAGTGTGCACCTTCGGTTGATCACCAGAACTTAAGCGCCGGCCATGGTGATGATGTGGGCCGCCATAACAGCCGATGGTCGCTCTCCGCTCGTATTAATCGACCGTGGCATCAGAATAAATGCCGAATTTTATCGCTAAAATATTTTGAAGGGTGTATTCAGTCGATGAATCAGACAGGCAGTCACTCATTTTATCTCGTATATATAAACATATATATATTTTGGGTGAGGGTCACTCTTGGTCCGAATGGATCACATAAGGCTGGGTTTTCGGAATCTCGTATTGGAATTGTACGAAAAGTTTTAAAAGGTACTACACATGGTACCCTTTGTATTTAGGGAAATAGTAGAGCTAGAACTCTTTCATTTGCAATGAGGGTCACTGATGGAGTGTATGATAAGTGTACCAAAGGATTTTTGGAAATTCTCACTGTAAGTGTACGAAAATACTAAAATGTACTACATTTGGTACCATTTCGTGAACTAAAAACTTGACATTTGAAAAAGCAATCAAGGTTGAGGAGTAGAGTCGAGGTAGTTAGCTTTGGAAGTGTGCACTCATGTACACGAAAAGTACTAAATTTAGTATAATTTGAATATGGAGGAACGGATGGAGCTGGAATCCTGACATTTCAAATTAACATTGCTGGCGAATGTGTAGCATTGGGATATGAAGGAGATTTTCGAAATGTGTACTTATGTTCACGAAAAGTACTAAATGGAACTAAATTTGGTACAATTTCGATTTGAGTGTACCGATATAGGTGAAATTTTTAATTTTAGAAATAAATTTACTATTGCATTGTAGTACTGAGGAATGCAATGTAGTTTTCAAAATGCACACTTATGTGTACTAAATTTGTTACAATTTATATTTTGGGAGAACCAATGGCGTTAGAATGCTAACATTTTTTGTCTGTGGGTATGATATGGTTGTGGTTTTGGAAATAGTACACATTGTACTAAAAGTACTAAATATTACTATTTTAGTATTAGGTGAAGGTATGGAGCAGAAAACCTGAAATTTGATATGAGTGTAACTGTCGGTGTCTGTGGTTGAGAGAAGGAGGCGTGAATTATTGATAATTTTAAATTGGCCATAACTCCTTAAATATTTAGTTTTCAGAGTTTTTAGCTACTATTTGTCATAACTTTTTTAAGCGTGAATAATTGCAAATATTAAAATGGCCATAACTATTGAGTTTTCAGCGTTTTTAGCTACTATTTGTGATCATTTTTTTAAGCGTGAATAATTGCAAATATTAAAATGGCCATAACTATTGAGTTTTCAGCGTTTTTAGCTACTATTTGTGATCACTTTTTTAAGCGTGAATAATTGCAAATATTAAAATGGCCATAACTCCTTAACTATTGGGTTGTATAACCATTATTCTAGGATTTCACTAATTTGCTCTCTTCCGACCATAAAAGGTCTAAAGTTCGTCTATAGATAAAGGTCTTTTGCACATGGAAGATAGTTAGAAGCTATTTTATTCATAAAATGTCTTTAGAAGATCGTCCCACACATAGATAGTCTTCTATCCTCATTTCAGCAAGACGTAGTGATATTTTATACATGGAACACTTATTTAAAGTCTTCCATCGGCTGATAGGAGACACATAAAATATCGTCTATTTAATAATATATGAAAAAGAATATTATTTACCCATCGAAATTTATATCCCAGGGAAACTCTTACAAGTCCTTCTATTTATGCCATAGATACAATTTTTCCCCATAATTTTTGCGAATCATCGTCATTCTCTATTTCAGTTATTTTCTCAAGTAATTCTAAGTTAACCAATTTACCCGAATGATTGACACATTGACCCTTATAAAGACTTTGTTAAGTCTCATGTTGACTTGATTTTTTTATTTTCTTTCATAGGAAAATTTGCAATTTTCTTATTTTCACTTGGCTTGTTTTTTTTTTCCTAGTTTACTTTTTGCTTTGTCATCTAGAGCAACCGGGTAAAGGATATTGAGAAAAGCATGAACTTCTTATTGCTGCCGACTTTCGCATTAAATAACAAATTAGGACAACATAGTCATCACCCACTGCTGGGTTCTCAATCCTCAGCTATGTTTTTCCGATGTGACAATATTAAAGCAGAGAAGTCTCATCGGCTTCAAAGGGTAGACGTCATACACATGTTGGTTATTAGAAAAATATATATATATATATATATATGGATATTGGAATGTATTACAACTCAATATTGTGTTATTACGAAATGCTCATCCTTGCGGCTGAAAGACTTATTGAGACGCCAGAGGAGGTGGGGTGGTCAATGATTTTTTGACATGTCATTTGTTTGTTTGTTTGCTTGTGTAAGAGACATGCCAAGTGAACAATAACAAATCACTTGAATTTTGACTGATGACTTTTATTCTCGAACAACATGGGCGTGGATTGAACACCATTGTTGGGGGGGACGAGAATGACCTCATGAGAAAATTCTGATTTAATGTGGAGTATTTACATCAATTCACAATAAAAATGTCTCGTTATTTGTTTGAAAATATCTCCCCCCTCCTTACCCTTTACTACGCCCCTGCATGTCCTGTTTGTCGCCAAACACATACCATCAATTCATCCTGCCTGTCATTCAAACGATATTTGTCATTAGGCTTTTGCCTGGATTTGCTCATTTGTAATCGTGATGTAGGTCAATTTGGTATTTACTTTGGTCTTCTTTTTCACCTCGAAATTCCACCAAATGAGTGTGCGAAGATGGAATTGGAATTAAGGTCACAGTGGACAACAATCTGGTGACCCAGAATTGTGGTAGACAAAAAACCCAAAAAAAAATTGAAATTAAAAACCACTCTTAAATAACTTTTACATCTCCCTTAATATGTCCTTTCGCTTCAGGATATTATTTTTTATCCTTTGCAAATTTAATTTATTTCATTGCTATTTATTTAGAATTTGCATAATCCGAATATCTCAAACCACCCACAAATGTTGGATATCACCAAGGAATGGAAAAAAAGCTTTAAAGCTTTTCTCTTTCGTCCTACAAAAGAAAATTCAAAATCAGATGAGTATAAAAAGTGAGACAAATCTTCTCCTACAACACAATTAAGAGTAACCAGGAGCAGTACTCCAAAACGTGGGGATGTCCTTGGCAACATAATTTCAAAATGTACATCTATGGTACCTCCGCTCGGAAAATGAGAAAATGAGAGAAAAAAAAAAGAGAATAAGAGTGCGTAGAGCTTCCCAAGCAAGTTTTAATGTTAATGCATTTCCAAAGCCCATAATTTGTTCCCACGCATAATTTTTGTTTCGAGGCTGCGTAACAATGTGTGTGCGTGTGTGTGTGAGTCTGTTTGGGGAAATAATCAACTGAAGATGGAAACAATCTCATGTTATTGCTTAGCTTCCTGTGCACAGGAAAATGACAAGTGAAATTGTAGGAATTGCCGGTATACATTTTCCTACCATGACGACTCAATCTACAATTGTGTGTGTGTGTTCGTGCGTGTTTGTGTGTCAACAGCCATTTCGGTTAAATACTGAGAAACAGTAGGTCAACAGAGGCTATGAAAGACATTTACTCAGAAAATGTGCTGTGAAGAGTTGGAGTGATTTCAATGTTATTTTAATTATTTTTGTGTAGTAACTTTAAAATCAGGATATATAGAAAACTTATATAGGCATAGGCATATAAATACCTTAAATAGCTCGGTAATTTGCTAATGTCTTACAGGCAGGATTGTTTGTTTGTAATTTTTGGAATCGAAAACCGCTGAAGGGATTTTCCTGAAAATTTCTAAATTTGCTACAGCATCGCTTGAAAATAAGATAGGCTATATAAATTTTTTAAATTTCACTTGCATCCGAATCAGAGATACCTCCAAAAAAATTAAAATTTATATGCTCTTATCCATTGATCGATTACAGATACAGTCTCCAAATTGGGAATGTGTAACGGAATTTGAAACAAATATTAATTTGCCAAATTATATTGAAATCAGTTAAGATTTGGATATAGCTCCCATATATATTTTCGACTGATTTCATGAATTGCATGCACCAAACACGCTAAGTATCCCCCCATTTAAATGACATTTGGAATGTCTAACAGAATTCAGAAAAAATATAAATTTACCAATTATATTGAAATCGGTTCAAAACTCGATATGTGTGACAGATTCCAATGAAATTTGGAATAAGTGAGGGAATTTGTAACAAAAATAAATTAGTCAATTTCTATTGAAGTCGGTTCAGATTTGGATATAGCTCACATATGAACAGACATTTAGTATTTCTCCAATTTTTCAATGAAATGTGGAATGTGTGGCGGAATTTGATATACAAATAAATTTGTAAAATTATATTGAAATCGGTACATATTTGGATACAGTTTCTATATTTTTTGCCTGATTTCGTTTATATGATGCACCAAGAATGTCAGAACGGAATTTGGTATAACCATATATTTTGTCAATTTATTTTGAAAACGGTTAGATTCGGATATTATTTTATAAAGGAACCCAGACCCACAACGCCTTTGCTATGGTACTAGGCTAACAGAAAAACCAGTAAAGAAAGTCTTAAAATCGGGCGGGGCCGACTTTATGATACCCTACACCACTTTGCTAATTTAGTAGAGCTCCGCATAACAATTAAACTTTTTAATGGGAGAATTTAACATACACGCTATATATAATTATAATTTAATTATTAATTATAATTATATATAATTATAATTTATTTATAATTATTATATAATTATTATTTATTTATAATAATTATAATTTTATATAATTATTATAAATAAATAATAATTATATATAATAATAATAATTATATAATTATAAGTTCAAAGGAATATATATGCCCAAGCATTTATATCTTTATACCCTACAACACTATGTGTTGGGGGTATTATAAGTTTGATTGGGCCAAAAATTATGTAACACCACGAAATATTGATTTCCCACATAGGAAAGCATATATGGATCTTCCTATCTCGCCGAGCTGAGTCGATCTAGCTATGTATGTCCGTCCGTCCGTCTGTCCGTCTGTCCGTCTGTCCATGTTAATTTGTAATCACTCTACAGGTCGCAATTATGGTCCGATCCTCACGAAATTTAAAATGGAGGTGGGGTTAATGTCAGAATAGAACCCTATTTCTTTTGGTAATGATTGCATAATATTCAGGGGTTGAAATGGACCAAAAACTGAAAAATTTCCTGATTTTACAGTTGCTCTACAGGTCACAATTATAGACCAATCGAAGCGAAAGTTAGCATGGGGCTAGAGCTTTGGGCTGGGCAGAAGCCTTCCAATTTTGATGGTCATCGGGTAACATTTAGTGGTTGAAATAGACCATAGCATTTTTGTTAAATAAAATTCAAATTTTCCATTAAACCGCGAATATTTTTAATGCCGGCGAAATCACAAATAGACGAACAGGTCAATTCTGACCGTTACGTAGATGCCGATAGTAAAAATATCGGATATATATAGCGAAATATATACAATGTATATATACAAAGGAAGGGGATGTTAGCTAGAATGCTTATATCTCCAGAATGGCTGGAGCGATTTTGAGAAATTTTGTCAATTCAGAATACTCTCTTGGCATAAAAGTATAAAATCTAAAAAATCGCATAAAAAGATACCAATAATGATGTTAATATAGATTTTGTAGTATTTTGTGACATTTTTTTCATTTTTTCATATTTTTTATAGCATGCGATTTTTTCAATTTGAATTATAATATTCAAGTGTACATTTTGTTACATTTTTTCACCTTACAACACAGGTTGGGTTTATTATATACAGATTGAAATTATCGTCCGATCCTCACGAAAATTGTCATAAGGGTAGTTTTAGGCTCAGAATGGCTAGGCCTATTATTTTCAAAGATGCCCGCAATATGTTTAGGGTTTAAATGGACCAACAACTAAAAAATTTTCAAAAAACAGAAACAATTTTCTGATTACACAATTGAAGTCAATCGACACGCCTGAGAAGAGAGTTAAGGATAGGGAAGAATTCTAGCATTTTGGATGACCATTGGATTATATTTATCTGTAAAATGGACTACAACAACTAACAGTGAAATCTTCCAATATGGATTTGGACATAAGGGGGCTTCTAACATATTGTAGTGTTGTAGGGTATAACATAGTCGGCCCCGCACGACTATAGCCTTTTCTTACTTGTTTAAATTCGTACTTGTAGTGCCCATTTGGTGCATAATTAACTTGAAATCGGATAAAGATATATATGGGAGCTTTATCCAAATCGGAACCGATCTCGATAAAATTTGGCAAAGATATTTCTAAGCTGTTTTTGATATATTTCCCTGAATATCGTTGTTACGGAGTGCATATTACGGCTGTGGGTAACAAATCGGATGAACAGTATATATGGGAGCTATAGCTACATTTGAACCGATCTTCACCAAATTTGACATACTAGCTTCTAGACTCAATTCGGTCGTAAGTGCGAAATTTCATCCCATTTGGACAAATATTAGACGTTTGGTGCACAATAAAAGGTAAATCGGTCGAAGTTTTATATGGGACATATATCCAAATCTGAACCGATCTCGATAAAATTTGACATACTTATTTTCAGGCCTAATTTGGTTGTATGTGCAAAATTTCATACTATTCGGACTGATATTACACGTTTGGTGCACAATAAAAAGCAAATCGGACGAAGATATATATGAGAGCTATATCTAAATTTTGACCGATTATCTCCAATTTCAATAGGGTTCGTTCTTGGGCCAAACAAATGATTTGTGCAAAATTTCATCTGGATGGGGCAATAAATGCGAACTATACTTTGTTTACAAAAATACATGGACAGACGGACGGACATGCACAAATAGACTCAGAATGTGATTCTATGCAGATCATCAAAGGAACTATGGATCTATCTCGTTTCCTTTTGATTGTTACAAACGGATGCACAAAGACATAATACCCTGACCACCCTGTGGTGTAGGGTATAAAAACGTCACAATAATTTAATGGACCAATGTATCCCGTCTTCACAGCAGATTCTGTGCTTTTAGAAATAATAGGATGTTTGAAATATGAAGAGAACCGTACCTTATTTTGGATTTTATGGTCGTTTTGGTTATTCAACACTTCGACCCATTGTGGTGGAGGTACCAGAAGCAATTGTTCGATCTCTACCATATTTTTGTGCTTATGAGAATGTTGAGATGTGCCAAATTTGCATTAAATCGGATGTCAATTTCGCGTTTCATTAGCTTCATGGATATTTAAAATTTGGCCGCTTGTGGGGAAGGTACCAGAAGAAGTGGACCGATATATTCCATCTTCACACCAGACTTTGGGTTAATAAAAATATTGTGATGTGTGTAATTTAAAGACAACCGGACTCTTACATCATATTATATAAGATTTATAATTATTCCAAATATAGGCCCTTTGTGGTGGAGGTACTTGATGGAGTGGACCGATATTGCCCTATTTTCACCTGATCTAGCACTCATGCAAATATTCGGATTTGCAAAGTTTGAACAAAATTTGGATTATCATTTCTCTTTCTGTGCAGTAAAGTATTTTTTTATACCCTACACCACAAGGTGGTCAGGGTATTATGTCTTTGTGCATTTGTTTGTAACAGGCAAAAGGAAATGAGATAGACCCATAGTTCCTTTTGATGATCTGCATAGAATCACATTCTGAGTCGATTTATGCATGTCCATCCGTCCGTCTGTCCATGTATTTTTGTAAACAAAGTACAGTTCGAATTTATTGCCCTATCCAGATGAAATTTTGCACAAATCATTTGTTTGGCCCATGGACGAATTGAAATTGGAGATAATCGGTCAAAATTTAGATATGGCTCCCATTTATGTCATCGTCCGATTTGCCTTATATTGTGCACCAAACGTGTAATATCAGCCCGAATAGTATGGAATTTTGCACGTACGATCAGATTGGACCTGAAAATAAGTATGCCAAATTTGATCGAAATCGGTTCAGATATAGCTATAGCTCCCATATATATTGCTCATTTGATTTGTTATTTTTGTCCTCCGCAGTCGTAATATCCACTCTGTAACAACAATTATTGGTGAAATATATCAAATACAGCTCAGAAATACATTTGCTAAATTTTATCGAGATCGGTTCAGATTTAGATATAGCTCCCATATATAACTTCATCCAATTTACCTAAGATTGTTCACCAAACGTCTAATATTTGCCCAAATGGGATGGAATTTGGCACATACAACTGAATTGAGTATAGAAGGTAGTATGCCAAATTTGGTAAAGATCGCTTCAGATATAGCTATAGCTCCCATATATATTATTCATCCAAATTGTTATTTGTATCCTCCGCAGCCGTAATATGCACTCTGTAACAACAATATTTGGCGAAATATATCAAATACAGCTCAGAAATATCTTTGCTACATGTTATCGAGATCGGTTCAGATTTGGATATAGCTCCCATATATAACTTCATCCAATTTACCTAAGATTGTGCACCAAACGTGTAATATCAGCCCGAATAGTATGGAATTTTGCACGTACGATCAGATTGGACCTAAAAATAAGTATGCCAAAGTTGATAGAAATCGGTTTAGATATAGCTATAGCTCCCATATATATTGTTCATCCAAATTGTTATTTTTATCCTCCGCAGCCGTAATATGCACTCTGTAACAACAATATTTGGCGAAATATATCAAATACAGCTCAGAAATATCTTTGCTAAATGTTATCGAGATCGGTTCCGATTTGGATATAGCTCCCATATATATTTTTATCCGATTTCAAATTAATTGTGCACCAAATGGGCAATACAAGTCCGAAATTAAAAGATACAAATGCTTCAGCATATTTAGTCCTTTGAACTTTAAATTATAATTATAATCATTGCGTGTATGATTGAATTCTCCCGTAAAAACTTTTAATTGTTATGCGGAGCTCTACTAAATTAGCAAAGTGGCGTAGGGTGTCATAAAGTCGGCCCCGCCCGACTTTAAGACATTCTTTTTTTTTTTTTTTGAAAATGTTGATCTTTTGTGAGCGAGGTACCAGAAGGAGATGATCGATATTACCCATATCCAAACTCGATCTAAGTTTAATAATAATATTATAATTTACCAAGATTCGGTTACGACCTAGCTATTACTAGGCCGGAGAACTTTCGTATTATCCAAATAAGCTCAACCATTGGATTTCGATATTTTTAAACTTTTACTGCAATTTTCCATAACTATTTGCTGTAAGTTGGGAGGATTTTGGTATAATTTTTTCCATTGATAATTATAAGCCTGTAAGTAAAATTCTATCCATAAAGGTCTGCAATTTGGCTTAGCTTTAGAATATGAAAGCCATCCACAATTTCTCTTGCCCAAACAAAATATCTTTGATACGCATCTAACTAATTTCCAGCTACTACTGCTCCCATAAAATATTGGGACTGTAATTAAGGATTATAATCTAAGCCAAAACAACAACAACAACAGCAGCAGCAAGAAAAAAACGCTAATAATGGGAATGAACTTTGTGATACCTACATACTTGTCGTAACAGGCGTTAGTGATTTGGACTCTCAAAGAGGAGGAGCAATTAAGTCAAGTGATTTGATTTTAGTTGTTGTTGTTTGTTGTCGTTGTTTGTCGTCGTTACCGCCATCATCGCCACTGACGCTGTGCTTCTAGTTTCAGTTATGAGTGCGAAGTGTTACGCGATTACACGGCAATCGTGTGTACATTAAGTTGTTGTACTCGATTGTGTTGATTTTGTTGTACAAAACGAGCGCACAAATGTTTTGATGAAAAAGTTTAACAATTAACATAGTTTTTTCTTCTTTTTTCTCTCATTCGTGTTTTGGTTTTCGCTTTTCAGTTTTCTTCTTTTCATTTTGCATTATGATGACCCAATTTTTCCTTCTATCGCCCTGCGAGCTGGAAGTGAAACAACAAAGCCTTCCACATTTTGTTGCTAAAACTAAACTAGAAAAGGACGGAGAGAGAGAAAGAGAGTTTACACACAGCAGTGCACGACGAGTAAGAGAGCGAGTGGAAACTGAAAGGAATTGTAGGAAAAACAAGTCGGGAGTATAAACAACAAACAACAAATTGTTGTAGTTCTGCGAAACTGAACAGACCAACAACAAAAAAGTGAAAGCAAGAACTGCCAACAATAAAACTGTAACTAAAGTAAGCTTGTTAAAAAAGTGCTATTAAACATGCACCAAGTTATTTTGCAAAACAAAAAAATTCTACCGAAAAACACTAGACGAGGTTGCTGTGCAGAATTTCGGGAAATGCAGATAGGGTTTTATCGACTCAACCGTAGGATTCCATCAAAGGAACAACTCTTCGATTTTTTCGAAAATTTTCCCAAAGGTAGGTATTTCTACCCAGATTCCGGGAAACTATTTTTTTCTTGGGGGACGGACCCGAGACCCCAAATTTTTGACCCGAAAATTCGGGTTCAAGACCCGGCCTGGACACGGGCGCTATTACCCGATATAGGCAATATAGGTATAGGTGGAAAGCTTATGAAAATACCTATCCAACATGTGGTCATATCATGGGGTATAAAACCCCCAAAAAGTCCAAAAAGGGCCCATTATGGGGGTCAAAAAAATTGATGCCAAATTATGGCTGGCACTCTTACCTTTCCAAAATGCTACAATATTTTCATAAGCTTTCCAACGATACCTATATTGTCTATATCGGGTAATTGGATCCGGGTCTAGTCGGGGTCTTGAACCCGGACTTTGGGGTCAAAAATCTGGGGTCCCGGATCCGTCCCCCAAGAAAAAAATAGGGTAAAAATACCTACCACTGGATAAATTTTCGAAAAAATGAAGAGTTTTTACTAAAGCAGAGTTAAGCCTACTTTCGATGTTTTTCCGATTTTAGCCACTTTTTTTTAAACAGAATTATCCCAATTTGGTATTTGGTGTTCTCTGGCATATAATTGGCAATACAGGCCCAAGCTTTCATATAGCCTCGATATAAATGTACCATTTATAATAATTATACCCTCAGCCATATGGCTAGAGAGTGTATATATCATTTAATACGGTCAAAACGTGCTTAGTCGAAATAATGGTTTTAGACCCTAGGTCTCTTTGGACCAAATCCGTTTCAGGACATTTGAAGTCAGTCTAGCGATGTCTGTCCGTCCGTCTGTCTGGCTGGTGCGCACGATAACTCTCGAAAGGGTAATATTTTTGTCAAACATAGATGGAGTTCGGAGATGGGCATTATCAGTCCACTCCTTCTGGTACCTCCCCTACAAAAGATCGACATTTTCAAAAAATATTTTTTCTGCACAGAAAGAGAAACGACAATTCGATTTTACTCTAAACTTGCAAATCCTAATATTTGCATCAGTGCTAGTTCAGATGGGAAAGTGGACAATATCGGTCCACTCCATCAAGTACCTCCCCCACAAAGGGTTAAAAATTTTCAATAATTACAACTCTTATAAAATGTGATGTAAAATTCCGATTGTCTTCAAATTTCACACATCCCAATATTTTTATAGACTCAAGATCTGGTGTTAAGATGGAATACATCGGTCCACTCCTTCTGGTACCTCCCCCCACAAATGATCAAAACTTTGAATATCCATTAAGCTCATAAAACGCGAAATTAACATCCGATTCCACTTAGACTTGGCACATCTGAATATTTCCACCAACACAGGATATGTTATAAAAACGATAGAGATCGACCATTCCTTCTGGTACCTTACCTACAAAGGGTCAACATTTTGAATATCCATGAAGTTCATAAAACGGTCAGGTTCTCCCTATATTTCATATCTGCGAGCTCAAGGCCTTTGTTGTTTCTTTATATTATTTATATATTATTTTCGATATTTCGTCCTCCAACGGAAGACATCATCAGGAACAATATTTAACATATAACCAAAAATATACAAAATTTCGCAAGTACAGACGTCGACCTTGTGTTTGCTGTCATCTGCTGTGGCGAAACTTATAAATAATATAAAACCAGTAAAGAAAGTCTTAAAGTCGGGCGGGGCCGACTTTATGATACCCTACACCACTTTGCTAAATTAGTAGAGCTGCGCAAAACAATTCAAAATTTTTATGGGAGAATTCAATCATACACGCTATGATTATCAAAGGACTAAATATGCCGAAGCATTTGTATCTTTTAAATTCGGACTTGTATTGTCCATTTGGTGCTAAATTAATTTTAAATCAGATAAAGATATATATGGGAGCTATATCCAAATCTGAACCGATCTCGATAAAATTTGGCAAAGATACTTCTGAGCTGTATTTGATATATTTCCCTGAATATCGTTGTTACGGAGTGCATATTACGGCTGTGGGTAACAAATATGACAAATCGGATGAACAGTATATATGGGAGCTATAGCTATATCTGAACCGATCTTCATCATATTTGACATACAAGATTCTAGACTCAATTCGTTCGTAAGTGCCATATTTCATCCAATTTGGGCAAATATTAGACGTTTGGTGCACAATCAAAGGTAAATCGGACAAAGTTATGTATGGGAGCTATATCCAAATCTGAACCGATCTCGATAAAATTTAGCAAATGTATTTCTCAGTTGTATTTGATATATTTCCCCAAATATTGTTGTTACAGAGTGCATATTACGGCTGCGGAGGACAAAAATAACAAATCGGATGAACAATATTTACGGGAGCTATAGCTATATCTAAAGCGATTTCGATCAAATTTGGCATACTTATTTTCAGGCCTAATTTGGTTGCACCTGCAAAATTCCATACTATTTGGACTGATATTACACGTTTAGTGCACAATAAAAGACAAATCGGACGAAGATATATATGGGAGCCATATCTAAATTTTGACCGATTATCTCCAATTTCAATAGGGCTTGTCCTTGGGCCAAACAAATGATTTGTGCAAAATTTCATCCGGATATGGCAATAAATGCGAACTGTACATTGTTTACAAAAATACATAGACAGACGGACAGACGGAGGGATGGACGGACATGCATAAATCGACTCAGAATGTGATTCTATGCAGATCATCAAAAGGAACTATGGGTCTATCTCGTTTCCTTTTGCCTGTTACAAACAAATGCACAAATACATAATACCCTGACCACCTTATGGTGTAGGGTATAATAAATGTTTTAAAAATTCAAGCAACATAAAAATACGAATCCTTGAAGATTGAATGAAAGCTCTTTTCGGATCTTTTCGGGATTCTCAACAATCCAGCTTCTTAAACATAAGTTTTACTTATCCTACTATATTTCTCTCCTATCCTCTTACACATAAATCATTCCCAACCTCAACACACACGCACACTAAAATATAAAACTTGCATTTTATAAAAATGGAAATTGCCAACAAACGTTCGGAAAACACATACATATATCAAAAAAAAAAAAAAAATAAAGCAGGACCAACAGAAAATACCAAAAAAATATTACTTCCTGTAATTTTTGCTGTTTTTTTTTTTTTTTTTTTTTTTTGTTTAGCATGCATTTAACCGGAACACGTATATTTTCCATTGGCCATTGTGTTGTTTTTCATGCACGCATACATATAACAAAAACAATTTTGTATTTGTGTATGTTTTTGTGTAAAATGAAAATGTAACATTTTCATTATGCGTGAGAGCTTTTGTTGATGTGCATAGCTGTGTGTGCGTGAGAGTTTATTTGACTTCTCGTTGTGTGCGTGCAAATCCTTTGGGGAGAGGCCTGGAAATCCTTTGGGGAGAGGCACAAAACGAATCACTGCCAACACTGACGAAGGACAAAGGATGTTTGCCATTCAAGAGGAAAAATACAACAACAGGGCGTTCATTGTGCATGTTTGCGTGTTTTCCTGTTTCACTTAGTGTTACAATAATGTAACGTTTTTTTTGTGTTTTGTTAAAAAAGCACTGAACTGTTTGGACTTTGGGGGGTTTTGCTTTTTTCTCGAGGTACCAGATAATATCAGCTATACAAATTGTAATTAAATTGTACATGAATATGTATATTTAGAAAAAAAAGTAAATGTCATATATTTCAAATTTGTTAAAATGGCTAATGGGAATGTCCATAGTGTATGGGGAAATAATTTCTCAATGATATTAAAAAGTTATTTTTATACCCTACAATACTATGTGTTGGGGGTATTATAAGTTTGATTGGGCCAAAAAATATGTAACACTTCGAAATATTGATTTCCCACATAGGAAAGTATGGATCTTCCTATCTCGCCGAGCTGAGTTGATCTAGCTATGTATGTTCGCACGTCCGTCTGTCCATGTTAATTTGTAATCACTCTACAGGTCGCATTTATGGCCCGATATTCACGAATAGAGGTGGGGATAGAGCCAGAATAGAACCCTACTGCTTTTGGAGATGATCGCATAATATTTAGGGGTTAAAAGGGACAAAAAACTGAAAAATTTCATGATTTTGCAGTTGCTCTATAGGCCGCAATTAAAGACCAATCGACGGAGAAGTTAGGATGGGGCTAGAACTTAGGGCTGGGCAGAAGCCTTCCAATTTTAATGGTCATCGGATAAAATTTAGTGGGTGAAATAGACCATAAAATAAATAAAAGTCAAATTTTCCATTGAACCGCGAATATTTTTAATCCCGACGAAATCACAAATAGACGAACAGGTCAATTCTGACCATTACATCGATGCCGATAGTAAATATATCGGATACATATAGCGAAATATATATAATGTATATATACAAAGGAAGAGGATATGAGCTAGAATGCTTATATCTCAAGAATGGCTGGACAGATTTTGACAAATCTTTTCAATACAGTATGCCCTCTTGCCATAAAAGAATAAAATCTGAAAAAATCGCACAAAAAATGCCAATAATGATGTAAAAATACATTTTGTAGTATTTTGTGACATTTTTTTTTTATTTTATCATATTTTTTATCGCATGCGATTTTTTCATTTTTTAAAAAACACCAACATTACTTACAGATGATATCCGAAATTCACAAAAGGCGAACTTCTGGCTTTCTTATGCTGATTTCGTTGACGAATATAGCCAAATATCGTAGACAAGCAAATCATATAGATGAGTCTAAATTTAGAGATATATAGGGGTATCTTGCTTTTGGAGATGATTGCAAAATAGTTTAGTTAAAATGACCTAAAAACAGAAAATATTTCCTGATCACAGAATTGAAGATAATCGACACACAGGGACAGGGAAGAGTTCTATCATTTTGGATGACCATTGGATTATATTTAGCTGTAAAATGGACCACAATAACTAACAACACGACGGAATGCGTAAATATTGGGCAAATGTCCCTGATCAAAATGCTAAGGGTAATATCTAGGCAGTGCTCCGTGACTTATTTTCAAAAGCGAAATCCTTCAAAATGGATTTGGACATGAGGAGGCTTCTCACATTTTGTAGTGTTGTAGGGTATCACATGGTCGGCCCCGCACGACTATTGCCTTTGCTTACTTGTTCAAATATAAGTTGTTGTTTTTTATTCAAAGGAAGATCTTGGGAAAACCTTTTAATAATCAAATAACAGACAGGAAGTAAGGAAAGGTAAAAAATCGGGCGGGGCCGACTATACGATACTTTACACCACTATGCGTACTTAGGAAAGTCCCCGTGGCAAAAAACTTTATATTGAGAATTTATGTGAACCAACTAGCATTGCTTTATAGTCCATGATATGACTACGTCAAGGATTATATTAAAAATTATTTATTGGAGTAATAGATATACCGGACCGAGTTTCACCAAATGGAAAAATTCGTTTAAATATGAAAAAAATCTTTCCAATCGGATGAAGATGTATATCGAAGCTATATCAAAATCTGAACCGATCTCCATAAAATTTGGCAAAGGTATTTTCGAGCAGTATCTGATGCTCGCTATCACATATCATTATTGTGGAGTACATTTTAAAGTTTGTTATTTTCCTCTTTAAAAAAAGTGATCGCAAATAATAGCTAAAATCCTCGAAATATCAATATTTAAAGAGTTATGGCCATGTTAAAGAATGCTGTTTTTCCTCTTTAAATAAGTGATCACAAATAATAGCTAAAGACCCCGAAATGCCAATATTTAAGGAGTTATGACCATTTTATCATCCTGATATTGATTACGATATATATGGGAACTATATTCTAATCGGATCTGACCTCGATAAAATTTAACAGAGGTATTTTTGAACACCGTAAGTTATTTGGTACCAAAGATCATTGTTGTGGAGTTAATGTTTCGCATGTGAAAGACTTAAAACCCCACATCGGATGAAAAATAGCTATATATGAACCGATTTTCTTCGAGTTCGATGTACTCCTTCCAAGGATGAGTCGAAAATTCTAAAATTCACCCCATTTGAACTGATATTGGTCATTTGGTGCACAAAAAACCTGATATCACATAAAGATAAATATATGGGAGCAATATCCTAATCTGGGCCGATCTCGATAACAGAAGTAGTTTTGAGCTCCATAAGTTATCTGGTAAATATCACTCTTGTGAAGTGCATATATTAAAGCCCCAAATCGAATGATCTGAACCGATTTCCAAAATTTTTTGTATTTGCTTCGGTTGGATGTGTCAAAATTCGAGTAATTTGGACTTACATTGGTCATTTGGTGCACAATTAACCCGAAATCGGTTGAAGATATATATGGGAGCTATATACAATTCAATCTCAATAGGGTTCGCCTTGGGCCAAACATATCCAACATTTTTATACTAAAAATCTTATTTTTTAGGTTTTTTAAAGAATTTTTAAGAGTTAGTCATTACTTCAAGCACATTCAGACCAAATATAACGGATTTTTTAAGAAAAATTTCAAGTCCATCCGAACAAAATCCGTTGATTATTTAATAAAAATTTTAAGGACCCCCATAACAAAATTGGTGGATTTCTTTTAAGAAATACTTATTATAAATGTTCAGACCGAAGTTCTTGTATTTTTTCAAAAAAAATCCTGGATTTTTTCTGACCAGAAAAATAATCTGGAAAAAGTCAATGCAAATTTATCGAAGTAGGTACTTGGTAAAAGTACTTCGAAATCATATATAATTGTCTATACCCTCCACCATACATAGTATTTAGCCCCTGTCCAAAGTCAAAACGAATAAAGATAAGAAGCTAAAGAAGAAGTCTTTTGTCTGCAGGAAGGTCAAGTTCGAAGTTGGTCTATATAGGTCCACGATATAGTATAGCCCCCATATAACGGTATTCCCCGATATTTGGTATTTTGATGTTTGTAGCCAAATTTGCCAATGAAATTGCCTGAAAATACATACAAGAAGTGCTTTCTAAGCGCTTTACCCCTGGAAGAGAAATGTCTATATAGGTTCACGATATCGTATAGCTCACGGTACCCTCCGATATCCGCTATTTTGACGATTTTAGGGACAATATTCACCGGAGTTGTTTGAAATTTCATATTTAGCAATCGTAATGGGTACAACAGCCTGTGACAAAATATTGCGCATGCAGGCCCACGTCTTCGTATAGTGTCCATATAACGGTACTTCCCAATATTCGGTATTTTGATGATTTTAGCGTCATCATTAACCGGAGTAGTTTCAAATTACCTATTTAGAGTTTGTAAAGAGATCTACAGTCTGTGACACAAAATTGTCTATGCAGGTCCCATATATCAGCACCTCCCTATATTCGGTATTTTGACGATTTTAGGTACAATACTCATCCAAAATTGTTTGAGTTGTCGTATTTGAAGTTCCTAATGGATACTGCAGCATGATTTTAGCTACATTATTCACCTTTTTTCAAGTTTCGTATTGGAATTTATGACAAACATTACCTATGTAGGTCCACGTTTTCGTGTAGAGCCCAATATAACGGCTATATTCGGTATTTTCAAGATTTTAGCAGAATTTTTAACGGATTTTAGTATTTGGGAAAAGTATGTTGCCCTCAAACAATAATAAATATACGGCATAAGTCGAATTACAATGGAAGAAGAGCTAGACGTTAACCTCCAATCATTAAACGAAATCAAGAAGTGCGATTGTCCTTTGCCAAGGAGCACATATTAAAAGATTTTTCATTTTGGAAGGATGTACTTGGTACATATGGCAGACCTTATGTATGAAGAAAGGCACTCCTTGTCAAAAATATGAAGCCTACAGTGAAGCACGGTGGTGGGTCAGTGATGGTGTGGGGTTCATTTTCAGCCTCTGGACCTGGCGTATTGCATTTTATTGAGGGTATTATGGATCAGACTATGTACGTTAACATTTTGAAAGAAAGCTTGCCACTATGTAAGGAAAAGTTCGGCCTTAGCGAACATTACTATTTTTATCAACACAATGATCCGAAAAGTGCGGTCATGGCTACTATATAATTGTCCCCACGTTATGGATACACTAGTCCAGACATAAACCCCATAGAGAACTTATGGAGCTATCTCGATGGAAAAATCCGCCAGCATACCATATTTTGCAAAGAAGATTTCAAGAAATCTTTGTTGGAAGAATGGCAAAAAATTTAATTTAGCTTTTGCGAAAAAAAAAACTTTTCAAAAGTATGCCAAATGAGCTACAAATGGTAAAAAAGTAAAGGAATGCATACTTTGGATTTTGGAAGGTATGAGAAAAATAAAAATTTTTGAGTTTTGCCTTGTTAAGGTGAAGATCATATGTTTTATGATTTATGTGTTTGTTTTCTCTTTCGAGACGAGCTTAATGATCAGGAATTTGCAGTGAAAAGGAAAGCCAGATAGACACTATCACACACTCACCACTATGCGACGCATTTCGCCGTTGGTTAAGCGGCTCATCAGGCATATTTGGTGTGGATGATGGCTTACAAGGGCCGTTCTCTGGAAAGTAGTATATATTTCGAACTTATTGCAAATTAGCATATGCGAATTATACACTAGAAACTCTCCAGGTTCGACTCAAGTTCTATTGGCAGATCTTTTTCACAGCAAAGTTTTGTTTTTGTAGTGATGGATTTTTTGTCCACAACAACTACATTGCTTCCAATGCATACACTTGTTTTTAGTGCTGCTTTAGGAAGACGGGGTAATGGCTCTGAACGTAGATACGGCAACTTCTAGTTGGTTGCACACCGAGGTCCGCGGTACAAATCCCACAGCCAGGCTCGGTTGAATTTTTGAGTTTTGCCTTGTTAAGGCGAAGATCATATGTTTTTTTTAGCTTATTTTTTCTTTAGCCTTTACTACACACAAGATTTTCCTACCCGTGATAATATAAATGAGTTCCAACAAGTAAAAAAACATTAAGTTCGGCCGGGCCAAACTTTTAATACTCTCCACCATAGGGTAAAAGAAACATTAGAAGAAATGTGGCAAAAACCATTAAAATGGCGAATAACGGGAGGTACCGTTATATGGGGGCTACACCAAAACGTGGACCTATAATTACAATGTTTCACCACACGAACTAGGACCCATTATGACCCACAAATACCAATTTTTAGACAAATCAGTGAAAAAATGTGGCAAAAATCATCAAAATACCGAATATCGGGAGGTACCGTTATATGGAGGCTATATCAAATCATGGACCCATGCATGCAATGTTTCGCCACCGGAGCTGGAACCCATTATGACCAACAAATACCAATTTTCAGACAAATCCGTGAAAAAATGTAGCAAAAATAATCAAATTACCGAATATCGGGAGGTATCGTTATATGGGTGCTATACCAAAACGTGGACCTATAATTACAATGTTTCGCCACACGAACTAGAACCCATTATGGCCAACTAATACCAAATTTCAGACAAATCCGTGAAAAAAATGTAGCAAAAATCATCAAATTACCGAATATCGGGATGTACCGTTATATGGGGACTGTACCAGAACGTGGACCGATATATCTCATTTTCAATACCAACCATCCTAGACACAATGCAAATTTCTCTGCTAAATTTTGGCCCTCTACGTCAAGTAATGTGGGCTGTATCGTGATTTCAACAGACAGACGGACAGACAGACGGACATCGTTAAATCGACTTAGAACTTTAAGACGAATAATGATGTTACAATCGGAATGACAAAGTTAATATACCCTCCTTTCCAAGGTGGAGGGTATAAAAATAAATCATAGAATCCTGGGAAATATTCATACCAAATATTTGTAGCTATTTGTATCTATCTCTTGAGAACTTTTGACAATACATGAAATAGTTTTATAATTATTTCAAATTACACCTAGGCTAATTCTTAATTAGCTTTTTTGAAATAATTCTCATTCACTTCCCTCTCTATTTCCCTACCAAAACTTGAAGAGATTTTCACAAAAATACTCCGTAGCTGCTAACTTAAATATATTTTATATTAAACATGAGTTACATACATATTTAAAAGGGACAGGTGGGGGGCTATTCTTGAGGGATTTCCAACAATATCCACACACAGACATTACTTTAAAGGAACATACGAATACTCCATATTTCATACCTCAAAATACTTCATGTATTATATACGACACAATTTACTCCGGTTAGCTGTTAGTGGCTGGCTGGTTGGTGGTGTTGTCGTGATTGTTGTGTGCCACATTAATTTAAATAAATTATGAGATTGTTTTTTTGTTGTGCTGTGTTATTTTTTTTTTTTTTTTTTAATTCAGGTCTCTCATTTGGATTTTTTACCTAGACCACGAAACATTTACTCGTACCATTTCGACATGTTTGTCTTTCATATCAGCTAAGGCCAAATGCTTTGGCAGCGTGGTGACGCTTCCCTGAACATAGAGGCTTGTTGTACACATTCAGCGTTATCCTTCAAGTTGTTGACTAATATAATTTGAGAATGTTTTTTATACCCTACACTACATAGTGGTAAGGGTATTATGTCTTTGTGAATTTGTTTGTAACATGGTGAAGGAAGCGAGATAGACCCATAGTTACATTTGAGGATCTCCATAGAATCACTTTCTGAGTTGATTTATGCATGTCAGTCCGTCCGCCCGTCCGTCCGTACGTCTGTCCATGTATTCTTGTGAACAAAATGCAGGTCGCATTTATTATCCGATTGAGATGGAATTTTGCACATATCATTTGTTTGGCCCAAGGACGAACCCTATTGAAATTGGAGATAATCGGTAAAAATTTAGATATAGCTCCCATATATATGTTCGTCCGATTTGCCTTTTATTGTGCACCAAACGTGTAATATCAGTCCGAATAGTATGAAATTTTGCACATACAATAAAATTAGGCCTAAAAATAAGTATGTCAAATTTGATCGAAATCGGTTCAGATATAGCTATAGCTCCCATATATATTGTTCAACCGATTGGTTATTTCTGTCCTCCGCAGCCGTAATATGCACTCTGTAACAACAAAATTTGGGCAAATATATCAAATGCAGCTCAGAAATAACTTTGCAAAATTTTATCGAGATCGGTTCAGATTTGGATATATCTCCCATATACAACTTCGTCCGATTTACATTTTATTGTGCACAAAACGTCTAATATTTGCCCCAATGGGATGAAATTTGGCACTTACGACGAATTGAGTCTAGAAGCTAGTATGCTAAATTTGGTGAAGATCGGGTCAGATATAGCTATAGCTCCCATATATATTTTTCATCCTATTTGTCTTATTTGTTACCCACAGCCGCAATATACACTCCGTAACAACGATATTCAGGGAAATATATCAAATGCAGCTCGGAAATACCTTTGCTAAATTTTATCGAGATCGGTTCAGATTTGGATATAGCTCCCATACATAACTTCGTCCGATTTACATTTTATTGTGCATCAAACGTCTAATATTTGCCCAAATGGGATGGAATTTGGCACATACGACCGAATTGAGTCTAGAAGGTAGTATACCAAATTTGGTGAAGATCGGTTCAGATATAGCTATAGCTCCCATATATATTGTTCATCCGATTTGTTATATTTGTTACCCACAGCCGCAATATACACTCCGTAACAACGATATTCAGGGAAATATATCCAATACAGCTCGGAAATATATTTGCCAAATTTTATCGAGATCGGTTCAGATTTGGATATAGCTCCCATACATATCTTTATCTGATTTCAAATTAATTGTGCACCAAATGGGCAACACAAGTCCGAATTTAAAAGATACAAATACTTCGGCATATTTAGTCCTTTGAATTTTAAATTATAATTATAATCATAGCGTGTATGATTGAATTCTCCCATAAAAACTTTTAATTGTTATGCGCAGCTCTACTAAATTAGCAAAGTGGTGTAGGGTATCATAAAGTCGGCCCCGCCCGACTTTAAGACTTTCTTTACTGTTTTTTTTTTTTGGTTTTTGTCTTTTCTCATCCACAGTTTTTGTTTTTGTATATATTTCACATGTGTATGTATTACATATGACTACCTTATCTTAATTAAGCTGAGCTGAATTTTCTACATTTGTTTTGTTTTTTTTTCTCTCTCTCCCTCGCTATTCATTATTTTATTTATTTCTGTAATTAAGATTTGCAATTAGTTTAGTTAGGTTCATACGTTTGTTAAGTTATTCAGTTTAGTGTCATAAAATATCGTTTTATTTTTTTTCTCTGAAACAGGTTGTTAGATCATTCGAATATGTATAAATTTATATTTTCGTTATATAACACGTTTTTTGGTTAGAATTTGAAATAAAACAGGAATATTTTATTTGAATGTATTTAGGTATTCAAACATGTGCTATATATGAGATTAACCGAAAAATCCCCTCGAAAAAAATCGAATTGCTATGGAATGTTCAGTGATTTTATTAAAACGAAATAATAACATGTTTTTACAGGGGGTACCAAAATGGAATGGACAAATTTTCAAATACATATAAAGGCAATGGGCAATACAAGTCCGAATTTAAAAGATACAAATGCTTCGGCATATTTAGTCCTTTGAACTTTAAATTATAATTATAATCATAGCGTGTATGATTGAATTTTCCAATAAAAACTTTTAATTGTTATGCGGAGCTCTACTAAATTAGCAAAAAAGTCGGGCGGGGCCGACTTTATGATACTCTACACAACTTTCTTTAAAGAAAGTCTTAAAGTCGGGCGGGGCCGACTTTATGATACTCCACAACACTTTGCTAATTTAGCAAATCGGACGAAGATATATATGGGACCTATATCTAAATTTTGACCGATTATCTCCAATTTCGTTAGGGTTCGTCTTGGGCCAAACAAATGATTTGTGCAAAATTGCATCTGGATAGGGCAATAAATGCGAACTGTACTTTGTTTACAAAAGTACATGGATGGACAGACGGACGGACGGACATGCATAAATCGCATATGTTAGTAGAAATAAAGGGATGTGTTAAATACGAAGAGAACCGGATGCTTATTCCGGATTTTATAATCGTTTTTTGTTATTCAAAACTTTGACTCTTTGTGGGGGAGTTACCAGAAGGAATGGTCCGATAGGTACCATCTTGTGTTGGTAGAAATATTGAGATGTGCCAAGTTTGAATGGAATCGGATGTTAATTTCGCGTTTTGTGAGCTTCATGGTTATTTAAAATTTGTCCGCTTGTAGGGGAGGTACCAGAAGGAGTGGACCGATGTATTCCGTCTTAATACCAGACCTTAAGTTAATAAAAATATTGTGATGTGTGTAATTTGAAGACAATCAGACTCTTATATATCATTTTAAAAGATTTATAATTATTCAAAATTGTGACCCTTTGTGGGGGAGTTACTTGATCGAGTGGACCGATATTGTTCATTATCGCACCTGAGCTAGCACTGATGCAAATACTACTGGTTGCAAAGTTGGAGCAAAATCAGATTATTCTTTCTCTTTCTGTGCATTAAAATATATTTTTTTGGAAATGTCGACCTTTTGTGGGGAGGTACCAGCAGGAGTGGACCGATATTGCCCATCTTCGAACTCCATCTAATTATATTACCATGTACCAAGTTTGGACCAAATCAGACCAAGCCAGATAGACAAACGGACGGACAACGCTAAATCGACGACAGATGTCCTGAAACGGATTTGGTGCAAATAGACCTAGGGACTAAAACCGTTATTTCGTTAAGGCACATTTTGGCCGCATCAAATGATATATACCCTCTCTAGCCATATGGCTGAAGGTAAAAAAAGAAAAAATCATAATTTCCACTTTTAGTATATAATTTTCGAATGTAAGTTTCATAAAAACTATTGTACCTAGATGTATGGTTTATTCTGAGATTTGCAGTGAAATTTTTTGCAGAATATATCGTCTTTTGACACCTTTAGCCTGAAATGAAATTTTAGTTTACTTTCAAGCGTCAACTCAAAACAAGTCCGAAGAAAACTTGATCCAAAAATGGGAAACCTTTTTTTTGGTTTTTTTATATCCTCCACCATAGAATGGAGGATATATTAGGTTTGCCATTCCGTTTATAACACCTCGAAATATACATTTTACATCCCCCAAGGTATATATATTCTTGATCAGCATAACATTCTATGTCGATTTAGCGATGTCCGTCCGTCTGTGGAAATCACTCTAGCATCCGAACGAAATGAAGTAGGTTGATAAAATTTTACTCAAATGTATATTATGTCTGCAGGACTTTTGGTATTTAAATGGGCCATGTAGGTTTTGTTATAGCCCCCCTATAATGGTACCTCCCTTTTTTTTGGTATTTTGGTGATTTAAGCGACATTATTCACCGGAAATACTTTAAATTTGGTTATGACAGAAAATTGTCCGCGCAGGTCCACATCTTCGTATAGCCTCCATATAATGGTACCTCCCGATATTCGGAATTTTGATGATTTTAGCGACATTATTCACCGGAAATGTTTCAAATTTGGTATTTGAAGTTCTAAATGGATACTACAGCCTATGACAGAAAATTGTCTGTGCAGTTCTTCGTATAGCCCCAATCTAACGGTATTCAGTATTTTGATGATTTTAGCTACATTATTCACCGATTTTTTTTTTCAAATTGGAATATATTAATGGCTTATGACAAAAGTTGCCTATGCAGGTACACGTCGTCGTATAGACCCTTATATAACGAGTGTTTAGCTCTACTTTCAGAATCTGCTGGATTATCCCAGTAATTATTATACCCTACACCACAAGGTGGTCAGGTCAGTCTTTGCGCATTTGTTTGTAACAGGCAAAAGGAAACGAGGTAGACCCATAGTTCCTTTTGATGATCTGCATAGAATCATATTCTGAGTCGATTTATCCAAGTCCGTCCGTCCGAGTATTTTTGTAAACAAAGTACAGTTCGCATTTATTGCCCTATCCAGATGAAATTTTGCACAAGGACGAACCCTATTGAAATTGCAGATAATCGGTCAAAATTTAGATATAGCTCCCAAATAAATCTTCGTCCGATTTGCCTTTTATTGTGCACCAAACGTGTAATATCAGCCAACGTGTAATATCAGCCCGAATAGTATGGAATTTTGCACATACAACCAAATTAGGCCTGAAAATAAGTATGCCAATTTTGATCGAAATCGGTTCAGATATAACTATAGCTCCCATATATATTGTTCATCCGATTTGTTATTTTTGCCCTCCGCAGCCGTAATATGCACTCTGTAACAACAATATTTGGGGAAATATATCAAATATAGCTCAGGAATACAATTGCTAAATTTTATCGAGATCGGTTCAGATTTGGATATAGCTCCCATATATAACTTCGACCGATTTACCTTTGATTGTGCACCAATCGTCTAATATTTGCCCAAATTGGATGAAATTTGGCATTTACGACCGAAGTCTAGAAGCTAGTATGTCAAATTTGGTAAAGATCGGTTCATATATAGCTATATCTCCCATATATACTGTTCATCCGATTTGTCATATTTGTTACCCACAGCCGTAATATGCACTCCGTAACAACGATATTCAGGGAAATATATCAGAAATACCTTTGCCAAACTTTAATGAGATCAGTTCCGATTTGGATATAGCTCCCATATATATCTTTATCTGATTTCAAATCAATTTTGCACCAAATGGGCAATACAAGTCCGAATTTAAAAGATACGAATGCTTCGGCATATTTAGTCCTTTGAACTTTAAATTTTAATTATAATCATAGCGTGTATGATTGAATTCTCCCATAAAAACTTTTAATTGTTATGCGCAGCTCTACTAAATTAGCAAAGTGGTGTAGGGTATCATAAAGTCGGCCCCGCCCGACTTTAAGGCTTTCTTTACTGGATACACTTCATCTAATGCAGATAAAAATATTGGTATGGGCAAAATTACAAGAAAAACGAACATTTGTATCCAATTTTATGCGAAAATTGTCTTTGCAGGTCCACGTTTTGGTATAGCCCCCATATAATAGTACCTCCCTATATTCGCTATTTTAATGATTTTAGATACATTATTCACCGATTTTTTTTCAAGTTTCGCATTTGCATGTTGTATTGGCTCATGACAAAAGTTGCCTATGCAGGTACACGTTGTCGTATAGACCCTAATATAACGGCTACATTCGGGATTTTTAAGATTTTAAAGGAATTTTTTAACGGAATTTTTTTTTTTTTGAAAATTGCCAAATTTGTTCCAAATGATGGCCCGGCCAAACTAACAGTTTTTTACTTGTTTAGCTCTACTTTCAGAATCTGTTGGATTATTCCAGTAAATATTTCTTGTGTTGAGTTTTGTGTTACCTACATTTTCCTTAAAAACTCTGTTAATTTTCAAGCGATAACTTGTAACCCACCCTATACCACCATTTTTTGTAAAACATTATTTTGTTATTTCATTTTGCCGTCTATCTTCGATTGATATTAGCTTTCGTTGACCAAAGCATTTAAAAATGCCAAGGGAATGATGAGGGGCTCCGGAACAGGTGGATTGCTATTAACTGCGATTGCTTTACCTGTCATTTGCCTGGCGTCGCAACGAACCGCTCGAGCTGCTAAGCGTTAGTAGCGTAATGATAGCTGCTCATCACGTTTTAAACTTGTTATTAATGAGATTCAAATGAAGATGACCTTCAAAGTAAATAAATATTGACGACTTGTTTTTTCTACGCTTTTTTCGAAATGTTTTTTCGTCGCCTTCTTCGTCGTTGTTGTTGCTGTTATTGTTGTGTTTTTGTAGTTTAATGATTCTATTATTATCGTTAGTATTCGTCTTCTTACTTCGGTGAGTGCATATTAATTTATGTATCCCAATGAATAGGAATTTATCTTTATAACCCTTTGTGAGACAATGACAAGGCAATTTGGCTCAGAACACGAGCTATAATTGTAATAATTAATTACACAATGCGACAAACTTAATTTTTTACAGGAGAATCACGAGTAGATTAATCAGAAGAAACACGTAAAAAAGCTGTAATCATTTGGAACGAATTTGGAAATTTTCAAAAACATAAAAACTGTTAAAATTCTGTTAAACACTAAAACATACCAAATGTAGCCGTTATATTAAGGTCTATACGACGACGTCAACTTGCATAGGCAACTTCTGTCATAAACCATTAGACTATTCAAATGCGAAACTTGAAAAAATTTGGGTGAATAATGTAGCTAAAATTATCAAAATACCGAAAATATAGAGGCACCGTTACATTTGGGAGAAGACGTGGGCCTGCACAGACAATTTTCTATCATAGGCTGTAGTATCGATTACGAACTTCAAATACCAAATTTGAAAAAGTTCCGTTACCATTATATGGGAGTTATACCAAAACGTGGACCTACATGACCCATTTTCCATACCAAAAGTCTTACTTACTTTCGTTTATCAACCTACTTTCGTTCGGCAGCTAGTGTGATTTCCACAGAAAGGAATAACAAACTTAATGTACCCTCCATACTATGGAGTGGGGTGTAAAAATATTCTACACAATTTTTCACTATAAATCTCAAACTAAACCATTTATTTCGGTACTAACAAGTCCCAGGTAATTCCTCCGCAAAGAGTTCACCCTGACATTTTAGATTCGTTCCACCAGTTCATTATACCCTAAGCCATATGAATATCAAATGATAGGGCCAAAACGTCTCCTAAGTCTCTATGCACCAAATCAGTTTCAGGACATTTGGTGTCGATGTCTGTCTGGTGCCTACGATAACTCTCGGACGGAGTGTCCAATTTGGTCCACACTTGATACATTGTAATATTATTATCAAACTTATATCGAGTTCGGAGATGGGCAATATCGGTCCACTCCTTCTGGTACCTCCTACAAAAAAGGTCGAAATTTTCAAAAAAAAATATTTTACAGCACAGAAAGGGAAATGATAATCCGATATTGCCTTAACTTTGCAAATCCTAATACTCCAGGTGCGAAAATGGATAATTTCGGTCCACTCCTTCTGGTATCTCACCCACAAAGGGTCACAATTTTGAATAATTATAACTCTTATAAAATGTGATGTAAAAGTCCGATTGTCTTCAAATTTCACACATTTCAATATTTGTATTAACCCAAGGTGTGGTGTTAAGATGGTATATATCGGACCACTCGTTGTCGTACCTCCCTCACAAAAGTTTGAAATTTTCAAAAAATGTATTTTCTGCACAGAAAGAGAAATGATAATCCGATTTTGCTACAACTTTGCGAATCCAAATATTTGCATCAGTGCTATTTCATGTGTGAAAATGAACAATATCGGTCTACTCCTTCTGGTACCTCCCCCCCAAAGGGTCTAAATTTTTTAATAATTACAACTCTTATAAAAGGTGATGTAAGATTCCGATTGTCTTCAAATTTCACACATCTCAATATTTTTATTAACCCAAGGTCTGGTGTTACAAGGGAATATATCGGTCCACTCCTTCTGGTATCTCACCCACAAAGGGTCACAATTTTTAATAATTATAACTCTTATAAAATGTGAAGTAAGAGTCCGATTGTCTTCAAATTACACCCATCACAATATATTTATTAAACCAAGGTCTGGGGTGAAAATGGAATATGTCGGGACACTCCTTTTTGTGCCTCCCCCACAGAGGGTCAACATTTTTGAGTATCCATGAAGCTCATAAAATAACTGATTCCATTCAGACTTGGTAAATCTCAATTTTTTCATCTGTTATAAAGATGATGGAGGAAGGACTACTTCTACCTCCCCCATCAATGTTCAAAGTTTCGAATATCCAAACCTATTATAAAATCCGAAATATGCATCCAGTTCTCTTCATATTTCACACATCTCATTATTTCTACTAACACAAGATCTGCTGCAAACACGGAACATGACGGTCGACTCCTTGTGGTATCTCTCATATAAAGGGTCAAAGTTTTGAATATCCATGATCTGATCACAAGATCTGTTAAAATCGGTACTTCTTCTGGTACTTCCCCCACACATTGGGTTAGATGAAAAAACTGCAACCAACTTCAGACTGCTGTCATTTCTAAGCCACTCGTCCGACAGCTGTTAAAATTATTCCAGTGACAGCTCATTATATTGTTTACAAGCGTACAAAAGCATTTTGGTGAGAATTTTCCAGAAAAAAAGTTATTCGTGATGGAATTCAAGCATGATAGTGTGATTTCTTTATATTTGGCTGGAAAACCACAAATGGCTATCGGTAGAGTACTCCAGCATTTAAATGTGAATAAATCTTTTGGCTGTCGTACCATCGCTCGTTACCGTGATACTGGTAGCGTAGCCCGACGTCAACGAAATGGACGAAAGAAAACAGCAACATCAACAGAAATTGTTCGAAAAGTAAAGAAGCGACTTGATTTAAACCCGCATATCACATATCGCAATATTCCATTCGGCAAATATTGAAAAATGAGCTCGAGGTAAAGACATTGAAATTACAAAAAATGCAAGAACTTACACCGCAACAGAAAGATAATAGACTCAAAAGAGCTAAAGAGTTGCTTCGCTTGGCCAAAAGTGGTGAACTGCCGAATTTGGTTTTCTCCGATGAAAAAACATTCGTTGTCCAGCAGTTTGTAAACAAACAAAATGATCGTGTTTACTTGCCAAAGAGGTCAGCTGAAAATGTGCACCTTCTGTTGGCCACCACAACTCGAGCGCCGGTCATGGTGATGGTGTGGGCCGCTATAACTGCCGATGGTGGCTCTCCGCTCGTATTTATCGACCGTGGCATCAGAAGAAATGTCGAATATTATCGCGAAAAAAAATTCTGGAGGGTGTATTAAAGCCTTGGGTACGCAAACATTTTGCCCGCAGACCTTGGACTCAAGAATGGTTACAAAATGAGGTTCCCCGCTTTATTTCCAGCCCACAATGGCCACCAAAATCTCCGGATACCAATCCGTTGGACTATTGTGTCCGGAGTATTTTGGAAAGCAAGGTTGACACTAAAAAATACCAAAGTGTCGATTACCTCAAGCAAGCGCTTCGCCTGGAATGGGCCAAAATGCTGCAGAGCAGCGTGTGATGGTTTCATTGGCCGTTTGAAGGCTATAATTCGTGTCAAAGGTGACACGATTCAAACAAATTTAAACTTATTCTAAAAATTAATGCTATTTTCAACATTTTTTGCTTTCACTCAATAAAATTTAAAAAAAAAATATTTAAAAATATGGCGTCTTTTCAGTTTTTTTTTCTCTTCTTTCAAATGAGAGTTATGTCAAGAGGTGATGTTTGCTGAGGTGATGGTAACGTGTTGTTCTTGCCGCTGGTGTTGGAGGTTTGTTTTTTTTGCTTGGATCTGCTTCTTGTTCTTATTGTTCGCCTTTAATGCTTTTTCGGGTTATACATATGTTAACCATGCACCTTTTGAAAGCCACACGTGAACCTCCATCAACGTACATACACATACATACATTCACAGTTATATGAACGTATATCTGTGGCAACTACGTGCGTGTTATTAATGTGAAGGTGTGTGTGTGTGTCTACGAGACACCACTGCTACCAACCAGCCAACTTAAATGCATGAGGTTAGACCCCAGTGAGTGAGAGAAATATAGCACAAGTGTCTAGTATGGTATCTTGTATGGTGTTGAGTGATGGTATCTTGTACTAACGGTGCTACCAGTACTGGTGTAAGCTATGAATATGTCCATTTGTATGTGCATGCACAATACAGGAGTATGTATGTGAAATGATGGATGTATTACAGTAAGATATAGTACTACAATACATGTGGTACAAACGTCCACAAGTGTTTACCAAAAAAGAAAAAAAAAAAAACAATCCTAACCAAAAACTTTGGAATCACAGTGACACCCCATTAGATATATACAAGGTGGCGCAAAAGTAAATTACAGATGTTTTTCAACTGTAATTAAAACAAAAAAGAACCAGTTAAGAAAGTCCTAAAGTCGGGCGGGGCCGTCTTTATGATACCCTACACCACTTTGCTAATTTAGTTGAGCTCCACTTAATAATTAAAAGTTTTTATGGGAGAATTCAATCATACACGCTATGATTATAATTATAATTTAAAGTTCAAAGGACTAAATATGCCGAAGCATTTGTATCTTTTAAATTCTGACTTGTATTGCCTATTTGGTGCACAATTAATTTGAAATCGGATAAAGATATATATGTGAGCTATATCCAAATCGGAACCGATCTCGATAAAATTTGGCAAAGATATTTCTGAGCTGTACTTGATATATTTCCCTGAATATCGTTGTTACGGAGCGCATAGTACGGCTGTGGATAACAAATATAACAAATCGGATGAACAGTATATATGAGAGCTATAGCTATAACTGAACCGATCTTCACCAAATTTGACATACTAGCTTCTAGACTAAATTCGGTCCTAGGTGCCAAATTCCATCCCATTTGGGCAAATATTAGACGTTTGGTGCACAATCAAAGGTAAATCGGACGAAGTTATATATGGGAGCTATATCCAAATCTTAACCGATCTCGATAAAATTTAGCAAATGTATTTCTGAGCTGTATTTGATAAATTTCCCCAAATATTGTTGTTACAGAGTGCATATTACGGCTGCGGAGGACAAAAATAAAAAATCGGATGAACAATATATATGGGAACTATAGCTATATCTGAACCGATTTCGATCAAATTTGGCATACTTATTTTCAGGTCCAATCTAATCGTACATGCAAAATTCCATACTATTCGGAATGATATTACACGTTTGGTGCACAATAAAAGGCAAATCGGACGAAGATATATATGGGAGCTATATCTAAATTTTTACCGATTATCTCCAATTTCAATAGGGTTCGTCCTTGGGCCAAACAAATGGTTTGTGCAAAATTTCATCTGTATAGGGCAATAAATGCGAACTGTACTTTGTTTACAAAAATACATGGACAGACGGACAGAGGGACAGAGGGACGGACGGACATGCATAAATCGACTCAGAATGTGATTCTATGCAGATCATCAAAAGGAACTATGGGTCTATCTCGTTTCCTTTTGCCTGTTACAAACAAATGCTCAAAGACATAATACCCTGACCACCTTGTGGTGTAGGGTATAAACATAGTCGAAAAATACCACTTACATGAAAACCGTTATGTGTGCACTATACGAAGATGTAGACATATATGGACAATTCTCTTTCAAAGGATAAAGTGCTCAGAAGGAACTCATTGTGTGGATTTTGAGACAATTGCATTGAAAATTGTGGCTAAAATCATTAAAATACCGAATATCGGGAGGTACCGTTATATGAGAGATATACGATATCGTAAACTTATATAGGAAATTTTCTTCCAGAGCCACTCACAAAGAACTCCTAGTGTAAAATTTCAGACAATAAAAATGTGGTTAAAATCATCAAAATACCCAATGTTGGGAGGTACCGTTGTATGGGGGCTATACCAAGACGTGGATCATTTTCCGTCACAGGTTGTGGTACCCATCACAAACTTCCTATTTTCTTTTATTCTGATGCAGAGATTTGAATCCGCGACCTTACGCTTTGTAGTCGGACACGTTCACTCTATACCGTAGTTATTTATTACTTGGTATGATAAAGGTCATTTGGCCTTGCCGATGTTATAACAATATTTTTTTAACGTACAGATAATGCAGAGGGTGTGATAATGTGATTATGTTTGTTATATGAGAAATGTAGAGCGTATGTGATTGTCATTACTGGTAATGCTTAAAGTGGCACATACGCCTACCACATCTTTGTTATGTACATATATTTCTCATCTAGGCCTATCGCCATAATATTCCATCCCCCATACTGTAGATATTTATAAATAAAGGAAATCCAAGAAGTGCAGTGCACACAAAAAAAAAATCGACGAGTAAACCAAAAATAAAATCCAACAACAATGAAACGAACCAAAATGAACAACCACCTCCACCACCAGCACTTGCATTGGTTATCCTACAAAACTAGAAACAAAACATATAAGAACAACCACGACCATCTAAACTTAGAAGAGGTAGGAGATAAAACCAAAAGAAAGTCTACAAAAAAAAGCACGAATCGAAACAAAAGAGGGGTGGAAAAAAAGAAAACACAAGAATGAAATTAATGTCACAAGGTTTTCCTCACTTGACCAAGTTTTTGTTGCATTTCTTGACAAAACGCAATGACGGACATGCACACAAATACGCGAGAATGCACACTCGCACATCCATCCATCCGTCCGTTCGTCCATACATGTTGATGGCAGACAATGCAAGTAACAACAATAACAATAGGACATGAGGAACAATTGCTTGCTGACACAAAGAGATTTACAGGTGTAGCCCACTTGCAACAGCAACAACAATGATAAACATAACAACAACAACAACAATTATAAGAAGCTATCACGAACTACTAGAAATGACACATGGCAACAAAAATTTGAGAACTGCCCAAGATGTAACCAATTGATGAGAAAGGGCAGGAGGACGAGGAAGAGAGATGAGAGAACAAATGAGTTAAGAGAAATTTGTAAAATTGCTACATTGTTGTTGCTACGTTGCATAAGATTCGTCGCTGTGGCTTGTTTTGGTGGCCCACCCTTCCGCTAAATGGGGTCTTCCCCCACTGCAGTTGTTAGATCTTCTCTAGCGTATTTTTCTTCTTCCAACTTGTCGTATGTGATGTGTGTGTGATATCTCTTTTCACATCATGAAAACTAAAATTGTACTTGGCATAGTCCGCAAAAATTGCAAAGCTTTTGTTGCAGTTGTAGTGTTTACATTTTTGTTTGCTGTTTTTTATTTCCTTTTGTGTGCGGCACACCCTCAAATTAGCTACACCAACAATTGTCAGCACATATGCATGTATGTGGGTATGTAAGTATGTCTGCAACACATGCCTTTAGACATCAGAACGTGGGCAGCATTATCTAGCACGTTTTCGAAAATTTTATTACAACAACAACAGCCAATGGGGAGGGGAGCAATGTTTTCAATTCTACCAAGCAACCAACCATCAATCTATCCATTCATCAATCGATATCAAGCTGCTCCATCCAGTTTGAGACGCTATATTTGGTTATTTTTGCAACACCAAACCACCTTGCAACCATTTACTTATTGTTGCAACCACCAACTGTATTTAGAATAGTGTGGAAGATTACTTATTATGATGCGAATCTGGGCGGTGTGTAAAGGTGGGTCTCTGGAGTACTAAAGAATCATATTGAAGGCCTAATCAAAACAGGTCCTGTATAAAGTCTCCATTTTTAGATGACCTGTAAAAATGAATTAATTCTTTAGGCAATTTTCAGGAGTTTTGTTTATAGAATACCCAGGAAATGTACATATGTATATAGGTCTTAAAAAGCACTTCTATTTATAGAGTTCGGTACTTTGACCCATCATTCCCTCGGACATTGTTTCAAAAGCTAATTGTAGTATAACGGCTTGAATGTAATAGAAGTAATTCATCTTTTCTCACGATATTTACCTACTTGCAATGCAGTGGAGAAGTGGGGAAAACTTTACTCAACAACAAGTAAACAAGCAGCTAAGTTCGACTGGGCCGAACTTTTAATACCCTTCACCATTCGAAAGGAACTTGAACATTTTCATTTCAACTAAACTGAAAATCGTTACATGGAGACTATACGAAGGCGTTCACCTGCATACGAATTTTTTTGACATAGGATCTAGTACCCTTTACGAACTTTAAATACGAAATTTGTTACAATTAGGGTGAATAATGTCCCAAAAATCATGAAAATACCAAGAATCGGGAGTTACCGTCTTATGAGGGCTATACGAAGATGTGAACCTGCATACGGAATTATGTTTGCCATAGGTTGCACTACTCATTAAGATCTCCCAATATGACATTTGTAACGATTCCGGTAAATCATGTTGCTGAAATCATCAAAATACCGATTATCGGGAGGTACCGTAATATGGGAGCTATACGAAGACATGAACCTGTATACGAAATTTTTTGTTATAGGCTGTAGAATCCATTATGAACTTCAAATATGAAATTTTAAATAATTCTGGTAAATAATGTCGCTTAAATCATAAAAATACCGAATATTGGAAGATGCCGTTATATGGGGACTATACGAAGACGTGGACCTGGACTTACAATTTTCTGTCTTAGGCTATAATATCCATTACGAACTTCAAATACCAAATTTGAAAAAAAAACCAGTAAGGAAAGCTTAAAAGTCGGGCGGGGCCGACTATATGATACCCTACACCACTATGCATATTTTGTAGAGCTCTCATAAAAGGTTTATACAGGGCATTTCAGAGCTCTATGAGATATTTGGTACAAAATCAAAATCTATCTAATTCTATCGTGCATTTTACGAACTATAGCTATCTTTGAACCGGGTTTCTCCAAATTTTACGTATTAGCTTCTAGACTGGTGATTTGGGCTGATATTGACCATTTAGTGCACATTTAACCTGAAATCGGATGAAGATATATATGAGAGCTATATCCAAATCTGAACCGATTGCTATTCCTGTGCTCCATCTAATACCTGGTACCAAATATCACGGTTGTGGAGTGAATATTACGAATGTGTGGGACTAAAACTCTAAATCGGATGAAACATGTATATGGTTGCTATATCTATATCTGAACCGATTTTCACTAAATTTGATATACTTGCTTCTAGGCTGAATTTGGTCCGATGTACTAAAATTCAGTCCATTTGGACTTATATCGGCCATTTGGTGCACAATTAACCCGAAATCGGATGAAGATATATATGGGAGCTATATCCAATTCTGAACCGATTTCGATAAAATTACAAACAGCTATTTCTGGGCTGTATCTTATATCTGGTACCAAATATCATTCTTGTGGAGTGCATATTACGGATGTGAGAGGCTTAAACACCAAATCGGATGAAAGATATATATGGGAGCTATAGCTATATCTGAACCGATTTTCTCCAAATTTGATATACTTGCATCTAGGCCGAACTCGGTTGGGTGTGCCAAAATTCAGGTAATTTGGACTGATAGTGGACATTTGGTGCACATTTAACCCGAAATCGGATGAATATATATATGGGAGCTATAGCTGTTTCTGAACCGATTTTCTCCAAATTTGTTGTATTTGCTTTAAGGCTAATCTCGGTCACATGTGCCAAAATTCGGGCCATTTGGGCTGATATTGGCCATTTGGTGGTCAATTAACCCGAAATCGGATGAAGATATATATGGGAGCTATATCCAAATCTGAACCGATTTCGATAAAATTTAAAACAGCTATTTCTGTGCTCCATCTAATACCTGGTACCAAATATCACGGTTGTGAAGTGCATAGTAGGAATGTGAGGGACTTAAAGATCAAATCGGATGAAAGATATATATAGGAGCTATAGCTATATCTGAACCGATTTTCTCCAAATTTGATATACTTGCTTCTAGGCCGAACTCGGTTGGGTGTGCCAAAATTCAGGTAATTTGGACTGATAGTGGATATTTGGTGCACATTTAACCCGAAATCGGATGAAGATATATATGGGAGCTATATCTAAATTTGATCCGATTCTCACCAATTTCAATAGGGTTCGTCCCTGGGCCAAAAAAATATTGTTTAGAAAATTTCATCTCAATCGGATAATAAATGCGACCTGCATTTTGTTCACAAGAATACATGGACAGACGGACGGACGGACGGACAGACGGACTGACATGCATAAATCGACTCAGAAAGTGATTCTCTGAAGGTTCTCAAAAGTAACTATGGGTCTATCTCGTTTCCTTCTCCATGTTACAAACAAATGCACAAAGACATAATACCCTTACCACTATGTGGTGTAGGGTATAAAAATCCGGTGAATAATTTCGCAAAAATCAATAAAATAGCGAATATCGGGAATTACCGTTATATGGGGGCTATACGAAGACGTGGACCAGCACAGACAATTTTATTTCGTAGGCTGTAGTATCCATTACGAACTTCAAATTTCAAGGAATAATGTAGACGAAATCATCAAAATACCGAATATCGGGAGGTTCCGTTATATGGGGGCTATACGAAGACGTGGACCTGCATACAAACATTTTTGTCAAATCAAAATCAAAAATCACGAAAAAACCCAATATCTGCGGGTCCCGTTATATGGATGCTATGCTAAAACGTGGACCTATATACACAATTCTCTTCTAGGACATAAAGCATTCCGAAGGAACCCCTTGTGTGGATTTTAAGACAATTCCATTGAAAAATTTGACTTAAATCATAAAAATACCGAATATCGGAGGGTACCGTTGTATAGGGGCTTTATATAGACAATTCTCTTCTACGGAATAAAGTACTCACAAGGAACTTCTTCTGTGGATTTTCAGGCAATTCTATTGAAAAACGTGGCTAAAATCATTAGAATAAAGAATATCGGAAAGTGCCGGTGTGGATATACGATATATAGATATAGAAAATTCTCTTTCATGGTGTAAAATACTCATAAGGAACTCCTTGTATAGGATCTCAGACATTGTTATTGAAAAATGTGACTAAAATAATCAAAATACCGAATGTCGGGAGGTACAGTTATATAGGGAATACACTATACCGTGAACCTATAGAGACAATTCTCTTTCAGGAGATAAAGTACTCACAAGGAACTCCTTCTGTGGATTTTTAGGCAATTTCATTGAAAAACGTGGCTAAAATCATTAGAATACTGAATAGCGGAAAGTGCCGTTATATGGTGGATACTCGATATCGTGGACGTATATAGAAAATTACCTTTCAGTGGGTAAAGTACTCACAGAGAACTTCTTGTGTAGAATTTCAGACAATGCCGAATGTCGAAAGCTAAACTATATGGGGTATATGGACCTATACAAACAATTCTCTTTCAGGGGATGAAGTACTCACAGAGAACTCCTTGTGTAGAATTTCAGACAATTCCATTTTAAAATGTGGCAAAAATCATCAAAATATCGAATATCGGGAGGTACAGTTATATGGGGGATATATGAGATCGCAGACCTATATAGACAATTCTTTTTAAGGGGTTAAAATAGTTACAAAGAAGTCCTAGTTACGAAGAACTCCTCCATTGAAATATGTGGTTAAAATCATCAAGATGCCGAATATGGAGGATATACGATGTCGTAGAGCTATATAGACAATTCTTTTTCAGGGATTATAATAATTACGAAGAAATCCTCTTGTAGAATTTCAGACAATTCCATTGAAAAATTTAGTTAAAATCATTAAGATTCCGAATATCGGGGGGTACCGCTATATGGGGGATATACGATGTCGTGGAGATATATAGACCATTCTCTTCCAAGGAGTAAAGCACCCGCAAATGACTCCTTGATAGAATTTCAGACAATTCCATTGAAAAATGCGGTTAAAATCATCAAAATACCGAATATCGTGGGGTAACGTTATATTGGGGCTATACGAAATTGTGGACCGATATAGCCCATCTTCGAACTTGACCTACCTGCACACAAAAGACTGATCTGTGCAAAATTTTAGCTTCCTATCTTAATTCGTTTTGACTCTAGCGTGATTACAACAGACAGACAGAGGAACAGACGAACGGTCGGACGGGGTAAATCATCTTAGAATTATACGCTGATCAAGAATATATTTACTTTGTTGGGTCTAAAATTATTATTTCGAAGAGTAACAAACGGAATAGTGAACTTAATATACCCTCCGTACTGTGTAAGGTGGAGGGTATAAAAAATTCTTGAATTCGGGAATTAACCTCATTTAGAGACAGTACCAGGTATATGGTTTATTCCGAGAATTATAGTTTCTGACTAAAACGTAACTTGAATGCGCACATTTTGACAAAGCTCTCATATATTAGTAACCCCTGATAAATATAAACGGAATGACCTGAAAAAAATTGTTCCATGCCTAAAAGACCTATTCAAGGCCTTCATAAAAAATATATAATAAACTAGCTGGCCCAGTCCGCGTTGCCGGCCCGTAGTTTTAGGCTTTAATGCATAATTTTTAATGCATAATAATTCACAAATCTGGCTTACAAAAGTGACACAATTTTTTGTATAAATGATGACTCGATTAAATAGAAATAAATACGTCTTTCAAAAAACCTGATCCTATTTTTCAATAAGAGGTTTTAGTTTGAGAGTTAAAAACCTAAATAATATAGCATATATATTAAAAAGTATACATTAACTGTTTATAATAGGACCATGTTAGATGGTTCTCTACCCCCAAAGTAGCCTAAACACACATTTTAAGTCAAATCGGTTCGAAAATATAATCAAAACACTCGAAAAATGTAAAATCAGGAGGTACTTTTATATTAGCCCTACTTCGAAACATTGACATTGAAAAATTTCCGCGAAGAGGACTTCTACCAGAAGCTAGATGTCAAATAAGAGCAAAATCAATTGAAAAATGTGACCAAGACCCTGGTAATAGCTAAAATCAGAGAGTTATAATGAAGCATGGTTCTTTACTTATAATTATTTGAAAGAATTTGTTTTTCTTTCTAAAATCTCAAATTACCAACATTTGAGGAATTTGATAGAGGCTATATCACAATGTAGACCAACCTGACACATATTTTGTGCAAATTATTCCTTATGTAACCCCTAGGACTGAATCAAATTTAAAACTTTATCGTTACTTTTGCGGCCCTTTTTGTGTTTGGTTAAGCTATATAAAATGAACTCTAAAAAAGTTAGACCGGGAACAACTTTTTTTGGATTTTTATTTACCAACCGAAAAAAATCCTAAACCCAAGATTGTCTGCGGCGTAATGTAATTACTGACGATAGCGCATAGTGCCCGTATAATGTTACCTATGATTTAAGGTTACTTTTAAGGTTTCGGAAGAATTTTCCGAGTATATGAATCCTTTTCTTACTATATTTTCAATTCACTCCACTATTTTGTATAGTCCGCATATTACAGTGCCTCTTTCTATTCGGTATTTCACTGATCGAAGTCCCAATGAATTTTGCATTTCTCGATTTTTTCAATAAGAATTTGCAATTCCAAAAGGAATTCTAAAACAATTCTACACAAAATTCCATATCATAATAGAACAGTCAATTTTTTAGTTTCGCGATTTTTCTCAAAATTTTCTTTCATGACAACGTTTTTACTGTAATTACAAATAACCAAAAGAAAATTTAAGTCAAATCGGCCCAGCCGTTATCAACAGATGTGTTACTATACTTTTTCATATTTATACCCTACACCACAAGGTGGTCAGGGTATTATGTATTTGTGCATTTGTTTGTAACAGGCAAAAGGAAACGAGATAGACCCATAGTTCCTTTTGATGATCTGCATAGAATCACTTTCTGAGTTGATTTATGCATGTCAGTCCGTCTGTCAGTCGTCTGTCCGTCCGTCTGTCCATGTATTTTTGTAAACAAAGTACAGTTCGCAATTATTGTCCTATTCAGATGAAATTTTGCAAACAACATTTGTTTGGCCCAAGGACGAACCCTATTGGAGATAATCGGTCAAAATTTAGATATAGCTCCCATATATATCTTCGTCCGTTTTGCCTTTTATTGTGCACCAAACGTGTAATATCAGCCCGAATAGTATGGAATTTTGCACATACAACCAAATTAGGCCTGAAAATAAGTATGCCAAATTTTATCGAAATCGGTTCAGATATAGCTATAGCTCCCATATATATTGTTCATCCGATTTTTTATTTTTGTCCTCCGCAGCCGTAATATGCACTCTGTAACAACAATATTTGGGGAAATATATCAAATGCAGCTCAGAAATACCTTTGCTAAATTTTATCGAGATCGGTTCAGATTTGGATATAGCTCCCATATATATCTTCGTCCGTTTTACCATTTATTGTGCACCAAACGTCTAATATTTGTCCAAATGGGATGGAATTTGGCACATACGACCTAATTTAGTCTAGAAGGTAGTATGCCAAATTTGGTGAAGATCGGTTCAGATATAGTTATAGCTTCCATATATATTGTTCATCCGATTTATTGTATTTGTTACCCACAGCCGTCATATGCAATCCGTAACAACGATATTCAGGGAAATATATCAAATACAGCTCAGAAATATCTTTGCCAAATTTTATCGAGATCGGTTCCTATTTGAATATAGTTCCCATATATATTTTTATCCGATTTTAAATTAATTTCGCACCAAATGGGCAATACAAGTCCGAATTTAAAAGATACAAATGCTTCGGCATATTTAGTCCTTTGAATTTTAAATTATAATTATAATCATAGCGTGTATGATTGAATTCTCCCATAAAAACTTTTAATTATTAAGTGGAGCTCAACTAAATTAGCAAAGTGGTGTAGGGTATCATAAAATCGGCTCCGCCCGACTTTAGGACTTTCTTTACTGGTTTCTACATATAAATGTAAAGAAGTAGGTGTGTCCAGTTCCTTTAACCCCAAACATATACATAGGGTTGGGGAGAGGAGGAGTCAAGATTACGTATACTAACTGTGGAACAGATATCTTCATGATTTTGGCAAATATTAGGATTTTCGATAAATGAAAAAAATTGGCGCAAAATTGGGCATGGTCACTTTTTCTTTGCATAAAACCTAAATCGGGGCAGGACGAACATTTAAAAAAAATATTCAAATAGTTCCAGCCAATCTAACTGATTCAATTACCAACGAACAACAATTGGTTTATATATAGATTAAAAAGTAGGCGTGGTCAGTTCCTCAGCCAACAAATAAATACTTAGGATTGGAGGGAAAGTCTACAGTATGTCGTGTAATAATTTTAAAACCGATATCTTCATTATTTTGGCAAATATAAAGATTTTAGATAAATCGAAATAGTGTGCGTAAAAGTATGCGTGGTCAATATTTTGTTCTTTAAAAACCTAACTCGGAGAATGACGAACGTTTGTACAAAAAATTATGCAAATCGGTTCAGCCGTTCTTAACTGATTCCATTACCAACGAACAACAATTGATTTTTATATATATAGATATTTTGCATCAACTTGACGAACGTCCCTCGATTTATAACATGTGACACATTTTTATACCCTACACCACAAGGTGGTCAGGGTATTATGTCTTTGTGCATTTGTTTGTAACAGGCAAAAGGAAACGAGATAGACCCATAGTTCCTTTTGATGATCTGCATAGAATCACATTCTGAGTCTATTTATGCATGTCCGTCCGTCCGTCTGTCCGTCCGTCCGTCCGTCTGTCCGTCTGTCCATGTATTTTTGTAAACAAAGTACAGTTCGCATTTATTGCCATATCCACATGAAATTTTGCACAAGTCATTTGTTTGGCCCAAGGACGAACCCTATTGAAATTGGAGATAATCGGTCAAAATTTAGATATAGCTCCCATATATATTTTCGTCCGATTTGCCTTTTATTGTGCACCAAACGTGTAATATCAATCCGAATAGTATGTAATTTTGCAAGTACGATCAGATTGGAGCTGAAAATAAGTATGACAAATTTGACAGAAATCGGTTCAGATATAGCTATAGCTCCCATATATATTGTTCATCCGATTTGCTATTTTTTTTCCTCCACAGCCGTAATATGCACCCTGTAACAACAATATTTGGGGAAATATATCAAAAACATCTCAGAAATACATTTGCTAAATTTTATCAAGATCGGTTCAGATTTGGATATAGCTCCCATATATAATTTCGTCCGATTTACCTTTGATTGTACACCAAACGTCTAATATTGGCCCAAATTGGATGAAATTTGGAACTTACGACCGAATTGAGTCTAGATGTTAGTATGTCAAATTTGGTGAAGATCGGTTCAGATATAGCTATAGCTCCCATATATACTGTTCATCCGATTTGTCATATCGGATGAACGATTTGTCATATTTGTTACCCACAGCCGTAATATGCACTCCGTAACAACGATATTCAGGGAAATATATCAAATACAGCTCAGAAATATCTTTGCCATATGTTATCGAGATCGGTTCAGATTTGGATATAGCTCCCATATATAATTTCGTCCGATTTACCTTTGATTGTACACCAAACGTCTAATATTGGCCCAAATTGGATGAAATTTGGAGCTTACGACCGAATTGAGTCTAGATGTTAGTATGTCAAATTTGGTGAAGATCGGTTCAGATATAGCTATAGCTCCCATATATACTGTTCATCCGATTTGTCATATTTGTTACCCACAGCCGTAATATGCACACCGTAACAACGATATTCAGGGAAATATATCAAATACAGCTCAGAAATATCTTTGCCAAATTTTATCGAGATCGGTTCCGATTTGGATATAGCTCCCATATATATTTTTATCCGATTTCAAATTAATTGTGCACCAAATGGGCAATGCAAGTCCGAATTTAAAAAATACAAATGCTTCGGCATATTTAGTCCTTTGAACTTTAAATTATAATTATAATCATCGCGTGTATGATTGTGTATGTGTATGAGCTCTACTAAATTAGCAAAGTGGTGTAGGGTATCATAAAGTCGGCTCCGCCCGACTTTAAGACTTTCTTTACTGGTTAATATGGATTGCTTGGGTCTTGCTGCTGTTATTGTTGTTGTTGCTGGTGTTACTTCTCTTTTTTTTTTTTTGGCATTTCAAGCAATACTTGTCGTGGTTGCCGTCGTTGGCTATAACGCTTTGATTTTATTGTTGGTGTTGTTGGCCATATGACGATGATTCTTTGTGCAGCAGAATGCTGTCAAGTGGTTGGTTGGGCTTGCTTGTCCGCTGCCTGGCTGACTGGCTGGTTGACGGACTTAGTCGGTATGTGTTGGAATTTGCAGATGAAGCGTGCTACTGTAATTCTTTTATAAGTTTTTTTTCGTATTCGTTTTTTTTATTTCAATGGATTTCTTTTCCGAGCTTATTCGTATGCACACATGTGGGAACATATGTATGTATGCATGTATGTGTATATCTTCGTATCTAAACGTACTAAAGACACATACCCGTTCTTAAAGTTCTTAAATGAAGTTAAAAAAAGAAAAAAAAAACACTACTGGAAAATCTGTCCTAAATAAAAACAAAACAACTACTGTGTATTTTCCACATAATATTTCCTAGAAATGGCTTTATTAGGTTACACGTTTTTCGCCAGACCCATTTTAATGTGCCTCCACTGGGCCAGCCATGTAACGTAACTATCGATTGGCTTCGTATAAATGATGTAAACACAAGCGTTCTTCTCGTTTGCGCTACTCTTGATGTGTCTGTTTTTTTTCTGTTCTGTTGACATTAAATTCTTGTAATTTGTTGTTATTGCAAAGTCCGACTTCGTGTATAGCTGCCAACATCAAGCCAGCGTTGACCTACCTTTACACAAATGATTGCCGCAATGTAATGTTGCGATAACAACTATGACTTCAAAATATTACATCTATATACATACTTATATATAAATAAATTTTGCTTTATACATATGTATGTACTAAAAGTGGTACATATGCATATATGTTTTGGATTTGTATACAAGCAATTATATGAAATTTTATTTTTTTACATGCATATGTTAAACGAGTAAGCAAAGGCTATAGTCGTGCGGGCCCCACTATGTGATACCCCCTTTATGTCCAAATCCATTTTGGAAGATTTCGCTTTTAAAATTATGTCCAATTATTAAAATTATGTCGCACTCCATCGTGCTGTTAGGTGTTGTGGTCCATTTTACAGCTAAATATAATTTAATGATCATCCAAAATCCTAGAATTTCTCCCTGTTCTTAACTCTCTTCTCAGGCGTGTCGATTGGCTTCAATTGTGTGATCAGGAAATTTTTTCGGTTTTGGTACATTTTGAACCCCTAAATATTTTTCGATCATCTCCACAAGCAAGAGGTCCCTCTGCATCTCTAAATGTAGACTCATCTATATGATTTGCTTACCTACGATATTTAGCTATATTCGCCAGAGCACAAAAAAGCCAGAAGTTTGCCTTTTGTGTATTTCGGATATCGCCTGTAAGTAATGTTGGTATTTTTTACACAAAAGTAGTGGTCCATTCTACCCGCTGCACTAAACTCTAACTTCATGCTAGATTTCGTGTCCTTTGGTTTATATTTGTGACCTTTATAACGGCTGCAAAATTAGGAAAATTTTTAGTTGTTAGTCCATTTCAACCCCTAAACATATTGCTGACATCTTTGAAAACAATAGGCTTGCCATGAAAGCTTTCGTGAGGATCGGACGATAATTGCAATATATATATAATAACCCCAACCTGTGCTGTAAGGTGAAAAATATTACAAAATATACACTTCAATATTCGACGGACCTTTGGGCCCATTCCAATCGACGAGGCTTGTCCGCAGGCAACATTCTTTGCGTCAATTGAATTTTGTACGGGAACAAATGCAAATCAATGCGAATAATCCGTTGTAAAGTGGACCGAGCCATGCCCAACTGCTGAGAACGGAGGTTTTGGGATGTTCTTGGGGACCTCTCAACACTGGCTCGTACGGCAGCGATATTCTCGGCCGATCGCCTTGGTCGACTTGTATATGGCCTCTTCGGACTAGAAAGAGCCTTACCAGTCGAAAATTTATCTTATAAACGCTTAATGGTGTTCTTAGAAGGCGCACTTCTCAAATTTTTTAATGTTTTAAAATCACGTTGAGTTTTCACAATTGACTTCTTCTGTTGAATGTAAATTTCAACTATTTCAGAGCGCTCGCGTGGCGTGTATTGGTTCATGGTAAAAATCTGCTTGGACTGACGCTTCAAACGCGGTATGTCATTAAGCGATGTGACATCTCTGTCAAAAGTTATGGCGTTGCCAGATGGGTCCGTCGAATATGGGCAACCCTGTGCAGGATGAAAAAAAAAAAACTCCGAAAAAGTCAAACCCCATAATTTTTAATTTTTTTTTTTTTAATTTTATTGAATGAAAGCAAAACATGTCGGAAATAGCATCAAATTTTAGAATAAGTTTAGATTTGTTCGAATTGGTCACCTTTGGCACGAATTATGGCATTCAAACGGCCAATGAAACCGTCACACGTTGCTCGAATGTTGCTCTGCGGTATTTTGGCCCATTCCCGGCGAAACGCTTGCTTGAGGTAATCGACACTTTGATATTTTTTAGTAACAACCTTGCTTTCCAAAATACAGACACAATAATCTAAAGGATTGGTATCTGGAGATTTTGTAACCATTCTTGGGTGGCGCGTGCTGAGTGCGATTGTGCTGACTCCTTTTGGAATGTCCAAGGTCTGCGGCCAAAATGTTTGCATGCCAAGGCTTTAATATTTTCGCGATAATATTCGGCATTTATTCTGATGCCACGGTCGATTACTACAAGCGGAGAGCGACCACCGGCTGTTATGGCGGCCCACACCATTACCATGGCCGGCACTTGAGTTCTGGTGGCCAACCGAAAGTGCACATTTTCAGCTGACCTCTTTGGCAAGTAAACATGATCATTTTGTTTGTTCACAAACTGCTGGACAATGAAAGTTTTCTCATCGGAGACGGAGAAAACCCAATTTGGCAGTTCATCACTTTCGGCCAAGCGAAGCAACTCTTTATCTGTTTTTTGAATATATTTTCTTTCTGTTGCGGTGTAAGTTCTTGCACTTTTCGGAATTTCAATGGCTTCGCCTCAAGCTTATTTTTCAATATTTGCCGAATGGAATACTGCGATATTTTCAGCTCACAAGCCATTTTTCGGTCACTGCGACGCGGGTTTCGATCAAGTCGCTTCTTAACTTTACGAACCATTTGTGCTGATGTTGCTGTTTTCTTCTTTCTTCGGTAACGAGCGATGGTAAGAGACACAAAAAAATTATTCGCATTTAAATGCTGGAGTGCTCTAAAGATAGCCACTTGTGGTTTTCCAGCCAATTATAAAGAAATCACACTATCACGCGTTGAATTCCATCACGAATAACTTTTTTTCTGGAAAATTCTCATCAAAATGCTTTTGTACTCTTGTAAACAATATAATGAGCTATCACTGGAATATTTTTAACAGCTGTCGGACGAGTGGCTTAAAAATGACATTAGCCTGAAATTGGATGCAGTTTTTTCATCTCACCCTGTATATTCTTGATCAGCGTAAAATTCTAAGTCGGTCTACCGATATCCGTTTGTCTGGCTGTCTGTCTGTCTGTTTGTCTGTTGTAATCACGCTATCTTTCGAAAGAATTGAGATAGAAGTCTTAAATTTCGCACACATGTTTATTTTGCCATATAATAGTACCTCCCGATTTTCGTTATTTACATTATTCACCGGAAATGTTTCTAATTTAGTATTTTAAGTTCGAAATGGATACTACAGTCTGTGACAGAAAATTGTCTATACAGGTCGAGGTCTTCGTATAGACCCCATAAATCAGTACCTCCCTACATTCGGTATTTTGACGATTTTTGGTACAATACTCACCGAAATTGTTCGAGATATCGTATGTCGGATTTCGTGACAGAAAATTGTCTATGCAGGTCCAGATTTTAAAAGAATTTTTAACGGATTTTATATTTTGAAAATTTCCAAATTCGTTCCAAATGGTGGAGGGTATTCAAAGTTCAGCTCGGCCGAACTTACTGCTTTTCAACTTATTTGTTTTTTCTATCTTTATACCCTACACCACAAGGTGGTCAGGGTATTATGTCTTTGTGCATTTGTTTGTAACAGGCAAAAGGAAACGAGATAGACCCATAGTTCCTTTTGATGATCTGCATAGAATCACATTCTGAGTCGATTTATGCATGTCCGTCCGTCCGTCTGTCCGTCTTTCTTTTAGTGCACCAAACGTGTAATATCAGTCCGAATAGTATGGAATTTTGCACGTACGATCAGATTGGACCTGAAAATAAGTACGCCAGATTTGATCAAAATCGGTTCAGATATAGCTATAGCTCCCATATATATTGTTCATCCGATTTGTTATTTTTGTCCTCCGCAGCCGTAATATGCACTCTGTAACAACAATATTTGGGGAAATATATCAAATACAGCTCAAAAATACATTTGCTAAATTTTATCAAGATCGGTTCAGATTTGGATATATCTACCATATATAACTTCGTCCGATTTACCTTATATTGTGCACCAAACGTCTAATATTTGTCCAAATGTGATGGAATTTGACACTTAGGACCGAATTCTATCTAGAAGCTAGTATATCAAATTTGGTGAAGATCGGTTCAGTTATAGCTATAGCTCTCATATATATACTGTTCATCCGATTTGTTATATTTGTTACCCACAGCCGTAATATGCACTCCGTAACAACAATATTTTGGGAAATATATCAAATACAGCTCAGAAATATCTTTGCCAAATTTTATCGAGATCGGTTCCGATTTGGATATAGCTCCCATATATATTTTTATCCGATTTCAAATTAATTGTGCACCAAATGGGCAATACAAGTCCGAATTTAAAAGATACAAATGCTTCGGCATATTTAGTCCTTTGAATTTTAAATTATAATTATAATCATAGCGTGTATGATTGAATTCTCCCATAATACTTTTAATTGTTATGCGCAGCACTGCTAAATTAGCAAAGTGGTGTAGGGTATCATAAGCCCGCCCGGCTTTAAGACTTTTTTTCTGGTTTCTATATATTTTAATTGTTTCTAAAAATTTCCAAAATACCGAAAACGAGGAAGTACAATGATCATACCTAAACATGGGTAAAGAAACGTCAAAATATTGGCCAAAAAATTATTTTATATTGATTTGGGGACTCAAACAATTATTTTTAAGTACTCTAAATGGAGTTCCAATTTAAAAAAAAAATACTTTTTATGTTATAATGTAATGTCTTAATAACTCATTCACTTGTCCTATTCACTCTCTCTAAATAATCTCACACCTCGTAAATTTGGAATCCTTAATAAAACCCCCCGCCAAAAAAAGACTAACATGAAAATCTAATTAAAATGCCAATAAAACAGAATGTGGGTTATTTTCATTTGGCAATGAAATCCAAACACACATACAGACAAACACTTAGGTGGTAGCAAGCAAAGCAACTTCAAGCGTAACACCTGCATGACACTTTGTCCAGAAGTGAAAAAGCTACAAAAACAGAAAAAAATAACTTACAACAATTGTTGATATTTTTCAACATAATGGCAATGAATGATAGGAGGGTTACAACAACAGCAAAAACCAAAAACAATGCTTAATAATAAAAACTGCAGACTTGTGCAAAAGTGTCGAACAAACGAAAATAAAAAAAAAAAAAAAACATCAACTGAATTAAGTGATTCCTCCCTAACAGCAACAACAACAACACCATTGAGAAGTGTGGAAAAACGCCAAAGCTATAAAAAAACGCTATCTTCCAAAATGAAAAACAACATCTTTGTTGTCGTCTTTAGAGCGGGGATAGGTGGTTTTCGTTCACAACAGCTGGCATTGAATTGCGGACCACCATCCCATCCACCATTCATTGTGGGGGGAAAAAGGGAGTCAATGAAAATGCGAGGTTTCTTGTTGGTATTTTACTCCTTGGTTGTTTTAGTTGTTGTGACTCTTTTCTCCTCTTTTTTTCTGTTTTGTTCAATTGTCATAATGTAATCACGAGAATAACACCAGCCAAGTGAATAAAATATTTTTTCCCCAACGTTTTTTATTTTTTTTTAATTTCAATTAGTAAAAAAATGCAATGTTTGCAATCTTGGCCTTTGGAATTAAAATGAACAAAAAAAACATTGTAAACTAGTGAAGGTCACATAGCTGAGTAGATGGAGGAGATATTTCAATACCCTATGTAGTGGATATACAGAGAATCAGCCACGTGCTAAATGGATTGATGGGCTGATGGGGTGATAAAATAAGATATACAGGGTGAGATGAAAAAACTGCATCGAACTTCAGACTGCTGTCATTTCTAAGCCACTCGTCCGACAGCTATTAAAATTATTCCAGAGACAGCTTATTATATTGTTTACAAGCGTACAAAAGCATTTTGGTAAGAATTTTCCAGAAAAAAAAGTTTTTTGTGATGGAATTCAAGCGTGATAGGGTGATTTCTTTATATTTGGCGGGAAAACCATAAGTGGCTATCAGTAGAGCGTTCCAGCATTTAAATGTGAATAAGTCTTTTGTGTCTCCTACCATCGGCCGTTACCATGATACTGATAGCGTAGCCCGACGTCAAGGACGGGGACGGAAGAAAACAGCAACATCAACAGAAATGGTTCAAAAAGTAAAGAAGCGACTTGATCGAAACCCGCGTCGCAATGGCCGAAAAATGGCTCGTGAGCTGAACATATCGCAATATTCCATTCGGCAAATATTGAAAAATGAGCTTGGGGTAAAGCCATTGAAATTCCAAAAAGTGCAAGAACTTACACCGCAACAGAAGGAAAATAGACTCAAAAGACCTAAGGATTTGCTTCGCTGGGCTGAAAGTGGTGAACTTCCGAATTTAGTTTACTCCGATGAGAAAACATTCGTTGTCCGATGAGAAAACATTCGTGTTTACTTGCCAAAGAGGTCAGATGCAAATGTGCACCTTCGCTTGGCCACCAGAATTCAAGTGCCGGTTATAGTGATGGTGTGGGCCGCCATAACAGCCAATGGTCGCTCTCCGCTCGTATTAATCGATCAGAAAAAAACCGGATATTATCGCGAAAATATTGTGGAGGCTGTATTAAAGCCTTGGGCACGCAAACATTTTGGCCGCAGACCTTGGACATCACAACATGACTCAGCAGTATTGCACTCAGCACGCGCCACCCAAGAATGGTAACAAAATGAGGTTCCTCGCTTCATTTCCAGCGCACAATGGCCACCACCAAAATCTCCGGATACCAATCCGTTGGACTATTGTGTCTGGAGTATTTTGGAAAGCAAGGTTGGCACTAAACAATACCAAAGTGTCGATGGACCAAAATACCGCAGAGCAACATTCGCGCAGCGATATGCGGTATTTTGATGATCTTAGCGACATTATTTACCTGAATTCTTTCAAAATTGGTATTTGAAGTTCGTAATAGATACTACAGCATAAAACAGAAAATGGGACCTACCACATCTTGGTATAGCCCCCATATAACGGTACCTCCGGATATTTGGTATTTTGATGATTTTAGAGACATTATTTACTGGAACTATTTCAAATTTAGTATGTGAGATTCGTAATGAATACTACAGCCTATGACAGAAAATTGTCTGTGCAGGTTCACGTCTTCGTATAGCCCCCAGTAGCAGTACCCCTCGATATTCGGTATTTAGATGATTTTAGCGACATTATTGACCGGAATTGTTTCAAATTTCACATTTGAAGTTCGTAATGGATACTACAGTCCATGACAGAAAATTGTCTCTACAGGTCCGCGTTTTATAACCCCATGGTACCTCCATATATTCGGTATTTTTATGATTTTAGCTGCATTATAAACAGATTTTTTCAAGTTTTGTTTTTGAATATTGTAATAGCTTATGACAAAACTCGCCTATACAGGTCCACATCGTCGTATAGACCTTAACCGAACTTACAGCTTTTTATACCCTACACCACAAGGTGGTCAGGGTATTATGTCTTGGTGCATTTGTTTGTAACAGGCAAAAGGAAACGAGATAGACCAATAGTTCCTTTTGATAATCTTCATAGAATCACATTCTGAGTCGATTTATGCATGTCCGTTCGTCCGTCTGTCCGTCCATCTGTCCATGTATTTTTGTAAACAAAGTACAGCTCGCATTTATTGCCCTATCCAGATGAAATTTTGCACAAATCATTTGTTTGGCCCAAGGACGAACCCTATTGAAATTGGAGATAATCGGTCAAAATTTAGATATACCTCCCATATATATCTTCGTCTGATTTTCCTTTTATTGTGCATCAAACGTGTAGTATCAGGCCGAATAGTATGGAATTTTGCACGTACGATCAGATTGGACCTGAAAATAAGTATGCCAAATTTGATCGAAATCGGTTCAGATATAGCTATAGCTCCCATATATATTTTTCATCCGATTTATCATTTTTGTCCTCCGCAGCCGTAATATGCAATCTATAACAACAATATTTTGTGAAGTATATCAAATACAGCTCAGAAATACATTTGCTAAATTTTATCGAGATCGGTTCAGATTTGGATATAGCTCCAATATATAACTTCGTCCGATTTACTTTATATTGTGCACCAAATCTCTAATATTTGTCCAAATGGGATGGAATTTCACACTTACGACCGAATTGAGTCTAGAAGCTAGTATGCCAAATTTGGTGAAGATCGGTTCAGATATAGCTATAGCTCCCATATATATTGTTTATCCGATTTGTTGTATTTGTTACCCACAGCCGTATTATGCACTCCGTAACAACGATATTCAGGGAAATATATCAAATACAGCTCAGAAATACCTTTGCCCATATATATTTTTATCCGATTTCAAATTAATTGTGCACCAAATGGGTAATACAAGTCCGAATTTAAAAGATGCAAATGCTTCGGCATAATCAGTCCTTTGAACTTTAAATTTTAAATATAATCATAGCGTATATGAACTTTTAATTGTAATGCGGAGCTCTACTAAATTAGCAAAGTGGTGTAGGGTATCATAAAGTCAGCCCCGCCCCACTTTAAGACTTTCTTTACTGGTTTACTTGTTTTTTTTTTGTAATACGTTGTAGTATCCATTTAGATCTTCCAATACGAAATCTGGAACAATGTCAGTCTATAATATTGTAAAAATCATCAAAATACTGAATATTCAGAGGTACCGTTTTATGGAGGCCATACAAAAACGGTTATCGACATGATCCCATTTTGAACTTAACCTGCCTACTGACAAAATACACATGTGTGCAAGCTGTTAGCCTTCTATGTCAATTCGTCAGAAATATAGCGTAATTACAACCTACAGTCGATCAGACCTCGATTTAGAATTTTACGCTGATCAAGATATATACTTTGTGGGGTCTGACATGAGTATTTCGAGGAGTTACAAATGGAATAGCAAAGATAGTATGGCGGAAGGTATTATAAGACTTAAGAATATTTTCGGTTATATTTGACGAATTGTCAAACCAATAACAAATCTTATTTGCCCTCCTATACCACTCCATTCCCATGCAAAGTTATCATTCATCATTCATTATGTTCATTCATACTAGCAGACGTCGTCCAACATTCGATACCAATGACTAAACATTAAACAAACCATATTTGGTCAAGAAAATCATAAAAAGGAGAAATATTGAAAATAAAATGCAATAACACAAACACCCTGCTACGAATAACTGCATAGCTCAGCATTCGGCTCATTGACTAAAACAAATTGTTTAAGTTTCGTCTTTTTTATTTTTGTAAAGCCGGCACCTAAGTCTTCTAGGATTTCCCCCCAAAGTCTGTTGAGCATGACCACACTTTGCCGTAAGCAGTTTTAATCGTTATGGTCATCAGACACACACACACACACATACCGGCCATTGTTTATTTTTTGCCAAGCTTGTGCCACAGCTGACTACTCACAATTGAAGTCAACTCAACCTAACCCAACCCAAAATCTATGAATCTATGTGATTGCATTACTCTGACTGCTGACTGAGTGGCTTGCAAGTTTTCCTCATTTGGTTGGTGTATGACGTCTATATATGTGGTATCGACATATCGTCATCATATATACACACATATGTAGGTATGTATGTCCGTATGCAATACCGCTACTAACTTCAAGTGTAGCTGTTACACCCACCATCATTCATGTAAGTCAAAGCTAAATATTGTCACACAATGCAGCCCCCATCTTCCCCCAACCTACTTCACTCATGACTTAACCCACTGCCACATATCAATGTTAACTAATAAATAAAACTTTGTTTTTTTTGTCGCCTTTATGTGGTTATTACTGTTGAGGCTCCTCCGCCCTCCCATTCGACTGATGTACTGCTGGCCCAGCTAAATTTCGTATTATACACGATTTTGACCGACTTTTTACTGACGGATTTTTTGTTTGGAAAATTAAATGAGCATAAAAATGTTTCATAATACCCCAAGAGTCGGATAAAGAGTAATATGGAGATAGTGAGAGAGAGAGCAAAAAGCACACACAGAATCAGAGCCTAAAAGTAGGACTTTTACTAGGCAGTGTGACTGTCAAGTGTTAAAATATAAATGTTTGACAATGATGTTCGGTGATTAAACTGTGGAGCAATTTGATTGTGGGAAAAATGGAAAATCAAATAATAAAGAAATACCCGGCAAAAACGTGAATGCTGTAAGAGTCGAATAACCCATTAAAATACAATATAAACCAGTAAAGAAAGTCTTAAAGTCGGGCGGGGCCGACTTTATGATACCCTACACCACTTTTCTAATTTAGTTGAGCTCCATATAACAATTAAAAGTTTTTATGGAAGAATTAAATCATACACGCTATGATTATAATTATAATTTAAAGTTCAAAGGACTAAATATGCCGAAGCATTTGTATCTTTTAAATTCGGACTTGTATTGCCCATTTGGTGCACAATTAATTTAAAATCGGATAAAGGAATATATGAGAGCTACATCCAAAACTGAACCGATCTCGATAAAATTTGGCAAAGATATTTCTGAGCTGTATTTGATATATTTCCCTGAATATCCTTGTTACGGAGTGCATAGTACGGCTGTGGGTAACAAATATGACAAATCGGATGAACAGTATATATGGGAGCTATAGCTACATTTGAACCTATCTTCACCAAATTTAACATACTAGCTTCTAGCATACTAGCTTCAATTCGGTCGTAAGTGCCAAATTTCATCCAATTTGGACAAATATTAGACGTTTGGTGCACAATCAAAGGTAAATCGGACCAGGTTCTTCGTGGGAGCTATATCCGAATCTGAACCGATCTCGATAAAATTTGGCAAATGTATTTCTGAGCTGTATTTGATATATTTCCCCAAATATTGTTGTTACAGAGTGCATATTACGGCTGCGGAGGACAAAAATAACAAATCGGATGAACAATATATATGGGAGCTATAACTATATCTGAACCGCTTTCGGTCAAATTTGGCATACTTATTCTCAGGCCTAATTTGGTTGTATGTGCAAAATTCCATACTATTCGGGCTGATATTACACGTTTGGTGCACAATAAAAGGCAAATCGAACGAAGATATATATGGAAGCTATATCTAAATGCTTAGCGATTATCTCCAATTTCAATAGAGTTCGTCCTTGGGCTAAACAAATGTTGTTTGGAAAATTTCATCTCAATCGGATAATAAATGCGTCCTGCATTTTGTTCACAAGAATACGGACGGACGGACAGACGGACTGACATGCATAATTCGACTCAGAATGTGATTCTAAGCAGATCATCAAAAGGAACCATGGGTCTATCTCGTTTCCTTTTGCCTGTTACAAACAAATGCACAAACATAATACCCTGACCACCTTGTGGTGTAGGATATAAAAAATACCTCCTACATTACCAGTAGGGTGAAAAATAATGGGTTTCTCCTTTAAAAGCTGCAAAGTAAAATAATATTCCTTGCTCATTACCAAGTAATGATTAACGTCGGTAGAGAGTGGGCGCCTCCGAACCCCAAACTAAATTTTGTCCCGTGCCGGCGAACGAAGAAAAAATTATTAATTAGGATGAGTGGCGTTTTGACAGTATCATTTGAAATGGTCAAAACGTGCCATACAAAATAACGGGTTTAGACCCCAGGTCTCTTTGAACCAAATCCGTTTCAGGAGATTTGGAGTCGATCTGACGATGCCCGTCCGTCTGTCTGTTTGGCGCACCATAACTCTAGAAGGGAGTATCAGATTTTTTCCAAACTTGATACATCTTAATATTTTTGTTAAACTTAGATCGAGTTCGGAGATGGGCAATATCGGTCCCCTCCGTCTGGTACCTTCCCCACAAAATGTCGAAATGTTACAAAACATATATTTGCTGCACAGAAACGATAATCCGATTTTGCAAATCCTAATATTCGCATTAGTGCTAGGTCAAGTGCGAAAATGGACAATATAGGTCCATTCTATCAAGTACCTTCCCCACAAAGGGTTAAAATTTTGAATAATTACAACTCTTATAAAATGTGATGTTAGAGTCTAATTGTCTTCAAATGTCACACATCCCTATAATTTTATTAACCCAAGGTCTGGTGTTAAGATGGAATATATCGGTCCACTCCTTCTGATACCTCCCCAACAAAAGGTCGAAATTTTGAATATCCATGAAGCTCATAAAACGCGAAATAAACATCCAATACCATTTAGACTTGGCACATCTGAATATTTCTATCCACACAGGATCTGTCATAAAGGCTGTATAGATTGGACCATTCCTTCTGGTACCTCCCCCACAAAGGGTCAATATTTTGTATATCGATAACGTTTATAAAATCCAAAATAAGCATCAGGTTCTCTTTTTATATTTCACATGCTCAATAACAATTTTGTTCCTTGCAATAATTTTCATAACCTCTTCACCATAAGGTAGATCCTCACGCAAAATACCAAAGTTGGAAGTCTTCATAACAAGTTTATATCATTTAGAATTTTTCGAACCCTTAAAGTACACATTTCCCCAAATCACTTTTCGTTCAATAGCAATTCGTTACGATGTTTTACCTCAGTTCTCCAAATAAAAATCTATTCATTAAAGTTTATGGGCTATTTTTGACTCAGATTCTAAAATGTTGCTGATTTTATATATTTATACCCTCCACCTTGGAAAGGAGGGTATATTAACTTTATCATTCCGTTTGTAACATCCCTAAATATTCGTTTTAGACCCCATAAAGTATATATATTCATAATCAGCATAAAATTCTAAGTCGATTTAACGATGTCCGTCTGTCTGTCTGTCTGTCTGTTGAAATCACGATACAGCCCACATTATTTGACGTAGAGCTCCAAAATTTAGCAGAGCTATTTGCATTGTGTCTAGGATGGTTGGTATTGAAAATGAGATATATCGGTCTACGTTCTGGTATAGTCCCCATACAACGGTACCTCCCGATATTCGGTATTTTGATGATTTATGCCACATTTTTTCACGGATTTGTCTTAAAATTGGTATTTGTAGGTCATAGCGGGTCCCTGAGCGGGTGGCAAAACATTGCATGTATAGGTCCACGTTGTGGTATAGCCCCCATATAAAGGTACCTCCCGATGTTTAGTATTTTAGTTTTTTTACCACATTTTTTCACGGATTTGTCTGAAAATTGGTATTTGTTGGTCATAATGGGTTCCAGCTCCGGTGGCGAAACATTGTAATTATAGGTCCACGTTTTGGTATAGCCCCCATATAACGGTACCTCCCGATATTCGGTAATTTGATGATTTTTGCCACATTTTTTCAGGGATTTGTTCGAAAATTGGTATTTGTTGGTCATAATTGGTTCCAGCTTCGGTGGCGAAACATTGCATGCATGGGTCCATGATTTGATATAGCCCCCATATAACGGTACCTCCCGATATTCGGTATTTTGATGGTTTTTGCCACATTTTTCACTGATTTGTCTAAAAATTGGTATTTGTGGGTCATAATGGGTTCCAGCTCCGGTGGCGAAACATTGTAATTATAGGTCCACGTTTTGTTATAGCCCCCATATAACGGTACCTCCTCATAATCGGCATTTTAATGGTTTTTGCCACATTTCTTCTAATGTTTCTTTTACCCTAAGGTGGAGGGTATTAAAAGTTTGGCCCGGCCGAACTTAATGTTTTTTTACTTGTTTTTGATATAAACGGAAATACCCAATTTCGATAAACATTAAAATAAAAAGTTTATTCTGGATTATTAACCCGCCCCCTGTTACCACTGTCACTAGCTGTCAGTCTATAAATTTTAATGATGCGTCTGGAGGATAGCTGGAACATAATTCACAAACTCGGCACAATTGAATGGGTTGTGAGGTTAGAAATTGCACTGCCAGCTAGCGGATAGATTGATGGTTGAACTGTCATTATTATTCACTTGCTTTAATTTACACGGCTGTTGCACAACGGCAAACAGCAGCAACAACAACAGCAGCTGCAAGGGAATGGGTTGCACTTGTGGACTTAACTGGTCATAAGTGTATATTAGTCAGAGAACTACACGGCTACATAGGAGAGTATGCATGTATGTAAATTGTGTGCAACTACAGTTACAGTTGAATTATTTACTACAAATGCAAATAAACTATTCTCCGGCTCTCTGTGGTTTAATTTGTGTGTGTGTGTGTGTGTGTGTGTGTGTGTGTGTGTGTACACCGAGAGCTCACTTATTTTGATGGATGCATAGAAGGAACACTTAGATGCATGTATGAGGAACTTGAATTCCATGGCAATTCATTTTTATTTAATTGTTCTGCTTCTGCTTCTTCTCCTCCTTCAATTTTTTTGCTCCTTCATCTCTGTTTTTAGAACTGTGTTAAATACCCAACGGTAAATTAGGTTACTAATTATTTCATACGAAATAGTAGAATCAACAAAAAACAAAACAACCGCACATTAGTAAACTCACACACACGCACACACACTTTGACATACTTTGTACCATAGGAAATTGAGTATTGAGAGCAGGATTATTATCTTTTTGTTGCATTTGTGTGCACTCATCGTTGTGAAATGATGTGCACATAAGGACATGAGTAAGTTGTAGACATTTCGTTGACATCTACATGATTCTATGAATGAAGAGCTGACAATACTTTGATGCCTTAAAATAAAATGGGGAGAAGACTGGAAGTGCCTGAGATCGTATGATTAATAATGGCAATTATACGCTGCGATTTTTATGTTACTTTTTTTGAATGAGAAGTAATTAATTTTTGTATCAAGATTTTTTAAATATTTTGGTGGGGGGAGGTAATATGCCTTAACTCTGAAAATGGTACAAAAATGAACAGAAATATAAAAAGGGAAATTATCAATGGATTTGCCGAGAGTTATATAACCTTAGTATAAATTTGGAAATTAAAAAGTAAATTATTAAAAATTTGAAAATTATATGAAATCTTCTATCTTCAACCGTCTCGCTGCAGAAGGTATACACCTCAACACACTTATACATTTAAGCTAATTATAAAAGTAACCTATTTAGAGGGGCAAATTTCCCCTTCCTTAACCTTGTTGTGTGTCTTCGTCAATATTGCAGATAACAATACGAAGATTATTTTGGTCAAATATTTTAGCCATCGAGCAAGTCAACAAAGGGATCTTTTATTCAAAATATTCTTAAAAACTCCCTTTAAAGGAGATTTTAACAAACTGTTCTAAAAAAGTATTTGTCATGAAATTCTTCTATAAAAGTCAGAAGAACATATACAGGGTTGTCCATATTCGACGGACCCATCTGGCAACGCCATAACTTTTGACAGAGTTGTCACATCGCTTAATGACATACCGCGTTTGAAGCGTCAGTCCAAGCAGATTTTTACCGTGAACCAATACACGCCACGCGAAATAGTTGAAATTTACATTCAACAAAAGAAGTCAATTGTGAAAACTCAACGTGCTTTTTAAACATGGCGATCGGCCGAGAATATCGCTGGCGTACGAACCAGTGTTGAGAGGTCCCCAAGAACATCAAAAAAACGCCGTTCTCAGCAGTTGAGCATGGCTCGGTCCACTTTACAACGAATTATTCGCATTGATTTGCATTTGTTCCCGTACAAATTCAATTGACGCAAAGAATGTTGCCTGCGGACAAGCCTCGTCGATTGGAATGGGCCCAAAGGGCCCAAAGGTTCGTCGAATATGGGCAACCCTATATATCATCTTCACAAGAGATCTAGTGTTAGCAAAAATGTTTGTATGTGTGAAATTTGATGAGAGTTGGATGCTTATTTCGCTTTCATTGAAAGTTTGGTTTTTCAAAATCTTGAACCCTATGTGGGGAATTAACCAAAAGAAATGGTCCGATCACTATAACAGATCTTGTGTTGATCGAAATATTGTGATGTACCAAGTCTGGAATGGAATCGGATGTTGATTTCGCTTTTTATGAGCTTCATGGATATTCAAAATTTTTAGCATTTGTGGGGGAGGTACCACAAGAAAATGACCAATATATCTCATTATCACAACAGATCTTGTGTTAGAAAAAAATTTTGTATGTGTAAAATATAAAGAGAACCTTATACTTATATTGGATTTTATAAACGTTTGGTTATTCAAAACTTTTTTGAGCTTAATGTTTATTCAAAATTTCGAACTTTTGTGGGGAGGTACCAGAAGGAGTGGACCGATATACTCCTTCTTAGCACCAGACATTGGGCTAATAAAATTATTGGGATGTGTGAAATTTGAAGACAATCGGACCCTTACATCACATTTTATAAAAGTTGTAATTATTCAAAATATTGACGCTTTGTGGGGGAGGTACTTGATAGAGTGCACCGATATTGTCCATTTTTTCGTTTCTCTTTCTGTGTAGAAAATATACTGTGCAGAAAATATATTTTTTCCCATTTGTTGGGGAGGTACCAGAAGGAGTGGACCGATATAGTAAAACTTAACACCAGACTATGGGCTAATATAAATATTGGGATGTGTGAAATTTGAAGATAATTAGACTCTCACATTCAAACACAAGAGTTGTACTTATATAAGAGTTGTAATTATTCAAAACTTTGACACTTTGTGGGGAAAGCACTGACACAAATATTAGGATTTGTAAAGATGGAGCAAAATCGGAATATTCTTTATCTTTCTGTGTAGAAAATATAATTTTTGAAAATTTCGACCTTTTATAGGAGAGGTACCTGAAGGGTACATCGATATTGCCCATCTCCGAACTCGATCTAAGTTTGACAAAAATATCACAAATCGGATACTCCCTTCGAGAGTTATCGTGCGCACCGATTATCCAGACAGACAGACGGGCAGCGCTATATCGACTCCAAATGTTCTGAAACGGATTTGGTCCAAAGAGACCTAGGGTCTAAAACCGTTATTTCGACTAGGCAAAAATACCTGGGGCCTGAAGTCCCATTCGTATCAAATGTTATACATACTCTCCTTATATGGCTGAGGGTATAATAAGCTTCGTCGTCAAATGGAAGAAGAACGCAAGCATTTCATTGTTAAATTATAGATTAGTGGAGTGAAGATGTTCGACAGTGAAACAAAATACGATACGTGCGTAAGCTGTTCAAACCAATGCTGCCAAAAAATTTAACAGCTAAACAATCACACATCAATTTTCCCATTACAGGATTGCCAATTGCTTGCTGCTTTCCTTCCTTCATCTTCTTTCTCTTTTCCATTTTCAATATTGCCATAAAATATAATATCAATATTGATCGGTTAGTGAAAAAAATTTTGATCATAACATCGAATAATAAATAATACATAAATCCCGATTTCTGTCAAGAAGAACATTAGATGGTAAGCAAAATGAAGTAATTTTCGCCCAGGTCCCATACCTGCTCTAGAAGACCTATGGATGTAGTTCTCCAAAAGGACAAACTTCTATAGCTCTCCTAAATACAAACAACCTTCTACAGATCTTATATACTTAGAAGACCTAATATTGATTATATTTAAAAGTATACAATATTTTGTCATTCAAAATTGTAATGTTTTGTCAATCAAAATTACAATATTTTGTTATTCAAAATTACATGAAACCCCTAGCCAATTAACTAATTACTAAATTGCAATATTCATATTCTTATCGTAACATTTATAAAACGCATGTAAAGTTTTAATAAAATTGCTATGAGTAATAGTTATGTTTATCACTTTTATTTCATCATATTCACCTTTAATTAAATGAAGAGTAAACGGTCTCTCTGTCTCTCTTTCAAATATTTAGAGCTTTTCACAACAGAGCTAAGTCTTCTCTTTAATTTCACTGCAATTTCGTAAAGAGAATTGCCAATGAATGTATTTGTAAGTGGCCTCTGAGCTTTCGCACTTAGATTGTTGTTGTAGATTACAGGAGAGCAGCAGCAGCAGCAGCAGCGTCTGTTGTTTATTTATTTCAGAGTTGGTGTTGCAACGAGAGCAAAAGTTTCATAAAATAATCAATGGAATCGATGATGTGCTGCAATGATAACTTTGTTGTTGTTGTTGTTGTTGGTACTGTTATTGCAAATATTATTGTTTATGATTGCAGTTATTGTTGTTTGTTTATGATTTTATTTTGCTAGTGCTTTATATTTTTCCGTTTTCACGAGACAAAACACTGCTAGTGTTTCGTGGCCGAGTGATGATAATTTATAAGACTTTTTATTTTTATTGCATCCTATGTTGTTTTTTTTTTTATTATTTCCGGTTATTATTTCCAAACTTATTATCACTGTGTGCAATCAATGCTTGCTTCATAAATTTTTTTATTTTATATCCGTTTATTTCATTTAATTTCTTCACCTTTTATTAAAATTTGAGACTTTTCCTTTTTTATTTTCCTAAATGATTTTGATTTAATATTTTGTTTGAGTTGTTATTTTTTGGATTTTTTTTTGTGATTTAAATGGTTGGGGTGTGTGTGTGTAGTAGCTTGATTGGCTTCTGACAACGACTGTTCAGTGTCAAAGTTTTGTGCAAACTTGTAATACAAGTAGTCCATGGTGGTGTATCCCCAGAATATTATCAAATATGGTTAGTCGTTACATTACACATTTGACATTCGGTTTTGATGTCAGGTCTCGTGAGAAAAGCCCCTTAAGCTTTCAGCGATACTGCTAAAGCCCATTTTCCACATTCAAGGTTGTCCCTTGTCGACATCAATGAAATGAGAAAAAAAACCTTTGCAAAACAACAACTTTTTTCTGGGTAATCAGAATGGGAAAGTAGGAGAAAAAAAATTGAAAGAGAAAAGTTACCGTTACATTGAAGAGAGTGTGTATCACAATTAACATGGGCAACAGATTATGTTAAATTAACAGGTGTTAATTTGAATGCATTTTATTTAATATTAAATTAAAGGCTATGAACATTTTAGCTAATATTTACAGGAAAATATTGAGTATTCAATAATCAAATAGTACAATCAAGAATTAATTACACTGTGCAACAAAAAAATAATTACAGATTATGAAAGTAGAGCTCAAAAGCTTACATGGGACCATATTTTTTATAACATTTTCGGATTTTTGTTGATTTTCATAGTGTCTTCGGAAATATTGCAAATAAAAACACCAAAGGAGTCAACAAAGGAGCGTTTTTAACCCTTTTCTTAAAAAAAGCTCCAGATCAAAGCTCTAGATCTAACCAAAAGCAATTTGTGTACAAGTTAAAAAGCGTCAGTCGAATTCGCTGACTGATGTATACCCTCAGCCAATGCTCGTTTATTTAAATATATTTTAACTTTTGTTATGATTATTCAAATTGTTGACCCTCTATGGAGTAGGTTCCATGGGAATGAGTCAATATTAGTCATTTCGTATCGTACCTAAATAATTATGATCACCTTGTGGTGTAGGGTATAAAGAATAGAATTTTTAATCATAGCATAGAAAAATGGGCTGATGAAATCTCAATTCCGGCCATTACCGACGCACTGTAAGATGAAAACAATGGACATGACATAAAGAGCGAGCTTGTGATGTGGTTCTTGTAATGTGCTGTCCTCGGATTGTAAGAGATATTATGATTAAAAACCAGAGAAATACTTTATTCAAAACTTACAGGTGCCAAGAGAGAGAGACATTTTAATAAAAACTTACAAAAGACATGTAAAGAACGTCAAAAAAGAACAATAATATGTCCTAATTCAATAAGGCACTGGGTTTCCGGAGCCATTAAACGAGACGCACATTCGCTTACATATTCCTCATGCCATCAGGACGAAATTCGAAAACTAAGCTTAGTACAAAAAGCTTTTTTAAAAAATGAGCTGATGATGAGTCTGATGTAAAGAGAAACAGCGGAAACAGGAAATAAGAAAGTTGAATTACCATGGGCCTATATATAAATCTAATGTTAGTTTGCAATGTGCGAACTTTGAAGAGAACTGAGAAAATGTTTCGCATTTTAAAAGAGTTACAATTATTAAAATCATCGACCAGAAGGTGCGGGTAAACAAGTCCCATATGCGCAACAAAGTTAATGTTGGTGGATAGTTCGAAGTTTTTATAATTATTTAAAATTTTAACACTTTATGGGGGAGGCGAGTGGGGCGATATTGTCCAATTTAGCAACTGACGTATGGCTCATATAAGTATTAGATTAGGAAACTTTGTACAAAATCGGATTAATTTCTTTAGAAATTTCGATCTTTTGTGGAGGAAGTTCCAGAAAGAGTGGACCGATATTACAGCCTTCGAACTCGATCCAGGTTTGATAATAATATTACAATGTTGCAAGTTTCGACGAAATCGAATACTCTCTTCAAGAGTTATCATGCACGCCAACCAGTCACACCGACACACAGATGGTCACCGGATCGACTAAAAATGTCCGAAAACAAATTTCGTCAAATCAGAATTCTAAAACCGTTATTTCGATGAAGCACGATTTCGGGTTAATTGTGCACCAAATGCCCAATATAAGTCCAAATGGCCTGAATTTTGATATACCCCACCGAATTCAATCTGGAAGCAAGTACATCAAATTTGGAAAAGAAAATCGGTTCAGATATAGCTATATCACCCATATATATGTTTCATCCGATTTGGTGTTTATACCCCTGACATTCGTAATACATTCGACAACAATGATATTTGGTACCGGACATCAGATACTGCTCTAAAATACCTCTGTCAAATTTTTTCGAGATCGGTTCAGATTAGCATATAGCTCCCATATATATCTTCAACCGAGTTCGGGTTAAATGTGCCACAAATAGCCAATATCAATCCAAATGAACTGAATTTCGGCATATCCGGCCCAATTCAATCCAAAAAGCAAGTACTTCAAATTTTGGATAAAATCGCTTCAGATATAGCTATAGCACCCATATATATGGCTCATCCGATTTGGTGTTTTAAGTCCTTCACATGCGTAATAAGCACTCCACAAGAATGATATTAGGTACCAGACATCACATGTACTCTGCAAGAATAATATTTGGTACCGGACATCAGGTACAGCTCGAAAATACCTCTGTCCAATTTATCATATATATCTTCAACCGACTTCGGGTTAATTGTGCAACAAATGGCTAATATCAGTCCAAATTACCTGAATTTTGGCATATCCGACCAAACTCAGTCTAAAAGCAGGTACATCAAATCCGATTTGGTGTTGACAACAATAATATTTGGTACCACATATCTTATAGAGCTCAGACATACCATTGCCAAATTTTATCGAGAAGAGCTAAGATTTGAATATAGCTTCGATTTCAGGTTTATGGTAAAAATAATGGCTAATATCAACCCAAATGGAGTGAATTTCGGGACGTACGTTTCCATTATTTTTGGAACTCGGCTCCGATATATATTTTTTTTAATGTAATCCTTCTCGAAGTGACATCCCTCACTCTGAAACCCAACTATAACTGCTCTAAAGCCAAATGTTGATAGGTGGTATGATCTACTTGAAATAAATTAATTTTTTACGGGAGCTCTACTAAATATGCATAGTAGTGTAGGGTATCATATAGTCTGAACCACCCGACGTATGACTTAGTGGGTTTGATTACATTTTTGATTAAAAATGATTAAATTAGGTAATATCATAGACAAATTAGGTATAGACTAAAAAGTTGTCTCATCTGTTATCTTCGAAAAAAGTGCTTCAATAGATGTCGTTCATGCTGTGAGAGAGGTTCAGGAGACTCACTCAATTCTCTCACTATACAAAGTAATGAATATTTTTATGATTCTTTATTATTTATCAATTAAAAACGAAACAGTGACTTTGTTTATTTTTACATTATCCAAATATGTCGTGAAATATAAAAATATAGAACTTAAATAGCAGAAAAATGAATAAATTGTTTTCGAAGTCGAGTGACTTCACTAGCCCTGAGTGACTTGACTGGCCCAAGATCAATCATAGTGACATCTGCCGGAAGGGGTAAATTTTAAAACTTTTTAGTCTATACTTTCATTTGTCTATGGTAATATTCAATGCAGGAAAGTTATTTCAAAATTCTCTTAATAATATCTCTTTTATTATTTTGCCCATCTAGATTTACTACCATTTGTAGCAATAGTTTACTCTTGTGTTTCCTTACTTTAGGACTTTTAAAGAGAATTTTTTTGGCAGAAAAGAGTGTTACTAACATTCATACATATTTCTTCCCACACAACCTGTCTCACTTAGGTATTGCATGAATAACAGTTAGTGCTTTTATTGCAAGTTATTGACATTGTTGTTGTAATACCAGAAATGCTTTTTCTGTGACACAGTTTTGTATGACGTAGTCACATTGTTATTGACTTTGTAAAGTTTATGGGAGAGAGAGATATACGACCGATAGTGAGTGAGAGAGCGAGTATACTTGATTGCATGTGTCGGTGGTCGGTGACTGTGTGCATTGTCTTGTTTCATTCAAGCATTTTACTTTAGAAGAAGGACCGACGGGCATACCAAATGTGACACTTTGCTATTGGAATGTTGCATGCAGGGTTGTCCATCTAAAAATTCACTTTGTTATAATAAGTCTTCAAGCTCATTACACTGTGCGACCCTAACAATAATTACAAGGAAAGCCGAGAGATTATAAAAGTAGAGCCAAGAATATGAAACGTGTGTATCGGCGTTTCGAAAGTTTACCTGAATTTTTACCGGGAAAGTTTACCGGAAAAAATATTCGAGTGAAGATTTCTTGGAAACTATGTATTTTATATTATATATTTTGTAATATTATCGGCAAAATTAAAGGGAATATTTTTGTAACTTACAATTTAGTCATTAAATGGGTTATTTTCTTCAAAGACGAAACCTCCATTAAGATGTGGTCTATCAGATCTCAATATTATACAAAGTGTTCATCATAAAATTTTACTACACATCAAAACCTTAAACTTACCTAAAAACCTGGAAAAGGTAAAAGTAAAAGACACGTTTTAGGGTTAAAGCCCAATCCACCTAAGTTTATGCAAAACTGATCGATGAAACATAATTTTAGGTAAATGAAGTCAAGGATAAAACCAGTAAAGAAAGCCTTAAACTCGGCCGACTTTATGATACCCTACACCACTTTCCTAATTTAGTAGAGCTCCGCATAACAATTAAAAGTTTTTATGGGAGAATTCAATCATACACGCTATGATTATAATTAAAATTTAAAGTTCAAGGGATTAAATATGCCGAAGCATTTGTATCTTTTAAATTCGGACTTGTATTGCCCATTTGGTGCACAATTAATTTGAAATCAGATAATGATATATATGGGAGCTATATCCAAATCTGAACCGATCTCGATAAAATATGGCAAAGATATTTCTGAGCTGTATTTGATATATTTCCCATGAATATCGTTGTTATGGAGTGCATATTACGGCTGTGGGTAACAAATATAACAAATGGGTATATATGGGAGCTAAAGCTATATCTGAACCGATCTTCACCAAATTTGACATAGTAGCTTCTATGTCATGTTCAATTCGGTCGAAAGTGCCAAATTTCATGTCATTTGGACAAATATTAGACGTTTGGTGCACAATCAAAGGTAAATCGAACGAAGTTATATATGGGAGCTATATCCAACTCTGAACCGATCTCGATAAAATTTAGCAAATGTATTTCTGAGCTGTATTTGATATATTTCCCCAAATATTGTTGTTACAGAGTGCATATTACGGTTGCGGAGGACTAAAATAACAAACCGGATGAACAGTATATATGGGAGCTATAGCTATATCTGAACCTATTTCGATCCAATTTGGCATACTTATTTTCAGGTCCAATCTGATCGTACGTGCCAAATTCCATACTATTCGGGCTGATATTACACGTTTGGTGCACAATAAAAGCAAATCGGGCGAAGATATATATGGGAGCTATTTCTAAATTTTTACCGATTATCTCCAATTTCAATAGGGTTCCTCCTTGGGCCAAACAAATGATTTGTGCAAAATTTCATCTGGATAGGGCGATAATGCGAACTGTACTTTGTTTGTACTTTGGACGGACAGACGGACGGACATGCATAAATCGACTCAGAATGTGATTCTATGCAGATCATCAAAAGGAACTATGGGTCTATCTCGTTTCCTTTTGCCTGTTACGAACAAATTCACAAATACCCTTACCACTATGTGGTGTAGGGTATAAATATTATAGAAACGCCACTAGCAAATATGTATCAATAGAAGTCCACGTTTACAAACCTTATATAAACATACCTCCTGCTTTTAGTTATTAAGGGGGTCTTGGCCGACAAAAGTGCTAAATTTGTTAAACAAAAATGATAAATTGTTATTAACATTATCTTTCTTAAATAATGCTTTATAGGAGTACGGCTTAAACCCTGAAATGCGCTTTTATACCCTCCACCATACATAGTATGGAAGATATATTTAGTTCGTTATTCCGTTTGTAACACCTCGAAATATCATTTTTAGACCCCAAAAAATATATCTATTCTTGATCAACATAAAATACTATGTCGATTTAGCGATGTCCGTCAGTGTGTTTGTCTGTCTGTTCGTCTTTGAAAATCACTTTAGCTTCCGAATGAAATTAAGAAGATAGATACATTTTTACTCAAATGCTTGTTAGGTCTGCAGGACTTTTGGTTTTGAAAATTGGCTATATAGATCCAGGTTTTGGTATAGTCTCCATATAACTTTACCGCCAGATGTTCGGCATTTTTATTATTTTAGCGACATTATTCACCGGAATTGTTTCAAAATTTAAATTTGAAGGTCCTGAAGATATTTTGATGATTTTAGCTACATTATTCACCGGATTTTTTTTTCAAGTTTCGTATTTGATTATTGTAATGGCTTATGACAAAAGTTGCATATGCAGGTCCACGTCTTCGTATAGACATCCAATATAATGGCTATATTCGACATTTTTAAATTTTAACAGAATTTTTAACGGATTTAATTTCCAAAACGTTCAAAGTTCTGACCGGCCGAACCTGCCTTTTTGTACCCTCCACCATAGTATGGATGTCTGTCTGTCCGTCTGCCCGTCTGTGGAAATCACTATAGCTTCCGAATGAAATGAAGCAGATTGATAAATTTGTACTCAAATGTATATTATGCATGCAGGACTTTTGGTATTGAAAATGGGCCACGTACGGGCCATATAACGGTACCTCCCGATATTCGGTATTTTGGTGACATTATTCACCGGAATTGTTTCAAATTTGGTATTTGAAGTTTGTAATGGAAACTACAGCCTAAGACAGAAAATTGTCTGTGTAGGTCCACCTCTTCGTAAAGCCCCCATATATCGGTACCTCCCGATATTCGGGTTTTTAATGATTTTAGGGACATTTTTCACCAGAATTGTTTCAAATTTGGTATTTGAAGTTTGTAATGGAAACTACAGCCTATGACAAAAAATTGTCTGTGCAAGTCCACGTTTTGGTATATGCCCCCATATAATAATACCTCCCTATATTCGGTATTTTGATGATGCAGGTCCACGTCTTCGTATAGACCTCAATATAATGGGTATATTCGGTATTTTTAAAATATTAACAGAATTTTTGATGGGTTTTATTATTATTTTATTTTTTTTTTTTTTTTTTTTTTTTGAAAATTTCCAAATGGTGGAGGGTATTCAAAGTTCGGACCGGCCGAACTTACTGCATTTTTACTTGTTAATATTTATGAAATCCTGGCTTATAAACGATTTAGACTTATGATTTTTTCTGGGACCTATTGTAGAATTTAATGAGAAATAATATTGCGGAATATTTTGACCTGCTTTGGTGTCATTTAAAATGAGTTGTTAACAATATTTTTAAAAAGAGAACCAAAAAGACTCATTTGCTGACTAGCTTGAAAAAAAAAACCTTGAAAAAATAGTTCTTGTTTAAAATTAAGAATTGCAATTCTTCTACTTGAAGCTGATTTTTTTACAGATCGTTACCAGGTGTTTTCTTTTCACTATTTGATTGTTAGATAGTGAATTCTCTCAGAACAATATCTGTCACATAAACAATGTAGTTTCTTGCCATCGATTTTTCACGTTATTGTCCCTACTTGGAGCCACTGTACACATGGATTGCATATGGAATGTGAAGATAAAAATTATATGTAAATTAAAACTTGTTGTCATATCCGGTTTTCTTAAGGAAAACAGTTCGATGATTTTATGTAATATTTCCAAAAAAATCAGAGGAAATTCTATCTAAAAAATCCAAATTGTCATAACCTTGTTGACAATAAAGAAAATTCTGCTTTTTGCATCATAATTCATTCATATTTTTCACGTCAGAAGATGGTGAATGTTGAAAGAAGAAAAAAAAAAGAAAACAAAAACAAAAACAAAAAATGACATGAAATAAACATTCATTCATTCACACATTTTCAACACTTCAAACAATTGAGAATACCATTCAAGCAGCACAAACAAATCCATGCATATGCATGTATGCGAGTTTGATGTAATTCCAAAAACAACAACACACAAGATGAGATGAGTGTTTTATATATGTATTTTTTTTTCTGTTAATATTTTTGTTCTTATTGTTTCTGTTAAAATGATTCACTGCATTGTTTTGAAAAAAATGCTTTTGGGGTTTTTATGGGTTTCATTTGTTGACGAAAGGTAACTAACACAATTCAAACATTTATTTTGATGGATTTTTGAAATGATTTGTGAAATGATGTAGGTTTTAAGAATATTTTATTATTATTTTTTCTTTAATTTCTGCGAATGAATGTCTTGATGTCGTTGAGTAATGGCTTGACAGTGATTTCACGGATAAAACCATGAGCTTACTAGAACTCTCAACAATAAGAATCAATTGTCACAGTAACACAGATTTAATTTTTCGCACATAAGCTTTCGTGAGCTTATTCTCTCCTACATCGTATTTCCTTTGTTTTGCAAAAGAAAAAAAACAACAATAAAAGCTTTTTATTCTTGTTCAACTTCTCTTTTAAAAGAGAATGCTGAACGCTAAATATGCTAAAAGTGGAAATTTCATAACGTTTAAATGGCAATTTAACGTATGATTAAAGCTTAAAGTTGAAAAACGGTTCAATTTGTTGTATTCGATTAATTTAAGGATATTTGTGATACACATATATAAATAAAACGACGTTTTTTATTGCGTATGAGTGTTATATAATAAAAAATTACTCATACGCACAGTGGATGTTTATTTTTCCAGTAGGCAGGTTGAGTTCGTAAATGGGCCATGTAGGTCCACGTTTTCATATAGCCCCCATATATGAGTACCTCCCGATATTCGGAATTTTTATGACTTTAGCGACATTATTCATCGGAATTGTTTCAAATTTGGTATTTGGAGTTCGAAATGGATACTACAGCCTAAGACAGAAAATTGTCTGTGCAGGTCCACGTCTTCGTATAAGTCCCATATAGCGGTACCCCCAAAATTTGGTATTTTTTAGGACTTTATTTTTTGAAAATTTCCAAATTCGTTACAAATGGTGGAGGTTATTCAAAGTTCGGCCCGGCCGAACTTACTGCTTTTTAACTTGTTCCCTTTGAAGTATCATGGGAGATTTTGACTTGAAATGGGTGAAATTGGCAGTATATTGCAAACACATAATTTTCACTAGTAATATGTAAATTCCAAATGTAATATTCTTAAAAACTAAAAACATTCTACGTAAGACGAAATTTAAGGTTATTTTTATGCAGCAACCTGAAAAAAGTTAAAAAAAATGTAGAAAAAATTAGGAAATATTTTGGGGGTTTTTTGACAACATTAATGCTAATATTTTCATAATTCATACTGGAAATGGAGACTTCTTGTCCTTCTTAAATGATGTCTGGTAGAAAATTGTTGCATAAACTCACATGAAGCACGGATTCAACCGGATTTTAAATGGGTTTTAGCAGTTACGAATTCCTGGCGTTTAAGTGAGATTCAGACATTCAATTTATTATGGGATCTATAGTAGAATTATATGACAAATAATTATGTAAAATTAGGCATTTTTGTAAAAAAAGAACCAAAAAGACCACTTTTTTGTCTGGCTTGAGGGTTAACATTTTCTAAACTAAAATACGCGTATTTCCAAGGAAATTGTAAATTTTCCTTTTTTTTAAAGTGGCTAAAAAATCATTTTAAATGATTCTATTTTTAGCATTACTTTCACAATTTTTAATCGAAATATTCATATCCTCTATTGAAACTTTGAAATTTTTATTATAACTGATCAAAGTTGAAAATTTTGTAGCGAGAAAAATTCAAACAGATTATATTGGTCCGTTCGTCGTATTTCGATTTTGCATATTTTGATGATTTTATTTAAATGGAATATTTTAATATTTGATATTTGTAATGGATATGAAACCCTCTAGAATATAGATCCAAGTTTTTTGCATCGCCTTCATATAACGGTATTGTGGTAACTTTTGCGACTTCTTCCCACGATGTAATTCGTTTTTTTTTTTTCAAACCATAGCATAACTTTAAGACGTTCTTTTACAACCATCATGAGAGGGAGCTATCCAAATGGCATTACAACCCAATCCCACAACATGTAACCTTCAATATAAACATGTAAAGAACTCCCATACTTTTCTTTTTTATTAATACATTTTATTATATTTGCTTTAATATCTGAAAACTGTTACGATTTTTATTTAAATCGAATTTATTAATGTAATTATTCATTTTCTAATGCCTAAGTTACATTATGTGAGATTATTGAAATGTATTCAAATACACAGAAATGTTTTAATATATATTTTTGTCATTTCCAAACTGTGTAAATATCATTATTGTAATTTATGCTTCAATTGATGATGACAACAGAAAATTAAATATATAATTTGTTGTCAGTTGGATTTAGCTTTTGGTTTTTGTGAATAGTAAGTATTTTTGTACAATGTATTTCTTTATTTTATGTGTTCAGAAATTAGGCACAGAAAATCTTATTGGAGGCGGAGTCACCCTCTCTTTTTGGGAAATTTTCTGTGTGTTACAGTATCCGAAAATTGTTACAGTATCGTGCCACACAAAACGTATTCTATATATTTTAATATTTTTCTTAACTTAAACCTCTTCTAAGTATGTTTTAATGTTAGAAAGTGTTGAGGCTGTGAGATTCTACATAAAAAATAGCCAATAATATCATTAATATACGTGTATAGGAAATATTACAAAGTTTTGAAATAAATATTCCATTTCTCACTTTTCATAAAATAATGTTGCATGCTATTTTCTTTAAGAACATTTCTGTTTTGTTTATTTTATTGTAACTTTTGTCATGAAAACATTTCTATTAAATGTTCTATTTTGTTATATAAAAATAAAGTTAAAATAAGAAATAAAAATAATTTTCGAAAACAATTTCACAAAATTTATGTGCTCGAAAACAATAAATTACATACATTTAAATAAAATAAGACACAAATGTATATCATAGATATATTGGACAGTTCTTATAACTACAATTTTTACTATTGAACACTTGTCTAGAAAACTAATTAGGTCTTTAAATTGAAAGGGGAAAATTAAAAAGCATTAAATCTCAATACAAATTATTGTGGAAATCCGATAAAACACATTCTCCTTTGGGTTATTTCGACACGTCACCATTTGTTCTAAGAATGTGTTGTATATATTCAGATATCAACGGAATTTGAATATTACATAAATTCGATATAGATGAGATTCTAAGGAGATTTTGGTTTCATTAAAAGATTCTTTACATTTAACATATTTTACAACCTTTTTATAAACATTTGATCCTTCGTCGTTATTTATTCAATAAAAAAAAATTAAAATTTTCTTTCGGTCACTCAAAATGCTAAAATTTTCCTTAAATAATATAAATATTGTATTAAGCTGTCTTCAGTCCATATATCTGCGATATAATAGAAATTATAAACTAAACAATTTCCAAGAAATTCTAAAAGTAGTAAAAAAAGTTTTGGTTTGTTTTTTGTTAAAGGAAACACTATGTTAATTAAAGATGGTATAAATATCCATTGTCTGGTGGTGTCTATGCAAGGTCATTAAATCAACTGGGCCTTTGTAATATAAATGCCAATGTGTCCATGGGACACAAAGAAAATTCCTCGTCGTATTGGTGTGTAGACAATCGTTTAAGGAATGTTAATGTGGTTTTATAAACCGTCGATACATTGGCCATTTGCAGGGCATGATGTAAATTTAACTGGAATTATTGAAAAATATCGATAAAGTAAATTTTTTAATAACTATTCCTTAATAAAACAAATTAAATATTACAAAGCGAAAAGAAAAATACCATTCCAAAAAAGTGTTTACTATCTTTTCAAATTGAGATCCAACATTTAGAATTGTGTTTTTCTGTCGCTTTCGTCATACAAAAACATAACAACAATACTTAATATTCGTCTTTGGTATATTAAAAAGGAAAACAACCAAATATTGTGTTAATTATTAAATCAAACAAACGAAATCTTCAACATACCTCTCCGGTGTTTTTACTTTCCAATCCTGAACATTGCATAATACTCGTACGATGCAGAACAATGCCAGTATTTAATGTTGTACGAGGTTTTCGATCACGTGCAACGGCTGGTACAGTATTATTGAGATTCAAGTTTCTCATTGCAACAATTTCAATATCATCACCCAAAGCAGCATGCGTAGTGCCAAATTCTGGCAGAACACCCAACCAATCATTTTCAGCAAATATAAATTTATCAAAAGGATTTAAAAGAGATTTTGAATTACGATATGAGGCCAATGTTAATGCACCAGCTGGATGATTATCGGCAAGTTTTTCACAACCATCAATGCGTTCCAGAAGAATACGGAAAATATGTAAAACTGGACGATTATCTAGTACACCTTGACCCACACCACGTTCATCATCATGCGTCAAGCGCCGATCTTGCATTATTTCCACTTCACCTTGAGCCAGTGAGGAACCACCCAATGGTTGGGCTGACACCACAGTTAAACGCAACGATTCATCTTCTATGAATATAGCCGATGGTACCGGATAGTAGTTAGCTTGCAGGGGAATTTTTGTGAAACGTTGACGTTTTATAATTTGTAAGCCATTCAGATCGGTGTAAAATGTGTCTCCACTGCGTAAACGAGTTTGAACACGCATTACAACTTCGGTATCATCCATACCTACAATATCGATATTATTCCGAATTTCTGGTGGCTCACCTTCTCGCAAAATCGTATGGTGTGTACCAAATGTTAGACCGGCTGAAACACTTGATTCCAACGGACCTTTCGTAACCAAAACCACAGGTGTATGGGCATTAACAATAGGAGAAGCTGGGCCATTTGGCAAGAACAAATAAGCACCCGAACGATCACCATTCATACGAGTACCATATTTGAAGAATTGTACCCTTACAGGGGTATGAGATTCAAATTCTTTAATTTGTATAGATTTCATCATGCCATCTGAGCTGAATGCCACTGTGGGTCCGGATCCCACTTTCAACGACACTTCGCGGTGTTCACCAAATTGTACTTCTTTCGGGTAATCACCCAGCTGTGTGGTGATTGGATTCGTCGTCAATATGAGATTCGAAGCAAATGAGATATAGCTGAAAATAAAAAGATAAACAATTATTACAACTTGAAAAAGTGCGAAAAGTGGTACCCAGTTCATCCATTTCGACGGAGTTCCAAGGAAAGCAAATATTTAAGAAAGATTGCTTTCAATATACTCACTTTTTATTAATAGATTCAGGAGTTTCGGCCTTTACCACATATGTGGATAGACCTAACGGCGGCACTTTAGCCTTAAATATCAAACGGTATTTTGTGGTAGATGCCTGAGGTGTTATGGTATTTGAGAAAGTGTCCTTATGCCATGTCCAAACGGGCGAAATTTGAATTTCAACTGGATTATTATTGGAATCCGCTACACTGACAAATGGGGAAGCTACATGGAAATCAATAATTTCCTCTCGCCATTGTGGCAATGAATTGTGCAGGACTAAATGTTTCTGTGGCAATTCTTCACCCAAAATGATGGTGGTCCGACTATCATCAGGTCCTGGCCAACGGGAGTCGTCCATATGGAAATAATTAAAATTAGTATCGGCATTATAAATCTGAAAGAATTCAAACATTTTAGGAACAACTTCTAAGCCATTATAAGCATGTTCATACCGATTTCTTTGTCAGCAGTTTATACACAGATTGTTGCATTATAAATTTACAAATTTTTACAGCATTCAACATACGTTGAGCATAGTCCTCTACAACGTGAGTTTTAGCAGTTCCTGTTATGCCATCATGATGTTGAAACAATGACAATTGCCGCCTGGCATCCTGTAGCATGTCATCGAATTTGACACCATCATCCCATTTATGCCAAGCACTAAGCATTTCTGCACTACGTATGTAATGGGTCAAAACTCTATCCATACGTTTATGATATGGACGTGAGGTAAAGTAACCACTCCAATAATTATCTGAACGATCGGCATAGGTAAAGAAATCTCCACTTAGCGTGGGAAAACTTCGTTGTTTTTGCCTTTGCTCCTCATGTACGGCGTCAAAGTACTCCTGCAGTGTTCCAAATTTAGCCTCAACGAAATATTTACGTTCTGAGTTAATGTGGGTAAACAAATTTTCATAGTTCATGCGTTGAACTTCCCATTCGGTGCTTTGGCTGTAGCGAAAATCATCGCCCAGGGGAAATAGTAAGACATTTGTGCGATATAATTCTGCTTTCTTCTTCCATTGGTCCACAAGAAGTTCAGCTCTAAGAAAGATTTAGTTATGTTTATTGGATATATTTGTATATTTGTCTGTTTCTTTACCTTTCTGCCACATTATGATCGACAATATTTTTTGGGGGCACTCGCCATGGACAACTTAGACCAAAACCCGGTACACGCTTAAAATCAAATTGACAGCAAATTTTTGGATCCGGACCACAAGAATGCGGTATGTCATAAGAGTAGAATGGCATCATGTGGGTAAAAAGTTCAGTTTCACCAGAATCATCTAAATAAAATCAGCGAATTAAAAAGAAATAAATATATGTTCTGATTTAAATAAACTTACCCCACAATTGTCGCCAATAGAATTCCAAGTTACGTTTCAAAGCCAACTCTTTTTTAACCGAATAATGTGTGCGTTGTATTAATGCATTTTCAAATCCAGACTTTTTCAAGATATAAGGCATTGAGGGACTATGGCCAAATGGATCAATTGCCCAAGATGATATGGGTGTAACATTTAGAAATTTCTTAAGCCAATGTTGGCCCTCCGTCAACTGAAGTAACATATTGTGCCAATGTGCATTGGCCTCGTCTGGCATAACCCATCCCCCGGAGACAAATTCCAATTGACCGTTCTGGACCAATCTAAAAGGGAAAAATGTAATTAGTTTAATTAATTAGAAAGAGGAAAATTATTTTCTTGACCGCCAGGGGATGGATATAGGTACATACTTTTTGACCTCCATCTTATTGTTTTCACCCAGATCCTCATAAAAACGCGAAAAATATGATATTTCTGCCCAAATAAATTTCATGTCAGGATTTTCACGTAAATGCCTTAGAGCATTTGAAAGAATATGTTTCGTCTCATGGTCATAGTAATCATCAAATGTCTTAATCCAGCCCGGGTCATTATGTGAATGGGGCACAACAAAAACCTTTAATTTGTGATGGTCGTTGTACTGCATGGGATCATATTTAATATTCCATCCCTGCTTCCATACGCCACCATCAATGTCTTCAAAAGACATTTTTCCATACATATCTAACATTTGTATATCAGGCTGTGGCACTTGCTGAGGATCAAATTCACACGTTTCATCTCGTGCTACCAAATTTTCTTCCAAATTATTTTTCTCCTTGATGACATTTTCAGACTCCTTCGCAAAAGTCTCTGACTTTTTGCCTCCACTTTCACCGAGTTTGTTTATGTTATTTTCCGACTGTCTCGACGTGTCATCTTGACCGGCGTTCCTATTTTTCGGGCCATATTCAATGCCCATGTCAGGTTTTTGCAGGACTTGTTTGTTGTATTCATGTTGGGCTTCCAAAGCCATAAAATTTGGCTTTTTGTCCTCCTGTGGAGCCGCATAATTAATCATAAAGTATACAGTCAGAAATATTGCCACAGATATGCCACATAGCATAATAGCAAAGCGACGACGTACTCTTATCATTGTTGTTTATTTGTCGATAGCAATTACAACATTTCACTATTTTTATGATACTAAAGAAACCAATTCAATTGAAATGCCGAGCCGATACCATCTAATCTATTTCATTTTCCAATTTTCTCGTTCCGGAACGAACTGCTTTAATGTACAAATTCACTGAAATGAACTGCGGGTCAAATATTGAGTTACTTTGCAGCGTTACCTAAAATTCGACGTAGCGTATGCAAATATTCAACTTCCCACGGTGGTAAAATGTTTTGTACGACCGTACTACCCAAATACACAAGGTCCATATTTTAAAATCTAAAAACTGTTAAAGTTGTAAAAACTGTTAATTTTTAAAATTCTTCAATTATTTTATTTTCAAATCACAAACATTCACATTTTTTGTATACGGTACGTCGAATCTTAGGTAATGCTATCAAAGTACGTAAGTACTTTTATAGTTCCATCATGTGAATACTTCGTTCTTGAACGAAAGCTAATAGCCTGAATTTTTGGTTTATTGTATAATTTCCACCAACCAAATCTTTTTTGATATATTTGTTAAATAAAATGAAAGTACAAAGAATATTGACTTGGTGTGGTAGTGGTAGAAGTATAAGGACATTATCTTCACAAGCGAACACCTACAGCACAGTAGCCGCACCAAATACAAATGCCAAAACGTTAGAACGGAAAACATTCATTGAGCGTGTTTCATCAGGACCGGGATTGCAGGAATTTTTCAATGTCAAAGCAGTTTCAAAGCTAAAGCTACAAGAAGTACCTGAAGAAAATATTATACCATATCTACCAATTGAGAGTTATAGTGGCAATGGACGCAAAGTATTCTTCGAAGTTTATGGCTGTCAAATGAATACAAACGACACTGAAGTTGTTTTGACGATATTGGAATCAAATGGCTACAACAAATGCAGCGACATTAAGGATGCAGATGTAATAATGATTGTCACGTGTGCAGTAAGAGAAGGAGCTGAAACAAAAATATGGAATCGCTTAAATCACTTAAAATCCATGAAGGAAAAACGATCGTCGAAAAAAGGGCCGCTGCAAATTACAGTACTGGGTTGTATGGCAGAACGTTTAAAACAACAGCTATTGGAAAAGGAGAAAAGTGTGGATGTAGTAGCTGGTCCAGATAGTTATAAAGATCTTCCCCGTTTACTAGCCATATCCAGACATTACCAGCAATCAGCCATCAATGTATTGTTGAGCTTAGATGAGACATATGCAGATGTAATGCCTGTAAGATTGAATACGGACTCACCTACGGCATTTGTTTCTATTATGCGAGGCTGTGATAATATGTGCACATATTGTATTGTACCCTTCACCAGAGGTAGGGAACGATCGAGAGCAATTGAGTCAATAAAACAAGAGGTCTTGTCATTAAGGGATAATGGCATTAAAGAGGTCACCCTTCTGGGTCAAAATGTTAATAGCTATAGAGATACATCCAAGGAAGTAGCATCCGATGTATCCACTGCCCCCGGTTTTAAGACCGTATATAAACCCAAAAAGGGAGGACTGCCGTTTTCGGCCTTACTTCAAGAAATAGCTGAAGCTGTTCCAGACGTGCGTATACGTTTTACATCGCCACATCCCAAAGATTTTTCTGAAGATGTTTTAAGAATTATACGAGATTACCCAAACGTATGTAAAAATCTCCACCTTCCCGCGCAATCCGGTTCCAATAGTGTTTTGGAACGCATGCGTAGAGGCTATACAAGAGAGGCATATTTACAGCTAGTCGATACCATACGATCATATATTCCCCATGTTGGGCTTTCCAGTGATTTCATATGTGGTTTTTGCGGAGAAACTGAAGATGAATTTCAAGATACTGTAACGCTAATAGAAAAAGTACGCTACAATGTTGCGTTTTTGTTTGCATACAGCATGAGAGAAAAAACCACCGCCCATCGTAGATATAAAGATGATGTCCCGGCGGATGTAAAAACCAACCGTCTGCAAAGAATGGTAAAAGCTTTCCGACAGGGTGCTACAGCATTACACAAACAGTATGAAGGACGAAAAGAACTTATTCTAATAGAAGGTATAAGTAAGAGATCGGAAGACTTTGTTTTTGGTAGAAATGATGCAAACATCAAAGTAATAGTTCCAATAAAAGAATTATCCTTAGGGCCGGTCCATGGTACCGAAAGACGAAAAATAACAATTGGCGATTATGTAGTAGCTCACATAAATGAATCGAATTCACAAGTTTTGAAAGGAGAGCCTTTATACCTTAGTTCTATATTAGAATATCATGCTAAAGTGTAAATATAATTAAATTGTTGTTTTTGTTTTAGAATATAAGAAATATATTTTTATTTTCAATTCTAATCTTCCATTGCCTCTTCGCCTTCTTTTGGCGACGTCGGTGTAGGATTTGTTTTGGTGTGGAATTTAGTCATTATTTTTCTATAGAAATCAAATATAACTCCACTGGCTGCACGACACATAAGGTAGGCATCATTAAATTGTGCCATTTTAAAACATCCGGTGCTATTGACTGTTACAAGATCTCGTTCCAAGGAATCGAAAACAAATGTGAAATTGGCACGGCTATCGTTTATCTGTCCATAATCTGGATCCAATATTAACTCTCCATTTTTATCGACAATACAGCAAACTGCAGCCACAGTAAATTTCATGGGTATGCCGCCTATCAGCAGAGCCATACATGCGGCATTAATTGCGCAGGCATCCAACTAAATAATAAAAAAAACTATTAGTCTTAGTATTAGTATGGGTTCAATTGGTATGACTTACGCCTCCTCTGTCGTCTAGCTCTTGTACTTGGACTGATACCATTGTCCGGGGATGCATGGCTGATAGCAAAGCCGCTTCGCATGTATCTTTAATAACAGTTTCACGCATTCTATCCCTAATCGTGGGTAAACCGGCCTTTGGCCTATAAATGCACTCGACATAGGCTTTGTCAATATTTAAATTTTGTAATTTTACTTCCACGGGTCCCAATATCGAAGCCATTACACATGTTCCACCCTGAGCAAAGAGAGCTGATCCATCTGTGCGTGTCAGAGGATTTAGTTCACAGTTTAAAGAACGTATTTTAACATCACGATTTGTATTTGCATCGTTATGTCCTTTTGTATCATTAGTAACCATTATTACAAAGATATCAGCTATTCTTTCGATTTTTATGAAATATTTACGTTTTTTTAAAAATGTGGCTTATGAATGTTTCTTCTTATTATGTTTACGAATTTCATCGTGAATTGATATCAGAACCCAAATGACGATAATAAAAGATGGAATTAGTTCATAGCTTTCTCAGAGTGAATTACTGCATCAAACTATTTCGGAACGAGAATGCTTCCTCTTATTATGTTTACGAATTTCATCATGAATTAATATCACAACCCGAATGACGATAATAAACAATGGGTACTAGTTCATAGGCTCCTCAGAGTGAATTGTTGCATCAAACTATTTCGGGAAGAAAAAAAAAAACAAAAATAAAATACAACTGCATCTCATTTTGCATAAACAATGACCGATTTAGACCCTTGGAAGGTCCAGGTCCAACATCCAGAACATTCTAACTCTGCCACCAACGGAAAAGTAACAGACGAAATCAACAATTCTACGGAAACAACAAACTCAGCTTTGGGATTTGAGGATAGTTTTATTGGAGCTGAAAATAATAATTGCAGCAGTGATAAGAAGAGACCAGAAAACACAAATAAATCGAATAATAAACCTGAACACCAACCGCTGCCAGATTCTCAAACCTATTTGAAAGGATTGGGTAAGTTTTCAGGAAAGATTTGTAGGTATATTTTATTTTTATTTTTTATAGATGGGTCATCATAGATCACCTTGAACTTTAATCCAGGCTTAACTTAGAGGATTATTAAGCAGTGAAATAAATTTATACCATCATGTAGTAAAACATGAAATTTGGCACGATGATCACCATACATTTATGATTTATTCCTAATTTTATTACTACTCCTTTTTTCTCTACATTTATCTTCATTACTTTCTTATATTTATTTTTATTTTTCTAGAACGAAAATTGGACAAATTAAAAAAGAATTCAAAACTTGTTGAAGCTTTGTCGGAAAAACGTAGCGATTGTTTACGATCCCTAATTCAAGGTGATTTGTCTGGAAGCAATTCAAACAATGATTTGCTCCTGGAATTAGAAGCAAGCATTAATTCCGATTCTGCAGTACATAATTTATATCGTCAAATACAACCAGTTCAGGCTGTAACTGTCGGTGAAACTGTACATATTGTTAAGTACGATCAATTAGAGGAACAGCGTTTGGAGGCTGACGCCGAAGAAAACGGAGAATTACCAGCAAGTCGATAGAAATATACATTACTCGCCTCCTCAGCCATCTGCAGCAGCACAATGAATTCATCGTTTGGTGAAATATTTATGTTTCTAACCAACTTAGCTTGGAAAAGTCGTATGACAATTCCAGTTTTGGTGACAACAGCTTTTTTAATTATGGACATAAGATTGCAAATTGAAATTAACTTCCAGTCTGGTCAAGTGGTAGGTAACATTGTAACAAAACCACCGAAAATGTGCATAAAATCAAAGTATATTTATTAATAATTATCATTTAAAGGCGGCTGCGGAATTTGATGCTGATGACGATGATTATTTGGATGATGATGATGACGATGCATACGAAGAGTACACAACAGACTCTGATACGAATGATGACGATGTTGATAGCGACAATTAGTTATATATGGCTGCGCATAACTTCCAAAAATTAATTTATCTTTTTTGTGTTTCACATAGCGTTAATAATACAAAATACCTTTATTTGTAGATCAACTTTTTTTATTTTATAAAATGTAATAAAGGCGGGACTAAGCTTACATATACAGTTTTATTAACTCATCACTTACAGCAGATGGAGTCAAAATGCCCAAATCGGTAAAGAGCAATGTGATATAAGCTGGAGGCGTATAGTCAACCAGGGGATGGACCTTTGAAACATCGCTCAAATGTTTGCGAGAATACTGTGAAAATATTGCTTGTTATTATTTTTATAAAAACATCTATAACAATTTCCCTTACCTTATATTCATCTGGCAAATCTCTTTGATTTAGTGGATATAATCTAGTGAACTTGAAACTTTCCGCTAGCACATAGAATGGTTTTCTTCATTTCTTGGGCACAAAGGCCCATGGTAAAGCTACCAATGCGATTAATGATACCACCCGACTCTACCACTGCTTCGGCTCCCACCATTACAAAGTCACTGATTCCATAACATAACCGGTGGCTGAGTCTAAAATTAGGGTACAATCTATGCCAGCGCGTTCCAAATCCGCTATCATTTGTTCCCTAAGGAAATAACAATTATTAAATTATTGTTTGTTCAATATATTTACAAACCTACCCTGAATTGTCTGGGCCTCCTTGGGTAACAAAAACATGAAATTGCTTGTTAGCTTTGGCAGCCGTTACCAAAGCCTTCAAGACAACGCGAGATCTTGAATGTGTCAATACACGACAGCCATCAGTTATAAATCTTTGAGCTTGTTGAGCAATAACGTTACGAGAATTTAAAAGTTTGGCTAAAAAATATTTTCCCACGATGCAACATAATTTCACGACATTT